>NC_053115.1:7842825-8534075 GCF_010015445.1 Perca fluviatilis | reverse complement strand
CACCCATGCTAAAGTTGACTAAAAAGAGGAATACAAAAATCATCTTTTAGAAATTGATCTTAATGCCTTAATTAAAAAAATTAGGAAAAATCCAATCTTTAAGGACACCAATTTTCTTTGTGAATGAATAATGTATCGTAAATAAATAAATGTTCTTCTTTAAAATACAGGGGATATAAGTAAGTACACCCCTATGTTAAATTCCCATAGAGGCAGGCAGATTTTTATTTTAGTTAAAATAGCCCCACATCATCACATACCCTTCACCATACCTAGAGACTGGCATGGTTTTATGTCAGTTAGCCTAATAGCTGGTTTGATTTGCATTGAGAGATGATTTTATGGAAAGTACCCCATGCCAATCTCTAGGTATGGTGAAGGGCATGTGATGATGGGGGGCTATTTTAATTCCAAAGGCCAAGGGAATTGGTGTCCTTAAAGACTGGATTTTTCCCCTCTTTTTAGTCAACTTTAGCATGGGTGTCCTAATTTTTTATCTATCACATGACTGTAGATAGATAGATAGATACTTTATTCATCCCGAAGGAAATTTTAGAAGATTCAGTTCAATTTTAGAGAGAGACAGATTAGAGAAAAATATGGCAGAAATTAATTGCATTTATCCTTGTATCTGCTTTTTGTTGTTCCTATCATTGCACAGCACCTTACAATACCTGTCAGAGTGAAAGATGAACTCTATATTGTAAACACTTGTAATTTTAAACCAGTCAGAGATCATTTGGGAGGATAAAAACAGGGATGAAGAAAGTGTGGAGTGCCTGATGTGTTGGAGGTGAAAGAGGAGGCCACACCTGGAGAGGTCAAGCTCCTTGTTGACCTTAAGTGTGTCACCGACCTGACTCACCCTCAGTTTCACAGTTATACATCACTCTGCCTGTCAACACTTGCCTATGGCTCTCACTGCTACTGTTATCTGCGATGGAGAGCAGTTGGGCTCCTTAACTTGATTCGCCCATTGAGGGATTTATCCCAATCGTTTGACCGTCGCAGTAAAACGCTGATGTCCATATCTGGCATATACAACACAAATGTTTATATCCTGAGTTGTCTTAACCTCATATGGCCTTCAAAAGTTCAGGCTGGTGTGGATTTTGTATTTCTGTCTTAAGTGAGCGGTTACTTTTTTTCTAATTTCTATGTTAGTGCTGACTATTTTTTCATTCAGCATCTTGTATTGTAGTCCCCGCTCTCTCTCACCCACACTGCCTCTCTCCTCCAGGCCCTAGCATAGCTAGTAGCTGATAGGCATCTCCTCTGGAGTCGGCTGTAGTCTGCACTGGCTTCAGACAAAGTGCCTCCATCAGACCAGTGAGGCTCCCTGGGAACCTAGCAGCAGACCCACTGGCCCCACCACCAGTCTGTGTGTGTGTGTGTGTGTGTGTGTGTGTGTGTGTGTGTGGGTGTGGGTGTGTGGGTGTGCGGATGACGAAGGCTCAGACTGGAACCTTTGTGTTCCAGTCCCTCCCGGTGTTGTAAATGGGTTTTGTAAACTAGGAGATGTGGAGATGTGTGCTTCCATGATATGTAGGCCACAGTATGAATTCTTGGTTCATTCTGAGCGTTCCTCTGGAAGCAGTGCACCATACTATAGCTGACTATTCATTATATACGGTATGTTTGTATTCATGCGGTTGTGTTGTAGTCCATGTGAAGGAGCCATATCAAGATTGACTGTTTCTCAAAGCCCTGAGACATTGAAGCACACACACACACATACATATAACACACACACTTCGTAAGTCATGCTCCCACTTCAAATCTGCACTTGGCATCAGGGAACACTTGGGAATGATTGGCTTTTTGACTTTCATCATAACTAGAAAGAGAGGGACCAAATGGACAAAAAACAAGAACCAAAGGAGGAAATCAGAAGAAGTGCTTTTATCAGGGGCCCAGTGTTCAGGGCCTGACACACACGCACACACACACACACACACACACGCTCTTCCTGTACCTGACCCCCAAGTGACCCCCATAACTTTCCAATGCAGTCAAGGAGGCTATTCTCACTAGAGTTTATTTGTGTGTGTGTGTGTGTGTGTGTGTGTGTGTGTGTGTGTGTGTGTGTGTGTGTGTGTGTGGTGTGTGTGTGCATTCCTCTTAGGCTATCGCCACCATCACTTGACAAGAATTATATAATTGCAGCCTGTGATCTCATTTTCCTCAAAGAGCATTTTGAAGTTTCCTTTCCTCTTTTGCTCTTTTTGTTTCCTCTGTGTCCCACTTGTTTTAATGTTAAAATGACTCGCATTAAATCACCGGCTCTCCCCCGCTCCGTTATACCACTCTGCAACGCATTAGTTCTCTGCTCACTGTTTGTGGAAACTTTTATAGGTTTAGAGAGCATGTTTGAATAGAGTCTGTTTTTAATGTGCAGATGTGCGCTAGTATAGAGTAACGCAAACACTCTTTGATTGCATCCGCATTTTAATTATTCAGCAGCAGTAGTGACAGAAAAAAAGAACTCAGTTACTGAAATTTGTTTGTTAATACAAGAACAACAAAAAAATGCAGTGGCTGATAGATTGCTTGAATATTTTTCTCCCAGTATTTTTAGTTGCTACATCAAAATATCATTGCTGTGATGATGAAAACCTGAAGTGTATTCGGGGCTGGTCATGGAGTTTACCAAATTTCACATTTTATTGTAATTAATGTAACACCTGATAGTTTTCAGAAATTTGAATTCATGCTAAATGGTAGTTTTAAATAGGTGCTTATCTATTATATTTAATACAATATGAATTCAATATTTTGTATCTGTTGTCAGACTTCTCTGTCTTCAACATTGTTTTCCAGTTTTTATTTTTGTAGAGGTTGTCCCTCATATATTAAATATATAAAAAATATTAAATTCAAATAAGGGTGACTACAGTTTATTTAAAATAGCATAATTTTACAATAATAAATATGCTATAAGTCATAATTAATAGTCAAACAGAGGACTTCCATTTGTCTCTTCCTGTTCCTATTTTACAGTGCTCACTATACTAATTAATCAGCTGATGATGTAGTACTTTGACTCTCTAGATTCTATAAAGCAATGCTAAATAAAAACTTAATCTCTAGATTGTGTTTAATTCAACTATCCATAACTCCATATATTTGCAGCTGCAGTCCCATTCAAAGTCAATAGAGGGCAGAAGTGATCTGCAGAGGCTTTACATAATATGAAGTGAGACAGAGACATACTGTGTTTGTGTGTGTGTGTGTGTGTGTGTGTGTGTGTGTGTGTGTGTGTGTGTGTGTGTGTGTGTGTGTGTGTGTGTGTGTGTGTGTGTGTGTGTGTGTGTGTGTGTGTTAAGGTTTTGATAGTGTGCTTGTTTATGCCTTTGATGAATGTCTGTATATCATTGGTCCAGATGCTGTGGATGGTAATGTTTAAAGAGCCCTTAACGCACAATGTTACCATATAAATATAACAAAAATTGTAAAGCGCCCTATGGGACTGTAAATGGAATTTTGGCTCTACTGTCAGATATTCAAAAGAAGATCCTAAAGCATCACAAGGCCCCTATAAACTAATTACTAAATACATATGAAGACCCACTGCATGTGTCAAAGGTATATTTTAGGAGTATTACAGTGATTTTAATTCAAAGGGTTTGTTCTTACTTTTCTCCATGTCTTGCACAGTTTTTTTCCTCTGACATCTGGCATACAGAAGCTATGCAATCGTATTTAATTTGGTAAAGGTAACACTTATGTCGAGCACACTGACTGACTACATCATTTCTTTTCTTACTTTAACAGTTTAATGAAAAAGGAAATGACTGTCTTTCTGCTCCCATAAATCAAATAGCTTTGAATGTATGGAAGAGTTAAAGAGCAGTGCTGCCCCCCACCCCCCCGTGGTTTGGTAGCTTTATTGTCACACAGGCCTTATCTCCGATTGACACCTCTGGAAACGTCCCAGGAGAGGGACAGATTTGCTGCAGGATTAAACTAATTTACCAGATGATTGAATGTGAGTCCAAAGCCACTCTTTTGGAAAAATGCAAAAGGGGCTGACAGCCACCCCTCCAGTAGCCATGATACACAAATTACTTGGCAATCCTGCTTACGATGTGTGTACATGTGAGTGTGTGTTATATGTTTTCCTTCATAAAATGAACTGATTTGAGGGTGATTTTTGTATGGACAAGATCTGTGGTGTCTTCCAGCATATTGTAGTTCAGCAGTGTAAGGCAGGTTTTTTAATAATACTTCAAAATGTTGTTGAACTATTAAGGTTTTGGCGATGTTCATTTAAAAGCACGCGGCCTGACACTTAAGCCAGCCACCATCTCTAGATTTGCAGCATTAGCAGCAGGCGTGAATTATCGTTGAGATATTGAGATGGAAATGAGGAGAGATGGCTTTGGGTCAGACAGTTAGGGAGAAGGGGGCTACTCTGTAAGACTCCACAGAAACCAAAGATCTTTTTAACACTTGCACTGCATGTAAACACTGCATTTTGTTCACGTTCTTCATTGTCTCCCAAATATGTAAAAATATGGGAACATTTCAGTGTGTCCAAACCATTTTGTGCCTAAGGGATGTTTCTTAATTGGAACACATTCAAGAGAACACTTAAACGTTCCCAAGTGATGTACAAAATATTACATTAATTAACATGCAAAACAGTCCCGCTTGGCTCAGACACACACACACACACTCACAATGCAGGCACGCAAAAAGATTGCCGCGACAGCACAAAACACACGTAGGCCAAGAGGAAATAAGGGCAAAGAATAGGAAGGAAATTTGCTCGAAAATTTAGCTGTAAGCCTGCTGAAGATCTTATTACATAGGCTGAAGATAGAGATCTCAGCTGGAATAATACTTAGCACATGCTGCCCTTTTAATTAAGCAGTAATATCTGCAGAGAGGGGTGGAGAGCAAAATCTCTCTGTTTCTGTTTTCATCTTTCTCGCTCGCTCTCTTTCATATCACGGTTCTCCATCTTTACCCTCTGCTCCTCTCTCTCTCCCAATAATCTCCTATGAAAGGGATGGGCCGAGGTGTGGGATGGGGGAGGAACAGGGGACGCACTCCTCTGTGAAGTGAGTGTCTTCTTTAAGGCCTTAACACATGTTTCTGTGTTTCTGCTGTCTGAGCACCCAGCCAGGGGCCCTGGGGCTCTCACTTTGAGGTGTGTTAACTGTGTATGTGTGTGTGTGTGAGTTACAGCTGACATGCATGTACCCACTGTTTATGCACACAAATTCTGCTCTTGTGTGTGTAGGTGAGGACCACCTCTAAAGCCGGTGGGTGGTACATAGGTACCTTTCTACCAGCATGTTAGCACTGAGGCCCTGCAATGGTGTGCCCTCGGGCTGCAGGGCCGTCCTCCTGTGGCTGCGATGCCTCATGTGAGTGCAGGATAGGAACCAGTTGTCCAAACAGGGCTGTCCAGTCTGCTGGGGTCTGAATATCAGGGTCTCTCACCATGGGGCTGCTGTCAGGGACAGACCGTCGGCGTCAGGACCCCGGACCTTAATGAGTTCAGTCGCCAAACTGTTTTGATGTGAAACTCAACAATACTCAAGTGTTTCTGTTTAACCTACGGTGGTCACAATAACTGTCATCTAATATAAAGTGTTTATGTCAGTCAAGTTGTGTAAAAAAAAAGGTGCAAAGCCTCTGCATCATGAAATGATGGTGTTGGAAGTGATGCATTGTTATAATAGTAATATGACTCTGTGGTGGTAAATACAGTAGGTGAGCTGAATGCCCTGTTGTTACACTGTTCTTAGCTATAAAGCCTTTAATCTTCTGAGTATGCTATTTAATCTAGTGGCTGAGTGATGCCTCTGTGCACTTCCAATTGCACGACATGTAGCGCATAAAGCCTTTATTCAGATGTGTTAACCATTGCCCTGTGCTCCATACAAGTGCAAATGAAGTTAACACTCTCTGTTCGCCTGTGTCTACACACCCTGTGCCAGTGTCATTACTCTACTCACACTGGCAACGGAGCTCACTCAGTAATTCTGCACACACACACACACACACACACACACTCTGCACACACAGGAGCTCCGAAAGGCCACATGTTAATCAGCTGTGAGTTAAACTTGCTGCAGCAAAAAGACAACAGATCAGCTCAATTAACACAAAAAAGAAAGTGCTCTCTCTCTCTCTCTCTATATATATATATATATATCTCTGTCTCTCTCTCTCGCTCTCTCTCTCTCTACACACACACACACCCACACACACAAGGTCTTAGCCATTGCACCTGCAGCTGAAGGGCATTGTTCCAACAGCCCCCTCCTCTCTCTCTCTCTCTCTCTCTCTCTCTCTCTCTCTCTCTCTCTCTCTCTCTCTGAAGGAAAGCTGTTTTGTGGACACTCTTTTCTCTCCACTCCAGGCCTTGGCCTTTCCACAGAGCACCCCTCCTTTTTCCCATTTCCCTGGGTCGCTACTCTCTTTCGGAGGTGCAGGGTGCCCCTCGCCTGCCTCACTGCAAACACAGCTGACAGAGGGCTGCTCACGTGCCGCTCCACAGGGCAACAAAATCCCTTTGAGTGTGTGTATAGTGTTGAAGAGAAAGTGGGGGTGTGTGTGTTTGAGGAGGATCTGCTATTCATCCTATATCTCTTGATGCTGCTGATATCTGTCCATTTTCAATTGTTTGGTTGGATTGTTCCCTAAAAACACCCAAACATAACATTTAATATGTAATCTTATTTTTGTAAAAATGAGATGTATTAAGAAGCAATAATTTAAGCAGGTATTTTGTGATGCTGCCAGTGTTTTAGCTTATACTCCTCTTTTGTGAGAACTTTATTACATTGTAGACTGTTAAAATTCTTAATATGTACACTGTAATCCATGTAGCAAAATCACTCAGTGTGTTTCTGTTTCAGTGTTAAATAGACTCTCAAAGATTACTCGAAACTGAAAAATGTGTGATAGAATAAATGACTAAATGACTGATATCAGGAGGTTATTATTGACCTGTTCATTCTAAGAAAGTATGTTTCATCTCCACTCTTCTTGGAAAATCATTCTGTCCTTGGCTTTAATGCCATTTTGCATCGCTCTCCTCTTTGGCTCCCTGTCCCATTTGTCACCGCAGCACATATTGCTCATTCTCACTGATCATCCTATCACAGTGCTATTTTTCATATTTCTCATATCCGCACCCCTTATCTCTCCTCCAGCGCCTGGGCCAGACACGCAAAGCTAATACAGGCTCCCAATACGTGCGCAGAATTCTGTGACCAAAGATCACAGCTGTGTGAAATACATATAGATTTCATACGTTATTCTGTGTTTGCTTGTAATGGGTTCAGGCTTATCCCATTTCCAATAACTCAGGAGATAACATGAAAGTACACATAGTGGATCAATGAGGTGAGTGGAATTCCTAACCGGATATGTTTGGATATGAATTTACTCGCCCCACACAAATTGAGACAGTGGAGGAAATGGCAACTGTTATAAGTATTTGCAATATCAGTTATTAACTGAGCACTTGACAATCAATTTGTGTAGCTGCTTACTAAGCCATGGAAAAACACAGACATAATGCGTTGAATCATGTGTGTGTCTCCAAGCACATGCGCATATGCAAGTGTGTGTGTGTGTGTGTGTGTGTGTCGAGGCTGTGATGGATGAGCTGCTGTAACTGTTAACTGTTTGATGAGTGGTGTTGCTGCTATTCTAACCATGCTGCCTATGTGTTTTACTGCCCTGCTGGGCTGTTCTTGCATAAAGACTCTGCCTGGCTGCATCTATCTCCCCAGGTTAAAACAAACACAAATGCCCACCACCACCACTCAGCCTCCCGCCCCGGCCTGCTTGGCCTGTTCTCCTCCTTCCCTGGCTCCAACAGCCCCGTCCAGGGGGCAATAAACTTGTTATCTCCCCCTCTCAGATCCTTATCTGACGGCCCGCCGCCCTGCACGCTGCCAGGTGACCTGGGGTTGGGTAGGGTGGAGGAGGGTTGTAGCTCCCTCTCCAGCTCTTACTGCTCCAACTCCAGCTCCCCTCTGCTCGCCTTTTAAATCCCTTCAGCTTTCCCTGCCTGTCAGCACCATCTTAACCCCCACCTTCTGAAACCCTCCCCTGCCTGAGGCTCTGACGACCTCCTCCTTCTCCTTGCTCTCCTCCTCCCCCCGCCCTTTCAGCAATTAATCCAGCTATTGATCATGGTGAAACTCTAAAGGCTGGTAGGCTGCAGGCAGACTGGTTGAGGGCTATTCAGGCTGGTGGCTGCATGAGGCCACACTGCTGATGAAGCCAGAGCATTATGGGCTTGATATTGTTCAGCGCAGTGGTCCTTTATGTTTTATTTTATTTAAAATTCAGACTGAAATTACTTTAACAATATCGCAAACCTAAGAAGAACTAACCTAAAACGAATGTCCTACATTGAAAACTTCCAATTTATTATGTTATGAGGAAAAGCAAGTATTGGTTCCATGCAGTGTAGTTGTAAGAGCTAAGATTTGAGTTTGCTGTATATCAGTACAGTTGGTCTATGTATCAGTGAGGGTGCAGGGATTTTGACCGACTGGAAGATTTTGGCAGAATTCCAGTCATTCTTGAACTCTTTTTTGAGGAATGTTTTAAGATACTGCCCCACACTTTGATTATTGTTCTTTGCATGCAGGGTCAAGAGAGGCCCTTCAACATTTTACAGTAAAGTAAAACCAGACAGATACACATAGACATGCTGGAGATATGCTGTGACACTCTTTTGCCGTACTCCACTTTATAATACATTCACAATGTTGACATAACCTGACTGCAGTTAGTGTTGCTCAGGCAGCGTCCAGGGACTAGTTTATAAGCCAGACCACCACCTGTGAGCTGCTCAGGAACAATGCTAATGTATGTAAGGTCTGTGTTACTGCCCAAGGTCTAACTAATGGAAAATTCCCCAAGATTCACACACTTCCTTTAATGAGTCATTGTGCAGGTTTTTGTCTTTCAGTATGTGCGTGCAATAAGTGTGCTTCCACGTAACTGGTCGAGTTAGTTAAATTCTTTTAATTTAAGCAATCTCATTCCCTGTATCATCAAATGTTATTCTGAAAACGCTCAAGGGGATTTCCACGTTGATAACAACTGCATTGGTGAACCACTGTGATTTTCCCTGGCTGGTGACACAGTCGCTCTCTGTGCTGCGCAGGGCTGAAGCTGAGGCTGCCGTCCGGGTCCAGGTCTTTGATGTAAGGAGCGAGGCGAGCTGTTTGGGTGTTTGGGCAGGAGCTGGGACAGACGGGGGCAGAGTGTGATGGAGTGATTACTCTCCTCGCTGCTCTCCTGTCTGCCCTGGCATGAATGCCCCTCTTCATCCACCCTAAAAGGCACATTATTGGCCTGAAGAGAGTGGGATATCCTGGCCACTGACCCCAGAGTAGGGGGTCAAGGGGAACAGGGGGGCAGATGAAAGGCAGCGTAATTATGGGCAAAAGACAAAAAGAAACCTTGTCTCCAAACAACTATTTTGGTGGGGAGGGGGGAGAGGGTTGGGTTGGGTTGAAGGGGGTACAATTGAGATCAAGACATTTTCCCTGGCAAGTTATGTCCTTATCGCGTCCCCTACCCCACCATGTTAAGCTGAGGCCTAGCACTGATTGGCTGAGCTGTGGCTCTTATCTGATGACGATTGGCTGAGGCCCGCGGGCACAGGAAGTGACAGAATGGTTCCCACAGTCCCACCCCTGTGAGAAACAGACTGATCAACTGGGGGAGTGCTGACATCTGTCTGTGTTCATATGTGCATTAGGTACCCATGTCTCCACATATTTATTAAAAACCCATGTTACTGAACTAATCTATTGTTTACAGATTGCATTTTTACTACATGTGGGAGGGTTTTCCTGCACACCACTGAGACTCTCAGTCTTTGGCCTCTGACATTGTGTCAGCCTCAGGATCTGTGTTTGTCTGACCTAACATGCTCTAACTGGCCAAATGACCATCCAAATGACTCTGTGTTTTTCAAGCTTATACTCCAGGGATCCATTTTTTACTAAAATAATTCTGTCAGTCCCTGAGTTGATTTTGTGGGGTTTTAGTGGGATGTTGTTTGCTCTTAAGGCTCGTCAGAAAAATTGTAACTAAGTGAAATACTTACTGTCAAAAATTATGTTTGGTACTTATGCCAAAAATTAGGGTAATTTACTCTATCTGTCAGTTGATTGAGGGCTTCTTTTAGAGTCTGTGAATCAGGGGCGTTTTTTAGTTTCCTAGAGTGAACAAGCATTGTCATGGGAGATCCAATGCCATTCATTGAGATTTTCAACAACCACCTTGATGATTGGAAAATGGATAAATGTGTTCTTCTTCCTCTTTAGTCAATAGCTAGGCAAACTGCACAAATGTGCATCACAGCCAACATCTGGTCAGGACAGGCCAGATGACCTGGTTAAGGTCGTTTTACAGTCGCCGTAGCTGAGCTCGCCCTCCTGCTCTCTGTGATCACCTATAGTGTGTTTTAATCAGAGATGTATAGTAACGAAGTAGAACTACTTCACTACTGTACTTAAGTACTAAAAGGCTGTATCTGTACTCTACTGGAGTATTATTTTTTTTCTCCTACTTCCACTTTTACTTGAGTTCATATTTTCGATGAGTTTAATACTTTTACTCCAATACATTTTTTATGTGCTGCATCGTTACTCGTTACAATTATGAAAATGTTACGAATCATTCCAAACCCACGTTATCACTGCCAGAGCGATAGATGGCTCTGTCACCAGGTTTGATGAAGCTGACTCATCATTGAGCGAATCAAGCGACCAAGCTGTCTTATAAGACGACCGCGCGTTTTTCGTTCTCTGCTGCCTGTCTGCATTGAGAACACTTGAGCTTTGTTAGTTTGTTTCCAGATGGAAGAACCAGAAACACCACCTTCAACTTTGAGTGATGGTGGCGGTGAGGGTGAGGAAGGAGACCACCCCTGGCCCTACTTAGAGTCCATGTTTTCATTTGTCGGAGTGAAAGACAATTTATAGAGACTGAAGTGCCTACTCTGCCTCCAGAAAGATTGCAAAATAATGGCCTTCAAAAACTCAACGTTGAATTTGAAGAAACATATCAAGGTAATATAATACACAAATGGCACACCAGCTTGAGCTATCAGTAAGCGCTAGCTAACTAGCTACCCGCGGTTCATGACATGCTGCGGTGATGGACATTCCTGTCCTCGTACTGCTGCTACAGCCAAAGGAATTGTGAGTGTCCTTTAGGCTAAATATTTCAAATAATATAAACAATATGATATTCAAACTTTTGACGGCTTTCTTTAATAACTACATAACACAATACTTGTACTTTTACTTTCAGTACTTGAGTAGTACATTTTAAAATAAACTACTTGCAATACTTAAGTACAAAAATGTTGAATACTTTAGTACTTCCACTTAAGTGTGGTGCTTAAAGAGCCCTTCAACTTCTACTCAAGTCACTTTTTTGATAGAGCACTTGTACTTTTACTCAAGTATGGGTCTCTAGTACTTTATACATGTGTGATTTTAATACAGCCAAATTTACAGTATAGCTGATCTCATTCACATATTTTCAAGACTACAGCCGACGGCCAACTAACACGTACGTGTTGCGCCTGCGTGAAAGGAAGAAAACTCCATGCCAGCAGGCGGCAGTAATCCATTTCATTAATCAGAAAGGTGTGCAATGTGAGAAAACTTTTTTGCACACCTCTTTTTGTCGGGCAGGTGCGTAGGATATGATCAGGAGTAGCAGATCAAATTTTTTTTAGAGAAAATCCCGCACACTGACCATTACGCAAGCAATAATTTCAATGTTTCGGTCTCAGACGACCATATTTTTTCCAAATAAATTATTGCTTGCGTAATGGTCAGTGTGTGGGATTTTCTCTAAAAAAATGAATCAGAAAGGGAAACCGGATATAAACGTTGCTATATTTCACAGTAGAACATTAGTTTACTAACGTTAGTTTATTTTATAATGTTTAGGTATTTAGATCTTTTAAAAGACATGTATATGTTGAAATAAATATACCTACACAAGTACTTATGTATCGACATTACGTTTGCCATCTTATGGACATAATGTGCTAACATGTTTTAGAGGGAACATTCAAACGTAATTTTTGGCCAGTTTTGACAGCTCTATGTGTTTTGGATTGATCAGATGAGATGAAAAATTAGAAGAGCCTTCTCTGTGCGCTTTCACAGTTTCTGCTTTCCTCACTGCAGTTGAGTAGTCAACCAGATGGATTGGTCCCCCAGTGGCTAGAAATGGTGATAGGTGTAAACCGAGCCCTGGGTATCCTGCTCTGCCTTTGAGAAAATGAAAGCTCAGATGGGCCGATCTGGAATCTTCTCCTTATGATAAGGAGCATGGTTAGAGAATTTGGCCCATCCATGAGAGAGAGACATCATGGCTTTCAAAGGAGCAAAGTGGCAGTTGGTAAAGGCCACACCCCTACCCTCCACCTTCCCCCCCCTCTCCTCCTCCTCAATAGCTACAGACACAGAAATGGCACATCCTAAGGAAAGCTCATTGTGGGACTGGCTCTAGTGGCTGTAATTCTGCACCAAGGCTGAATTTAGGGAAAGAAACTTCAGATACACTATTAGGGGACCACTAAGGTCTATATAAAAGCATCCAAAGAGCAACATGTCATGGGACCTTTAAGATACATTTCTAAAGCATCTTGAGTCAGTGTAGCACCAATCTGACTGAAGTTTTCTTTGAATTACATGCTGCAATGATTTGGGGAGTTATTTCAGTCTCCTGAGAACCACCAGGTCTTTTTTTGTCAACAGAAACTGCTTCTGAATGCAGAGGCATGCCTGGGCATTTTGGGCCAAGAATCGGACCTTTTGCGATCAATGTGTGTGTTGGGACTGCTTTATAAGATAAATCACATGCTGCTCTTGTGATTATTCCTAAAGTTCCAGAATTAATGACATTCTGTCCTTCTAGTTGCTATACATGAGGAGTAGAAAAAGAAGTTGTAAGTAATACATCAGGAGCTGAATAGCTGATCACTTGACAGCACTTTCTAGCAGTTGACTAATTAGATGGTTGTTGGCTGTGTTTGGAGCAGTTAGTGCATGTTTTGACACCTGTGGGCCCCGTACAGGTTAGGTGTGTGTGTGTGTGTGTGTGTGTGTGTGTGTGTGTGTGTGTGTGTGTGTGTGTGTGTGTGTGTGTGTGTGTGTGTGTGTGTGTGTGTGTGTGTGTGTGGTGCTGCTGCATGCTAGCAGATGGATTTAGGATCTAGTGAGCAGAGGCGAGCACTCCCTCCTGGCTGATGGATGGGTTAGGGAGGTGTGGGGCTCTCCTGCCCACCCAGGGATGACTTTAATGGGAATAGGAGTGCTGCCACGGGCTGCCTTACCAGCAGAGGACACGGATTCCTGGCCAAGATTCATGATCGCCCTTTACAGGAATGTGGTCAGGCACAGGGAAAGTGTGTGTGTGTGTGTGTGTGTCTAAAAGTTGTTAGAAGTGTGTATGTGTGTAGGGCCTAGCATGTGAGCGCACTCCGAATATGTATTTATGATGTGTGTTGCCACTCTCTAGGATGTATTTGTGCTAGACTGTGGATCTCCCAATACTCTTAAACCTGGATTGAGAGCTGACACTTGAGGATGACTTAGTGGGAGCAATGAAAGGCAGTCGGGGCTTGTCTTGTAAAAAGTACAAATTTGTGATGAGGGAGAGACGAACCAGTATTAGGAAGGAACATTGGCCTGAGCAGCTTTATTACTGTCAGAGATTTACACTCTACTTTATTCCCAACTGTCACTCGTAAAACTAAAGGGGAGAAGAGGAGAAGAGAGGGAGGGAATGATATACTAGCGCGGCCTATATGATAATCAAACCCAAACAGGAAATAGGTCGGAGGACTTGGCAGAGAGGAGGATGTCATCATGCAGCTGGATGCTCTGATGGGGAACAATATTTCTGTTATTTCTCATTTCACCTTCAGTCTATCTGCCCCTGAGCCTTCTTTCCAGTAAAACCTTTTCCTTTTTTTGTCTTTCACAGAAGGAAATGTAATATAAAATGTAATATACAAACCCTAATGATAATGTTATTGACTGCATCACTGACTGCATTATGCCATATCATAATTGCCATACTGTTATTAATTCCTCTATAACATAAACATCCTCTGTCACACACACACACACACACACACAACACACACACACACACACACACACGATAGTGTCATCTTCAGGGCAAGTATCCTCTGGTGATCACTGTAAGAAAAAAAGGAAATGCTTTCAAGACTTGAGAAAGAATTTGAAGAACTGTCCCGAGGAGTGTTTCTGAGAAAATAGATAAGATAAACCGATGGAGGAGTTCAATGAGGCATTCAGAGAGATCAACCCCTGTGATAAACTGAAAGATTGTGAGAGGAAAGGGGTGGAGATGCAGGTATGTGTGAGGTAGTCAGATTTAGGAGATGCAGTTGGCAGGTTTTGTGTACAACATTGTTGTTAGATTATGGTATCTTATTTGAGCAAGCCAGATACACAGAGGTGGTAAGAGTCACTTTTGAGCAGTGCTTGAGCATGTGAAAGGGGATATGTGCTGTTGTTTTGCCACGCTTGGCTATACGGGCCCCACTCTCGGACTGCATTGTAAAATCACATTGATCTGGCCTGACAAGGCGTTGAGTCTTATCCCTGCAGCGCAAGCTTAGGGGTTGACGCCACCGGCTGAGGAGGATAGCAGCGGCGGATAAGATGAGGGAGAGGCGAAGATCCTCTGCCTCATCGGTCGTATTAAGAGATGGGAGGAATCTAAAGTGTAAAATCGGCCTCTTTTGCGATCAGTTGGGATTTAGCGTTGGTTTGTGGCAGTCGGCGCCGGCGCTGAGTTCTCCCTCCTGACAGGGTAATCGCCCAGGGGCTTAGCGCCACAGGAAGAACAATACCTCCCACTTCCTCTCATCTCATCTCACGGATGATCTGGACAAAGTACACGTCCACATCGACCATATCTGCTGGAGCGAAGCAGCCGAGGAGAGACAGGAAGATGACAGACCGAGGCCTGAGAGAGCGCTTAGAAGTCCAACATGCTGTCAGTGAGGGGCAGGCATGAAGGAATATTTGTGTTTGTCTTAAGTGTGTGTCTGCATCTGTGTCTCTAAATATGCTGTGGGTATGTGTTTGTGCACCACTTTGTGTTCTTTTCTGTATACTGTTATACACACAGCGTTATTAAATGATATGTGTCTGTGTACACCTCACTCATATATGTGTGTTTGTGTGTATTTACAGTTTTATAGGATGTTAGTGTGTACTTGCACACACAGATAATATGCTCAAAAATGTATGTGAAGAAACAGCATGTGAGATCCAGAGGGGTCAGTGCTAATCTGCCTCAGGTTTTAGTATCTAGAATCCCTCCTGTTCCCATTAATAAGCCCCCTAAATAAAGCTGTATCTCTGACACATGCAAATGAACCAACGCAGCAGTAAAAAAGATCAAAAGATGAGAAAGGCTGCTATTACAGTAATCTACCTCGGCGGAGATGAGAGGCTTTTATCTGGCCTAAATTAACTGGCTGATTCGCAGTCCATCATCAGCCACGGGATCAGAAGGCGTCAGGTATAGCGCAGCGCTGCACAAATGTGTTTCCAACATAAAACACTAAAAAGCAGCCGGTGGTCTGCTTTTATCAGAGTTACGCATGAGTAAACTCATTTTAAATCTTTCCATCTACAGCTAGCCTTTTTTCTGCTATGTCACAATTCCAAAAATCGGTAAGAGGGGTTCATTTGACAAAACTGCTGAAATTGTCAATTGCAAAAGAAACGTATACATTGTTTGAATCATAAATAGAGCTGTTCGGTCTGCCTTTTCCACCACTCTTGACCTGTCCAGGTTTCCTCTGTATCTCTAAGATTCAGGCTGGGCTGGCTGCACTGTAACCTGAGATACGACTCTCCTCCCCTCTTTCTCTCTGTCCAGGTGCTGGGCTTCACTGACCGTCTAAATCTGTTAAGTACAGTCTCACTCCTTTCTGTCTAGCCCTGTGATAAGGAACAGAGTTTCCAGTCTTCACCTCACACATGCATTCTCATATGACCCAGCCATTACTTTGCATCATTGAGGTTTATTTTACCTGATAAGCACACTGAGGGGCCATTCTCTCTGCTGTAAGTCCTGAGGAGGAGCGGCTGCCCAGAAAGAGGTTTTAGCTATCTGAGGTATGGCAACCATTTTTATGACACTGCCTGTTGCACTTAGCAGCTTGTTGCCATGTCAGTACCCCATTGTGTACATAAAAACAATCTAGGGTAATTATATAACCGTAAAAGGTCGGTCCTCAAAGCAGGGCAGCCATTAGAGAGAGAGAGCGTTGTTTTTACATGCATAAATCACATTCACACACAAACAACCATACACACATCTGAACAAGCACACACACAGACACATAATGTAGCCCTGGGACATGACCTCTGCCCTGAAGGAGCAGCTAATACGCCCTAATAACTGTCTGACAACTTGGAAACATCAAGTGGCTGACTGCTCCACAATAATGACATCTGCCTCAGACCATCCAATTAGCACCAGAAATGGCCACAAGAGGTCCTGCATGTATGTGTCACTGTATTTTTTTTTTTTTAATTTGTGTTTTTGTGTGTGTGTGTGTGTGTGTGTGTGTGTGTGTGTGTGTGTGTGTGTGTGTGTGTGTGTTTGTGTGTGTGTTACCTGCCTCTTTTGGCTGGAAACTGTCACTGTCTCCGTCTAATCGGATTGGGAGAACACCAGCGGCTAATGCAGCCTGCTGCCATCAAGTCGTCCATTTAAAGCAGCGCTGATCAGATTGCTGGAGTTTATTGGAAAATGGAGCGAGCAGGGGCAGGGCCAAGCTCCACCGCTTTCCTTTCACTGTAGCTCTTTTAACTGGCCGGACACTGGGAAGTGCTTCAGCCTTTACCTAGTTAGCACTCTTATCAGTCTCAGCGAGTTTGGGGTCACTTTGGACAAGGACCTAGAGGGAGATGTTTAATGTAATTTCATTGACAGGAAATGGGACTTTGGATGCGATTAGGTACTTGCTGAATAGGTAGGGAAAAGAGAAGTGCTGTTTGGAGTTTGTATAAATACATTTGATTGTGCAGCTTGTAGCCCTATCACTCGTGGAATCGGCCTCACTGGAGAGAAAGCACGGCGTTGACTGCGAATTCAAAGTCATATAGGTCACTTAACATCAAGCTCTGTGTAGAACTAACAGGCTGCTCCACTACATCCGTTTGTTCCTATTATGACTCTCTCAGGAGAAAGGGGAACAGTCAAAGGTGCTCTGTTATCATTCAGTACAAATGTTCAGGACACATTCTCATTCAGAAAACAAACAAACAGCGTGATTGTTTGGTTTTGAGTGAGTGAAAATTGGTGCCATTTTTACATGTTGCAGAGCCAAAAGACAAGCGATTACGCAGACTGAAAATGAAAGTGTTTGGGTGAAAATAGCACTCCCCAGTGAATTGCATAAAAGTGTGTAAATGTGTGTGCAAATCCTTCACTAATGCCCCCTTTCTATGACTCCCCCTCCACCCCCCTCCCCACCCCCCCACCCGCGTGCTTGCGGCCACCACTCTCCCAGCCTCTGTCGCCCCGTGATCTTATCACACCTCTGCTGATTTCATTTGACCGTCGCCAGCTAATCAGAGACCAACATCTGGATGGTTCCCATGGCAACCGGCAGGACCAAATATTCTGGGCCTTGAAAGGTGGGTCGAGGTCTGGGAGGGGGGGGAGTGTTGGGGGCTGCAATGAGAAATGCACCGAGATTGACAGCTTTGATGGACAAAGCAGAACAGAGGCCTGAATGGCGCTACACTGCCACTGTGTTTTCTATGTGTGCATATGTGTGTGTATGTGTTACCTCATTTCCCCTGAGTCCATTGCCCATCCCATGGACCCAGTGGGAAAGGGTGGAGTGGAGGGCTGTTTGTTTGTGATTCCGTGTATGTGTGAGGGAGAAAGAGTGCAGGGATATAGATGGAGCTATTTTCTAACTGTACCAAAGGGCTCCAAGCAGCCGCAACAGTGGCTACAGCTTATAAATACATTCATACACACAATAGTTTCTTTCCAATAGTGGGAGAGAGGAAGTGCTCTGAGCAGTGTATGGACCTCTGCCGCCTCCATGCTGAGTCACTAAGAGCTTTATGGCTTTACCACAGCCTTATTTAACTTACTTAATAACCGCAGCTGCCGGTAGACATTTGTTTTGCTTCCTTGTCCTTAAGATGTAGCTTTGTCGTTGATTATTTGAGAGACGGATTCCTATTGGATTGATCAGTGGATTGACTGATCACTTTACCTGTTAATTACTGTCACTGCCCTTCCTTCTCCTCTGGTCCGAGCACCCTTCCCTGCACTGGTCTGCCTCTCTTCTTCATGTATTAATTTACCAGGGTCCATTCAAGTTAGGCTCCCCAGGGCAAGTAAAAACCTCATTTAGCACAGCCTGCTCAGCCAAGACGGGAAACGCCAGGCCCCCTCTGCCCTAACTGGATTAAGAACCAGCCAACGGATGGGCCGCGGGTCAGAACTCCCACACCAAAACAGAGCAGTAGGATGTGAGGGGACCAGTGAGCAGTAGTGGGGTGGAATGGTAACTCTTTTCCATTAAAGAAAAAATGAGTCGGAATTGTATCATAAGTTACCGACAACTCATACGTCACCCTGGAGTTTATGGAAATACTTGGTATCTTCTAGGATTTTTGTTAAAATTTCCAAAGGCTCCAAAGTTAAAGTAAGGAAGAAAATCCTTAGTTATTATTAAGTTAAGAGGTTGATACTATTGGATGGCTCAGCTGCCAGGGTTCTTAGTTACACCAAGCCCTGGCAGCACATCACCTCCACCCTCATCCACCTTCACTGGCTCCCGGTTAAGTCCTGTGTCTCCTACAAAATCCTCGTCCTCACCTACAAATCCCTCCATGCTGTTGTCCCCCAGAAATTATCTCCTTCACCCCTATACCCCATCCCGGAATCTGTTCTTATGTTCTTATGTTTTTCTCCATATGTGTAACCTTGGGTCCCCTGAAATACACTATAAAAATGCAACATTGTTCTTCCTCATAGACAAAACAGTAAGAAAATGTATACTCATTTCAAATAAGATTTTCTTTTTTTTTAGCATTAACGTTTTTAGATCAAACATGCACGTTTGTTTTTAAATGCAACAAAAAGCTTGTGTAATCCCCATTGCACTTTACCTAAAAGGGAATTACAGTATGTTTGGGTCTAAGTGACTAATGTGAATAAAAATCTTGGTATTGAGCAAGAACGCTGTATCCGGCAGCCGCGAATTGAGCTGCAATATAATCCTGTAGGGCTAATGCGCACCGTCAATGTACGTTCACTAAAAGTGGTTGTTTTTGACACAAAGGCATGAGAAAATAGACCTCAATAGTCCCGCCCACAGCTGGTTCCGGAAGTAAGAATACAATACAATTTCTCCATGAAATCATAACCGTCGATGGTAGACTTAAACCCAGCTACGACATGACTTGGGGTGTTTGTATATGCTCATATAGACGCCAAAAGTTCATGGGGCACCAACCTTGTTTTGAGATGAATGTCTTTTATTCGCGATGTCTTGGATAAGTACTTCATTAAACTCCCATATTTAATATAAATGCTCGAAACATCAAAACATTACATTGCGGACATTACATTTTTTTCACTTTAAGTACTTTTCACTTGTCCTGCACCTGCCAGAAGGTGGGATGTGCACACAATTACTTTTATAAATTAAGTACTTCATTACCCACAATCCTAACCGTAACAGCAACGTCTCTGATTTGTCCAACTCATTGTTACCATAGAAACGTTTACCGTACCCGCGAAACCGCGAACGGCTAGAGCGAGCTTCTGCCATTGAACTCTATGATAGTTTCCGAGCACGGTCTTGTACCTTTGCCTTTTTTGCCGTTTTCAAAATGTTTTTTGTGCCGAATCAAATGCTTTATGGTCACCATTCATCTTGTAGCTGGTTGGCTCGGTTCCAGACTTAAAACTCTTTATATAAGCAATTTTCGAAACGTCAATGAAACTGAATGAAATTGAATGGGGAAAAACACTTCCGGAACCAAAAAATACTAAAATTCCCCTTTAACAGTAGTCACATTTTAACAGCAATCATTCTGTTGGTCACAGTGGTACAAGTACTTCATTATTTTGTACCAGCAGAATCATCCATGTCACATACAATACGAGATGGGTGTTACACAGGAATAAAGCTATTTGAAAGCGTTGGGTTAAGTGTTTGAATGATCAGTGTCATAAACAGACCGGTATGTAAGCTCTCATCTCATTGTCCCAGCCCTCCCTCCCTACCTCTCTTATCTGGCTCTCTCTTGTGTCACATTTTAAGACTATTCTCTGATGATTTACATGTCTTTTCTAAACAGGCAGACCAAGATCACAGATCTCCCCAGCACAACCCCTAACACAATTATCTCCCTGTTAGATATTAGTCACATGGGACATTAAAGTGTTTTATTACATGGAAAGAAATTTGTTTTTTTTTTATCCACAGTGATTCATTTGTTATTGCTGTTAGTCATCTGAATGTGTGCTATTGGTTTCATAAGAAGAACTCATTTAAACTATCAGACTTTTTTTCGGTAAGCGTACCTGATGTTTTACTTTTGCTGTAGCTACACAGTAAAAGCACTATGGTGCTACTCTGATTGACCTTTTTGAGTGAATGAGGGGACTGGAGTTAAAACTAGGTCAGGGCAGTACAGAATATGTTTTTTAAGACAAGGTTTTAGGGGGTAAAGGTGGGGTTAAGAGTTTAAAGACAAAGACAGGGTGGGACGTTTCTCAGAGATCACAGCATACCAAAAGAGAGGGAGGCAGAGATGGAGGGAGGGAGACATGTTTTAGTCCTACACTAACAAAAGTGATGTTTGATCTGTCAGACGCAGTAATTCACAATAATAAAATGCGGTTTCATCTCCTTCCCTTGACTTTCCTTTTAGTTTGTTCCCTAAATCAATCTCCCTGTTTCCTTGCTGAGCTCTTCTTTTAGAGGTCAACAGCCTATGAATTTATGTACAGTTTATATTATGGTCCCTGAATGTGTGTATGGTGAAATACAGATAATTTATGATTATGATTATTAAAATCACTTCTATAGCAATTACATCATGGTCATCTACCAGTTTAAACTGCTTAAAAATCTAAATAGTATGTGTGATATGCTCAGAATCAGATCCTATCATATGAATTATATTATTGTTAGTTTATTTCCAAGTAGTAGCAACTCAGTCAATAACATGGTGCCCCAGTTGACAGTTGTGGGTACTTCCTCATTGTTGCCATGCACTATTGGTCAATTTGAATCAATTTGAAAGAACACATCGTTGCACACCAAAATACATCAGCCATGCCAACACCAGACTGGCCTTACAAACACTGCCGTTAGAGATAATACCCCAGGGATCCCAGAGTGGCTGAGGGTGGGGGAGAAAATGGGAAAAAGGGGGAAATGGGGAGAATGGGAGAGCCCAGAGAAAGTCATTGAGTATCAGGGGAGTTGTATGGATCCGTTATGGTGTAGCTGTAATTAAGAGGGACAAACAGAATGTGTAGAGGGAGTATAGTAGGGTGTAAATGCATTAGGGCCCCCTAACTACAGCCTGCTGGGATCAATAAGTCTCCATTCACATCAGGCTGGACAGGAGCTGTCCAGCTCTCTGAGTGCTGAGCCTCACTTTCTGCAGCAATAAGCCTTACTATAAGTCTAAGACTGCAGGGAATTGGTGAAAGATGTATAAAAATGTGGAGTATTGAGATGTAATATACACTGTGCATGCAGCTCACTAAAGGAATTCCATGTCTGACACCTGTTGAAGGCAGCAAAGAGTAGATTAGAACAGGAAAAGACAGCGGAACCAGCAGGGGAAGATAATAAAATAAAAGTGATCAGACAAGAGCAAAGGAAAGCGGGAGACACATTGAGGAGATGATGACAGGCAGAGAGAGGAGAACTGATAACCTTGCTGGCTTAAAAGCTTCCTCCGGAGCCTAATCAGGCGTCCCAATTACAAAGACAAGCTCCCAACCCCCCCCCCCACAACCCCACCCGATAAACAGCATTATTAATTAAAAGGCTCCAATTGAATCTGTGTCTGATGGACGAGCCTTGGGACGATTAGCTACAAGACCCGACAAAGGTTATTTCTGCGTAGTTTCAGATTCCCAGACGATCTCCACAGCTCTGTGGAGTAAGGTCTGACACCACAAATACATTTTAGGATAGGAGAAAAAACGCTCTGGGTTGTTGGTATTTCTTTAAACCAATTACAATCATCTTGGGCGGCGCTAAGCTCCGTACACAGTGACAGTGGCTCTGCAAAATTGTCTCGGGAAGGAACTTGTTTTGGTGGAACATTTGCACCACTCAAAAGAAAACGGCACATACAATATTAAATTAAGTTTACACAATACAGTAACGTGAGGTATTTAAATTAGCTGGATACATGGTTAAACATAATGTACTCATACCAGTGTAGCATTGCGTATATTTTCTCCATAGCAAATCCCCACCAATAGGTCCCAAAACGTCCCAGTTGATAGTAAATGCCCTTAACATATTCTTTGTAAATCTTTACAACCATTCCCTGAAAGAACCAAGCAGGCCTGCCTTGTTGCACCATCCACATTTTCTTCAAAACTTGCTATTTTCAGCCTGTAGCTTTCTAGTTGAAGTGTTTTGTTATTTCCTGTAGCGAAGTGATTTTGAGAACGGCAACACAAGGATAGCAACAAGTGGATTTCAGGCTTTACCCTGGAAATGTATTTCCGTTGATCCAGACTAATTTATGCATGATGGAATCTGTCGATAAAGGGAAGGAGACAAGTCAACACACTGATACAATGTCATACGCACTAAGAGGTGGACAAACACACAGGGTTTAAAAATGATCAGGTTCAGGCATTGTGCATTTTATTATTTAATTTATATAATACTTAATTAAATACATTGTACACATTTCTTTCAGGGCAACATTTCAAGCTCACAAATGTTGTGTTGCTCTAACCCCTGAACACACTGACAAAGCATTTATCTAAATATTAAATGCTCTATATATATATCACAAATATCAATAGCATGTAAGAAAACTGCTTAAAATAGGGAATATTCTATTTTAAAGTAAATTTAGCAATACCACAGTGTAGAAACTCTGTTAAAACCAAAAGTCCTACATTCAAAATCTTACTTAAGTAAAACTACAGAAATATTAGCATCAAAATGTACTGAAAAATAACAGTACTCATACCGAACGTTCCATTTCAGAATAAAATATATAATTGGATTATAATTATTGATGCATTAATGTGTTCATCACTTTAATGTTGCTGCTGGTAAAAGGTGAAGCTCATTTGAATGACTTTATATACTGCTGGGTAGTTTAATCTATAATAATACTTTTATCATTTATTAGTTTGAGTTCTATTAGAAATTAATCTAAATTTGTAAAGTAACTACTAAATAAAGTTATGAAAGTAAAGTAAAAAATTGAGTAAAAAATACAATATTTCCCTCTGAGACGTAGAAGTAGAAAGTAGCATAAAGTGGAAAGACTAATTAAGTACAAGTATGTCAAAATTGTACTAAAGGTCAGTACTTGAGTAAATGTATATATCTTCCTTCCACCTCTGGAGGTCAGTGCTAGTTACACAACACTACAGCTTTTTAAGATGTTTTTTCTTTTGGCCATTTTTGCCGTCATCTGACAGCTGCCAGTAGCGATAGGCAGGCGATAAGAAAACAAGGAAGATGACATGCAACAAAGGTACCCAGTCTGAATCAAACTGGTAACATTGCAAATACATGGTGTGCATCTTAGACGTTAAAACTACTAAACCTCATGGAGGCCCCCAGTACAGCGCTTCAAAACTTATTTTCCTAAGGTTCCTAAAATCTGTCATGTCAGTTCAGAGGTTGCCTAATAAAAATACAATACAAACAAATGGAAACCACGTGCAGCCAACAAAAGTCCTTAGAGTGCATAAGTATATGTTTTAATTCTATGACAACTGAGTGGGCAAACTACATTGTTTTCTCAAAATCGAACCTAGTAGCTGTTGGCTAGTAGCTAAAATATGTTAAACTATCTTCCCTGATAAATCCAAGCAGCCGTGTCACTGATGCATTAAAGTATCAGTTCCTGTTTCAGAATGTTATCCAATGTTTTTTTTATTTATCGGTATAATTTTGTCAGAAAGAAAGAAAGCTCATTCTAAAAACAAAAACAAACTTTCATTATTTTTTACTATTGAAATGCCTTTTCTACTTTTGAAGCTGCAGATATATGCCAGTGCTCTGGTTAGAACCTGCATTAGAGTAGAAGTTTGTAGGCATGAAGACTCAAACTCTTACTACTTACCGTATCACCACTTTTATTACCACGTGTATTTAAATTAGACCAGGACTTTATTGTTTAATCCGTGACAAAGCCTGATACAATGTACTTTATAAATATATCATAATTTTGTTAATAAGGAGTCAAAGAAGGAGTAAACCAGTAAAATAATATAACTATGTACATTTAATCAGGTAGTACAACTTTGAGCTACTTTATTTGAGTATTTCCATTTTATGCAACTTTGTACTTGTACTCCACTACATTTCAGAGAGTAATATATATCTTTTTTCTTTTTCTTTTTCTTTTTACTCCACTGCTTTTATCTGATAGCTGTAGTTAGACTAAATTGTATAGATTAACATTTTACATGCAAAGGATTCAGTCTGATCATCTTAAAAAATATGACCATTTAGTCACACACACTCATGCATCAGTGATAATAATAATCTTATAATATCAAATAAAATAATGGAACACTGACAGGCAGTTTTTTGGCCTAATTAGTGCTTTTAACGATACTTTACGTACACTTTTGCTGATAAAGCATTTTTCAAAGCAGGGCTTTTACTTGTAGTAGAGTATACTCCGCTGGAAATTCTATTTTTGAGTCTTCTTGTTTTCCTCTCATGGTATAAACAATATTTTCAGGTTTATCATTGTATTTTATGTTTAATAGACATAACTGGCTAATGGCTAATAGATTTTCAACATCAGTTTAACCCGTCTTATGACATTTATCACATGGATCCTGTGCCCAATTTTTGTTTCATGCCTTCATTCTACAGCAGAGATTAAAACATGCATTGTCACAGTTGGCTTGCACCTCTCTGGGTGAAAGTTTTGCGGTACCTTCATGGGGAGGTATGTAGACATGGCTTGGCTTGGCTTGGCTTGGCTTGGCTGGGACGCCCCAGCTCTACCCCTCCACCCCCCCTCCCCCAGGGAGCCCTGGGGGATCAGATAAGACCTGGTTCCCAGATCAGGGTCAGATTGACAGTTGAGTGCCTGAGGAAGAGTGATGGGCTTGGGATTGAGATTGGAAGGAGGGTCCCTTAAACTGGAATGCCCCTAAGGGACCACCAGAGCACACAAAATATGTTGACCATAATGATTACTTGACTGGTGATGATTTAATAATAATAAAAAAAAAAGAATAGACATAATTGTTATATTACAATTTATTCAGTGTCTGGCTGAGTCTGGATTCGATTGTGGAACTGAACTGTTGTTTAACTTTCGCTAATTAGTTTAATTGTGTCCAATTGGCTCATGCTTGTGCATGTCAGCAATAAGATATTTGTAGCTGATGAGATTGGAGCTTGACAAGAAAACTGATGGTAATTAAACTCTCCTGGGACCCTTCCTCACCTCCTCCTGTTCCATGATAGAACAAGATAGTTCAATAATGAGAGCTTTCCCACCTATGTATCAACCATGGATGCACCAACATGTTGGGTCAAAGGGTAGATGCAAGGATTTTATCTTAGGACAACCATTCCATGTGAGAATTCAGAGACCCCCCCAGGAAAAAACGAAATAGCCAAATTATCTTTTAAAATGAGACACGTATGGTTGATTCTAATCAACAATAAATGTAGCATGTTGTGGGTGTTAAGTAAACTTCCTGATTACAAGTTGTGACTTTGTGGTAATCTGCTCTTAAATAGATTAAAACATATTTGTTTTAGATAGTAAATTATAGGCATAGCTTTAGCTTGTAAAGTTCATGTCATATAAGAGGGGATTGTATTTGCCGTTATATTTAAAAGCAAATAAAAGGATATTCAAGGTTGCTAGAAATAGAGGCGATGCCCTCTCAAGGACATCAAGTACTCCTCCAGGGCTTCTGACTTAACCAGAGAAATAATGTTGCTGCAGACACAGACTGCATTATTGTCCTTAGCCTGCAGACAACCTTTCACATATTTTCCCTTTTGGTTGATGGAGCTTTGAGACTTTATGTCTCTGCTCGACACATACACAGACACACACACGCACTCGATTATATACACATGCTCATGCCCCTTACAACCGTGAACTGACCTATTAACCCAGTACACAGCACCATTTACATCCAGTCACTGTTACATGCCATAACACACACACAGACACACACACACACACACAAATGATAGATATTGCACTGTACACAGACAGAGCCATGGACATGCACATGTGTTTCCCTCTGTCACACACGCGGGCAGAAACACACAAGGTGTTGGTCAGACAGACCAACTGGCTCTTTGGCTAATTAGAGTTTGTGGCCCTGTGTGGCCCCGCTCTGACCCCCCTGTAGCCAAGGACACCACTGAGCCTCCGCTTTGATACATTTGATACGGTTTAAGTGAGGAATGAAGACCTAAGCCTGTTTACATTTGAACTGGATTAGTGTTGCTGGGCTGGGCAATATATCGATAGTATATCCACATTGATGTATGAGAGTAGATATCGTCTTAAATTTTGAATATCGTTATATCTTGATATGGCACAAAGTGTTGTCTTTTCCTGGTTTTACAGGCTGCATTACAGTAAATTGATGTGATTTTCTAAACTAACCAGATAGCTGTTCTGTTATTTGCCTTTACCCACTTAGTCATTGTATCATTGGTGTATGTATTATTGGGGATTATTTATCAAAGCTCTGATTGTGTTAATATTTTGTGAAGCACCAAAAGTCAACCCTACAATATCGTCGCAAAATCGACTTAGATGTTTTTGGTAAAAAAAATATCTTATTTGATTTTCTCCATATCACCCAGCTCTATCGTTGGGGTGACAGTGCAGTAACGAGAGAGAGTGAGAGTGAGAAGGAGAAAGCAGAAGTATTGGAGGACATGAAAAGTGGAATCATTTGCCTTTTAGTGTAAACTTAAGCAGCTGGTAGTGCCAGTTTGTTTTTGCTTTATTCGTCATTTTATTTTATACATTTAGCCTTTTTTTCAGTTGCCTATTTTTTGTTCAGCGTGTTGACATAAGTTCAGGATGTTGTTTCTGCAGTTTGTCTCTTATAAAAATAAACATTTTGAACTATGTGTCTTTAGTTTTAGTTTTGTGCGTGCGCAAGTCAAGGCCTGTCTGTAGGGAGTGTGTGTTGCATCCAGTGCAGTAACCCTCTCAGTCAGTGATTTGGTTCACTGTTTATTATGGGTATCATTTGGTAATGTATTAGTAAAATGGGTCTCTGCACATTATTGTAATGGAGTGACTAAGAACAGGAGAAATCTGATATCTCTCTGTTTCTGTGTGTATGTCTTGTTCTTTCACTTGTTCTTTTCCTCTCTTTTGTCGTCAGTCCGTCCCCCCTCCTTGCATCGTTCTCTCCCTTTTCCTGAAGTAATGATTTGATGTTGCTAATGGCTTCCTAAATTTTGTAGAAAGGGCAGAACCAGCGCTGTCTAGAGTTTCAGACGTTGGAGGTCTGCCAGACAAGGAGGGGTAATAGGGGGATTCAAGCAAGCCAAGGCTGGGTTGGATAGTGTAGGTAAGGAGGTCGAGTAATGAGTATAGGGATCAACAGAGTGTTATCCTAATAATGGCTTCCTTTCAAGATATTAATATATCCTGTTGTTCTGACATCCATTAGTGCCAAAATAGAGAAATCCCCCTAATAAATCAAAACGCTTAAAGCCTAAACTGTCTTCTTTCTCAGAAATATTAATGGCAATGGAGTCGTCAAGGACAAACCATATAAAACAGTCTGATTCATAACCAGCATAAATTAACTTGTCATGTATGAAAACAAGTAACAAATCATAGATTTTGGTAAAGCTGGAACTCCAGTAAGTAAGAGATAACATTTTGCCTCAAGGTGTGTCTGGCCACAGCCGGGACTAACACACATGGACACACAGCCTTGACGCTGCCAGTAGAATGGACTCTATTGTTGGAGTGCTCTACTGCTCATTCAACTTAGCCCACATGAAAGAAGTCAATGGAAGGGAGAATGACCAATGAATGTGTTGGTGCTTGTAGTTTACATGCTTGTACGTCTGCTTGTGTGTGTGTGTGTGTGTGTGTGTGTGTGTGTGTGTGTGTGTGTGTGTGTGTGTGTGTGTGTGTGTGTGTGTGTGTGTGTGTGTGTTTGCTTGTTTGTCACATGATGTCCTGTGGCAATCCCTAACTAACCGTGCAGGCGCCAGCAGAAGGTGGGGAGGGGGGGGGGAGAGACGGGCATGAGAAGAAGCAATGGAGGAAAGAGGAGCTATGGAGCCGTGGAGGGGGGCACTCTGGCTGACTGCTGTCACATGATGTGCATAAAATGAAGCTAAACTACATTCAAACTGTTGAATAACTGCGCAAATGACTCATGACCTGACTTAGCACTGTGTAAACATGGGGCTTCAGTTCAGCGTTCTGAATAAACTGCCACATCAGAGGATACACTTCTGTCAGCTCTGAGAACAGAACACATTGCATGAGTTTAACATTTACACCCAGTAAAGATCTAATTAATCAATTATTCCACACTAGATCTGCCTCGGTGATAATGTGTGTGCGTGTGCGCGCATGTGTGGGCGCGCGCATGTGTGTGTGTGTGTCCTCAAAACTTGGATCTGCTGCCAGTATTCAGTATAGAGCCTGTAAAGTATAATGGAGGTATTAAAAATACTTTATGGAGGCAGGGCATTTCATCACTGTCAAATTAAGAATGAAACATTATGCCAAGGTGATATTTCTGAGTAAAATGCCCTAGCTGACAGGAGTCCAGAGTCAGTGGACAAAGCATGGACACAACAAGCGATTAGCACAAAAAACGGCCAAGAGAAAACAGAGTGGCTGTGTGTGGCTCTTTATCATAGAGGCTTAGTAATGCTGTCATATCTAATGCTCACACTCCATTAATCACACAGCCTGTATGTGTGACTGGGCTTGCGTGTTGTATGGCACTCTGGGAGTGTGTGGGAGACTCCGTGCGGCTGAGGTGGTAGTGTTTACCCAGGGCATAAGCAGTGGTTGGCCACAGGCCTGGTACGCCTGGCCATGATAGGCCACTGTGAAATGTGGCTGACAGAGGCAGCCTGTTGCCCTCTCCACACTGTGTGTGTGTGTGTGTGTGTGTGTGTGTGTGTGTGTGTGTGTGTGTGTGTGTGTGTGTGTGTGTGTGTGTGTGTGTGTGTGTGTGTGTGTGTGTGTGTGTGTGTGTCTGTCTCTGTAGTCTGTAGTGTGCTGTCTCTTTGCTGAGCATGCATGCTTTTATGTGTCTAAATTAATTGTGTGTTTCATTGACTTTACTGCGTAGTTGGCATGTACAGATTGCCTCCGTCTTCAATGTACAGATCTTTATGTGTCAATGTACAGAGAGCAACCACTAATCTTCATTGTATTTCTTCCAGCAGACAGCAGAATGTGCTGTTCTGATGCTGAAAGGAACAGTGGCCATGTAGCTAATGGTTGTATAGTTACAGAAGAGGTTGGGAGAGAGAATGGTAATAGGGTGGGAAAGGGGAAATGAATCAATGGAAGGCCCTGCCATCCCAGCTTATTCAGCAGGCCTCTCTCCCCTCGTCTGTCGTCTATTTCTTTCCCCTCTTTTCGTTCTTGAGCTCTTGATCACTTCTCTTTCCCCTCTCCGCTGCATTCCGCACAGTTTTGTCATCCTGCCAAGGAAACGAATCAGAGAGCCTTCTCTCAGCCACCACACTTTTCCTTTGTCTCACTCTGCCTTTTCTCTGCCTCGGTCCGCTCGTAGTTCGGTCTGCACCCTACTGTCTCAGCACACTTCACTTTGACCCCCCCGCGCGGCCTATGATGTCACAACGGGAGCAAGGGCTGTTGGGAAGTGACCCGAGGTTGAACGAGCTTGTGTCCAGCGAGCATTTCTGCCGTCTGAAAGGGTGTCATAAACTGCTCGTTCTTTCCTTTCAGGAGAGTGCTTCCCTTGTTTGGAGAAAGTGTCTCCTGTTTCAAGAAGTCAGTTCTGCCCTTTTAAAGAGTTTCAAAGTGGCTTCCTGATTCCCTATTTTTCTTCAAAGCTAATTCAATGCGTCTGTTCGTGGCAGTTATCATGCTACAGAGCTTGTTATTTGCACCAATAATTGAATGAAGCCATTTACATCACTGGCTTTTAATTAATTTTCATGCGTTGTTTTCTTTTTTTCGAGATGATCTCCAGTCAAGCATGCAATGGTGAAATGTTTTAATCAGACGGGTAAATGGAATAATTCTATCAGTCAATTTGGTCTTGTCTTTATTTTTACATGGGTGATTAACCATGTTACCAGTTGTTCAACTGGCAGGGTGGATTCGCAGGATTAGATGCTCTGTTTGTGTGTGTGCATGCATCAGTGAGTGTGTGTGTATAATGCATTTGAAAGAGTGTGTGTGTGTGTGTGTGTGTGTGTGTGTGTGTGTGTGTGTGTGTGTGTGTGTGTGTGTGTGTGTGTGCGCATGCGTGTGTGTGAGATGCCATTAATTAAGGTTTGGCAGGCTAAAAGTCAATCAGTGACATAAACGTAGCACAGAGAAAGAGACTCGACCTTACCAGAGCAAGAGAACAGAGATAATATCTGCCCACATGACCTTTGGCCCCTTTAACAACCTGACCCAGCAGAAGGAGGTGGTGGGATGTGTGAGATGTTAGAGAGGATCACTTTACTTGTTTGCCTGCATATTCCCTTGTATACGTGCCTGTATACGGATGTGTTTGTGTCAGGAACAGTGTACATGTAGGCAGAAGCTGTCTATGACACTTAAACCCTCTCACAATTGAATCTGTCTATATTCTTTACAACCTTTAGTGCTGTGAGCAGCTCGGTTGTAAACGTGTCGCTATGCCGTCTCTTTCCCAGCTCTTATCAGGCCAGATAGCCCTCAGATAGAAACTCATACCCGCACAGTCAGAGGCTCAGCTAGCCACAGCAGCTGATGGAGCTGATGCAAGGCCGCTATGACGACAAGAGGACAGGGCCTTATCTGTCGTCATGGTAATGGCCATGATGGAATGATGACAATCTGCTTTTGGCTTCATGTTTTCTTACAGGGCAGCATGACTGCCAAAACGTACACCTGTACAGGCATGTAAGCACAGCATGATCAGGTGTATGATATCCACACGCATTAAAACTGCAATTACAAGTGCTTAATATCGTGCGTCCGTAACTGTGTTGGACGTGTTTGTCTCGAGCGTCTTCTCAAGGCAGTCGACACAGACAAGCAAATTATCACGGTCATGCAGAAACCGCAGGGAAGTGAGTTTATGTCGCTGGCCCGTTTTTTGACTCATCGAGCTTTCGCCGCGGTGTCTTTTCTTTCCGACAAATATGACAGATGCATATCAAGCTGTGCAGTCTGCTCAGGGGAGATAAGGACCAGTTAGGCGCTGGGGTTGCAACATCCCACTGAGCCAATGAGTGAGCACAACGCCTTTTTCATACCGATCCTGAACAGATAGGCCTGCAGTGCGTGTGTGAGTGAGTGTATGCATGTGTGATGCCACTGATAAATTCTGTCTCCACTGAATTCTGGCATCTACTGTCTAATGGTTGCAGGTCTGCACATGTCTCCTGTCCTGAAACTGGCGAAACAAAAGTTAAACAAGGAGAGACACTTGAAGAGCCGGTTGTCCGTCCAATACATTAATGTTAAGGTTATTGATGTAATACATGATACAGATATAGTCTTCCTGACCTTGCCTATCAAAAATGAGAAAGTGCAACACTTCTGCTTATTCTGAGAAAATAATCAAACATTGATACAGTAATAGATATCAAAAACTTTATTTATTCCTTTTTGAAACACAGTGTTGCCCCTGATAAATATTGCTTTCATCTTTGTCATCTCTCTCCAAAATGTCCCTGTGGCCCCTTAGTGGTTTATTCCCGTTATGCTTTTATAAAATGAGGCACACTGTGTTTCATTGATTGTTCCTTCTTCTTAAGACTGTGTGTGTGTGTGTGTGTGTGTCTGCCTATCTGTATTAACAAAGCCATAGACCTAACAAAATATCGTACTGGAGATTAACATTGAGAGAAGTTGTCTAGGAATGCCCTCAACTCATGCAGTGTTTGCGCATGAGTGACAACAATGAGCAGGGCTGAAATGAGGCCTGGCCAACCTGTATGCAGAAGTGTATTCTGAAAGCCAGCAATGTAGAGGAACCTGAATACCTCAATACATTAGAGGTCAATAAGAATGTAGTAGTAGGCTTAAAAGTAAATTGAGGGCAGCCTCAGAACGGCTCTGACACTTAATCCACTGCACAAGCAACCATCGTTAGTCTATAATAGCGAGCTGAACAGCTTGAGATTCTGAGCAGGGCACGGCAGGTCTCTGTGGGCTTCTACTGTCCTCCACAGTCCTCCCGTTCTCTGTCTGGTCATCAGTCCCTGTGGGAGTGTCCAGGATCCATCCAGGGGTAGGCACCTGGGTCCCATCCTCTTGCTTCTGGCCATGGGCCAAGGTGCACTGGACTCCCCCACTCATGACTTTCTCCAGTTACCTGCCATTGAAAGCGAGTGGAGTGGGGCGGGGGGCTGGTAATAGTGAGAGGGACATTATATGGGCAAGGAAGAGGATGGCAGGTCCAGACGCCCACTCCCCGGAGCCCTCCCAGGCATTAGTACTGTACTTGCCCCCCGGTTTGTCAATGGGAGCCTCCAGGTGAATGGGCTCATTTGTACTCAGACAGTGGGGATGAATTTGTCTGTCGGAGCAGGTGAGCAGGAGGGCCTCAGCACAGCAGAACACGGCATGAATGAGAGCTGAACACTACCTGTCCCAGGTGAACATCCTGAATGCGCCCTGTCCCAGGTGAGAGGAGACTGACCTCATTTTCAGGGTGAGTCGAGGGAGGGGTGCTCTACGTGTCCACACCCTGCTTCTGACAGATACTTTTTTAGCAGATTAAACACTAGACTGTTGCTGCTGCAAAAAAAAAAACATTTGCCCGATGACCGGAACGGAAAAATGGTGAGATGACTGATGCTAATTCATAATGGTCTTAGTTTGAATTGCAGCAAGTCCATGTGAATAGGGGCGCTGAATGGTGTCAGTATTTTATATTCACTTCATTTCAGCTGGGATTGTGTGCAAAACAGAAAAACAAAGACATGGCAGTAACACCCCAGTGAGGCAAGCGAATACCAAATTAGAGAAGAGGGTAATCATCTATGACTACAACATAGCAACACAAAGACCTGTAACCCTATGCACTCATAAACCTCTTTCATTATTAGTACTCTACTCGGAAACATTTTCAAAACCACAAACTGGCAATAAGGTCTATCTCCAGCCACTGATAAATGATATGAAACACTCTCCCTGTTTTTTCCCTCTTTCACTTCTCTACTTTCATATTCACACGCTGCTGAAAAATTCAGAGAGTGGTCCTTCTGAGGATAAAAACACATGAATGAACAAATGAAGTCGCCATTTTATTTGACATTTAATAAGCATTTAGGTAAATATACCTTTTTTTAAGCATGCTTCAAACTCAAAATACAGCATGAAGGCCCAAAAAACAGGCACAACAAATGTAAACAATACATCCCAAGTAAGCCTAAATATATATTAACGGTTAGCTTTCTCATATGGTTAGCTCTTGTGTCCTGGCGCAGTCTGTGGGTTTCATGATTGGAAAATAGTCCAGATAATTCACACGTTAACAAAGCCAGTGGTGAGTGCTCTTACAGTACTGCATACAGGATGTTACCCTGCAGGAGGAAACCTTGCAGGGAATTACACTTAAATACTGTGCAATCCTACCCCTCGTAATCATTCTTTTTTTACTGTCTCTGTCGGACCTCTACGGTCTTAATTGGTCCTAATCGTACAACATAAGTATTTCCTGTTTGAACTTCTCACTTCCTGTTTTTCATTTTTTTCACTGCTTTGAAAAGCCATGTTCTCAGTCGAGCTTGGTATGCAGCTGTAACTAGTATAGCAGCCTTTCAATGTTGGGCCTAAAGTCGGGGAGGAAAAAGACGTGAACGGCCCTTGGGGTCATTCGGGAGACAAAAATTATGCAAGATCAAAACACTTTTTCTGACTAATTTCTGACATTTGAAGAGATCAGTGAGATTTGGCAGGTCAGGATGCGGTTGTTGGCTGTCAACAGAAGCCATCAGTGATTATCTGCTGTCAGCTCTGCTTCTCTCTGAGTGACAGTTATTACTGTCAAAGCTTTGTCGATCACGTCATCGCTACGTGTTATGGTTGATTAATTTAAAAAGGGTAAAAAGTCGTTAAAATGTTAAATGTCAAATGGTGCATCTGCGGCGGTTTCCATGAATAGTGTTCACCAGGTGTTTTACTGAATGTACCCACCTTTTTCCTGTCAAGCACTGTTAGAGGGGTATTTCTATGAATTTCTCTTGATCCATGAAAAGAGGAAGTTCACGTGTGGGTCTGATCGCAGCACAATCACTATGACTCGGTAGCCATTACAATTCAAACCGTTAAGAGCTTAGTTAATGCTCCGTTATGGCATAAGAAAGAATAAGTTCTCTTTTTGCTCAAGGTCAACAAACAAGCATCTTACTGAGTGACTGAACTTTATGAAATAAATGTCCCATGTTTGTATTTATTATCTAAATACTGTCCCATCTTGCAGCCTTAATATCCTTCTAGGGGTCTAAGGAAGGAGGACTGCTTTTTTAGTGAGACCCAGGCAAAGGTTAACCCCCATCGCAACACACACACTAAGAGACCTGCATCTGAACTGCGCTCCACTTCCTTTCATCTTCTACGTCTCTCTCTCCCTAATTCAACTTTGTGAGGGGATGGTTGGGATACCTTTTGATTCCGCTAATTCAATTTGATGAAAAAACAAATACACTGGGGGAGTGGGAGACAAGGAAAGAGTGGGAGTAGTAAGGGGGGTGGAGAGGGGGAAAACGGAGAGTTACATAGAGCCCGGAATGGGAATGAGTGGTGGTGGGGGGTGAGGACAAGCGGAAGAGCAGAGGGGAGAAAGAAAAGGAGGTAATGAGTTGAGATGAGTTGAAACATCCAGTTCCAGGTTAAAGTCGTAAACCTCTCCAATGTGCTCTGATCTAGGTGGCCACCGTGTTTACCCCGCCGAAGCATCCGAGATATCGCCGCATCATTTCTTCTTTGGAACGCCACTTTGATAGTGAAGATAAGTAACGTCCTATTTTATGGCTCTTTTCGTGTCACATAATTCATGATGTGAGTTGGGAAGGCATGTCTTGTTGGTCTAACAAGACTTGGTGAGTAAAAAGTATACAGAACCCTCACATTACAGAGTCTGTATGAATTGAATTGGGTAGAAAATGTAACAGCGGGGGCACATGCTGACGACCAAAACATTTAGCCAAGCATTCATTTCAAGAGCAAGTGTGCATGGCATGTGCCTGCTACCTATCAGGCCTAGGAGATGAAATGTCACCCTGCTGTTCCACAAACACTGCCTCTGTGTAAGACATGAGAAGCTTTGTCACACACCATCCTTGTGTATGTACACATGCATGTTCATGTCTGCGTGTGTGTTTGAATGTGTGTTCAGGCAAGGGCAGCTCTGGGAGTCGCTGGCCTGGCAGACGGCTGTATTATTTTTGGGAGGCCTGCTCCTTCCCTCTGGAGGGCCTCATTGAAGAGTGCTGGCTCTCTCCGGCTCCCCCTCTCAGGCTCCGGGAGTCCGGCCAAGCCCGGCCGAGCAGGCTCACTGGCTGCAGCAGCACGCAACCTACTGGAGCTGCGGCCTGTACACGGCCCAGCGCCCACAGCACTGCGCTACACACAGATGGCCAGACTGCTTATTGGCAGTCAAGCATTACATTTTCACTGGTGTTCATCAAGTGGATCCCACCCCCTCACTGAAAACAGACACTTAGGACTGGTCCTGTCTCCATGTGCGTACAGCCAGTTAGGGTTGTGGGCACTATGATGTAGCATAAGCTGACATCACAGTGCTCCAGCTACACTGGATAACAAAAAATCACCTTTATATAAGTCCTTGGATAAATATTATTTCTAATTTGAACTGATCAACCTCTGGGAAACCCCAACAGATCAGCCTTCACAGCAGTCCAGCAGATATGAGCCCGGTGGAGAGTTCAGGGAGGGGTAGTAGTCCACTTTTAGCTTGGACTGTTTAATCGGATGGTTTGTGCTGTGGGTGCGTGAGGGTATGCTGAACTCAGTGATGATGACCTCAAATTGGCCCTAATCGAGTCGACTCATTAGTGGCTGGCTCTGTTCAAGCTTTCTTCAGCCCCTTTATTTTACTGTAATCGTCCAAATGGGAGGTTGAGACAGAATGACCAATGGGGAGAGAGAGAGAGAGAGAGAGAGAGAGAGAGAGAGAGAGAGAGAGAATGGAGAATAAAAGACAGACAGAATAAATGGGAGATCAGAAAGAGAGAGAGGGTGAAAAAAAGATAAACAAAGGGAAAGAAAAAGAAGACGAGATGAGGGAGCGACTTAGGGGAAGCCTGCTTCCTGGCAGCCTCAGCTGCGTGCACATCTGTGTGCGAAGGGTCTGAGCAGACCCCCACGTGTTTGCTCAGGTCGCCTGATTGCCTTTCCTTCCTCCTCTCTCTCCCACTAAAGACCCGCTGTCCTTCCTCTCACTCCAATCACTGCAGCCAAGAGAGAGGGCTACTCCAGCAGACACAGGGAGGGAGAACACTCCCACTGAACTGCACTGACGACTCGGTTTTTGTCACATAAAAATTCTTCAAAATGTGGCTGTTAGAGATTTTATTAAAGACCTTGCGTGGGTTATATTGGTTCCATTTTGGTGAATTGGGGTTTGTGTTTGTGCATGAGCATGTGGGTATGTGCATATGTATGACTGTACGTGACTCCGGAGCTGTTCGCTGGAGTCTGCTGTCTGGGTACAATGGTCCAGCCCGGGGACTTAACTCCACAAAGAGGCCTTCTCTTAACAACACGCCATCACAGATAGAGGAGGAGCCTGACCAAAGCATTACCACGCTTAAGGGATCACAGAGCTTCCCTTGATGCATCTGATATTCCTTATGATTTTCATAATCAAGCACTCTTCATTAAAAGGAGAGTTTAGTCTTGTGCTGCGTGTATATGTGTGTGCATGTAAGAATGATAAAGAGAGGCCGACTAAACTTACGAGGCAGTTTATTTTCCTTTATTTCCTTTACTTTTGTGAGATGGAAAAAATGATAAAAACGTACAGCTCAGGGACTTTTCATCTAAGATAGGTCTGTTTTTCTTTACGTAATAACCATGAAATCAAAATCCTAAGTTTCCATGTGTCTTTGACGAAAGCTTAAAGAGGGAAAATAAATTATCGTAGCAATAATTATAACATCAAATATAACAACAATAATAGCAATTAAGCATTTATAAACACTCTATTTACTATGTATTTTTTCCATAAAAGTCCATTATTAAAAACAGGTGGTGAGCGCTGTGGGGGTGTACAATCCAGCATGTGAGGAGAGCACTGGTTTGTGGGTACTGTAGTCTGCGTCTGACTGGTTTGTAACGGGGGTGTACGGGTGCTGTAGGTGTCAGACAGTCTTGAGACCTCCAGCACTGAAGAGTTTGTCTGTCCACAGCAGTTATGGACGACAGCCTGGGGATGGACAGGGTGCACGTATCTCAGTATACAATGAGATGGCCGTGAGGTTAAAACAGCAGTTCTTTTTAAGACCTCTAGCGAGTCTCCTGTTACAGGGTCATGGAGAGGTGGGTACCAAAGTGACTTAGTAAAAATAAGCAAAAAGAATGACAAGCGTCTCCATTCACTCCATTCCTGCAAGCCTCAGTCACCAAGGGACTAAGAAACCCCTCGTCATATTAGCTCTTTACAGAGTCCGCAAAAGTCCTGCTCTGCAGTGTCCCATCAGTGAGGTCAGGCATGACGCGAGCTTCAGTCAATAAAACCCAACTGAAAGTCTCTCCCCTCCAACCACTGTACATGATGCACCAAGTCTGCTCAGCTTTCGACTTGATGTGGAGGCCATTTTTGTGTTAATGGCGATGTGGTGGCTCTTACAAGCGGAGGAGTTTTGGGTCTGGAGGGGCCTCAGTGAGGCTCAGCCCAGACCGGCGAGCGATTGGAGTGGTGGGGGTGACCGAATGAAGGGTGAATGGGCGTGGGAGTAGGCAGCATGTGTCCCGAGTGGCTGAAGGGGGGCAGGTGACCCATGTGGGTCATGTGGCTGGTGAGGCCGTGTGCACCGCCGAAGGGAGAGGCCTTGTCCTGCATGCACTTGGATAGCTCGTCGAAGCCGTCCCCTGCTCGCTTGTTCCTCTTGGACTTGCTGGACATCTTGCGGTTGCGTGTCTGGATGCCTTCTTTCTTCATGGTCAGGGGTCTGTTGACCTGTGGAGAACAGCACATTAGCTCAAGGCACGCCAGACAAAGGCCCCACTGACAGTGTGAATAGTACATTATATAGTGGATGAGGTTTATTTTGCTGTTAGTGCCAGCTCATAATTGAAAAATGTCACCTGGAACATGTCACATGGATTTACATTTTGTTTCAATGGTAGCCCAGAATTATGAGTTACGTCAGTGCGAAATAACTGCTATAAATAACGAGCAGCTGTTTTGCATATATAGCTGCATTTATAAGGAGTCAGGGGCGTTTTTGAGCTTTTGTCTAATTTCAAACCAAACAGAACAGTCCGGGTCAATATGAATACATGAGGGATGAGGGCCTGGCTAGAGCTGAAAGGAGCAGCCTCAGACAAATCCTCATCAGTGTAACCGACGCCTTTACACTGAAAGACAGTCCCACCCTGCAGCCTCTCCGGGGAGTAACGCCCCCATTGAAACAACGATGGATTAATAAAAAAAAAAAGACGACCGGTGGGTTCTGCTCGACAGGGTGAGCAGGCTTTGCCTCGACACTCACAGTTTCACTGCTCCTAAATCGATACGAGCTGTCCGCCCACTTGACCAGTTAACCACCAGTTACCCCTCTTCCCCTCCTCCTTCCCCCAAAACCCCGCACTTGAGTGCAGCGGTGTTTTTTTTGTGTGTTTTTTTTCAGGACTTACATTGTGCAGTTTAAAGTAAAGGCCGCAGGCGTTACACACCGGGTCTCCGTTCCCGTTGCGCCTCCACAGGGTGGTGGTGGTGGTCTGACAGTTTGCACAGCAGGTGCCTGCACGTCTAGCGGCGGACTGAAGGGAACAGAGAAAACACATCATGAATAACGACCCATTCACATGTTGTAGAGAGATCAGCCTGGACCCTGAGCTGCACAAAAACATTTCGACACCTATAGAAGGCTATAATCATTTCAAATGTAGGCCCATGTTATTAAAACCACAGCACTGGCATCGCATGCAATAAGTTTGTGTTTTCTGCCTCAGCACAAAATCAGTAAGAGACAGAAAGTTTTTCTTAAATTAAAAGGCGGAACGTGGGTTTTCGTCAGACCGCAGAACCATGTGCAAAAAAAAGCATCAAAAGAAGCAACAAAAAAATCAATTGCATGTAGACCGCTATACACCATGATAACATTTTCTAATTTGCGCATTAAAATATGCCAGTCGCTGATTATCAATTTTAAATGAATTAAAAATAAATATGCTATTGCCTGGGTAATGAAGTAAAGTGGCTATAGTAGTATAAAGTAAACCCTCTATTTACCCTGATCTAGGGAAACTGAGCTACAAGTCGTGTAAGACCCGGTGTCCCGCCTGGCAATGTGCTCCTGCGTCCATTGCGGATCAATTCTTCACACATAATAAGAAACATTAGCTTTACATGCAAGAACCCTCCGGCTCTTTGCTTTGCAGCCAGCATCGAGGCTTTTCTGTTAATTAATTTCAGGTGGGCTCGTTGCTTTTGACCTGGAGAGCAACAACAGCCACGGTCTTTTTTTTTTTAATGCGAAATAAAATAGCCCGAGTAACCTAAATAAAACGCCGCTGCGCGTTAAGACTGTACCACTACCCACCGAGAATGACAAAACAAGAGAAGAACATAAATCCATTTATTTTCCTATCCCCGCCCCTCACGGTCTGTCTCTTCACACATAAGCGGCTCCTCCAGTGTTGTGATAATCTCTTTACAGTATATGTCAGGCTGGCCATAGAGAATGCAGCGCGCTGGTTGAAGGCGGAAACAGCCGGGAGCCTGACTTCCTTATCTGGGCCGGACAGATATCCGGATAGGAAACAACTGGATGCCCCTTTGAACACAACTCTGAAAAACACTTGAGCTGAAAATGCAAAAGCTACAGCCACATAGGCCGACCCAGTGGAAAATGTCACGAGCAGGATCGACGTGGAGCTGGTCAAGGGACCACACGAAAAAGATATAAAATCAAAAAAAAATATATAGGCTACCGTAATAAGCTTCAGAAAGCATTTTTTTAAAACCAACCATTTTATTGGCAAGTCAAACTACCAGCTAATGTTCATGAAGAGCATTAGACCCAGGCTCCACCGCCCACAATTATAATTAGCACAGACTCCTTTTTATTAAAGTTAAAAGGTTGTACCAGCAATAAACTTTTTATTATGTAGGCTATCTTTTTGTGTTAAAGCCACTCATTTCTTGAATTTCCCCATGGCAATGAATAAAGTAGGCTATTTATCTTGTAATTCATTCTTAATAATTTAGCTAGTATTATTATTATTAAATGTGTTGCAGTTTGTTTCTTTATTTTAATGACTAATACTTATGAAGTTAAAAGTGGCATGAGTTTCTTTATTTATACTAACCAACTAAAGACTTTTTAAATCATACAAACGTATTGTTATTTGTGGCTAATTTCCAGACAACAACTGGGTTTGTTTGTTTGGTGACAAAGCACCCAGTCAAAGTGAAAAAGAAAAAAACTATTATTTTGGCTGAACAATAAAGGATTCAGGAGTTACTGTAAAATATCAACCTTTAACAATAATAGTAAAAGCTTTAAAAATATTAAAATAATGATGTGCTCTTGTTTGAGAGTAGCCTACTTAGGAAACCAGATTTTAAAAGATAGCCTGATTAAAATACATGGGCTTAACAAAAATTGTAAACTAATTGATAAACTGTTTTGAAAGCCATAAAATAAATTAGTTATGGTGCAAAGAAATGTGTCCAGCTTCAGTAGGGTTAATGGTAGAAATGGCTGTGCAGTGGTACATCCACTATAAGAATGTTATGTATCCATGCTGCTTTTCATTTACTCAAGCATGGTGTTAACTAAAGCAGCATGGGCAATGGTATCAGTAACAGTATCAGAAGTACCAGCAATAATGATAGCAGGAACAATGGCAATAGTAGCAGTATTGTAACAGGCCATGAAGGCGGATCATCAGGGGGTGAGAGGGACAAACAATTCCAGGAAGATCATAGGGAAAATATAACTTTCCTGGAATTGTACTGCAGGCATCTGCTTTGTGCTCATATTTGGGTGCCTTATAGAGTAAAGCGATGAAGTGAGGGTTGGTGACTCACCAGTCTACGTTTGGGCTTGATAAGTGGTCGGTTCTGGCCGTTCATCTTGTGGTACAGTCCACAGGCGTTGCACAGGTAGTGGCCGGTACCATCCCTTCGCCACAGAGGGGTGGAGGTGGCACCGCAGTTTACACATTCACGACCCTCTGCATATAATTCAAGAGGAGAAAAGAAGAAATTTTATATAATTAAAAAATTCACCCTCTGTCGGAAGCAACACGTAGCAGCTGTGCAGCCCAATCGGGCAACTATACGGTGATGGATGACCCTAAATGGCCCTGTAATATGAAGTCAAAATTTGTCTCATGATGGTGACAATGTACATATCAGAGAGCAGGTGTACCAAGTGTGCTGTCATGGACACAGACACCCCTATGTAAACCGATCCAGAGTGGGGAGGCCAGAGACAGCCAGAACATGTCCAGAGGTGTCCAACATGAAGAATGAGACACATCATCAAATTAGGACTACATTATTCATCAGCTCAGTGGGCACCCATCAGAGGAAACATAAGTGTGGGGATGGTATTAAAATGTGGCGGACAGTATTGCAGACTTTTTAATGAAAAGCTTGCATGCCTGTTTGCCGCATTTAATAATAATAATAATAATAATAATAATACAGAAATGGAGTTTAATCCAACGTTATTTTGTTGAAGTTTCTATTGTTCTTAAAAAGTGACTGAATGTGAACTAGACTGAGTGAGAACCACAATGCATACTTGTGCTCTTCTATATAAAAGCCTGCTTTTTTAGTTATTCCCACATGCTCTCCTCTCCTATTCAGGTTTGAATGACTTCAAACAGCCTGTTGCTAAACCGACCGATTCATTTAATTCAAGTATCCCTCTCTCCCTAGAGCATCATCTCATTATTCCTGTTATAATGCCAGCGACACCCACAGTCCCACCCTCGCTCTACAATGGAATCTGACCTGAGCAAAAAGCTATGATCCTTTTGAAATGCATCTTGGCGCTTTTTTGTACCTCCCTTCTCTTCCACTTAAGTGTTGCGCATGTCCAGCAAACCACATTAAAGCAGGTTCATTAACACTTCAAATATTCATCAGCAATGACATGCATTTATGTCTTATGCAATGTTTAGTGTTGAAATAAGAAGAAGAAAAAATGGGAAGCTTCATGTGAAAAGGTAGAGAGGAGGAGGAGTTCTGGTTTGAGGCTAGTTCAACAGGAAGCCACACTACTGTAAGGTATACAGTATGTGCTGACAGCCGAAATGTCATTGGGGCATTTTGTACAACAATCAATCACCATTACTGGCACAGGACATTGACTTTGATAGATAAGAGCCTTTTTAATGCCATAGCTGATAGGTTTGTGTTACTGATGCAGGCACAGTCTGGCCAGCTTATTTTAAATGTCACAGCATAACATTTATTTGCTGCAACAGCTAACATTCACTCAGATTCCCCAGGTGTATTAAAACGCATGGGCACAATGGATGACAATATTGCTAATACATTTGGAGCAACATGTTAACAGTCTAAGACATTTCTTGATTTTTTTTATTTTTTTTGGTCCGTTAATTCAAAGCGCAACAGCTGGAACAATGTAGGGAAATTACAGACCCATTACCAGACTGAGTTGTTTTTCAAATGTCTGCACATTAATGTCAGACATTAGTCTAAATAATCCCCTAAATATTACTCCCAACACATGCAGTCTATTGAATCAGGTGCTTATCCAGACAGTCAGATTATATTCTGTGTTTTATTATACCAAATAAACTCAAACAAATTCACAAGCTATGATATTTAAAAAAAAAAAATTAAAACCAATTATATGCACTCTATAATCAGGATTGCTCAACGCACTGGTCTCCAGTAGGCTCAAGTAGGCTGAGTAACTGTGTTATTAAATTACGCTTTCCTCTACTCATAGAAGCAGATCTACCTTGGACTTGGTTGCCTCCACTTCATGTCAGTGCACTGGACCAAGGCCATGCTTAAAAACACAAACAGCAGGGCTCTGTCGCCTGTGCTTTGTTAGTACAGGGGAGAGCTGTGGGCGGGGTGGAGGTCGTGATTTTGTTCACTTCGAGGTATACAGGATATGGCAGGAGCCAGTGCGTCGTGACTCCTTCATTTTTAAGTGCCACATTTAAAAGAAAACAAGTCTATGGCACGAAGAAGAAGCCATTTGGCTGCCTGAACATAGACCCAATTAAATAAATCGATGTAAAATCCTCGTGAAAGATGTAAAGGAAATTGTGTTAGCGTTAAATCGCTTGTCAAACTATAATTATTGCGTTTTGCCAAAGCACAAAAAAAAACATAAATACAAATATTTGATTGGTTTAATTAGCTCTAATCCTTTATTTTAAATCACCCCCAGAAACAGCATGCACACAAAGGTTCAAGCTGAACATGTAGTAAATAGTTGACCCCGATTAGTTCGATGAGTTTCATCTAAGGTTGATTCCTCATTAATTGAAGCCTTTTAAGTGGATGCAGGGAGGGGCGAGGAGTGCGATGGGACAAACGATAAGACTTGTCAGGACAGGTTTTAAGAGGAGAGAAGGGTCCGATATGGAAACGATCACTCCTTTTGTAAGTGACCCACTGGAGCAACAAGTTTGCATCAGCATTAACAATTAGATTAGTGCAAGATAGAACTGATAATTAAGCCATAACATTTTTTTTTATTATTCTATAATCTTAAATTCCCGCATGGTATAGAGCCCGTACACTTATTAACGAAATGTTTGTAAATAGCAGGCTATGAAAATATTATTACATCTATCTGCTGATAATTGATTGGTTAACCTTAGTGTGTAACGCTTTACCGCTCAGCTGAATTAACAATAACCATTGCATAAGGCCTTATCAGTTTGATCTGCCATCTGATGTGAGGGGAAAACACACGTGAGACTCACCTGAGCTCGACCTGGCCTTGCTCTTGCATTTGGGCGTAAAGCTGGAGGAGGACCCGCCGAGTAGGCTGCCGGGGTGGAAGAGGCTGCCGCTGTAGTCGTGGGGTGTATGCAGAGGGTAGGCAGGGTAGGTCGGGATAGGGTGGTGCGTGGCCTGGCCATTCATCGAGGCCAGGCCGCTGCGGAGCGGACTACAGCTCTCCATTTTCATGCCGTCCGTCAGCTGCACTTGGTACTTGATCGACTCCTTCTCGTCCATTCTAGTCGAGCTGGAGGTCGGAGAGGTAGGGCCGGGGTCCGGGGACACGTCTTTCGGAGGGGTAGGGGGGAAACTGTAGAGGTGCGGGCTGGAGTGGGACGCCGGAGTGAGCGACGAGACCGGTGCCGTGCCGGTGCTGCTGCTGCAGGGGTAGCCGGAGCCGGTGGGGTGCAGGCCGGGTTTGCTGAAGTGGCTGACCGCCCATGCGTTATGGTGGTGGGCCGCGGACAGGGCTGCTTTCCCGGGGTCCAGCCAGGGAATACCGGGGCTGTGGATGAGGTGTGGTCGGCAAACCTGGTTCCCAGTGAGTCGAGCTGAAATCCAGAATAATGTATTTAATAAATGTTTTTGCCTCTTTGACACCCGTCTTTACACCAGTTTTCATAACAGAAGTTACACAAGTCTTTTAACTTACCTGATAAATACTCCGAATTACTCGAGTCCGACATAGTTCCAGATGTAGGCCTAGTTAATTTAAAAATAAGATTTTTTTCTTCCAACCGTTTATGCTAGTTATTACAATTATATTATCAGTTAAATGGCAGTAGCCTCACACATCATGTCTGCTTAGGATAGAGATAATAAAGACCTACTGCAGAAAACACACAAAAAGTAGCTTCTCGTCAGGGCAGTATCTTTTCATCGGCTGCAGCTCTCGGACTAAAGATTGTTATTGGTACATTTGCGGTTTTTATGCTATTTTATATCCGGGAAGTGCCTCTCTCTCCCTCCAGAAACCCCTGCCCCAACAGAGAGGGGTTAAATGACATACTTCCCTTTCCTCTCGCTGTCATTTGCTAGAAATTCCTTTTATGTTGGTGAATTGGCCCAGAAGTAAAAAGGGACTTTTTAATGAAATTACTGCACACTGCATTTCTGTACTAAATTAATAGACCTATTACACAGCCACATATTTATAAACAAATATACTGTATATATAAGGCTATGTTTGGTAACTGATAAGTTATACCTAAACATGTGAAAAACGTGATCCTAATTTCTCATCACATTCCTCAGAAGTGCCACTGCAAACGTGTGCTCATCTTACCGTGTGCTTGGCTGTATGTGACCCTGGCCCGGGAGTTGGTGTAGTAGGGGTTCCCTTGAGAGTCCAAGTGGTTCAGAAACATGTCAACTTCGTCCTGGGGCAGTAAAGGCGCCATCGGCTCCATGTAGTTGTGGCTCAGACTGTGGTGGTGAGAGTCCGGGTGCTGGCCATTCAGCACAGCGTGATGGTGCGCCATCCACCGAGACTGATCGGCCGCTGCGACCTCCATGGCTGAGCTGGCCGTGTCCTTTCCTCTGAAGGCGTCTCTGTGTGTTGGGCTACTTTATGTTTGCTTCCAAGTGGAAGTTAAATCCTCCTTATAATGTAGTTCGTGAGCTGTGAAAGTCTCGGCTGCGTTTATTTAGGCTTACTTTAGAAATAGAATCCTTTAATAACCGGGTCTCCTTTCTCCTCCGTTACCTGCAATGAGATGAAAACAAAATGTTAATTTATAAACACCGTGGCTTCCACGCAAAGAAGAAGCGTCCTTTATATATTTTATCTAGTAATCATAGCACCTGGCACGTGAAATAAACTTTGCACATTTTAGAGTCCGGATTAAAGGTCAAAAACAAAGTAGTGCACAGCTGTCTCAATGTCGAAGCAATGCATCCCGTCCCCGCATAAAGACATAAATACCAATATTTCCTCCGGATAGGCTACCTGTTGCAATTTCGACCAGCTGATGATGGCAAATACAGCTTGGATGTGTAAACCTCCTGATCCATGCAGTGCTCAAGCTCAGTAATGAGATGTGGCGCAGACTGATGCGGCTGGCGCCAGTAAATTCCCATATCAAGCCACGTGGGGCGGGGCCTCGGTCTGAGCCAATCACAGCCAGCCCTGCCACAATTGGCTCGCTGCATCCCTGCTCTCCTTCTTTCAATTTCCATTTCCCTGCACCGAAAAACTAAAATACTTATCAATCAGCAGTGTAATTTCTCGGGGTCTTTCTTTCTCATGAAGCTCATACTGAATGAGCAATCGGTTCCTGATAATCTGCTTTTTTAGCGGCAGTTAGAAGCCTAAAGACAGACATCTAACATGAAGGGAAATTCTGTCTGCACAATAGGCTATAGGCCTATGGATTACTATAATGGTTTAGAAAGCGTAATCTATTGTAACTCGCTTTCACCTGTGTCTGCAAAATATTGTAACAATATGAATCATCTGAGAAACATTTTCAAGAATTTTAAGTGGTGTTAGAATCCACTTGCAATATGTCGCTGATTGAGCTTACATTACCAACAGTAATTGTAGGCCTAAGTGTGGTTTTTCGCATGCTGCTGTTATGTAAATAAACAGCGTTTCCAGCACCTCTAAAACCAACAGAGGAGGAGTCGATTTATGACCCCAAAATTGGCCCCATTGTTGGGAGCGCCTAATTGTCTTTAATTAATAGCAGTGCAGTTCTCTTGTGAAAACAGTGGTTTTGTCTCGGGAACAGAGCAATCAAACACAGTTTACATACGAATGGCGCCTCTTTCTGGCACCAGGGATGGGCGCAAGGAAAACCAGTTGGTGATCACCAAAGTGTCTCCATAACGCCCACATTCAAAACGTGCAATACAAATCAAAACAGAAATTCAAACCCTACACTATTTATTTGTATTGTCATCATTAGCCTATTATTATTATTTTTTAAATAAAATCGTATTCTATTTTATTCTAATTGCAGAATTAGCTGCTGTGCGTAATTATTAGTCCATCATTAGGATGCTCTGATCTGCTGTGTTTTTGTGTGTGTGTGTGTGTGTGTGTGTGTGTGTGTGTGTGTGTGTGTGTGTGTGTGTGTGTGTGTGTGTGTGTGTGTGTGTGTGTGTGTGTGTGTGTGTGTGTGTGTGTGTGTGATTGACATGGAATAATTGGAGGGTGCTCAGAGCCTAGACTGGCCGCCACGCTGACGCCTTGACCTGACGTCACAGAATCACGGGAGGGGGCAGGGTGAGGGGGGTTTGTCACGTGAAGCTTGTGATACCTGTGCAAATTCTCCATGTCTGAAAGACCCTTCATAACTCTGATGATGCAGGTCATTAGGACAATCATGCCCTGATCTGCTCTCTCTCTCTCTGTGTGTGTGTGTGTGTGTGTGTGTGTGTGTGTGTGTGTGTGTGTGTGTGTGTGTGTGTGTGTGTGTGTGTGTGTGTGTGTGTGTGTGTGTCAGTCATCACTCATTAAACCAGTGGCACATTGCCAGGGGCAGCGAGTTGATGAGCTCAGCCCTTTGAGCTTGTCAACTCCTAAAATCAACAAATTAGTGCATGTGGGGCAGCAGAGGGCCAGCTAACCGAATAACTGACATTCCTTGGCAGGTGGAGTGAGAACATGCTTACCTTTGTATTCATAATCCTTTATGGATCCTGTGCATTTAATGCAAAACGGATACATCATAAATTATACACTATTTGTATGTCTAATATTTGATACTGCTGAATAATTGCTGCCACACATGCTTGAACCTGAAGCAATGACTTCCTATATTCAAGCATGAATGGATGACCAGACTAGGATAGGCTACTGTATACTATAGTGAAAGAACTTTTTTTTTTTTTTTTTGAGCACTGTAACATGTCATTATAGCCTGCAGTGGTCAGCCTGTGCTCCTGTGTTGTTTTCTGGCCGTGCTAACCACTGTGCCTCAGAGAGTGTGTCAGGCTCAGGCTAGCTGCTGCAGCATGCCCATTGTTGTTTGCATGTTTGCCAAATGGATTACTCAGCAGGATTTAGCCCTCTGTAATTTATACCTTCATTAATCCCATTTGTATCTGTGCTGGAACAAAAGATGGGAGAGGGACGGAGGGTTAGTGGAGAGGGGGGGGGGGTGGGAGGGGGTGCTGTTGCTTTCCCTCTGTCTTTCTCAAGGACACAGCAGTATTGTTTCTTCCAGGGATGCTATCCTAGACTGGAGAACACTATCCCTCCCACAACACCTCCTGCACTGGGTGAGAACTGGGTGCAACAACTGTATCGCTGTGCAGCCACAGTGGCTAATGAACTACAAGATTATCATTCCGATCCACGCTGTTATTAAATGGGATTGGTTTTATCTACCTGTTTGTTCCCATTGGGCACGGTCATCCATCATTATCCAGACTGGAGGTGTGTGACTGTGTGAATGTGTATGTTGGGGGGGGGAGGAGCCACAGTGGAGCTTGTGAAGATAAGCAGAGCCAGAGAGAAGAGAATGACACAAACCAGCTGAAGCATTATTGTCCCCTTTACTCACGGCTAATTAGATCGAGCCAGGGCACTGGGGGGCTTTATAGACACAAGCACCCAGACACAGGACCATATAACTGCTGGGAGAGGGGCCTGGAAGCTGATGTGAGCACAGCACTCATTCCCATTTAAGCAGCTTGAGCTCAGAATAATGACATTTCAGAATAGGGCAGTCAGGACACAAAACATGAACTACTGCACACTTAACAAAAAGGATTATGGAGCAGAAGATGAATCTTAGCTTCAAAACCCCTTATTGGAGCTTTAAATAAAGAACAATTTTGGAAAAGTTCTCTATAGCTCAATGCTGTAACGGTCCTAGAAACGTCTTGATAATAAAAAAAAATAAAATAAAAAAAAAAGTCAAATATGCAGCTCCTCAACAGCAGTGTTGAAATATGTTCATTCATTCATTCAGCCATTTAGTCACTCATTCATAAAATAACCAGATGTTTCTTTCTTACTCTCATTGCCTTTAACCTACATATGTTACACACTGTTCTCACTTAGGCTACACAAAGGTTCACACAATGACAAACGAAAAGTCCATAAAGCATCATGCAGACAACAGCACAGGTAAGAGGGGAGGGGAGGGGGGGCATGTATTTGCTCCTGCATGCCTGTGGAGTCCCCAGCCCGCCCTGTCTCTGCTCCTCTTTTGTAGTGTTGTGATTGCTCTTTCTGCTGATGAAAGATCATTGCTCAAGTCATTATGCATTTTAAAGCGTGACAATTGAATACTTTTGTCATAACTAGCCTAAGTGTCTGTGTCTATCCCATTTCGTGATCGACTTTTTTTTCTTTCTCTCATCTTGCTCGCGGCAACATAAAGTGGGCTATTAAAATGCCTTTTTGACAGTATATTTACGTGACTGCGTGAATTCTTGGACATTTTAGAAATACTGTAGGCATATGTCTACTAGGCGCAATATTATGGTTGGTACAGGTGTATTAATTATTAAATTTGTCTCAATGTTGGTCTTCTTTTTTTATTGTAGAAAAATAATTTAGGTTAAAAAAAATAAAAAATAAAAGCAGACTATTCCAGTGGATAGAACAAAAGTAGCTAATACCGCATCTTTACAATGGATAGGAGGCTACTGATATGCTTTACACGTTTAATCCAATATTGTGCCGCTTTCTTGTCAGATGTTACGGAGGTTTAGCCTACAGTTAATAGTCTATCGAATAGCCGTGACAAAATAAGCTGCAATTATGAACAAAGCGTAAAAAATAACAATCATGAAAGCTTTAGCTCAAGAAATGTTGCAAAAAAATAAGCTATTGTTTTTTGCTACAATAATGTTTACCATCGAAGAGATTTTTTTTAAACCAATTATTATAGCCTATAGCCTACCATATAGTATTAGCATATTTTACTTTTTAAATGGCAAAAACATTTCCCAAAAGAAGATTTTAAAATAGCAAATAGTCTAAAAATATGAATAAATCACTTACCTGCTCCAGTAAACGGAGCAGAGCAGCAGAGTGGCTGCGCTTTCTATGTCACACCAGAGAAAGTGGGTCCATTCGATTCACTGCACAGCGTCGGCGCTTTTCTCCAAAATAATGGCTCAAAATAAACGACCGACAGGAGAAGGTGTCCAGGCGGGCCCTGCTTTTTAAAGATGCTGTCGAGACAGCATGGAACAACCGGTGGCCTGGAGCCGCTGCTCGCTCTCTCATCTCCCGGAGAGTGCTGCGTGTGTCTGCGCTCAGTGTCTCCCTCCTCTCTCGCTGTATCCAAACCTCTCTGAATATGAGCAAAAAAACTTCAGTGGCCGTCTGAGAGGCTGCAGCAACACAGCAACGTAATGGCACGTCAGCCAGCAGCCCGTCTTCCGGGTACCGGTTAAAAAAACTGGCAGCAATAAGCTACCTGTGTCCTGCCAGGAGGTGATCAATAGAGTTTACCTTGCCCCTTCCTGAAGGTCCCAGCATTTGATCGTTTATGTCAAGGACCCCAGGTAGGCCCTATGCACTCACCTTCAACACACTTTTGGTAGATGTTTGGTGTTGCTTATTAATGAATGCAGAATTGCCTACAAGGTTAAAGACATTATAGGACTATATTTCACTTCTCTGGGAAGTCAAATAATAAAGAAAGCAAAGAATTGCATTTGGTTGAGGACTCCCTGGATGTCTCTGTGCCCCACTTGTGCAGGTGCAAGATAATACAGGCTCAATCACTGTGAGTTGTAAACGACCAACATAGCATAGCCAACAGAAAAAAAAAATTAACATTTGGTAAGAAAGTGTTACATAGCATATATATATATATGTATATGTATATATATATATATATATATATATATATACATATATATACACATTTGCATTGATGGCTCAACGTATCTACACGTTATTTATAATATTTGTTACTCTTGTGTTTGTTTTCACTAAAACTTGGGTCCGACTGACAGCCTCGGTCCTAATTGACTTAGGCTACTGAGATTTTGCGTCATGACCCCCCCCCCTGTGTAAAATCTGTTAAAGAAGAAGAAAAATACGGTCCCCTCCCTCCTTTTTGTGCTTTTTATCCCACACAGTAACAACAACTTTGTAAAACATGCAAAGCCCCTAAAATCTCCTGCACGCGACCTGGGCTCGTGCGCGGCGCCGGAGCCAGGCAGGTGCAAGGGGCGCGAGGACCTCTGCAACTCGGGGCTCGTGCTCCCCAGAGTACACACTCAAACAAAAAGAATGAAAAGAAAAGGCAAGTGAAAAAAAGAAATGTGAAGTCTGACTGAATCAATAACATTTGTTTTAATGTTTGAAATCACTAGAGCAAAGATGTGAGAGCTTTACAATATTTGACACATAATGGACGTCCACGGAACTAACTTTGTTCAGTATGAATTAGCTTACCTATAAGTTCTTTATGGTTTCTCAAAATGTTTGGACTCATAAAACCTACGGGGATAAAAGATCTTTTTTTGGAGTTTGTCTAGGCTGTAGGCCTATATTAATGATGGACTGTGAAAGGAATTCTTAGTTTGACTTTTGATTATTTGGTCTATTTATAAGTTGCAAGTTGCAACATGTAGGCTAGTCTATATAAAATATTAATATAACTAGGCTAAACAAACAACAATACACTATGCCTTTTAGAAGTGGGAGTTAAATCGAATTAGTTAAGAATTGTGACAGTAGGGTCTTTGTGATCCGTCTTATAGACCCGACATCAATTCACCAGAGGTTTTTAGGCTACCTCTTCAAATGACAATTCCAAAATTAGTCTATTATTATATTATTATTCATATTATTATGCTAGCCTATGTCGAAAATAGGAGTATCTCTATCAACAAATCAAATTCACAACAGTCTAATGTTGTATTTGTGTCTACTTGCACTTGTTTTGTTAATCAATTTTCTGCATGTTCTGCATAAGACTCCGTTTGTGTGTGTGTGGTGTGTGTGCACTTTTTTTTTTTTTCTCGTCATAGACGATATTATATGCACACTGCATTAGATGGCAGGGCCCTTCTCCTTCTGATTATTACCAGGGGTAATATTTCATCGGCACCACGCAATCTTTGTTCTCTGTGAAGATAATAAATGGCCTAATCGTTATCAGCAAACTGCTGGGGGTGTCAGCACCGACCGAGGCTGGAAGCGGGGTCCAAAGTGCTGCTGAATAAATTGGTGTTCCTTATCTCTCACTCCCAGATTATCGCCGCCTTTTCAAACTTGCACAACAAATACATTCAATGCATCTAATGCATCATTTGTTGGGGGGGGGGGCAGATTGATAGAGACAGATAGGCGCAGAGAATGAGAAATATTTACACGTTTTACGCGCTGCAGCGGTCCAGCCAATATAGGCTGCTTTTAGAGGGAGTTTATTGGTGAGATCATTGGTAGGCTGCTTACACTTTACATATCCAAGCTATAGGCCTACATACATACATTTAGGCCACCTTTATGTAATTCACATGAAGCCTATGATTTAGCTCATTTAGAGTTTTTACAAAACAAGAGGCCTATTATCACACATTTACAAACTAAGGAAACTCGCAGTGGATTAAGACATAGGCTACATCTTGTAATGATTTTGATATTTTTAGGCTATCTTTAGATAACAGCATACAATGCAGATAACGCGATAAGATCAATTTTCAACTTAATTTAGGCTACACTTGTGAAAATGATTCCTTCCTAATAAACACATCGAAACATGATCGCATTATCTTCCGTTTCACAACAACTAAGCCGCTTAACAGACCGTTAGTTTTCTCTGATTTCGTCTAGTCTGGTCAGTAGGCCTACTTGTCTCCAGAGCAAACGGCCTGTGTTATCAGTTAAATAAACTGCCGTGGTAATATAGCCTAAGGTTAACGGTCTAAGTTAGCTATCATTTATTTCTTGATGCATAATTGATGTCAGACGAGTGCAGTTTAATTTAACGAATAATGAGCCGAGCGTGGCCCCTTATTCACTTTTTATATGACTGATCTTTTCCTGGGTGTTCCTATATGTCTTCGAATTGAATTTAAAATTGCAAAATAACCTACTGAAAGCAAGAAAATGCTGCGGGCCAAACGTGGCAGAAAAAAATGGTCAACGTCCATAATGCAGTATTTATGAGTGACACTTATGACAAAAAAAGAAAACATTTTCCAATTCAGACACACACACACACACGCACACACACGCACTCCCCTTTTAATACCGTGGCATCTCCACCGGCCCCGGTGCTCTGATGGTCTCCTAGACAACCGAGATAACGGTGCAGCAGTTTTCCATATCGGTCCCGGAGTCTATTATAGCTCGGGATTACTTACTCTCATCCTCATTTATTAAACATGCATGTGCCATTTCATCTAATGCCATTAGACTAATGGCACTGCGAATTTCCCTGCTCTAAAAAAAAAACTAGTAATATAAATAAGAGCCTTCTGAGGAGATAGAACAGCTCATATCCTCCCCACTGCACTGAGACTGAGAGTTTCACGCTGCAGGAGAGACGCAGTCAAGTCACGCAGGAGAAAAATGTGCTGTTATGTAGCGACCCCTGGCGAGGAGGGGAGGCGGTAGCACTACAAGAGCCTCTGAGTTGTGTCTGTGTGTGTGTGTGTGTGTGTGTGTGTGTGTGTGTGTGTGTGTGTGTGTGTGTGTGTGTGTGTGTGTGTGTGTGTGTGTGTGTTCTCGTTTAACTACATTCGTGGGGTCCAAAAACCGGGAATACACTATACTTGTGGGGTCCGGACAGCTTTGTGGGGCCAAAATGCTGGACCCCACAACTTTAAAGGGCTGTTTGAGGGTTAAGACTTGGTTTTAGGGTTAGGGTTAGAATTAGGTTATGGTTAGGGTGAGGGTAAGGGTAGGCATTTAGTTGTGATGGTTAAGGTTAGGGTAAGTGGCTAGGGAATGCATTAGGCTATTGTAAATGGCAGGTCTCCACAAAGATAGTGAAACGCTGTGTGTGTGTGTGTGTGTGTGTGTGTGTGTGTGTGTGTGTGTGTGTGTGTGTGTGTGTGTGTGTGTGTGTGTGTGTGTGTGTGTGTGTGTGTGTGAAATAAATTGTAATAATCAAGCAGCCCAGAAAGGGAGGGAGACTATTGCACAGCTGGAATGTTCCAGCTGGGATTCCCGGTGGCTGGACAGGAAGTTAGAGGAGCTCTGACAGGAAGTGTGTTCTCAGGGAGGGCCAGCATCGGGTGCAGAGAGAGAGGGAGATGTTTCCTGTTGGCTTTCTCCGCGTGTTTAGACGCCTTGCTTGTTCTTTTGGCCGCCGTGTCTTTCTCGGTTTACGTCACACTCAACATGAGTAGCCTACACGTACCAGTTTGCAAATCCTTTTAGCAGCGTCTGCCTGTGCTCACAGTGTTAATTATAGGAATGCCAATAGAGGACAGTGGTAAGCCAAGACAGTACATCATGTACGCAGGGTAGGATTGTGTCACAGGATGCAGATGTCACCACATGAAGTGAAACTTCCTGCCCATCAAAGCAGTCAGGGCCAGTTTAATGGACTCACATTCAGCAGCCCACAACAGTTGTGATCATGGAAATAAGGGCAAGAAAATTCACGAGGGAGAGATGGAGGAGAGAGAGGAGAGACCAAGTGGGGAGATTGCAGGTAGAGATGCGATGGAGCGATATGTGGATTGCAAGAGGAAAAAAATCTCTTTGTCTCTCCTGAGCTCAGTGGACAATCAAAGTTTCCTATCAGCTCTGGAGTAGGGGAAATTGGCTGCCCTGGGAAGGAGAGGGCCACTCTCACAGCCAATGGGAAGTGCCCCTGTCACTCTAATCAGGTCCGATAGAGAAAGTAGGAAACGTGTGTGTGTCTGTGCACACGCTCAGACAAGAGTGCCTTTTAACAGAGAGCAGCTTTGTTTCACTCGCCTTCATGTGATCCAAGATGATACAAAGTCTAAAGTAGCGTTAGACCTTCATCTGCCGCTCATGAGGGACATGTATATGCCAGGCGGGTGCGTTTTTTTGGCAAAACTTGCCCTGAGAGGCATGACCATCAGTGCTTTGATGGAGCGCCATGTGGCAGAGATCAGCGGGTCTTAGTGGGAGCTGTGGACAGTTGCACACAAGGGCGGCAAGGGAAGAGGATTACTGTCTCATCGATACAAATCCATACAGAGAGGGAGGTTGACATCAATATGCACACAGATATAGGCAGAGCACAGGGTGTGCACGATGTAAACATCTGCACAAGAGGAGAACGACTGTGGACTTTGATGCTCGCCATTTTTGTGCCATCCATCTCTCTGGCTCTCCCTCTGTCCCCACCTCCTCCATGCCAGACAAGAATGCGTCTCTCTGCACCCAGGGCCCAATCCTCTGTTTGAAGTCCCATCTCCATCTTTGCGCAACCTACGCTGTCCTTCCCTTCCTCCGTCTTTCCGTCTGTCCGACTGTCTCATCTGTCAGCCCCGCTCCTCCCCGCCTGCTGCAGCTGCGACGAGGGCCACAGACGCCTTCATTGTCCTCCTCTTCCTTGCACTCACGCTTCTGCACCCGGCCAGATCACACCTGCCACCTGCACAGGACACAGGGCCCCGGGACCTTAGCCGCGGGGCTTTCATCCATCCCTCACCTCGCCCTTCAGAGCCTCTCATCCACTCATCCCGGCACCCTGTCACTGAGGAATGGCCAGTGCAGAGGGCCAGGGCAGAGCAGGACACAGAGCGGCTGTTGTGAGGATGTGTGTGTTTTAAGCAGAGCCAGAGGGAATCAACGCAGGTGAGGCGTGTTTGAGGGCAAGTTTTGAGTTTAGATTCAAGTCATATATTTCTTCTTTTCGATGACATCCTTTTATGGCTGAATTGAATGAATGTATGTTGTGAGGAAGTGTGTGTGTGTGTGTGTGTGTGTGTGTGTGCGTGCATAATAACATGCTGACAGTGAGGGTGGTGGCTCTGTCTCAGTGATTTATGAGAGTGTGCTGTGAAGGGTCTTCTGAGCAGGATATTGTTCCCTGACTGGTGACTTCTGCCTCTCTCTTTGTGAGTGTGTGTATTTCAGAGAGAGAAAGATTAAGAGGAGAGAGTGCTGCAGGTGAGCCCTCAATGTAATCAATCACCACCACGTCACAAAGCCCAGGGCTTGTGGATTACGCCTTCAACTGATACCTAGTTTGACTCCACATTTTTTTGCATATTCATTATTTTTCTGGCAGATAAAGAAAGAACATCTGCATCTTTACTATACTTCAGGGAAGGAAGATAATAATCAACTTCATGCCTGAGGGGGGACCATGACAGCTCAACCACATGGCCCAACCAGTCCAACACCCTGCACAAACCCCCTCATCCACCTCAAACACACACTCTCACACACACACGGTTTGCCACATCAGGATACAGTGCTTCACATGAATTCCGGTTTAAACAGTATTCTGCTCGGCTTACGCCAACAGATAAACCGCAGTTCTTCTGCGACCGGTAATCACATCCTGGGCCATAGAACAGGGTCTGAAGTGAAAAGACTGAAAGGCCAATCAAGCAAACACCAATACCTCACAAGACAATGCCCTGTCAATGATATAACAGTCAAATGGGGAAGCAAATGATTAAAAAACGATGTGTGATGACAAGGGCCATATTCATTTATCTATGCATGTGAGGGCTTGTACAGACAGTGGCAACAAATGTCCTTGGTAAAGGACAATAAAGTATCTATATATATTCAGGGGTAATGCAGGTACAGTAATAGTCAATAGTTGCAAAGAGCATCATTCTAACATCTAATTCCAAGACTTTTCAGTGGCTTCATGAAATTGGAGGGCTTAAATGTGCCTATTTTAGGTTAAGTGAAAAGACATCGTATCTTCAAAGGCCTCACTTCTTACTTAGGACATGTGCCCGTATTTATCTAACCTTTAAGAATTACACTGAAGAATACTCTAAAGAGACAACAAAGTAAAAAAAAATAAAAGTCCTTTGACAAAATGAGACACATTTATCAAGGGACTTACTGCTACTTACAGTTGATCTCATTATTAATCACGCTCTGAGAATGAATGGCCAGACAGAGAAGCAACAGCCTACTATTCTGCCCCACAAAGCCAAAACAGTAACAACATTTTTGGTTAAAATTGAATTATCAGTCAATGTATTTATTTGTCATGTGGAATCATATTAAAATACAATTTCAACTAATTGTAATTGGTATAATGAAAATTTCTCTGCAGGGCCTTGCAGTCGTGTTGGGCGTTGTATCCGTACCAGGCAGTGATGTTCCCCGTCAGGACGCTCTCAATGATGCAGGAGTAGAAATTCCTCAGTATTTAAGTTGACCAAAATCTGACTTTCAATCAGATCTGTTTTACCAGATATACACACACACAGAGGTAAAAACCAAACTGCAGTAACTGAGATACCCTTAAAAAGCTAATTTACCAGCCAATTTCCCTGTCTCCTGTAATGGAATAATCCAATTTGATGCTCCAGAAAAGAAATTGTTTAGTTTTTTTGTGTACCACATACATAAGACTGTAACAAAATCTAATCATTATGGAGAGAAAAAATAAACACCAGATAAACTAGTCCTGCTAAAAGCTAGCTAGCCGAGCTTAGCAGAGTAGCAGCACAACTCTGCCATCTCTGCAGTCTTTCACTCCGGTGGAATTCATGAGATTTCATGTTGTTTAGCTCCCTTTAAATCACATAATTAAATGTATTTGCTTAAATATGAATTCATCAAACTAGCTCATTAGCTCAATTGGACCAAAAGCTAAAGAAACAAGAACATATTTTGTGCGATGTTTTCTCTATGCCTTTCAGATTGTCCAAACATACAGTGCAGTGTCTAAATGCTTTTTTTTTTTTTTTTAGGTGCATCAAATTAAGTTTTTACAACTCATACATCTGTTACACAGTTTTGCAAAGAGCCTTAAAACTTTAAACCCCTTTTTCTCAACTTCACTTTTTTTTTTTGGACAATTGACACAAGAGATATGTAAAATATAAATAGGGATTAAATAATAGGAAATTGGCTGAACTTAAATCACGTTGGTTTTCTGCTGGTATAGCCTACATCAGAGAAAACATACAATACAGTTTATTTAATACCACAATGGCAATGCATGGAGTTTTACGACAAACAAAACCATACCAGCTTTATTCTATTCCCCTAATCTTTTCTGAATTTTACATATTGGTCACCTTGGCCGATGATATATTGTACAGTCATTTCAAAACATGTCTCAGAAGCCCCGTGCTCCGCTCTGGACAGCAGCCATCTATAATCTACTATTAACCAGCCCAAGATGCTTATGAAGCTCTGTTCAATTTAAGTCAAAAGTAATTTGATTACAAGCTTTAGACTATAAATTGGAGTATAAATTAAGGATTTTACTTTTATTTTTAACTTAAGTTAAAAAAAAAAAAAGTATTTTAGCAATTTAATAAATATAGGCTCTGGTCCCAAAATCCTTGTGAAAGTCATTTTCAAACTGCTGCGTTATCATTATGAATCTCCATCACAGAGAGCTTAAGCATGCTGATGAATTCAGCTTCTTTTATTTTAAAGAAAGTTTTTTCCAAGGCCAATAATTCAATTTATAAAGCCACACATTTAAAATGGTTTTTCCAGTCCACAAAGGAATCCTTCAATCACATCAGTCCATCACTCAAACTCACAGAGTGACCACAGAGTGACCTGATGGCATCGTTACAGAGCGGCAAGCAGACGTGAGCTCAGCGCTTTGTTCCACACGGTCGCTGGCGTTGAGGTGGACGTGTGTGAGCAGCAGCGGTCCGCCTGCTGTGAGAGTGAGACTTGGCGGCTCTCCGAACTCTCATCGCTCCAAATCTCCACTTAAGTACAAACACACAAACAAAAATGCTATTGTGTGGCCTTTCACCAGCCCCGAGCATCAGTGCTAACAGACATTGTCTTTGCTTTCCCCCTGCTGTGTATTTTCAGAATGATTATTGTACGGCACATACAATATGTTAACGTTATCATTGTGCGGGGAATGGGGCCTGTTATTATGGAGCAGGAAATGACCTGCCAGGACCCCTGGTGACCTCAGACTGACCCTAATGTTTTATCCTGGGCTTCTGACTGTGATCGCGGCAGGTCGGCTGCTCTGCTGACCGGGGGAGGCTCTGAAACAAGGAACACAACAATGTGCTGGAAATTCCCTCTGAGGTGCCAGTTTTAAACAGGGAACCAGACACCAGTCATAGTGCATATGTAGCTGGTTTGTGATTTTAGGATGACATACTTTAATCTATGTGCCAGCAGAGTATTCAATGGCAGTGTAGTTTTGTTGAAGGGAAAGAAAAGCTTTTAATTGTTGGTTCTTGACCCAAGAGCGCCCTCTTTTGAATAACCTAGGGTACTGCTTCCCCAAATGAACTAATACCCCAGCTGACAACTTAAAAACTCTGTTGTCCATCTTCATACACCTGCTGTGTCATCTAAAAAACATGCTAAATGATAAGTTTCTCAAAACTTTATTTCAAATTTGACAGCTTTCCATAGCATTGCCCGTTTCACAAACATTTGTGTCCCATCTCCCATGTCTTTTCTCACATACAAACCTAATCTCATGTATTCACTAATCTCATGGTCAAAAAACACCATTTACAAAACAAAAATCATACAAAATGTAGAAAATATGACTGAGGAACATCAAAAACAAGTGTTTGGGATGACACAGAATTCAAGCTTCAAATTTTTTTCTTAAAATATAAACATCAGTCAGGGGCGAGTAGAAAAGAAGTTGTAAATGCAAAAGAGACGATTGTAAAAAGATCACCTTCTTACTTAAGAGCTAAAGATGATTTCATCTTAGAATATGGCATATGTGAGTAAAGACATGAGAACGGAAACACTTGGGCCCTTCTATTAGTTTCCAAAAAACGTCCCATAACCAACATATTTAAGAGAGGGGGTAAAATAATACCAAGTCCAGAACATGAAAATGGAAGTGTCAAGTTTGAGCAGTGGGACAAAGTTGGAAGTGTACCTCAACAAACTCAAAAACAGACAAACGATAAAGCCAAAAGTTGTGACGTAGCTGCTGTAGAGCTGAGCGCGCAGTGACCTTAGGTTTATCACAAGGCACCAATCGCTACTAGAAGATCAGATGTTAATTGTCCATGTCCGATGGTGAAAAAAACGTAAGCGTTTGTGTCACATAGCATTCTCATTCATACAAACAGTCGGTTTTACAGTATGTTGTAGCAGGGGCGGTGTGTGTGTGTGTGTACGTTTGTGTGTGTACGTTTGTGTGTGCGAGTGTGGCAGGAGTAGTTTAGAGGGCATCCAGCAGACTGTCAATGCGGCTGACGAGCTCTTGTCTCTTGCCGGTCAGAGTCTTCTCGCTCTCGATGTAAGCCTCCTTCTTGACCTTGCCCGCCACCAGCCGCTCGGCCTCCTGGCCGGAGCGACACACCAGCTCCTTCACCTGGCCGTCCAGCTTCTGCACCTCCCCGACCTTAAGAGCATAGACAGGGGAGTTAACATCACCGTACTGTCGGATGATAGTGCGTTCCCTTTACCTCAGAACTCGGGAGCCGAAGCTAGGAATGACGCGACACCCGAGTTGAACGCGTTCCATTTACAAGTCGGATTTTTTCCATTAGCTCTAGCCAGGTTAGCCAATGTTAGCAATGCCAGTTTATAACAACGCACAAAGGCCATTTTATAGTCGTGCGTAAAATCGACGGCATCGCCCTGCACACCCCCGCAGACCCCTCTGCGTCTACGCTGGACTCTACGCCGTAGCCTGACGCGCACCTCTCGAAAAATTTAACTACGCGTCGCAGCGACACACGTCGCATGTCGCTCGCCCGTGGCTTGGTAGCGTTGCATTTCCCCCGGCTCATTTCCTGGTTCTCCTTCTCCATAAACAACATGAAAAATCAAGGAGAGGGTTAACTTCTCCTGCTACAGATTTTCCACTGTGGTCTGAAAACACAGGGGAAACACTTTGGTTCTCTCACTATGACTCTAGAGTCGCTGATCGCTCCAAAGCTAAAACGCCGTCACTCTCTCACTTCTCCCTCGCTCTATCACCCACCCACCCACACACACGTATAAACATCAGGCCACTTACGTAGGCTACGGCGAAAGCTCTGCGTGGAGCCTCCGCACAACTGGCCTTTACGCTGTTTTTTGGGCATACAAACAGCGTAACAACATGTCCACAGATAGAAGTTGGACAGGACTGTGTTTACGACTAATTTAGTGAGACACATAAGACAGAAGTGCTTATAACTGTATGTTACTACAGCTTTCACAACGGTTGATGCACAGGGAAGCCCTGTTGGATTTTTAGCTTTGGGTACTCAGAGGTTGTCCGAGCTTAGACATCAGAGGTCAGGGGGCGCGTTTCTGACTTTGACCTCGGAAAATTTGACTTCCGAGTACAAATGGAACGCACTATTATTTTCATTTATGCCATTTCAATCGGTGCTCTTAAACACACACACACACCACTCACCTTTTCAGCCAAGTCGGAGCCCTCAGCTTTGAGGCGGGCCTGCAGCGTGCTGATTTCGTTGGTGAGAGTGCGGTGGTCGGCCTCCAGAGTCTTCCGGCCGCTGTTGAGCGCCCCGGTGTCGCGGGACTGCTTGTAGCGATTGACCACCTCGTCCATGTGCCGGTACAGACCCAGACGTTTGTTGACCAGAGTCAGCACCTGCTCGGTGATGGAGGCCACCTTCATACGCACCTCAGCCGCAGGGTCCTGAACAAAGAAGAAAGACGGATTTAAAAAACTGAAGTGACAAGAACTGAATGAAGACAGAAGTATGCAGGATATCTTCTAATCATAATCATGAGTGCTCTCATACCTTTGTGATGGCAAAGTCCAGGCGGACATAAATGATGACAGTGAAGAAGAGGATGTAGAAGGCCCCTACAACCAAGAGAGGCTCCTGCAGCATCAGGATCCTGTTGAAGTTATAATGAACCTGGGAATCACAAAAGAGGTTTATTAACTCCAATTTTAATACAATTTCACATCTCATATTATAATTCCTATCAATAGTTTTTGGGCATTTTATAAGAAAAAAAAGGATAGGAAAAGAGGAGAGAAAGGGGGAACGACATGCAACAAAGGTCCCCAGCCGTACTAGAACTAGGTGGTCTGTGTTCTAACCCATGAGCCATGGGGACACCCTGTAGGAAGAAGAGCTAAATAATAGTAGTAAAAAAATATATATATTTGAAGACAAAATATGAATGTAATTATATTAAGTGAAAATACAAAACCTATGATGATTAAAGCTTCTCACATATGAGGCATCGCATGCTTTTCTCTGTTATTGTAAATATTAACACCTTATTTTGACCGTTTGCGCTGTGAGGGTACAGTAATGTGAAAAATGTATCACGAATGGAGCTGTAACAATTCTAAGTTTTACTGTACAATAAATTGTCTCAGAAATATTTGCAACTAACAATGTAATTGTCTCTTTCACTCACATTTTTAAATATTTATTTATCACTTTTTTTTAACCAATTCCAGGATACATCTTTTGGTTATATCACTGTCATGTGACCCAGATAATGGAATATCACAAATACACAGCCTATGAAGTAAACAACGCCTCTTTATTACCATAAAACATTTTTCTAACTATATCCTCCCTTGTCATTTTTGCCGCTATGAACATGTATAGGGTCAAGTGCCAACAACTGAAATAATAATAAAAATATATAGTCCGACCAATAATCACTTATATATAATTACAATTTGGCAAATCTAAACAAAATCAACAACTGCCAGTCATTCGCCTTAAGACCTGAGCTAATGGTAGCAATTAATTGCGGTTACACAACAAAACTGCGATTATGTAAAAAATATTGACAGACAATTATGTAATAACTGTTTCAGGCCTAATCATGAAAGTGCAGCATAGCCATACAGCTCTTCATAGCACTAAAAAGCCCCTAAAGACTGTGAGATTCAAACTAATCTGCACACAATTTTAAAATGTATTTCTTAAATTACTAGCTAGCGCTAGCATGCTAACAGTTGCGGTTAGCCAGCTTGTTTCGGCTAGTGACGTAGAAAGCTGTGCAGATTTTGAACAGCTCACCCGGAGACTGAAGGCAGGACACATTCAGAAACCGTATCTCACTCAAAACAGCATGGATGGATTTTTGTCAAAGTTTGTATGCGTGTGGAAGCACCAGAGACACAAAATAACACCCCAAATCCCAGAAAAAGTGATTTTTTTCATAATATGGGCACTTTAAACGTTCTCTACAGGTTATCTGGCTTCAACATATCTGGACATGTGGTTAATAACACTGTAGTGGCTACATGTTAGTTAGTCAAAGCAATCTTCTAGTAAATAAGGCATATATATGCAATGCCCAAATTACCGTCCTATTCTACCGTTTGTCTTACCACAACATCCTGAATGTGATGCTCCACCAGGTTGTTCTTAGTGGCGACCAGCACCGGTCGGCCAAAGGTATCCAGATACGTATAGTGTAGCTGGTTTGGCTCCCGATCAATTTTGTAAGGTGTATCCACGTGGATGTTTCTGATAGGACATGGCAGGGAAAAATATGAGAAATCAGCATCAAATAGCAGAAATCTCTACTAAATCTGACATACTGTAGCTTGGAAACACTGACCTGGCCCCCTCTGGCAGGATGATTTTCACAGTGAGGGCGTCAATCACCTGGTCATCATACACATGGTCAACTAGTCTCATCTTCAGTGCATACTGGTCACCTAGAAAATAAAATGATGGGACACATTACCAACACACCCTGGGATTCAGTCCCAAAGGAAAGCCTGGGTTTAAATCATGATGACAGCAAGCACCTGCGAATCGGCCCTGCTGCGGTCGCCATTGAGCAACGCTGGTTTTGTTTCAATTATCAGCCTATAGCCTTTCTCCCAGTTTTGAGTGGTCCTTAAGAACACGAGTAGGAATCAAAGTTTTCTCCTATGTTTGGGTTAGTTAGGTTATCAGTGGTCTATATCCACGACGTTCCACTTCCGGGATTGCTCCGACATCGCCGGAAATTCAGCTGGATGTCCTTTTCAGCCGGATGTCCAGTACCTTCCGCTTTCTTTGTGGTGGAATTTTAAACTTCGGTCGGTTTATGAGGACTATGGTTAACTGCTCCTCAGATCTCTGCAGGGTAATTCCAGACAGCTAGCTAGACTATCTGTCCAATCTGAATTTTCTGTTGCACGACTAAAACAACTTTTGAATGTACACATGTTCCACCCAAAGAAGTTCCTTGCCGAGGCTATTTTGCAGCGGCACAGGGGCTCCAAGACGATTGTGACTGGTTTAAAGAAATGCCAATAAACCACAGCATGTTTTTCTCCCATCCCGGAATGCTGTGTAGACTAGCCAGACCCTCCTCCGCAGGGCTGTGGAGGAAGGTCTGGCAATGAGAGACTAGGTTATCAGAAGTCAACTCACCTAGGGTGTAGAGGTACTCGTAGCTGGGCAAATTGTAGCCAATCATGTAGTGGGTCTTCCAGCCTCCGAACAAGGGGAACCGAGGCCTGACCTCCACTTCCACCGAGTCTTCCAAAACCTGCAGATGGGAGGTGGAGATGTTGCCAATCTCATCTCTGTAGTATACGTCCTGGGCCGAGGCAGGAAGGATAGTCTGTTGAGGAGAAAGCATATAGTTATCCTCATTTTTACCCTAACAGTAAAAACAAATCAGACGACAGTGCTTTGTGTTTAATACAACACCTTGAAGGATTTGACAGATGAGATGCCGCTGTCTGACTGCCGCTGATAATCGTAACGTGAAAAAGGCCCCTTCAGGGCGGCTCCTGTGTGCCTCAGGTCAATGGTCTCTTCCACGGCAATGTTACCCCAGTGAGAGACCTCAATGGTCCGAGTGATGCTGCTGATGGTGAGGAAGGGCGAGTTGTTTTCGTAATGGATCTTCATTGTATCCTGTGGACAGTAGAGAACATACACAAACACAGAGCGTTTAGCAACTTTCTCGCAGCTTCACTTGAAGCTTGTCATATCTGGTCAAAGCTGTACCTCGCTGAATGGAGCCACATCACGGAAAGGTCCATATTCAATGATCTCATCGTTCTTGCTGGGGTTACCCAGCTTGGTGTAGGTCTCCACAGTCTTGGAGGCTAGGCGGACACGCGTGGTCTGACTGCGGGTGGGGTACGGGGAGTACAGGTAGTGGTTCCCCTGAAAGACCACCAACTGGCGCTCAGCCTGTGTGATGTGTGTGGGGAAGGGCTGCAGGACATGGCTAAAGGTCATCTCCACCTTCGTTTTCAGCTGAGCACCTGGCGCCAGATTGGAGGGCAGCTGCACTTTGTAAAAAACCCCACTGTATGGGAACAAATGACAGAGATGAGGATGGGTAAGATATATGTGCATGCTGCTGCAAAATATCAGCTTCTCTGGAAATACAAAATGAAATTTTCAGGAATTCATTTTTGGAAAATTATTTTTAGGAGCAGTTGTTTTATTACTTTACATTGTACATGACCTAAATGTTTATTAATTAGTCATCTAACAAGTATTGTTTTTGAATCAACCCCATTTGTTTTTATATTAAAAGTCAATGGACTGACAGAAATCGGTTTTACAGGAAGGCTTGTGTTGCGAGTATTGATTACTGGAGCAAGGAACTGGAGGGACAACAATGTTAGTCTTCTATTTCCTAGGCTAAAAAGGGTTAGTTTAGTCATTTATACAAGCTTGAGAACATTAGATAACAATGAAGAGTCCAATCTCATACCTTTGGCTCTGAATTGTTGTCTGTTGGAGTTCAAGTGTGCCATCCTCCTCCTCATCACCCTTCACCTGTGGAAATATGGTGGTTTGAGTGTACTCTCTTTGAAAGAAAAACACTTTCAAGGAAAATACAGGACAGGTGAGAGGTATATAATGCAGTGGATAATAATAGTTCCTTGAAGGATCCGTGTGAAGCTTATTATTCTGTCTAAAAACAGAGCATTGTTACAGACAGTTTCATACATAGTGGAAGGGGGCAGGACTGCGCAGTCACACACGGAAGTGAGCTGCCTAGCTCATACGTGTCATTCAGCCAGCGTGCAGCGCTGCGGAAGTTAACATCGTATTACCCACATCCCTAGCAATTCAAAACCAATTGATCTAATCTAGGTTGAGCTGTTGCTGTTTGGTACATTTCTGCGCACAGCAAATGAGCTGATGGCAATAAGTAGCCTGATATAACGTCACACGCTGAAATAGTAGCTAACTTGCCGTTGGCTAACTGGCTGTTTGCAGGACTCACTGACTCATAAGCCAAGCTAGTAGCTGTGATTCCATGCATTCAGTGAGCCCACTGTAACATCGTATGGTAGCATAGCCTGTGCACTATTGCTGCTATAATTTTTTGAAGAAATGCAACATTTGAGTGGAGAACAGCAACATTTTTGCACTGCCAAGAAATGAGTAACGTTAGCATACTGTGAAATTGCTAACAGGCTAAAGCTAGCGAGCAGGTTACAGGCAGACGTGTTGGCGTTATTTCATTCACAGATGTATAGGCTCACCGAAGCTCCGATGTACGCCAGGTGCGGGGCCAGGTCAGCCTCTACCGCTAATACGAAGCTGTGGACGGCAGAGGGTCCCTGGTTGGACAGCACGATCTCCGCGGTAATCTTGGCCAAATGAGTGCCCAGGTCCACTGTCCTCTTCACGTCCTCGTTCACCAAACCGTCCGCTGAAACCTCAGAGCTCACAGCAGTTAGGAGCAGCATGCAAGCGGCGAGAATTTGCGACTTTCGAGTCATGGTTAGAGAATTTCAGAGCGGAAATACTGGGATAAGAGCGGACAGAATGAGGGAACGGTAGAGCAGCAAAGAAAGGCCGCTCTACATCAGAAAGGATGACGCTTCCTTCGGTCCGACGTGATGGCGTCACGGCGCACTCTTTACACCGCACGACGCTGAAGTTGGCATCCGATTCGCAGCTTCCGATTCGGCAGTTAAGGGGAAATTTAAGGGAAACTTAAAACTGTCCGATTCAGCAGGGAAACACGATTTACATTGCTGATCCTCCGTTTTTTTAACCTATTACTGTATTGAATGAGTGTTAGTCATTACGATAAATTATTAATTATCTCTAAAACACACTTTTAGATTTGTGAAAGCTTTATTGTCTTTATGAGAACACAATAAAAGTAGGTTTCACCGTTTTTTTTCATATGTAGACCACATTGGACCAGGTCTAGATCCAAAACCGCAATACCTAGACTTGTCAAACCTGGACTAAATTATCCCAGAGAGTCTAAGGAGTCTTAAAAACACAGTTTGAGATTTGTGAAAGCTTCATTCTATTTGTGAAAATGCAATAAAGGGAGATTATACTGTTTTTTGCATATGTAGACCACATCGGAACAGGTCTAGATCCAAAACTGCAATACCTAGACTTGTCAAACCTGGACTAAATTATCCCAGAGAGCCTAAGGAGTCTTAAAAACACAGTTTGAGATTTGTGAAAGCTTCATTCTATTTGTGAAAATGCAATAAAGGGAGATTATACTGTTTTTTTTACACATAGACCACATTGGACCAGGTCCAGATCCAAAACCGCAATACCTAGACTTGTCAAACCTGGACTAAATTATCCCAGAGAGCCTAAGGAGTCTTAAAAACACAGTTTGAGATTTGTGAAAGCTTCATTCTATTTGTGAAAATGCAATAAAGGGAGATTATACTGTTTTTTGCATATGTAGACCACATTGGACCAGGTCCAGATCCAAAACCGCAATACCTAGACTTGTCAAACCTGGACTAAATTATCCCAGAGAGCCTAAGGAGTCTTAAAATCACAGTTTGAAATTTGTGAAAGCTTCATTCTATTTGTGAAAATGCAATAAAGGGAGATTATACTGTTTTTTTTACACATAGACCACATTGGACCAGGTCCAGATCCAAAACCGCAATACCTAGACTTGTCAAACCTGGACTAAATTATCCCAGAGAGCCTAAGGAGTCTTAAAACACCAGTTTGAGATTTGTGAAAGCTTTATTCTATTTGTGAAAATGCAATACAAGGGAGATTATACTGTTTTGCATGATTAAGTAGACCACATCGGACCAGGTCTAGATCCAAAACTGCAATACCTAGACTTGTCAAACCTGGACTAAATTATCCCAGAGAGCCTAAGGAGTCTTAAAAAACACAGTTTGAGATTTGTGAAAGCTTCATTCTATTTGTGAAAATGCAAAAAAGGGAGATTATACTGTTTTTTTACACATAGACCACATTGGACCAGGTCCAGATCCAAAACCGCAATACCTAGACTTGTCAAACCTGGACTAAATTATCCCAGAGAGCCTAAGGAGTCTTAAAAACACAGTTTGAGATTTGTGAAAGCTTCATTCTATTTGTGAAAATGCAATAAAGGGAGATTATACTGTTTTTTTACACATAGACCACATTAGACCAGGTCCAGATCCAAAAGCAAAACCGAATACCTAGACTTGTCAAACCTGGACTAAATTATCCCAGAGAGCCTAAGGAGTCTTAAAAACACAGTTTGAGATTTGTGAAAGCTTCATTCTATTTGTGAAAATGCAAAAGGGAGATTATACTGTTTTTTTTTTACACATAGACCACATTCGGACGAGGTCCAGATCCAAACCGCAACCACCAACCACTTGTCAAAACTGGACAAGAATTATTCCAGAGAGGCTAACGAGTCTTAAATACATTTTTCAGATTAGTAATATGTTTATAGCATGGTATAGCTGTTGCTAGTTGACATTCCAACGTATAAGTCCACGTCTCTCCATGTTATTTCTTATCTCCATGAGCAGGTCTTCCTTCACTTCACAAAGAAAAGTAGAAACAGTTATTTTTACCTTTTTTCTTTGGAAAACAATCAAAATATCTTCAAAGATTTGCCAATGGTTTAATTTACTCTTCAAATCCTTCTCCTTCAACATAATTGTTGTTCTCTCACCTTTCCTCCATCTGGCCCTGTTCAACCTCTCTTACTGCTTCTGCCAATGTCATTTTCCTCACCTTAGCCAAAGCTTGCACTGTGGCCTGTGTTAGAGGCAACATCATTTAGACATAGTGTGATTGGTTTTCATTTTATCTATAAATGAAGACATTTTTATTACAAAGCTTTTTGTCAGTTCTTATTCACAGTTATGAAATCTTGTTTGATTCTCACATCTGCCGCCATTTCAGACCCTGCCCTTCAACTTCTGCCCACCAGGTGTCCATTGTGTTCCTACTTTGCCAGTCACCTCACAACTGCCTGCACTCATGATCTTCATTGTCCTCGTAGCATTGCTAACATTTTGTTTTGACTAAATCTGCCTGCCTGCAAATCATGCCTGTCTTAACATTTTGCCTGTTTTTCTCTTTTTTGTGTCAGTGTTATGCCTGCCAACAAAGTAATCTCTGTGATGAATATTTGGGCTTTTTGAGTCTGTTAATCTGTCAAAGTTCAGAGCCTATACACAGACAAACCACATCTACACAGTTATATATCAGAGGAGGCTGGTCCACTGTATTTATGTGTTATACTCTATACTGCTTATATTGTTGTAAGTGCAGAACTAGCAGACAGATTCTAATTGTGCATATATATATCGAATATACCGAATCGGAAGCTGCGAATCGGATGCCAACTTACACCGCGCGGTGCGTGGTCGGCATAAATATATTATATATTTATGACATCATCAGATACTCATAATAAGATGGCCAAAAGAGAACATGGAAGTTGCTAATAGAGCTTGCTGGAAACCTGAGAAGTCCTCAAAATCAATATTACACAAAAGTCCAGGACCCAGACACTGTACACCCGCTGGAAAGGAGGGACTAAACATCCCTGGATACTTCAGTGAACTTTCTTCCAATATGAATAATATCTTTTAATTTGGTAACTGAACTGTTTTATTTGTTGAGTAAAAATAAAACATTGTTTAATTTACTTATTGTACGTCACTTTGGATTAAAGCATCTGCTAAATGACAAAAATGTAAATGACTGTGCCAGAAGTGGCCACTGATTGTCCAGGTGCAGGGGTTTCTGCCCCTCTATTCACATGTACCCTTTCATACGTAAACTTGGTGTCACTCCCATTATCTTCCGCAATCTGCCATGAAGTGCGACTTTAGCATTTGAATTAAGCCATATCCTTATATTTGTCTACGCTGTGAGGGAAGCTATATTCCCACCTTTCACATCTGACCACACCCTGACCAAATGGAGCCCACATTTCAGGGTATTGTTATACCCATTGATAACTTTTTTATTGTTATGAATGCTTTGTGAACAGTTTTAAGGAACCTTCGGGGCTGTTCCTGATTCTGATTCACCCTCAGATGGTACCAGCAGCTAGACCAGGACCAGCACCCCTATTAGAGGAGCCCTGTTTCTTCCCCCTAGCAGAGTCCAGCATCTGTGGAGCAGAGTCCACACTGACTGAGAGAAACCTTTCCAAAGGCCTCAAGTGAAGCACTGCAGGCAGATGCTGGACAAGTCCAACAGTGAAGAGTCAACAAACTTGATGCGCACCATTGTTAAAACCCTGGAAAGGTTAGCTTCTCAGGAATACCACGATGATGACATCCCTGCCTACTGCAAAAAAAATTAGTACAGAATGCAGAAGTTGCCCCCACAGTTACTGCCGCATTTCTAGCACCAGGTGGACAACTGCCACAGCCTGGCTATTGAAACCTCTACTAACAGACATTTTACTTATCTGTAATGTTGAATTGTCATTTATGTTCAATACAACTTGAGAAAGGATCAGTTGGAGATAGATGTAAATAAATAATGGATAATTCCTAAATAATTCCTGCACACTGCTACCTTTAATTTTATATTTTCTACTTTACAAACTTTTATTAGTACCAAAAGCTATTCATATTTACAGTACTTGTTTTTTATGATTATTAATCATTACCTATTACTATGTGATTCTTTATTTCTTATTGATACATACTACGCAGTTGATTGTTGCCTTCTAAGAATTCCATTGTACAGCAGGATCACAAGTTGTACTTAACATTTGATAAAGGGTATTTGCAATAGCAATTCTTTGGCAAGAGTGAACACCAGACAAGACAGTACAATGCAAAATACAAAATGTTATTTTGTAATTTCAAACTACAGTCATTAGATAGGAAACAGGCAGGATAGGCATACATAGTTCCTATATTTTGCCCCACTGAAAAGGCACCGCACCAATATCAAAATTAAAGTAACTGCATAGTTCATCCTTGTGCTGCTTGGCTTGTGCTGTTGCATCAGTTGTGTTTGGCAGGCAGGCCTGCTGTAGGTCTCCATCTTCCTGGGACAGTGTCATGATCAAGTCCTTCCTGGTCAACAATTTCTGCCATGTATAGGTCACAGCTTTCGGTCCGCAGGAAGTTGTGCAGGACACAGCAAGCCAAAACAATGTCATCAACTTTGGCAATGTCTTGAATGTTGATGGTGGTTAGAAAGACCTGAAAATGGTTGGCTAGGATGCCAAAGGCATTTTCTACCACCCTTTGAGCTCGCGCCAGCCTGTAATTAAAGACGCATTGCTCTACAGGTAGCCTGCTGTTTGTATATGGCTTCATGAGGTACTCCTTCAAGGGAAATGCCTCATCTGCCACAATACAATAAGGAGCCAGGTGGTCAGAAGCAGGAAGTGGTGCAGCGACGGGGATGTTGGATGTCTTATTGTCCAGGGCATCCTGCAGTGAGCATCCACCAAACACTCTGCCATCTGAAATTCGCCCATTGCAACCAACATCTACGTACAGGAACCTGTAACTGCTGCCAACCAGTGCCATTAGCACCATGGCAAATGTATGCTTGTAGTTGAGGTGTTTCCCATCCAGAGCAGCTAGGCAGTTTGGGAAGTTCCACTGTGCCTGGAATCCATCGGCTACTTGCTGCCACTCCTCCACTGTGTCCGGTCACTGGAACCCAAGAAAATACAATGTAAAATCCATGGTAGACCCTTCATAACTTATAGTCATGTGGCCATGTCCAACTGCCTACAGACTGCACTGTAAACCTCAAAGTAGAGCTGGGCGATATGGAAAAAATCTAATATCACAATCTTGTTGACCAAATACGTCAATATCGATATCGCGGCGATATTGTACGGTTGACAATTGGGGCTTACAAAAAAATATTTACACAATGAGATTTTTGATAAATAATTCTCATTAATGTGTATATAATAACTAAGTGGGTTAAGGCAAATAATAGAAAAGCTAGAACAGTCTGGCAAGTTCAAACTTTACTGTACCATATTGTGTCATATTACGATATCCAAAATCTAATACGATATCCAGTCTCATATCACGATATTGATATAATATCGATATATTGCCCAGCCCTACCTCAAAGTATCTAAAAAAAAAGAAAATAGGTATATCACACATACCTTGAGGTAGCCTGACATCGTCATACTCAGATTCTAGTCAGAATATGAGTCTGATACTGCTCCATTGGGCTGTGATTATGGGTCGTGTTTCAACAGAACCAGGAAAGAAAATGCCTCTGCACTCAATTGGATGGACCAATCAGAGCAACGGAGTCAGACGTCACAGAAGCTTAGACTGTAATAATATACAGTCTATGGCTGCAAGTCAAGTCAGGCTTCAACAGAGCAAAGACAGAGGCGGCAGTTTCAGTTACTGTTGCTCATCTGTCCATCATTGTATAAAGCCCGCCCTGACAATTTGATTGGTCCGAACAGCTCTGGCTTGAGCATAGTTGCTCCACAACCATAGACATATATAAAATCTATATAGATTTTATAGATCTTTTATATAAATATATAAAAGTCCACAACGGATCAAGTCCAGACCGAACTTCCCGACCTCAAATGTTGTGGGCGGTGCTAAATCTTGGCTAAATTCGGCTGGCCTTCAGGCTCACCTTGAGGTATTTCTCTTTTAAAACCTGATAGATTGCTGTACAGGTTTCAGGAACGAATTGCCCAATTGTTGATAATCCCACTCGGAACTGGTATGAAAGGCTCCTGAAGCTTTCCCCTGTAAATATTAACAAGCATATACCTCAGTTATCTATACTAGCTGTAACCCTTAACTGTGGTGCTGTGCAGTAGATATAGGCTACCTTTCAAGTTTGAAGACGTGTGGAAAAATATGTATACTGGTGGAACTAATATATTAAAATACAAATGCTCTGAAAAATATTAGGAAAACACTTCCGGTAGTTATGTTACTGTCCCTTCATCTAGATATTTTGGTCCTCCTGGTTTATAGCGGGAGAAAGCATGGGAAATTTAATAAATACTGTATCAATAACAAGCTTGAGACAGTGTCTTTCAAGATAAAATTTACCTGGTTAAACTTGTGTTACAAAGATTCAAACTGGATGTTGATAATATGTGTGATTTTTGTGGACTAGAACATATTGAGTATTTCACAAGAATGTTCTGGGTGGATGTCAAGGTCAAGGTCAAGGTAAGTTTATTTATAACCATAGGTAGATTTGGTTTATAGTGAGTGATGAGTGGGTCAGCCTCCTTTTACACACACACACACACAATCAGCTGCACACGGTATGACTTAACATGATAAAGAGACAACAGTGCACAGTACTAATAAAAAAGTTTAAAAAAAATTCAATTAAAAAACAATCAACAAACCAATAAAAAAAAATGTTTAAAGACTTAAAATTAGATAAGAGAAGAGAAGATTGAAAATAACATGCAGGACATACAGGACTGTATATTATCTGTAGGCCCACATTTTGTTGGTCTGTAGTATACTCATTAATAAATAGTCACAATTGTTATCAAAAGATGTAACAATAATTGGAAAGCATGTGGTTTTAATGCTATAGCTAGTTTCAAAGGTAGTTTTCACTGGCTTTTCTGTTTCTGTTCTGATGTTTGCTCTTATGACGTTATAGCTTCATATTTTCTAAATTGTAGCAGTATGGAATTGTGAGCTGTACGTACTATGTGGTAAATGCTGTGTGACCACGCATATCATTATAGATAGATAAATGCCATTAAACCTATAGGCTATTATAATGTAAGACATTGTGTTTACTTCTCAGACTCCTGTGGAACAAGGCGTGTCCAGTGCGTGACGTCAGCCCTCACCGACAGAGCTTGTTTTGGAGGAAGTGAACAGAACTCGGCTAGCAGCTAGCACGTTAGCTTGACAGGAAAAGCAAGCGTCAAACGGGAACAGGGCGAAATAGACCATTGTACTAGCTAAATCGCTTCTGTTACTCGAAGGGAGATATACATCGACAGTGGCAGTGTTGATTTTGATAAGTAGGGTTAGCTGCGAGGCTAGCTACCAGAGAGTATTTAGCTGTCGACGCTCTAAACGTGTTTTTTTTTTACGGTAGACTTTATAGGAGCTGTTAGCTAGGCTGCGCGTTAGCTAGCTAACGCTTCCAACCGAAGCAGAAGAAAAGTCCACTTTGATATTTTATTTCTGCAGGATCATCGCCCAGGTTGGTTTGTGGTGACTTTTGTTATTGGTTTCGCTAACGATATATATTACTAATGAAGCTGTCGTCAACTGTTTTACATTTATTAATAACCCTTTTTTTTTTTTTAGCTAAACGTTAACGTTAGCTTAAATTAAGAAGTGTCACTGATATATTGTAACTGTAACGTTAGCTAGTTGACACGGTAAAAACGTTTGGCTTTAGATGTTTTGAAATGAGTCTTTAATAATACTGTTTCCCAACCTATGTTTCATCGTTCTTTTACACTTGCTTAACGTTATCTATATATCGATAGCTAGTTATTTAGCTATCATTTTATCTCCGAATGTACTGTGTATTCTACCCTGGCAACCTTAGCAAGTGTGTTTGATGTCTTTATGGTTGTTAGGTAACATGTCGAGATAGGACTCTACGTCAGTTAATTAAGTGGAAATATTTACAACCAGATAGGTCGACGGATTTATCATAACTATGGATTTTGCCGGTGTGTGAATGTTGCTGTGCTAATCATGCTTGCCAAGTCATGGTTGCGTTAGTCCTGTGTTTAAAACCATGTGATCAGTCCCTGACACAGTGTCATGGGGTGCAGATTATGAGAGCAGCACCGATAGCTCTATGCAGTATGCTACTTTTGCCTCATAATGGCAGTGGTGTGGATTGAAGCCGTGGCTTTTCAATCGCATCAGTGGCTATAAACGTTACGTGATGTGTGGAGAAAACCTATGTGATTGTGCTGTCCCCCCAAATAATGCCTTTTCCAAAGTCGAACCTGAATAGAGTGATGATTTAAAGCCCATCGGTAATAGAGTTTGGACTTCGGTCATTACAGCTGTATGAGGTGGTTTATTATTACAAAGCACACAATTTCAGAAATGCTTGGTGATGTCTGGAGCAGGCGCACATATGAGCATTTTTGTACAAAAATAATCTGTACGCCAGCTTTGAGTATATTTAGCCTAGTTATAACGTAAATTATTACTAAGTGGTGATTTATACATTACTAAGAAAAAAAACGACTGTTACAAGATAACTATATGTTTAAATCAACGAATAAGATACAGTTCTGCATTACATTATGTGAAAACAATGAAAAAAATTGGGAGGAGGAATTCTGTTTAATATGGATCTTATATCAAGGAAATATAGATGTGTAAATGGGGGATGAACTTATACATTTGAAGAAGACCTGAGGATAGCTTAGCCTTAAAATGAGTGCACCTATTTTTCCAAAAGATGTTGGAGCTGTTAATTTGTAGCAGTTATCTGTAGTTACTGAAATCTGTCAAGTCTGTGTGTAGATAGTGATTGAAGTGCAACACCTGCCTGTTTGGTAGGACAAATAAAGTCTCAAGTGGGAAGGCATCATGATGCAATACAGTATAGACATGCAACTATTAATACCATTCATGAGTCCATCCAGTATGTTTTGGATTAACTGGGTGTGTTACATTTTTGTTTTCAATTTATTGTAATGTTCAGCTTTATAAAAGGTACAATAATTGTATCTTGGAATGAAACAATGTTGTTTCTTCCATTGAATGGTTTGTATAAATATAATCTAAATATCACAAAATCAACACTTTACAGTATAACAATAACAACCAGCTGTGGTGCTAAAAATAGTAGATGTCATCTCAGCTCAACAGCCCTAGCACTGCATTGTTCAACATATTTTGGAAAAGGAAGAAAAAGGCATCGGGAATTGTTTGTTTCATGAATTGTATTTAGAACCTCATTGTACAATGTGGTGCGGCATATTGTTTTACCCCTATTACTTTTTCTTTGTGAAGTGAAAGAAACGCACATATGTAAGACACTGCACTTGGTTTCATTCCTAGAACAGGCCTTTTTCTTTGGAGTGTATTTCGAGATGCACAGAGGCCTTATCATCTTTCATTGAAACCTGTTGGCCCATATCAGAAGGGTCCTCACTAGAGCATGACTGTATCCGTGTTGTTTGAGCAACTCCAGCATTGATCTGCTTCTATTAGGAGTTTTCTTTTCCCCTCTAATCTATTTTTTTTTGGTCTTCACAGCTGTGGCACAATGACATCAAGGAAGAAAGTACTACTCAAAGTCATCATCCTCGGAGACTCCGGGTGAGTGTTGTTGAGCCATAACCTCACAGCTAAAATACTGGGACAACACTAAGGAGTGATGCCTGATGGTTTATTGTAAACACTTAATTGGGGTATTAAATGTAGTCTGATATGCTCACTCTAATACAACGAGCAAGGAATGTCTTCTGTGCTTCACAAATCTATGCTCAATGCATCACAGTGACTTTTTCTGTTTCACTTGTCTCTGCCCATCATATGCTCTAAATATTTTTCTGTGATTTATTTTTTTCTCCTAGAGTTGGGAAGACCTCGTTGATGAACCAGTATGTGAATAAGAAGTTCAGTAACCAGTACAAAGCCACAATAGGAGCGGATTTCCTGACGAAAGAAGTCATGGTGGATGACAGACTTGTCACAATGCAGGTACTGAGGGAATTGGAAACTGGCAAGAATGCCATACTGGCTTATCTCTAATTGAAACACAATCATCATATTGAAAACAATCAATACAATAAAAAGCTAATACATTGTTTTGATATAAAAAAACAACAACAATGGACTACCAACAGTTTTAATGGTGTACAGTAAATTCATAATTTTTTTTCTATATCTGTTCTGTAAAAGCAATTTATATATCCATAAAGGAACACAAATTTGTATGGCTTTACCGTGGTTAGTTGAGTTAAGGTCAAAATCAGAATAAAAGAAGTATTTCACTGCTGGGAAGATGGCCTTCTCATAAAACTGGGCTGTCTATGCAGTGATTGAAACAAATAATTATGAAATTGTTGCTACATGACATGAGAAAAAGGGCATTTGCTCAGAGGTAGACATTTTACTATTACTATTTACTTTGGTGACTATGGGGCAAAAGAATCTACAAAGCTGCATTTTTCTTCATAAACATCATTATATGTGCAATGTGTATTCTAACAACAGAGTGAAAACATTTGTAATTTCCCTTGCAGGATTAATAAAGTATACATTCATTTTATTTTCATTGTTATGGCTTGTGATGCTGAGTTAAAAAAATAAATTTAAAAAAAGGCAAACATGTGGCCGGTTACCTCAGTTGGTAGAGCAGGCACACGTATATAGAGGTTTATTCCTCGATGCAGAAGGTCCAGGGTTCAAGTCTGACCTGTGACGGTTTCCTGCATGTCTTCCCTCCCCCCCCCCTCTCTCTCCCCTTTCATGTCTGAGCTGTCCTATCATTAAAGGCGGAAATGGCCATAAAAAAAATCTTAAAAAGGCAAACGACACAATACTATTAATGTTAAAAAAAAGAAAAGTCCCTTCATTTTCTTAGTTTCTTGTATGCAGGCTTGTATGGTACCTCACATAAGTCCAGACTTCATCAGCTATCGCACAAATAGTGATCGGTAATCAGGAATATCTGGTTAATGTTAACCATGTAAACACTACAGTCAAAGTATTACCTTAAGCTCTTTATTTAGAATAATCTGATTATTTTGTGCATGTAAACACACCGTGTCTTCTCTATTCTCAGATTTGGGACACAGCAGGTCAGGAGAGGTTCCAGTCCTTAGGCGTAGCGTTCTACCGTGGAGCAGACTGCTGCGTCCTGGTGTTTGATGTGACAGCACCCAACACCTTCAAGACTCTAGACAGCTGGAGAGACGAGTTCTTGATCCAGGCCAGCCCTCGAGACCCGGAGAATTTCCCCTTTGTTGTGCTGGGCAATAAGATCGACCTGGAGAACAGACAGGTGGGTCCAGATAATCACATTTGTTTGCCAAGGGGTGTCATCATGTGCACCACTTGTATTTTTTTTCTTTCTTTTAGGAAATGTACAGTTGTGGTCATTCTCGTGTGTCCGATGTTTCTTGGTATAACATCAGCTCTTTTTTGTTTCAGGTAACAACCAAGCGAGCACAGGCTTGGTGTCAAAGTAAGAACAACATCCCATATTTCGAAACCAGTGCCAAGGAGGCAATCAATGTGGAGCAGGCCTTCCAGACTATTGCACGCAATGCCCTTAAACAGGTAACAGAGGCAAGGAGGAAATCCTATCCGACAGTTTGACCCCGTCTTGTGAATGTTGAGAAATAACATTCATCAGCATCTGTTTCTGTGAGAGCTGAGTGATGCAACTATGTTGTCTGATTTCAGGAGACCGAAGTGGAGTTGTACAACGAGTTCCCTGAGCCAATAAAGCTGGACAGGAACGAGCGAGCCAAGCCGTCAGCGGAGACCTGCAGCTGCTGAGGAATCGGAAGATCTTCTGGGGAGGGAGGGCCCTCACTACCCTGTCTTGCCTTGTCTATACATCCCTTATCCCATGGCCCACTGTGTTAATCCTTAATGCCCAACATACAAGCAGCATCCAACTCATTGAGTATACTACTACACACAAACATGCTGCACTCACCTCATGTATACAAAACACACATTTTCTATAAAATGTGAGTCTCCTAGCCCAAAGAACACCTTAGGGAAACATTAAGGAATTTACTTGTACGATGCTTATTACTTCAGTGTTTCCCTATGTACTTTTTCATGGCGGTGGTGGTTTGGGCTAACTTCATTTTCGGTTCCATAAATATATCCAACTGCTTTTATTTGGATACTTCACGTGATAAATCAAAGCATTATCTCTACATGTTTGTGTTGACGAGTAAAGTTGAAAAACTAATGTTTTTGTTTTTTTTGTTATGTTTTTTAAATCAGTTTCTTTAGCAGTGGTAGTTTTCTTACTTTCATGGCCCACCACTGTGGCATGAATAGAGGAAACACTGCTTTTCCCCCCCCCCTCCCATTTTACTCATTTGTGTTGTGGCTTAAATTTGTTTGAATCTCAAAAACACTTGTAACCATGGTTTCACTTAACCTCATGCAAGCTAAAAAAACAAAAAAAAAAACTGAAGTAGTGAAGATGAGACTGTGCATGTGGGTCACATTATGCTGCCTGCTGATTTTTGTTAATTGGCAAATAATTATAAAATCCAGTTCCATGAAAAGTCCATCATACAAGTGTGTACATATTTCTTTTTTTTTTTTTGCACTTTGCTGTCATCCACAATTGCTGAAGACTTTCAGACATCTCATTTTGGAGCCACAATAAATGCAATTGTAGCTCAGGTTGAGGACGTTGTGTGAATGCAGACTCAGCTCCTTGATGTAGGTGCGGTCCCTAATGAAGGTTCATTTTGTAATCAAGTTATTCATGGTACAAACATTTGACGTGGGAATGAACAAAATGAAGACAGCATGTCATTCTACCTGATGTCCTGAAGAGACTTTTCTCAAGTATATTCATAACCGATGCTATTAGTTAGTATGTTTCTTTTTACTGTCAACTATTGCAAGACTTTGTATATTTGCAAACCTCTCAATCATTGTGTAGGGAAGGCAAAAAGTTGTGTTGTAAATCTCCATATCTGACTCTGCCCGTTGCTCGTGTTGGCAAACAAAAGTGCTTGACATTTCTTTTAACTGATCAGATCTTTAACTGTCTGTTCCTATTATGTTAAAACGTTGAAATGCATTATAGATTACAAAAAAGCATACATACTGTAACTTAAAAAAGAAAATTGGAGGGGGGGGTGGGGTGAAGTATTGGCATTCATCATTATATTATTAATATGATAAATGCATAGCATCTACATTGTTATGAAATGTCTTTGCGTTTCAAGTAATAAGGGTAATAAAATTCTTGAATAAAGCATGCTGTGTTTATTTCTGACATTTATTGATAACAATTTTAAATATAGTATAAGTATCTGTGTAGCATTTTTTTATTGCATTTAAAAGTTACTAAGCAAAAGCATACATTTTTCAAAAACTGTCAAAATAGTAATGGAATAAAAATGCCTAAATGCTCTTTTAAAAACTGCAGAGTTTTTAGTCCCAGTTCAAATCTTCATTTGGCTCTTGGTTTCTTATTAGCTCCCTGAAGCCACTGGTGAAGTGCTCCTGTAGACCTGCACTGAACCTTTTTGCTTTCGCTCTCTTCTTTACTCCCACATGTGTTGGGCTCCTTCCTCTTTGAAGGTGTGCTGCTTGTCAGCCAGCTCATCATCATCTTACTGCTGGCTGTGGGCTTGGGCTCCTAGGGGGTCAAGGGTCAGATTTGTCAGCTTAAACCACTTAAAGAGCTACATTTTCCTACTACAGTGACAAAAAAAGTAAATCAGATACCTTTTTGCTTTTGAGATCAACTGGCTGAAGGCACTCTGGAGAGTTGTTGCGGGAGTTGTTTACTAGCTGAGAGACAGGATGAAAAGTCAAAGTGTTTTTAGACTGGAGCAGTTTCAAGGCATCTAGAGACTTCACATCTCCAAAATCCAGCCATCTTCTCACTTCTTCCTCTCCATCCAGGATTGCTGGCATCCTAAAACACAACAACACCGTAATTTATGATTTCATACAGACACAAATGAAAAGAAAAAAAAAATACCTTTCCCCATTAACTAGCCTTACCTATCATGGATGCTTTCCAGGCTTGGGGAAGCATTAACAGTGATTACACTGTATGTGTAAAGGGGTTCTCCACCACCTGGAGGTGTCCAGCAGTCAAACAGTCCAGCCATAGTCAGCAACTTCCATCCAGTCCACTCACCTGGTGCTTCTCCTCCCTGGCCAACACATAGCATAGAGCAGAGGGGTATGGCCACAAGAATAAGCATGTTTTATGAATAAAAAGTGAGACATTTTGTTGGAATGGTTGTAATTTTTTACACTTTTTAGCCTAGCACCAGATTCAAAACTGAAGCATGGGTTTGTATATAGTATGAATGGTAAATAAACACCTGGTGGACACATGCACATTTTTGCTTTGACTCCTCTCCCACACAGGATATTTTCAGCCATGGTAATTTCCGCCACAGCTGCATTCTCTCTACTTCTATTCTGGATGAAAGCAAATGTTCATGGAGCTTATATTTCTATAGAAAATCCAATATGAACCTCTGTCAAGTCATGGGAGGCCTCCTCTGGAGGGCACACTGTCTCTGAATTCTCCTTATTGCAAGCTGGGCTTGTGGGGTGATCCTCGGTTTTCTCATGACTGGTTCCCTGAGCCTGAGGGAAGTATATGAAGAAAGGCTGCTTGTCTTTTTCCTTCCTCCTCCACTCATAAAAGCCATCAGCCAGGATCACGCAGCGCTGCCCTTTTATCAGAGGGTCCTTTTGGAAGATGGCAAAATTATTAGACACTAGTGTGTGAATACATCCTGCACAGAGACCAAGACATCAAACACAGGAAAGGTAATATAGCTTTGCGGTGCATTAAACTGCATGCACCTTGTATGTTTTTTTCTCCAATATATTCTCACTGCGGCAGTTGTTGGTGCTGTATTGCATCTTGCTCGGGTCATTCTCCTTGAACCAGGCAGGTACCAGGCCCCAACGCATGGAGGCCAACACACACTCATCAACCGGAGCATTCTGAAGACATAGGAGTGAACACAATATAATTAGTACCTATAATGTTATTTAATGCCATAACCCTGCAGTACATATTACCCTTTGGGGGGCTTAAAATGGCCCGTATTGTCGAGACTGTGACAGAGAAGAGTTTATGATTTGTGGTGTTGCTGCGCTGTACAGTATATTGTTATGTGTCCGTATTGAATCATTAACAGATAACCGGTGATGTGTAGAAGTCTGTTTCCCTCCTGAAAAAGTGCGTAGCGCCCCCCTCCAAAGGTTAGGCCAGGGTTAAGATGTGGTTCAGGTTTAGGTTTAGGGCGAAATCTTCACGTCTACGTTACCTATTTGGCGTTCTTCAATTGAAACAGTGTATGCATTTCACTGAGGCACGGTTGTTACCTTACCTTATCAAAATGCCTCTGGGAAAGCAGGACGGGACTCAGAGACTGTGGGCTCTTGTTGTAAGAGGGTTGGTATTTGTCCGTATCTCCATCCCTCCAGCGGGGCTGTCTACGCTGCCCTCCTCGGTTTCTGTAGGAGCAGGCTCGGCTCACCTCGTCAGGAGCAAGAGTACACGCAGTTCTTCCACACATTTTACGGGAACTTCCCGGCCACCTGACAAAGAGGTTCAACAAATGTTGAGCTAGCTAAGTAAGTTAACAATTCTTCGGTGTTAGCATGTTAGCTTGAGTTAATGTCAGGAAACAAAACATTTGTTTTTCACTGGCTGTTACGTTTACGCTATACTGTTAAGTTGAGGCACCGTTTAAAAACGTTGCTCGGCTTACCTGTTTTCTAGTGTTTTAAAATATATATAGTTAAGATGCCCTTATTGTATTATGTTATGAGCGTGTGCTTGTTCATGTGTGTCTGTGTCATAGACTGTTAAGTACTTGTGTGTTTGGGGAGGGATTTGTCTGGTTAACTAGATTTGCGAAAGTCTCGCGAGATGGATAAGGTTAGTCGGGTAGTCGGGCAGCGAACGCAGCGAGAGTCTCGCAAGAGAGCAAGATGACGACAAAAAACAGATACATATTCAAAATACAAACAAAAAGTTTTTTTTACTGATTTAACCAACAATTACAGCACATAATTGGTATTGACATTGAACCAAAAATTATTATTATTACATGGTTATTGTAAGAATAAAACAACAAGAAACAGTGTTTCAGTATAAGATTCTTTTATATGCTTTAAACCAATAGTCAGGATGTGAGTACAAAGTATTCCATGATAAGGCTGTCAATATCAGTTGGGTACCTAAAAACAGTAAATGTGTTTACAGGTTAGGCAGACATGCATGCGTCTGGTAGCCAGTAGCATTTTCCCAGAAGCTGACATCTGTAAGTAGATAGAGCAGGAGATAGGCAGTGTCCACATCCTCTCGACAGTCAGTGTCAGCACCTAGACCGATCCACCTAAACAGGAAACAGAAAAGGCAGGCAATAAGCAGTACATTTGCACAGGCACTTTGACAGATGACATACTTAACAACTACATAATAAAAAATGACCATTCATATTTTACTTCTGTGGAAGGCTTCTCCCCAGCTACGGCACTGTCATCTCAGCAAGATCTGGAACTTAGCAGTGAGGGCTGTGAAGAGTTTGAGGTAGAAAGTTTAATGGAAAAGAGTCAAAATAATTGCAATGAAGATGAGTTTGAGATGGGTAGAGAGGAAAGCATCAGTGATGAGGATCAAAGTTTCAGTGATGTTGAGGATGAGGAAGCAAATGTCTCACAAGAGCGAAAAAGTATTGTGTCGACAGGAGAATTGTTGAAGCTCTTTCATGTGTGTCATTGGGAAGGCTGTGGCAAATGTTTGGTAGGCCACCGGCAGTCTCCAAAAGTGGATTTGGGCTTAGGATCAACACAGAATGCACTGATGGCCATGATTTTATGTGGCATTCTCAGCCTTTAGTTAGAGGAATTATGGAATGCAATGTTTCTGTACCTGCTGCTGTATTTGTCACTGGAAATGAGTGCAGTCCATTCATGGTGGTGTGCGACACCAATTTGGTCTGGAAACCATCTCAAAAAGACAGTGGTTCAACATACAGAAGGTCTATGTCATCCCAGAGGTCAACAATACCTGGACAGTACACAATGAGGCTGTACTGAGTGCCTTAGGTGATGAGCGGCTCATCGTGTCAGGAGACTCCAGATATGACAGTCCAGGTCACAACGCCTCATATGGAACCTACTCGCTCCTGGACATCAAGTCGAAGTTGGTGGTGGCACAGGAAACTGTTCAAGTCACAGAGGTGAAGAACAGTTATTGGCTTGAGGTGGATGGTATGGAAAGGTGCCTTTCCAAGTTGGGAGAATATGGTGTGACCATATCTGTTTTGGCAACCGACTGCCACCCATCAGTGCAGAAAGTCATTCGTCAGGAATATAAATCTGTACAGCATGAATATGACCTCTGGCACATTGTTTAGTCTGGCAAAAAACGACTGCTGCAGTGCCACAACGAAGAGTTGTTTGAGTGGATCAGAATGATCACAAACCACCTCTGGTTTTGTGTCACAACATGTGAGGGAAGTGTGACTAAGTTGAAAGACAAGTGGATCTCAATCCTGCATCACATTACCAATGTGCACCATTGGGTATCTGGTGAGACAATGACCAGGTGTGAGCACCGTACCTACACCCCTGAGGAAGAGAGTCAGCGTCCATGGCTCCTCCCTAGCTCTGCTGCCTTTCAGCAACTGCAGAAGATAGTGCTTGACAAGCAGCTCCTGAAGAAATTGGAGAAAACCACACTGGGCATTCACACAGGACATCTAGAGAGTCTTCACTCCCTGTACACGAAGTACGCCACAAAGAGGAAGAAATTTCTGAGGGAGAGTTTGGAGGCACGTCTGCAGGTTGCTGCTATGGATCACAACAGTAATGTGGACCGGAAGACAGCTAAAACAAAGGAAGGTGAGGAGCAACATGAACACCAGTACTCCAAGTCTGCTCAACAGTATGTGGTGACCCCACTGAAGGTGGACAAGGATTATACCTTCAGGAAGAACATAGTGGCAGGAGTGATCAATAGGTGCAAGTCGACATCCATCCGGGCAACATTGCAGGAGCTGAAAACGGAGAGTGTTATCACGCTGGCCCAGCACAAAGGTGTGGAAAAACCAGAGAAAGCGGCGTCTGTTGCCAAGCATCTGAGCAGATTCGCATCCTCACAGTCCCGTAACAGAGTAACAAACCCTGACTGAGGAAGAGCAGAAAGAACAACACAAAGTTTATTAACATGTTAAAGTGACTAACACTATCCTTGTCAAAATAGTTTTTTTCCTTGATTGTTAATTTCCTTAACGAAAAGCCTGCGTGATGTTGAAAACTGCCTTCAAAGGGGGGTGTTGTTATATCCACATCCAAAAATACAGTGGTCCCAAAAGGGCTCACCATATCCAACGGGTCGAAAAGCACCCCCCTCTGTTTTCCGTTTCGGTGACTTGGGCTTTAGGGCAGGCAAAGGTAGAATCCAAAAGCAAACAAACGTAACGTTGACGTGAAATGATACACATGAGGGTCCCAACGGACCCGGAGCACAACGCGAGCATAGTAGAAAAGTAAATAAACTAAACAAGTCCCCTTGACACGAAGGACCACACAAGGGTTAACATTTGTTATGAAAACAGTCAATGTCTATGTTGTAATAATATACATATAATAATAATTACGTGACTTTTCTTCATGACAGGTAAAATGCGCAAACAAATATTTTTTCCCGGGAGAATTGCAGTTACATTTCGCAAGGGACCTCTGGGGTATCTTCCTCAGGATCCTACTAATTCTGCAAAAGTCATTAAAGACAACCCATCTCTCCAGGACAAGTCTGCACCTGTAAGGGAGGAGCTGGTCAGGCAAAATGCACTCAGTGTCGTCCGTCAGAGAGGTGGGGATGCAGTGATGGATGAAGATGAAGAGCTGGAGAGAGTGATGCTGAGCATTTCTCCTACCAAGCAACATGAGCAAAGCTGTGAGTAAACATTTGTTGTCTTTTATTTGTTTGTTTTTACTGCCTGAAGATTCTTAATGATTTAAAGTTCAGCCTGTTTGATATTAATCCTGTGTTCTATATAGTATATGTTATATACTGTATATCATTTTGTTCTGTTTTACAGCTGTTTCTGCACCAGCATCATCAACTGCCAGACCACCACAGGCTTCTGGAACAGATAGAGGTTCTTAACCAAAACGTCCTGCATCAGCAGACAACTCTGGGACCATGGATTCTTATCCCAATATGAAGCATGACCTAAAGCTTTCCGTCTCATGTTGACCATGTTCTGGTCATGTTTGTGTTTTGGTGTTCTACCTATTGTCCTAGTGACGATGAATTGAAACCAGTCATGATGAGGGTAAGTATTTGTCTTTTGCTTATGTGGATGAAAATATATACTGCATGTAAAACTGCTGTGGTTACTAACACTTGAGTGCATGTGTTTGCATGTACAGTATGTGTGTTATGTTGCTTCCCCTGCTTAGGCTAAATTCTAATGAGTGACTACTAAATATTAATCCTTTAAAAGAAATGAACGCATGTGTATGAATGAACATATTCTTTATATATTATTATAAGAAACAGTCTGTTTCACTATATAAGACTGAGATAAGCAGGTGAAGTAAAAGATGGGTGCAAAATACAAATTTTTGTATTTTGCCAAAAATATAAACGACTGAAAAGACTTTTTCTGTTTTAGCACCATCAGCTACACGGTCTAGAACAACTAAATTGAAGAGCTCACAGGAAGATGGTAAATGCACTGTATTTTGCTTCATCCATTTAAAGCTTTCTGTCCTATTCCCTATGCTTTTGTCTGTTATAAACTAATAATTGATTTTTGTTGTTGTCCTTCCCTCCTTGCAACCCAAGCCCTGCCAACTGTAAGGAGACCTGTGCCCCTTCCTCAGGAGCTGAGGTTTCTGATGCCAAAAACAGCAGGTCCTCAGCCAACAGAGACAACTGTAACAGTTCCAGGTGTGTATTATTTGAACTGTATTTGCGTCTTTAAAAAATATCCATATGTTGTTCCATATGTGTCCGTCATAACTGTTGTAAATCCTTTAAAATATGTTTAATTGTTGTATATCAGATACTGTTCCACAGTTTTAAGACAAGCCAGCATTTAAGTGTACAGCCTGCTAAGTTTCAGGGACTAAAATGTAGATGTAAAGTGTAGTGTCATATTACTTTTTTACTTTTTCTTACCTGTAAATAATAATGAAATGTTTAATATTCTATATAGTGTCAGAGGCACTTGTGATTACTCCCGATACGTCTGCAGAGCCCAGTCAACCGGCGCTGCAGCCACCAATTGGACAGAGAGCTCAAAGTACGTTTTTGAATGTTTTTTATTTGAATTGTGTGCGTTTCATAAAGATAGAATCAAGTCAAACACAAAATCTTAATAATTTCCCTTGTTATTATTCTTGTCTTACTAGGTCAGCCAGTAACCAGGCCATCAAGGGTCCCCAGCATTCCTCCTCCACAGCTTCCTGGCTATGACCACGATGGAACTGTTCTCACCAGCAGAGGATCTGGATGAAGACAGAGCTGGAATCGATGGGTCTCTGGCCGGGCTCCATTCCTGTGCGCAACCCCATGAAGATGGTGTCATTGTGGCGTTTCCCTCCCCAGCCAGAATTAATTGACAGCATCTCTGATCTTCCATCCCCAAAGTACTTTCAGCTCCATCCCTTTTTTATATGGAAGCCAGAGAATGACTTAATGGCAAGGCTGAGGAACGACGACACTCTGCCATGCATTGAAGGTTGCGCTCAGGCCCAAGTTGCCTCTGCAGGTGTTGGTAGACCTCGTGTGATTGTTGGCATCACTGGACAGTACTACCTTTTTTCATCCAGGCTGTGCTGTAAAGTTTGCCGGAAAAGGTGGTATGCTGACAATCCACTGTGGCTGGAAAAACTACCAAAGAGGTTCACAAACCTGTTGCCGGCAATACTGACCTACAAGAAGGCCATCTGTAAATCCGTAATGGACGAGCTCAGGCGCACAGGTAACTCACCCACCGACATGGCAAAGCAGATCATGGAGACGATGCACCTGAAATATGAACGTGCTCACCTGGCCTTCCTCCTTACCTGCCAGAACATCATGGATGGTGAGGCAGGAAAGTATGACCTAAGAACCATCACTCAGTTCATAAGACAGGAAACCAAGCCAGCTCCCTTTGGAGAGTATGGGGATTCAGATGGCTGGAACAGGATCTCTGTGTCTGCACACTACCTAACTGACTGCCTACTGCATGAGTACAAACACCTGGAGGGTGCTATCACAAAGCTTTTTCAGGGCACCTTTGGACAGGCTCTCCGCTCAGACCGCACACGGAAAGTTGCTAGGAAGGTCACCTTTTCATCTGGGACCATGTCATCATATGCAGTCATGAATGAGAACTGGATGATCCTTTCATGGGTGATGGTGCAGTCTGAGACAGAAAAGTCACTGAAGCACATGTATGAAGGTATAGCACACCGCTACAACACTGCAGGCATAGAGAAGGCACACTACCAGTGGGTAGACAGGTAAGATATAAACAGTATATTTTACTTTCATTGGTGACATGAACAGCTAATAATCACAATTAACTTTGCTTTACATTTTTCATAATTTCACTTTGCATTCATTTTATTTTATTTTGATGACTGAATACACTGAAGTGTAAATAGGGATTGATATCACTGCTTTAACATTAATGGCTATACTGTGTCTCTATTTCTTCTTTCAGGGATTGCTGCGCAGCATTTAAGGTTGCAGAATCTTACACAGGAGAGCATATGAACTGGGATGCTTGGACAACTACTAATGGCATTGTTGCTGATGCCACTACTGGTGACCTGCTGAACACCTGTGAATCAAAATCCCACTACAATGAAAACATAATTATCAAGCTGGACTTGTTCCACTGTTTGAGACGGTTCCTCCGTGAGTGCGTGTCAGAGCATCATCCCCTGTACAGTTCCTTTGCTCAGTTCCTGTCGGCAGCCTTTTCAGTGGTGGATCAGGAAGACCTGCAGAGGCTTAAAGAGGCATATGCCTTCTGTGGCATTCAGCCTGCCAACCCAACAAAGCACACATTGAGCACTGCAGGACCAGAATTCCACAGCCTGAGGAGCTCGTCAAGAGAGTCGAGGGAGTTTTCCAGCACTTTTACCTCGCAACTGATCCAAACGGCGTTCCTCTCTTCAAGCCCTCTATGCTGAAGACAAATGGCGCGTTCAGCGCATACACATCTTGCGCGGGTGCCTGAGTGATCCTGAGGTTGAAGGTGGGATCTTGTACAGGCACGGAGGAACACTGCAGCTAAACCACGTGCAGGGGGGAGGTGCTAAAGTTCCTGTGTGGATCGCCATCAGAGGCACTTCACAGCAAGAGGGATACCATTTCCATCAGGCTCAGTGGGTCACTGGAACACGCGTCTCCACAGAGCTGTTCCAAGCCCAGGGGATGACAGGGGTGGAACGGTGGAATTATCAGCGCCTGGTGGACTTGAAACAGCCAGATGTTCACCTCCCAACTGTCTTTGATCCAGCTTTAATGGCAGAACTAAATGCAGTCTCTGAAAGAGTGCTGGGGCATGTGAAGTATGCGGCTTTTCATTTCACTGGCAGAGACACTGGAGAGAAGTTTGGCTTGGAATATGTTGAGCCTGGTTGCCGCCCAGTTCCTCTAGACTGGGATAAGCACAGGAGCAAGACAGACTTAACACCTGCCCTGAATCCCCCTCCTCAAAGCAGCCCACCCACTGCCCAGACTGAGCTTCCTCAGTCATCTTCCAGTTCACCAGCCAAGCTGTTTCACTTTGCTGCATGCCCTCCTGCTGTTAAACCAGATGGGACTCCAAGTTCAACTCCTGAGCCTCAGACAGAGCCAGGTAAACATTTGACACTTGACAAAGTGGTGGACAAAACTTCTGTATCAGTAGCAGTGCCTAGGTTTCAATCATATTAATAGCCTTTATAAATGAGTTACATCTTTCTTTTCTTAGAGAGGAGACAATATGAGAACTTTATGTTATGTGTTATTGAATAGACTTTTACATAAACATAATCATCCATCAGCCATTTTCTAAACAAACTTACCAACTGGAAAGTGATATTTCACACATACAAGTGTATGAATTGTTTTGTGGTTTGTTTGTTTTATCTTTTTTTGGGCCAGAATGACTTATTGTACTCTGTCTTTTGTTGTTATAGAAACCAGAAGTCCGCTGTCTCTCCCCTTGCTTTCCTCACCATCTGGTGCTCGCACTGGACCTGTGAAGACAGGTGTGAGGGTGTTTGTGTTGGACCACAAGCGCTGGCCAACCCCTATGAAAAAGGCTATTGACGACCTGCTTAATAAACACCGTGGCCAGAAGGACATGCTCAAGCTTGTAGACCAGGACTATGCTGGTCTAGTTCACAACTCCTGTAAAGACCCAAACAGCATGCTCCACCCAACAACCAAACTACATATTGCATAGTATTTAAAGCACCTCAGCAAACTGTTAAACACCAGCTCCTCTTTAAACACCAGCCCGGAAAAACTGCAAGAGAGGCAGGAACTCTGGCACTCTCTGACCAAGGGGAGTACGACTACCAGTGTGCCAGTTGTTACCATGCCTGCTGCAGTTGTTAATCCACCACCACCACCAGTGCAGACCCTGGCCACACCTCTAACTCAAGACTCTATTGAGAAAATAGTTAAAAACATAATGGACAAGCAGCAGCAACAACAGCCGGAACAAAAAAAGGCACAGACAAAAACATGTCTTTCCTGTGGCCAGCCAAAGTCGAGGTATGAGAATGATGGTTCTTCCATCCACTTCTTTTACCAGCAAGGCCCTGTCAGGTATTTCTACTGCTCCACTAAGGTTTTTAAAGCATATGGTGCTGAAGGTCTGACAAACCCAAAAATGCCCTTTAATGACTTTGCACAGACAGAGTTCTTTCAGCAAGAACTAGTGTTGTTGGCGATGCCAGATGAAAACTCAAAAAAGAAATAGCAGAATCTATGTCATTCCTTGCTTTACAACATATATAACATTGTCAGTATAACAGAATAATAATCACTTAGATAGATGTGTTTTGAAAAGCAAACTATATCATTGCTTAGAGTGTGTGTGTTGAAACCCCCCCCAAAAAATAACATATATCTTGCTTACATATTAATCTGTTTTTTTGCTTACATACTGATCTTTTTTGCATTTTATGACAGAAAGAGCTCTCATTGAGAAACTGTGAAGAGTGTAGGAAAGCACCTAGACAGATAAGAGCACAGGCAGGAGCTGCGGCCTTGACCGGTGCATGCAGCTGTGTGTGTGTGCGTCTTGAAGGCACATGTGTGGCCATACACAGCACACGAGCTGTAGAGTTCATGAAGTTCATTACTGTAACGTTATTTGTGAAGTGTTTCCTACATTACCTTACAAGGATAGGGAAGTACATATAGTCCCCCCCTTTTGATAATTTTGGGAGGAGTAAAATGTTTTTGGTTTCGGTATAAATATGAGTGTTTTTGCCGAGTAGCGGCCCCTTTCTGGGTGCCCTTTCTGGGTGCCTTTTGAGCCCTTTCGGGTGTTCCCTTTTGGGTCCCTTTTTGGGTCCCTTTTGGGCTCCCTTCGGGCTCTTTTACCCGAGTGCTTTACGTGGCATCGGGATGCCATGAAGCCTTCTCCATCTACCCTTGCACTTTCTGTTGCAATGGGAAAGATTCATTATGCCTCTAGCTGGAGAGGGGTTCCCTTGTGCTCGCTGAGTGTAAGGGAGGAAAAGAAAAAGAAAAAAAGAAAAAAGACTATCTCTGAGAAGTGGCTTCGAATACCTCTGTTAAACAGAGGCCAAAAAGTGCTCTTCTCTCTTAGTTTGCCCAGACACTCTTTTCGCTGCGTTTTGGGGAAGATTTATTTGCCCTCTTTGACACAGAAGAGGAGATTACCTGCACTCTTATGAGTGTGGGAGAAGCAGAGGAAAAGAGAAGCAGCTTTAAATACCTCTGTTAGAGCGGAGGCTTTATCTTTAATTTTAGTTTTAGTTTTATGTTGTAGAGGACCACTTGCTTTTAATTTCTGCTTTTGTCACAAAATAATAAAAATCACCGACTTTGGACTAGGAGAGCCAACTTTTGCCAGTTCCTTATTTTTCTCTGGGATCGTCTTGCCCGTTGTCAAGCGGGGAGGGTTTCCCCCCTTACGGGGGTTAGTGACTCCTCTTTAACCGCCCGTGGCCAGTTGCGGCCCGGCGGGGATCGACTTGGACACGCAGACCTCCTGTTATCTCCTAGTGGGAGTGCATTTCCCTATCCGCGCGGCCTGGTCAGAGCGTCTGAGCATCCCCCTCTCTCAGTTGGGCGACCAAGGAGGGCAAGGCGGGCGTCCTTGAGAAGGAAGGGACCTCCGATGACCCTGGGAGGACGGCTGAGACCGTAAGTATTAAAGAAAAATCATTGGTTTTAAAGATCCCCTCGGGCAGTGCTTGTCATATACAGGGGGATAGGAGCCCGTGTTTTTTGGGGACGTCTGGTGTAGTGTGTATCTGACCTCTTGTCTCGCCTTTGGGTTCCCTGATCCGGGCGAGGGCCTCTCCTTAGACGGAGAGCGTGTGTGTCTCTATAAACTAAATTAATCAGGGAAGCGTCAAAATCAACTCCTTTTTAGTATAGGTCAAAACATCCGCCCCGCTGACGGGCAACTGGCATTCGTTAGGGGTGGTACGGTTCATGAAAAAACACCCGAACCGCTCGCAAAATTACGAATCCCACTATGGCCACGCCAAGACCCGCCCTACAAAGCAGCTTGATTGGTTAGGGTTAGGCATTTCACCTCGAGTGGTTAAGGTTAGGGTTAGGGGATTGGTCAGGGGATAGGACCTGTACGTGTAAGCATGGACGCCTGGCCAATAGTAGTGTGTGAATGCTATTGAAGGGCGGGTCTTGGCGTGGCCATAGTGGGATTCGTAATATCGCTGACCGGAGCTGGAGGATGCGCCAGCGTCGTTTATAGTCTGGTGTGTGGGAACATTTTGGATTTCACGTTACCTATGATGAAATAAAACAATATAGAACTGCCACTGTGTGCACGTTTTGTGCAACATGCATTCAATATGCTAATTTTAGCTATATGCTGAAGTATATTCTGGAGTGATAAAGAAAAAATAAGAACCGTACTGAACCGAAAACCGTGACCCTAAAACCGTGATACGAACCGAACCGTGGGTTTTGTGAACCGTACCACCCCTAGCGTTCGTCCGTACGGCAAAAGAGGGCACAGTAGGGCCGGGGGTTTGCTGAGGGGAAGGCAATAAAAAGGGGTTGGCTCGGCCACAGCGAGCGACGCGACGCCTCAGCGAACTGCCACACCGGTCGACACTAGATGCCACAAAGAAAAGGGTGGAGGACAGAGGACAGCAAAAGAGGAAAAGGAACACCACAGAGGAGTCCCAGCCCACAGGTCGCAAGTGTCGGTTTTTCAGAATGGAACTGAAGCAGGGCCCAAACAGTCCTCATATTCACACTGGATTCCCTGGAGTAGCAGGGAAGTACATTTACTGCCCTGCTAAAGTCTTTTCTATTTACAAAGACCAGGGCATGGAGAAGGAGATGACCTGGAAAGAGTTCCAGGAGTCTGCCTTTTATAAGTCAGAAAAACTGAGGTGGGAGGTCAAAAAGGGAAAATTACGTGTATATACTGTATATTTTGCCCATTTCATATTTATTTTACATATTTTGTTTTGTGTATGTGTGACCTTGCACTATGGGGCTTGGTGTGTTTAAACGGTCATTGTTGTATTTAATAAACAAGACATTAACCAATATTTACATGTCTCATTAATAAGTGCATAACATTAAGAGAACAGTAAAATGTGTATGTTTCAATGCAAAGGTTTTAAGAAATTGTAATGTTACACATACTAAGAAAACTGTAATATAAGGGAAGTCAAGTATTTGATACAACAGTGTCATATATTTTTAGTATATATAGTATTTTAGTATTTAGTAATATATATATATTTTGTTTAAGGTATTTATTTGACTAAAGATTAAAAACATACTAATAAATACCTATTTATCTTTAATAATGCATCACAGACATTGCCCCAACTGGGATTCGAACCTGCGTCCAGATAATAATTATTAAATATGCAGGAAAAAAACGCAGCTTGTTCAGCACCTGGGACAGCGTTAATAATACTGCAACTTCATTGGCTGTCACTGGCTTCCACCTAAGCGTCGGGTCTTATAGAGACAAAGTCAGACAACTGTAAGTCTTCCAACAGACACCAGATAATTTAACTAGGTAGCCTATTATCTGCATTATGCCAAATGTCATTAAAAGAGCATTATGTAAAAGCTTTAAAAAAAACTATGAAGCATTGAGCAATTTAAAAATCTAAGCAGCTTTGCGGATTTGAGACTCAGCTTCCGGACGTGCTCCATGCAGCAACTATGGCTGGGGATTGGGGAGATAGAGAGAGGTAGTATTAAATACTACTACGCTCTATCAACGCCCATCAACGACCTTGTTTCACTGAGGGTGCATATTTGTTTTTTTCTTGTCATTCCCATGTAGGACATACTCTTTGTTCATTCTCATGTCGGACACACTCTCTCTATCTCGTAGTCACTGCATACACTGAGTTCAGATTTTAAATTGCTTTAGTTTTCAAATTATTGGCTTTGATTTGGCTGAGGATGCCCATTGGAATTGTGGGTAACGCCTGTTACGTGCCATGTAAAATGAATGTATGTGAATTCTCATGACTCATCCATAAAATGGTAACTTTAATCAGGTATATGGTCATGGTGAGTTGGGCTCTAAGCTAAATCACATTTCCTCTAGCCACGGCTGCCACTGTAGTACTTTCTCAGTTATTTTGTCTGCTGAAAATACGAGCCCATTAGATGGTGTTGTCGTTTTGTTATTTTTTAATGTGGGTTCTACTCGCTTAGAATCGAACCCTTATCTAGAGCGCCATGAGGAGAAATAGGCTGCATTACCATGTTCGGCCACAACGAGGTGTCAATGGGCAGGTGGCGCTCTTTCCCAATGACTCACATACTACTGCTGGAGCCTCATCGTTTACACTTTTTTACATCTGTATATTTATACAGTGCTCTCCTCGGTGGGAGGGACTAAGACGCGAGGAAGGGAGGCAAGTGGAGGACTCGAGGAGGCAATTTAAGGTTAGGATAGCCGATTGGTCAGGAGATAGGACCTGAACAAATCAGGTTACGTTACCTTGCGTAAGCATAGACGCCTAGCCAATAGTAGCTACTGAAGGGCGGGTCTTGGCGTGGCCATAGTGGGAAATAAATTTCGCATCCGGTGGTGTCGTGTGCTTCTGGAGCTATCCAGCGGTTGCCGTGGTAACAATAAACAGGTCGAGAGCCATGGTCGAGAGTCGGGCGCGCACCGTGCACCGCAGATAGTCCTATGTCTACGGAGTTATTAATACACCAGTGGACTTCAGCAGGTAAGAGGAACAAACACTGAACCATGAGGTCGAAGCTTTGCTTACAATGGTAAAGGCTTTGGTAGCTAGCTAGTTTGCCAATACGTTTTAAAAAGATTGTGGCAATGACAAGGTTGTAAGTGTGATGTTATTAACGTTACGTTAGTTAAACACAAAAAGGACTTGTAATCTGTGGTGGCTTTATGGACCTTTTTCACAGCAGACATTTTGACCTGTCATAGTAGGAAAAGCACAGCTGAAATTGATAACCTTAACGATGGCTCAATTGCATCAAGTGTCCCAGTAAGCTATTTCAGTTTGTCGGCATGCACAATACCAGCACCTCTCCTAAGTGGAATGCAGCCATCATTAATGGTTTTGAATAAAACCTGTGCTTTTCCTACTATGACATGTCAACATGTCTGCCGTGAAAAAGGTCTATTGCAAGTATTAACGTTAGTTATTATTAGAATAAAAATATATACATGGGAACACATACTTTTGTGTGTGCTGCAGGCAACCTATAGTCTGATGTGAGTGATTTCTGTGTAAAATAGATTACAGTAGGATTTTAATTTGCTGTTGGTGTTGTTGTTGGGATTTGTATCTGGTTTCGTGCCCCTGTTCAAAAGGATGAATGAAATCCGACTAGTATCACGCCCTACCTGGAGTGTTAGGTACAAACCTGACAGGTGTAGCCAAGCTGTCTCCTACATAGCAATTTGACCCACTTTATAGTCCAGTGCACTTGGAGAGAGTCTGATTTACAAGACCAGTAGCCAAAGATGCACTTGCAGTTGTTTAAAGAGTGTACACATCATTTGTGTAACATTTGAACACGCCTTTACACTGTATGATTGTTTCCCCATAAATGCTGTGTGTCTGTGTCCTCTGCAGCCGTCTGACCAAACCATGAAGCAGAGCCAAAGAAAGGGTTCCTATGAAGAATGAGAGCTGATGTTAATATGGAGGCCACCAGGTCCAAACAGTCTGTCCAGCTGGGACACCAGACTACTGACAGACGCTGCACACCATGCCCAGACAGTGGTGAGGGACAGACAGCAACAAATGAAAACACTGCTCCCATCTGAACATGGACCCAAGGACCAGACAAATAATACTGGAGATGTATTTTCTTCAAATATTAATCAAAGGGTGGGCCCATCACCATAATTCATAACCGAGGATGGTAACCATCTACTTCTCCCAAATTGATTCACAAGTCTTGTAGCAGTAACACAGGCCTATATTCTGATTGTAACTTTGTCATTTTATGACTTCACATTGTCAAAAAAAATTACAGAGGTTGCAAAACTTGCTGCTGAGGGACCCATTTTTAAACTGAAACTTAACTTCTGTATGATTTCACACCTCCAAAAGGACTACATTCATAGAGTGGGCTTATAGATCATGAATGCTAAATTAATCATGAGGTCGCATTAAGGACAGGTGACCAAATGTTTGAACTCAGAGGCCACTTATTAAAGTTTCATGGCTTTGCTATTTTTGGCTCCACGCTGAATATGTCAAGCCTTAATCTTTAGTTACACTGTCTTTGGCTTTTCCATCACAATGGTACAGGTACCGTGTATGCTTATTACATCTATGTGCTGTCCACTTATATTGGGTTTATGTTTTATGCATTTAGGCATATAAATGCATATAAAATATAATAATCTTATTCATCAGCAAATGTGTGGACATTTTGTTTTGTAATAGATAAATTACAGTTGCAAATAATGCTATGTTGCAAGAAACTGTATACAGGTGTTTGTGTATATTCTCCTGTCTCCTCCTTCATGGCACTCGACTGCTACATGTTGGCATGTTATGCCATTGAAGCAGGCTTTTCCATTTATGTTATGACAACCTTACAACATGGCCTTCTGGCTCACTTTGCAAATGTATTTACATGAGCCATTGTGCCAAAATATTATATACTGTGTACTGTAATAATCCTACTGTTACTGCAGGGGAAACGGGAGACTTATTCAAGGATCAGAAGGTCACAGCTGTGGTCCAGCGATGCAACCAAGATGAAGGCAAAAGCCCGCAAACAAGTAGGTTTACCCTGCAGGTTGACAACAAACACAATGAATGAGTTAACTTGGTATAGTACTCCTCATACTGCATGAACAGTGTCATCTCTGACTAGCTTTATAGACAAATAACAGTATAATTTGCTCAACAGAGGTTTTGATTTGTGTGTCAGGTACACCTGCTGAGGGCAAAGTTCGCCGCAGTTTTGTCAGCTTACCTGCTCTTAACCCAGAGAGAGTGAGGACAGCCAAAGCTCTTGCGGACAAAGCTGTCAAGGTGAGTTAACATTACTGGATGTACAGTATAGTCTATATCCACATATTCCGCCGGATTTCATTCTTTTTGGCCGGATGTCTGTTTCCTTACTCTTTCTTTGTCTTGGAATTTTAAACTCTGGTGGATTTATGAGGACTATGGTTAACTGCTCCTTAGAGCTCTGCAGGTTATATCCAGACAGCTAGCTAGACAATCTGTCCAATCTGAGTTTTCTGTTGCATGATTAAAACAACTTTTGAACGTACACATGTTCCACCAAAATATTTTGCAGAGTCAGCGAAGCGAGACTACTGGATATATAGAAAACATTTATGTGGTCACATACATTATCCATTATTTAGATGTCTGCTTTCATTCCTCCCAGATGCATAAGGTATTCTATATCCAGGGCCCTTACCCTGTCATCAGGGCAGCATTGAGGTCTAGAGGCTGGGTGGAGCAGCGTGTGCACCCCCCAAACCACCATGCTCACCAGCGCCACAGCGATGAGGGCAGAGCCAGCTCTAATGATGCTGGTGACAGCGATGACGATGACGGTGATCTAGATGAAAGTGTGACTGTTTCACAAATGCTATTCCTAATATTACTGGGTGTGGATTTCTATCTATATCCCATCATTAATTTACATTGCTCCTTTTTCTCAGACAACTCAGCCAGTGTCGAGAAAGAGCAGGATCCAGATGGACTATATGATCTCATGGTAAAAATAACTTCTAAGGTTGTAGGCTAACATATGGTGATCTGCAACATGCAAGGGAAAGTTTGCTGCTTACCTTGTTAAAACATTGAGGTTTGTCAACGCAAAATGCAACAGATACAGCTCTCATCCTTTCCCCCTACTCATACAGTCTCGCCTGGTGCGGAATGAAATGGTTTATTTCTATTGGACAAACCGTAGAGACGCCATCAACAATAACAGCTTGCAAAAAGAACAGATCACCAATCATTTTGCAAAAGCAGGCAGCTTCACCACCAAGGTACATTTATATGATATTATTTCTTACAGCAAACAAAATAAAATTCAATGGTCTCCTCTCACGCCCACCATCAATATTTGTCTTTTGTTTGTCAGGTGGGGTTGTGTGTGAACCTGAGGAACCTGCATTGGTTTGACTCAGCTGACCCAGACACCTTCTTCCCTCGCTGTTACAGACTAGGAGCAGAGGATGAGAAGCACGCTTTCATTGGTCAGATCTGACTTCACGGCCCTTCAAACTAACTTACACGTATCACTTTTTAAAGGTCCCATGACATGGTGCTTTGTGGATGCTTTTATATAGGCCTTAGTGGTCCCCTAATACTGTGTCTGAAGTCTCTTTTATATAGACCTTAGTGGTCCCCTAATACTGTATCTGAAGTCTCTTTTATATAGACCTTAGTGGTCCCCTAATACTGTATCTGAAGTCTATTTTATATAGGCCTTAGTGGTCCCCTAATACTGTATCTGGAGTCTCTTTTATTTAGGCCTTAGTGGTCCCCTAATACTGTATCTGAAGTCTCTTTTATATAGGCCTTAGTGGTCCCCTAATACTGTATCTGAAGTCTCTTTTATATAGACCTTAGTGGTCCCCTAATACTGTATCTGAAGTCTCTTTTATATAGACCTTAGTGGTCCCCTAATACTGTATCTGAAATCTCTTTTATATAGGCCTTAGTGGTCCCCTAATACTGTATCTGTCTCTTTTATATAGACCTTAGTAGTCCCCTAATACTGTATCTGAAGTCTCTTTAATATAGACCTTAGTAGTCCCCTAATACTGTATCTGTCTCTTTGATATAGACCTTAGTAGTCCCCTAATACTGTATCTGAAGTCTCTTTTATATAGACCTTAGTGGTCCCCTAATACTGTATCTGAAGTCTCTTTTATATAGACCTTAGTGGTCCCCTAATACTGTATCTGAAGTCTCTTTTATATAGACCTTAGTGGTCCCCTAATACTGTATCTGAAGTCTCTTTTCTGAAATTCAGCCTTGGTGCAGAATTACAGCCACTAGAGACAGTCCCACAATGAGCTTTCCTTAAAGTGGTTACACACCAACCAGACGTCTGACCCTTGGCAGAAAAGCCAGTGGAAATGATCAGTCGCGTCCCCGAGGTCCAAAAAACTGCCTCGGGACACACTGAGGCAACACCAACTTGAGAAACGTAATACGTCTTCATAGCAGCAGGCGGCGCTACTCTGTATTGTTGCCCAAGAAATGAAAACCGGCAGCTGATTGGACGAACGCGTCACATGGGTTTGTTTTCTCCGGAAATTCAAAGCCAGACGGTCTAGTGATGGGACAACCGACTCTTTTACGTGAGTCGGTTCAACCGGACGGTCGTTGGTTGGCCTACCGAGTTAAAAGATTCGGTCACCGGTTCGCGTGCCCTTGGCGGCGGCAGGAGGGGCGTGGGGGGTGATCGCGTTCCCCCACCAGGAACCAAGACACCGCGGAAGACTCGAGCGGTTGCGGTTACATTCGGTCTCGACATATTATTTACACGCTCATACTGACCGACACTAGACTCACGCACTGGCCACGGTTACATTCGGTACCCTGGTGGGCGGTCTCCTCATGACAGTCTAACTACCAAACAACTTCTAACATTTAACTTAACATAACTACCAACATAACATTACGTGTATTTGTATGTGATATAATACTTTCCCCTTGGTAATGTAGCCTATGAATTTCCATGAACACAATTCTAAAATGCACGAGACATAAAGGCTTCTGCTATCGGTAACTCAAACTTGCGGAGAACCTAGACACCCGTGATTACATAGACTCATGCATTAGGCACGGTTACGGTCTCTTTCAGTAGCCTGGTGCACGGTCTCCTGGTGACAGCCTACCTATCACGTAACAAACATTTAACTTAACATAACTACTAAGATAACATGACGTGTATTTGTATGTGATATCCATCGATAATGTAGTCTATGAATTTGTATGTACACAATCATCTAAGATGCACGAGAAATAAAGGCTTCTGGGATCGGTTGATAACTCGAACTTGCCGAGAAACTAGACACCCGTTTGAATATAGACTCATGCAGTACCCTCGGTTACGGTCTTTACGGTCTCGTTCAGTAGCCTGGTGACAGCCTAGCCTACCTACCACGTAGCAACATTCACTTCTCTAACATTTAACTTAACATAACTACCAAGATAACATGACGTGTATTTGTATGTGATGTACTTCCCCATCGATAATGTGTGAATTGCCATGAACACAATCCTCTAAGATGCACCAGAAAAAAGGCTTGGTTAATAACTCAAACTTGCCGAGAACCAAGACACCGCTTGATTACATTAGATTTGTGCGGGCCGGTTACATTCGGTCTCGTTCAGTAGCCTGGTGCACGGTCTAGGTAGCTCATTTCCTGATTGATTCTACCACCACCACTCCAGTGGAGGTGCTAATGAGCTAGATTACTACACACACAGTAGCAGAAGAATACCAGCTACACACAACGAATGCACGAATGAAGTAAAAGAAAAAAACAGGAGTGAGTCGGTTCATTGAGGTATGGCACTCGAGTCTCCCGGTTCAGTGACACGAGTCAGGTTAATTAACCGGCTCTTCGGTCAGTTCGTCAACACTAAGACTGTCATGGCGGCCGTTCAGAATACGATCTCATATTGTACTAAAATAGTCCACTGAAATATGTTTCTGAAAACATTTTAAGCGAGAAATAGGCTGTGCAGTTGCTGATCTGTCTTCATTTCCGCTCGACAAAGGTCAGTTTAAAAGATTTTCGTCAGATTTTGAGAGACTCTAGTCACCTCATTCAGCTCCCCATTTCCGGGTGAGTCCCGACTGCCCTGCCGGCGACTGAACATGTCAGGTCGGCCAAAATGAAAACGGGACACACCGAACAGATTCGAGTCGCTGACCTCGCCAGACTGTCCAACGGCCGATTATCGGCCCTGTGTGTCCCGGGCTTTAGGATGTGCCATTTCTGTGTCTGTAGCTATTGAGGAGGAGATAGGGGGGGGGCAAGGTGGAGGGTGGGGGTGTGGCCTTGACCAACTGCCACTTTGCTCGTTTGAAAGCCATGATGTCTCTCTCTCATGGGTGGGCCAAATTCTCTGGGCGGGCAAAGCAGAGAAAGGGGAGGTCGGCCCATCTGAGCTTTCATTTTCTCAAAGGCAGAGCAGGATACCCAGGGCTCGGTTTACACCTATCACCATTTCTAGCCACTGGGGGACCATAGGCAGGCTGGGGGAACTCATATTAATGTTAAAAAAAAACTCCTAAAGTGAAATTGTCATGCCTTTAATATATTTCCAGCATCCTGATCCTTCTACTGTACTTTCACTCATAGAGAACGCTTAGAATAATTGCCTCTCTGTCTCTGTCTTTTGTGTAGAGGACTACAAGAGGACAGCCTGCACCAGTTTTTTGAAGTACATTGTGGAGAGGGAGCAGGGTGTTCAGGGAGAGGGAAGGAGCCACAACATTCGGGCTGAGAGGAAACTAACAAAGCGGCAATCTAGACCAGTGGTCCTTTCCAAAATGATTAACAGCGCACTCAAAGTGTGCCACCAGTTTCTCGAGAGTCTGCAGCATAACGACATAGACATAAACTTGGAGACACCACAAACACTTACAAAGGAGGAGTGGGCAGAGTTTATCAACAGTTACTACCTTGTTGTTCAGTGAGTACTGTGTGTGCATATGTGAGATAAAAGGAAACCAAAGTGCTCTTCAGTGTCTCACTACAGTCCCTCCCTCTCTCTGTTTCCTCGCTCAGTGGAGGAGCAGAGATCGAGAACAGTGATCATTTTGTGACCTGCTGCAAAGCCATGCTACAGAGGCTGTTGGAGGTCAGTCCACAGCTGCACATAGACGGCATACACAACATCTGGATCATCAAACCTGGAGCTAAGTCCAGGGGCAGAGGTGAGAGGTCAGACACTATCCAAGAGTTCCAAATATCTGACAAAGTCCTGGCTGACCTGCCACACCTGCCTTCTAGGTATCAAATGCACCAGGCGTCTGGATCAGATCCTCAGGCTGGTGGACAGTGATCCAACCATAATCAAAGAAAGCAAGTGGGTGGTGCAGAAGTACCTGGAGCGCCCCTTGCTGATCTATGGCACCAAATTTGACGTGCGCCAGTGGTTCCTGGTCACCGACTGGAACCCCCTGACTGTGTGGTTCTATAAAAAGTGCTATTTGCGCTTCTCTACGCAGCCTTACTCGCTAGATACGCTGGATAGGTAAGACAGTGATATATATTTTTTTAAGTTGCTTTTTTGGGGGCATTTAGGCCTTTATGCATCAAAGGGCAGCAGGTCGGAGTCGAACCCGCGGCCACTGCGTCGAGGAGTAAACCTCTATTTTTGGGCACGCGCTCTACCAGGTAAAGAAGAAGCAGATGTGAAACCAGATGAACATTAAATTTAAAAGGGAATTTCGAGAAAGATACAGAGTAAGGGAAAGGCAACACAGGTTATGGTTATGCTTGTCATTTTTGGCGGGAGATCTGATTTTGTGTGGCATGAAAATAGATGTTATCCTGTGGGTATATTAGCAACTTTCAAATCAACTCCAAAATTGCAAACTGGCTTTAAAATACCTTCCCACTTACTGTGTAGTATATACAAGAGGGCTTCTTCTACCTCCACCAAAGTTGCACAAATTATAAGCAACAAATGAGAAATCGTCAAGTAAACACTGTAAAAAAAGAACTTCTATAAACACTTTTCTTACCCAACCCTTCTCTACTTTCTTGCCGTTCATTTCTCTAACCTGGTAGAATTATAGCAATCAGGCATGTCTGATCACTTCCATGACTAATTTTAAAATTCATAATCCGATTTTAGTTTTTTTTATACCTGTTACTAAATATGTCTTGGTCTGATCACATGGTAAATATTACCTTAGTCAAAGATAGTTTGAAGGCAAACTGGAGAGTACAAGTAGTGAGGGCCTTGTGTCATTTCTCTAATCATCATGTCTCATTATACTTCTCTCCATTCCTTATCACCAATTTTCATTAAAGGTCCCATGACATGGTGCTCTTTGGATGCTTTTATATAGGCCTTAGTGGTCCCCTAATACTGTATCTGAAGTCTCTTTTATATAGACCTTAGTGGTCCCCTAATACTGTATCTGAAGTCTCTTTTATATAGACCTTAGTGGTCCCCTAATACTGTATCTGAAGTCTCTTTTATATAGACCTTAGTGGTCCCCTAATACTGTATCTGAAGTCTCTTTCCCGAAATTCAGCCTTGGTGCAGAATTACAGCCACTAGAGCCAGTCTCACAATGAGCTTTCCTTAGGATGTGCCATTTCTGTGTCTGTAGCTATTGAGGAGGAAAGGGGGCAAGGTGCAGGGTGGGGGTGTGGCAGAGCAGGATACCCAGGGCTCGGTTTACACCTATAACCATTTCTAGCCACTGGGGGACCATAGGCAGGCTGGGGGAACGCATATTAATGTTAAAAAAACTCATAAAGTGAAATTTTCATGCCATGGGACCTTTAATTTCTCTTTCCAATCTTGGCCTCTTTACCCCATCTTTGCAGCTCTGTCCACCTGTGCAATAACTCCATCCAGAAGCACCTGAGACCCTCCCAACAGCGTCATCGTGGTATCCCAGCAGACAATATGTGGTCGGATGACCAATTCAGGACCTTTCTGTCCAGCCAGGGCCAGGAAGCTCAGTGGCAGACAGTGGTAGTCCCCGGGATGAAGAGGGCTGTGATCCACGCATTACAGACAACACAGGATCTGATGGAGTCACGCAAAAACACATTTGAGCTCTACGGTGCTGACTTTATGTTCGGTAGGATGAGATCACTGTAACATGGCATTCAATTCAAATTTAGATTACCTTTTAATGTTTTTATGTATTTTTTACTATGAAAACAGACAGAATGATCACCACTTGGTTATTTGGGTTTCTTTTTCTTAGGTCATGACCTGCGTCCATGGCTGTTAGAACTCAATGCCAGTCCCACTATGGCTCCTTCCACGCCTGTGACAGCCCGCCTCTGTACTGCTGTGCAGGAAGACACATTACGAGTCGTCCTGGACTGGCGAGCGGACCGCACTGCAAACACTGGAGACTTTCAGCTCATATATAGACAGGTAAGAAAGAGTGATAGTTATATAGTGTACATTCAAATGGCTAAAATTTTGAGATTGATATACATTACTTAAGATGTCACTTTTGGTCTCTAGGCAGCAGTTGACGTGCCACAGTATGTAGGAGTCAACCTACTTGTTGAGGGCTTCAAGGTCAAGTGCCCCTGCCCACTTCCTCCACTGAGGTCCTCCAACCGTTCAGCACCGAAACGCCGCCGTCCTGTCAAAGAGAAGGAACCTGCAGGAGAAAAAGTAAAGCCTCTGCCTAAGATGTTGTTGAAAAGTGCAGAGGCTCCGCTCAAAAACATCAGCAGTGGGGTTCTGCCACCTCCTCCTCTTCCTTCTGAGCCGCCTGGGCCCTTCCCTATTGAAACCTTCACAATTCAACTGCCAATGACTGTGAAGTCCATCCACCTGCCTATTAGTGACCAGTCTCACTCTGTACTTTTGTGGAAGAGGAGACCAGAAGTATCAAAAGTCTGCTCAGAGAAAGACCAACCCTGTACCACAGAGAAGCACCAAGGCCCTTCTTTGTCTTTGGAGATTAATGTTTCAAAACAGTCCAGGCAAGCAACCACCAGCACCTTGAGTGCCTAAAAGACTTTCAAAAGAAGGTTTGTTAAACCATCCACATACCACATCCATCATCCTTCAGTTTGAACTTTCTTTTTGCGTTTTTTTATAATCATAATAATAATAATCATAATAAAGTCAGACTTTAATAGATTGCTATGTCTTGTTTTCACTCACTACTTTAGTTTCAATAATGTGACTGACACAGGAGGGCCCCTGTTTTTTTAATTTTGGATATTCCACAGAACAGGTTGTCAAGAATTTGTACAGGGATTATTTCTTTCGTAGAACGTATTTTCATTACATGTTCACAGCGCAGTGTGTGGATTATCCAGAGTAACAGGGAAACCGTTTCAAGAATTCCTTAAAGGCTATTTTCAATGTTGTGAGCATCAGGAACAAAATTCCCTTCGCCTCCAGTGGTGGAGTAAAACAAAATCTAGGCTTATACAAAAAAATCTTAATGACTTGATACCATCAGGGATAAGTAAGACAAAGTTTAAATTTGGTGGACAAACCCTTCATTACAGAAAATTGCTTAGCTAAGTCACCCATGATGCTAAACTCCTTATTTGACAACTTGAGCTAACAAGAATAAGGAAAAATAAAGCCTATATAAAATGTGATACAGCAGTACAGCCTACTTTTTTACTATCTGCAAATTGCAAACTGGAGAGTACAAGTAGTGAGGGCCTTGTGTCATGTCTCTAATCATCAAGTCTCATTATACTTCTCTCCATTCCTTATCAACCATTTTCATTAAAGGTCCCATGACATGGTGCTCTTTGGATGCTTTTATATAGGCCTTAGTGGTCCCCTAATACTGTATCTGAAGTCTCTTTTATATAGACCTTAGTGGTCCACTAATACTGTATCTGAAGTCTCTTTTATATAGACCTTAGTGGTCCCCTAATACTGTATCTGAAGTCTCTTTTATATAGACCTTAGTGGTCCCCTAATACTGTATCTGAAGTCTCTTTCCTGAAATTCAGCCTTGGTGCAGAATTACAGCCACTAGAGCCAGTCCCACAATGAACGTTCCTTAGGATGTGCCATTTCACTCAAAAAAGAAAGATCTTTTTTTCTGAAGCAGCTGTCAGTAGGCCTATGTGGGCCTATATTGAAATTGTTTTCAGTTCACTATAGGGCAAGTCACCAGGGTATTTGAATTTTCATTTAGAAAATGACTGCGTTCCAATAAAGCAGGCTAACTTATACCATCACTTAAGGGGGAAAGGGATTGTTCTCTATAGCTAGTAGACAGATAAGAAAAGATGTTAGTGCCGAAGATCACAGTACGGAAGTTAAATTAGTGAAATTACATTGCCAACCACCTTACATAAGTAACCCAACTAAAAGGAAGAAACAAAAGAGATGGCAAAGGAGTGTCTTGACAACACTGAACTAGCGAAGTGACCCTCAACAACACATAATGAACAGTTGGTGGCGGTAATACCCAATTGAAGAGGTTATACACATTTTATATAACGGCGAAGAAGAAGCGATACACGACACCAGCCGAGACTTCTGTCACCGTACTGAGAAATGGCGGCGTCCGTGTGCCGAGTTGGGAGCACCGTGGGTCGAGCCCTCGCCAAAACCCGCAGTGTAAGTACAAAATTAAAGGTTTAGCTATATGAACTGTCTAAGCGGGGAACCGGTACTGTGCTTGTTTTGGCGTAACGCTGAAAGTAATCTAAAAGGTTGGACCGCCTGCTAAATTAACAGGCTAACTGTTAGCTAACTAGCTGGGCTGTCCTAACAACAGAGACGGCAAGGGGTTAGCTAAACGGTTAGCATTAGTTAGCTAGCAGCGAATGCAAGGTCAACTGTCAAATAAGGCAGTACGTCTTGTAAACAACCACTTGATGCGTAACGTCCACGTTATACACCTGTTGTTCAGTGTTAGACGTCGTTTCGGTCTTTTAACAAGTTCAGCACAGCAGCTTAAACGGTATTGCTTGTGTCCTCCGCTGTCCTCATACCGCAGCTAACGTTAAGCTTTATGGCTAGCAGCGTTAGCATAGTGACTTTGGAAAGGCAGATGCTGACAGTGACAATCCTGTACTTTTGTTGGTCGTCAAAATGTTTGATTGTTGAAAAATAACGTTACTTTTATACCATGTCAAACGATAACGTCACAAAAATTGACACTGCTTTTAGATTTTTTTGTGAAGCGGTGTTTTCGGTACGCTAGCTTTGGCTGTGTTTCCAGATTTTATAACAATCCTATTGCATTGCACAAGGTGTTCTTTTATAAATGTGTGATAAACATCATAAAAATCTTCTTGGATTGTTGTCAGAAAGCATGCTAAATATTAAATATACTGGTTAAAAATAAATGAAAAATAGTTAGCGTAGCTGTATGACATCTCATCATTGTACAATGTGATTGATGTTAAACTAGACAATCTTACATGTGTCACATCTGAATAGAACTGATGGCCTACTGATATTGTTGTTTTTTTTTTTTTTTTTTTTTTTTTGTTTGTTTTTAAAAAAAAAAAGTTTTTTTTTTTTTTTTTCGCCCCCCTTTTTTTTTTTTTTTTTTTTTTTTTTTTTTTTTTTTTTTTTTAATAAAAGTAGTTTTAGTTTTTTTGTTTATTTTCTTTATTTATAATTTTTTTTTTTTTTTTTTTTTTTTTTTTTTTTTTTTTTTTTTTTTTTTTTTTTTTTTTTTTTTTTTTTTTTTTTTTTTTTTTTTTTTTTTTTTTCTCCCCTTCAGCCCATCCTGCTGTCTCTGAGGCGTGGACGGGCCTCAGTCAGCTATGCCCAGAGCCTGGTGGGAGCCCCTGAAACTCGCCTCACTACCCTGGATAATGGTTTGAAGGTCGCATCTGAGGAGACTGGACATGCCACATGCACTGTAAGAGCACAGTTGTAGGGGGCCTATTTACAACCATGGACTGTAGGTTGTTTTAGTTTCTACGCCACACTTACATTGTAGGATAGGAGGAAAAAAACGCTGTCAGGCTTTATCCTGGCAATGTACTTCTGTCGCTCCAGACTAGCAACTCTCATGTGTTGTAGATTTACATTTCATTGATTCTAGTTGGTCTAAATGCGCGAAAAAAAGTGAACATATAGTTCAGTCAATACTACTATGGCAACAGTTAACAAGAAAGAAGAATACTAAACTCTTAAATGCGTATACAACATCTGTAACAACAATCTATACATACTCTACCTCAACATAACTAATACAATACTTTTAACTAATCTATTTGTAATAAATAAACAAAACATAATCTTGAGCATAATGCAATATTAGCTACACATAAAATACATGAAACTTGTCTACACATAAATCCATAACACCTAAACACATATACAAAAGTGTGTCAAACTTAGTCAACAAAATAACAATTATTTAAAACATTTTTAGTTATTAGGGGAAGACACATCACGATGGTTGCTCTCCATCGTGATGTCGGGCAGCCATCACGATGGACGATGATATCGTCCATCGGCACAATCCTATTCTTTACATATCTTTTCCCTATCGTAGGTTGGACTGTGGATCAGTGCTGGCAGTCGCTATGAGAGTGAGAAAAACAACGGAGCAGGCTTCTTCCTGGAGCACATGGCTTTCAAGGTAGACATTTCCCCTAGGTTGACTGCTTTTGGAGGGTGGATGGGCCCCCCAAAATATTAAATATTGCAATATTACAAACAAACAAACAAACAAACTGTTAAGGAAGTCATCCCATACTTTATTTCCCAGTGATAATTTTTATTTACTTTTGCACCTACCTTACCAAGATTTCGGTGTTGTAGAGCTAGGAATATTTCCTCTCTGACAGCCAAGATGGATCGAAGCCTGTCTTCCTGTGCTTGTCGGGGGTGCAGCTGTATCAGTTGGAGAGCTGCTAGTGCTATGGCCAGGACTAGCTTTCCTCCCATTAGCAGCAGAGCTAGCATAGTAGATTCAGGTTAGGTGCCTTTTTAAATAATGCACATATTTTGGTCTGAATTTCAGACATGTCAGACACAATGTCTATCCATCTTTGGTTTTACACAGATAAATTACTCCTGTTGGGAATCTTTTATTGCACTTACAGTAACGTAACAAGTTTTCATCAACCTGAGTAAAGTGAACTTTACTTCACCTGTCTCTCCTCTGATGCACTTTGTGTGTGTGAGTAGAGGGGCTAAGCCCCGCCCTCAGTGGCAGCAGAGAAGAGGAGAGAAACTAGCGTGACCGTAAATGACAGCAGAACGCAGTAAAGCTTCTCCCACTGAGCTGCACCATAAGAAATAGATTTTATCCTTGAGGTCTATGATCTGGTCTCTGTTGAATGCTTTTCCCTCCTCCATTATACATTTGCAAAGCGGATTTTCCTCAAAGGTTTTAAATCTGCATTGTTAACATCCATGTTTACTAGTTGGCAGTATAAAACAGTATAAAACCATTGGCAGGGCTGTGTATTGAGTCACATGCACAAAAAAATTGCTCCATAGTGCTACTAGAGGTTAAAAAGTCCACATTGTAGGTAAGTCTCCAATGGAACCTTGTATCGTGTAAGCTGAATGCACTTGAGATAAATCTACTTGTTAGCCAAACAGTACCATTACACAGTTCTTTCCATTGACCATTTGTTCTCTCCTCCCAGGGAACCAAGAAGCACCCTCAGACAGCCCTGGAGCAGCAGGTGGAGTCAATGGGTGCTCACTTGAGTGCCTACACCTCCCGAGAGCACACTGCATACTACATGAAGACCCTTGCAAAAGACCTGCCCAAAGGTGAGATGACCTGCTTACAAGCAGTGAAATAAACAGATCATCCCCTAAATTGTACAATAATTAGATTTCAGAGACATTTTAAAAATAAAAACTGTTCTTGTTTGTAGGATCAAGATCAATCAATTAATTCAAATTTCTGATGGAGAATCCCAATTACTGGGGCCTATACTGTATGGGCCAGTAACTGAGATCTTTTTTCTGAACGTATGCATACCCCCTCTTAAGTTGTGAACAATCAATTTTCTTTTGTGTTTTCACAGCCGTGGAGCTGCTGTCAGAGGTGGTGCAGAGCTGCTCGCTGAACGAGGCTGAGATCGAGCAGCAGAGGGGTGTGGTGCTGCGTGAGCTAGAGGAAGTCGAGGGTAACCTGCAGGAAGTTTGCCTTGACCTGCTGCATGCCACAGCCTTCCAGGGCACTGCTCTAGGACAAAGTGTGCTGGGACCCTCCAGCAATGCCAGGCAAGAGCAACTTCATATTTGCATAATAACACACACACACACACACACACACACACTCTCACACACACTAGGGCTGGGCGATATATCGATATTTTACCTTATATCGATATATTTTCAAACGAGATATGGGATTAGACAATACCGTTTATATCGGTATAATGTTGCGTTACATGACCCATTTCTTCTGTAAAGCCGTGCCTGTCTTTGCATCTCTTCTCTCACTCTTCGCGCAGCCCCGCCCCCACCCACTCCCCCTCGGCTCTCCTGCAGCAGCGCCAGTGCACACTGCTGTCATTTGTCTACAGTTACAGTATGTTATTAGTAGGGGGTGACACAGGAATCAATTGTCGCTCCCATCCCGAGCCCACGAAAATACTCCCATCATATCCCGATCACGTGACTTACCATTAACATACACAAGATGTATATAACGCCTGTGACCGCACATTTAACCCACACCGGACCTGTTCGTTCCCCTAACCCTAATGAGTCAGCTGTCACTCTGTGAGTAGAGAATCCAGTCTGCAGTGTAGTTCAGGCACTTCACTGATAAACCAGGTAACTGTACAGTAACAATCGGCCATATGGTCAAAGAAAGTTTTTGTATCCTACACTTCAGTCCATCGCACGCTCCTTTTCTTATCTCTCTCTTAATCAGTCTATTATTGTTGTTGTTGAAAACAACTGAAGGAGCTTTCTTAGAGATAGGGCCTTTTTATTTAACATAGGGTATTTTAAATTAAACAATATATATTTTATTTTGATGACCGTCTGTTTTAATAAAAGTGCTTGTGACACCTCACATGTGGCTTTGACTAACAACTGAACATCTAGCCTACTTTGTAAAAGATGTATATTGTTTTTTGCCATTCCACCAAAAACCAAGATATGATTTTTGTTCATATTGCCCAGCCACACACACACACACACACACACACACACACACACACACACACACACACACACACACACCACACACACACACACACACACACACGTCAGAATCTTAGAATTGCTTCCATCAAAGTTGTTGTTGTGATGATGCTAATTATGGCTTCAAAAGTTGCACAACAATTTGCCATAATATAACTGACACACTATGTCTATTCCATATTATATTCAACTCTGCACCATTGTGTAAAGTTACCATATGAAATTCTCCCAGGACTCTGACCCGCCAGGACCTAGTGGATTACATCAACAGCCACTACAAAGCCCCTCGCATGGTGCTGTCTGCTGCTGGAGGTAGGTCCTCTTCGTCCTAACACAAACTGTGAGGAGGCACCCTGGTAGCTGTGAATTTTCACTTTTCCTGGAATGACTTGGCGTTTATTTGATGTGCTCCTTTAACAGGTGTGAACCACGAGGAGCTGGTCGGTTTGGCTAAATCTCACTTCAGCGGAGTATCTTTTGAGTATGAGGGAGATGCTATCCCCGTGTTGTCACCCTGCCGATTTACAGGCAGTGAGGTGAGATATGCTGAATATTTTGCAGTAGTATTTTTTTTTTTTCTTCATTGTTTTGTGAGGTGTATTACATGAGCTCTGATTACACTGCTATTTTACACGACCATTAGTTTTTTTTCAATACATAATCAACACAAGTTGGAGAAATCACTGAAAGTGACCATCTATAGCAGAGTAATGCATCAGTTGCCGACTAAGTTCAAGTTAATTAACTTATATTTAAGATTGCTGTGTTTGGTGCATTAGCTGTGATTCTGGCCTGTGACAGAGCATATCTCATGGGTGGGGCTATTTTTTTTTCACAGTCATGGTTAATTGTTTGGTTGATCTTTTTCTTCGATGCCTCTCCTCAGATCCGTATGCGTGATGATGCTTTGCCTCTGGCACACATTGCCGTGGCTGTGGAGGGGGCCAGTGCTGCCAGCCCAGACATCGTGCCACTCATGGTGGCCAACTCCATCATCGGCAGCTACGACCTCACCTATGGTGGTGGAAAGGTTGGGAAAATATGTTTTAGTTTATGCAATTAATAAAAGCCAACAACGATGGAATTGGAAGCTGTAACTAATTCAGCAGTGTCCCCTTTAAGCTTTGCCCACTTGAGGTTGTTAATGTCTTGAGTGGCCATTATTGAGGGGTAGACTATGATCCTCTCTGCAAACCTGGGTCAGGGGTCTCCCCCCTGCCTCTGAACTTGCCGAGAGGAACAATACCTGAAAAACATAGCAACTGCTAAGAAATTGGTGAATAGAATAGCAATTTTAGATATTTTATTTTATGTAATGAAAGCTCAAAATGTATTATTTTTTAAATATCATTGTAACATTCTTATATACAGTACAGGCCAAAAGTTTCACCTTCTCATTCAATGCGTTTCCTTTTTATTTTCATGACTATTTACATTGTAGATTCTCACTGAAGGCATCAAAACTATGAATGAACACATATGGAATTATGTACTTAACAAAAAAGTGTGAAATAACTGAAAACATATCTTATATTTTAGATTCTTCAAAGTAGCCACCCTTTGCTTTTTTTATTAATAAGGGAAAAAATTCACTAATTAACCCTGACAAAGCACACCTGTGAAGGTAAAACCATTTCAGGTGACTACCTCATGAAGCTCATTGAGAGAACACCAAGGTTTTGCAGAGTTATCAAAAAAAGCAAAGGGTGGCTACTTTGAGGAATCTAAAATATAAGACATGTTTTCAGTTATTTCACACGTTTTTGTTATGTACATAATTCCATATGTGTTCATTCATAGTTTTGATGCCTTCAGTGAGAATCTACAATGTAAATAATCATGAAAATAAAGGAAACTCATTGAATGAGAAGGTGTGTCCAAACTTTTGGCCTGTACTGTATCATTTGTATGTTGTCGAGAATTTCCACTCCTCGCTCCCGGAGCTTTTCGCTCCCACGCTCAAAGTCGCTCCGCTCAATATTGCTCCATGCTCAACTCAGGTTTAACCACGCTTGACTCAAATCACTCATCGCTCGCTCCAAAAAAAAGAAAGAAGTTCATACATTTTAGTGTAAACCCTCGCCTGGCATGATTGAATAGTGCACCTGTGTGATCTCTTAGCTTCCCTTTCAAAGTACTTTGTCAACTCCATTGTCAAGCTTGCCGCAACAGCTGATTTCTGACAGAAAATAGTGTGGGTGGCACAACACACGGATACATTCTGGGTCGGCCTCGGGAATGCTTTGACCTCACAGTGCAAGCAATTCCCGAGCAAAATTGGAGCGAGAGATAAGTTGACACTGGATTATGGTAAGACACTTATGGCGTTTTTCCATTACATGGTACCTGCTCGACTCTACTACTCCGTTTTTCCATTGCAGATTTTAGTACCACCTCAGCGTGGCTGGTCATCATAGCGGCACCGCAGTAAACTGCCGTGACCTAACGACACACACACACACACACACACACACACACACACACACACACACACACACACACACACACACACACACACACACACACACACACACACATACACGTTAGCAGGTAGCAGGTACTTTTTGTTTTCGTAATGGAAAACTTGAGGCGAGTCGAGCAGGTACCATGTAATGGAAAAGCGCCATAATAAGCTTGTTTGTGGGGCGGAAGATGTTGGACTTGCGCTACACCTGTTCCATCTTTGCTGTAGTTGGAGGGTAACGTGTGGAATGTTATGGATATCAGCTTTAAATCCCGAAGTTGGGAATATACAGAACTATAAAAGTTTTTCATATTCATATCATTTTTCTGTTGTACTACTTTAACACTGTACTGCTATAACTAGCCTATTTAGAACTACTAAGCCTACTTAGAGCGGGTCAACCTGACACCATGAATATTTCAACCTATTTCCTGATGCTGGTGTGACTATAATCTAGTTTTGATTGTGAACAGTCGAATATCAACGGTCATTCCTTTCTCTCACCTGCAGCATCTGAGCAGCCGCCTGGCTCGCCTGGCAGTGGAGGAGAACCTGTGTCACAGCTTCCAGGCCTTCCACTCCTCCTATAGCGACACCGGCCTGCTGGGCATTTACTTTGTATGTGATAAGCACCAAATCGAAGATATGATGCACTGGTCCCAGAATGCCTGGTCAGTAGTGACTCTGGGACAGAGAGACACACACTCACAGAACACCATAACTGTAATGGTATGCCACTTTTAATTATAGGACAATGTGCATATTTCATCTTATTTCCTCCACTTTCTATTCCTCGCAGGATGAACCTGTGTACCACAGTGACAGAGAGTGAAGTAGCCAGAGGCAAGAACGCTCTGAAGGCCAGCCTGGTTGGACAGCTCAATGGTACGTATCGTGTCTGTCATGCATTTACACAAACACACGTACAAACTCCTCCGAATTGCAAGTCAACACACCTGTTTGTCTTTTAGGAACAACGCCACTTTGTGACGACATCGGAAGACACATCCTGAACTACGGGCGGCGTATTCCTCTGGCAGAGTGGGATGCTCGTATCGATGTGAGTTGACACTCTTAACTGAGTTCTGAGTTCTGACCTGGACCATTTGTACAATTTTAGAGAGAAAAAATGTATTGCGTGAAGCAGTGCCTTTTCAAAATTGGCTTCTAGTCTGTCTCCAGGATAAAGAGTTCTGACTTCCCTCCACATCTCTTCCTTCAGGCCGTGACCCCCAGGATGGTGCGTGACATCTGCTCCAAATATATCTACGATAAGTGTCCTGCTGTGGCAGCTGTCGGTAAGTTCTTTGTGGTTTTAGTATTTTGCATCAAGGTCAGGGCCAATGCTGTAGTATCGTTCTCTAATCTGTCGCTCCTGCCTCTCTCCACCAGGCCCTTGCGAGCAGCTACCCGACTACAACAGACTGCGCAGTGCCATGTACTGGCTGAGGTTTTAAGACGCGTTGTTTTTGCTCCATGTGTCCCACGTCTGCTCCTTATCTTCCTCCTCAACCTTATCCTGCTTTCCTCCTGCCATCGCTACAAGAGTGAACACCTGAGGGATTGTTCACTTGTTGGCTTGACAGCACATCCATCTTCTCTCTTCTCCCTGCTTCCCTCTCCCATCCCGCTCACTGATCACTTTTAGTTAGCCATGAGGGGGGGCAGCCAGTCTGCACATTATGAGTATTGAAATTACACATTGGTTACCTCTTGATTGTACTGTATGGGTCCTCATTACCTGCTACAAGCTTGCAGAGGGGAGGGAGGAGAGGGCAGAGTTGAATAGAAAGTCATCATCCAATGGACACAATACAGCCGGTACTAACTACAACCTGTTTGGAGTATATTTATAATTTCTGTAACATTTGTTTCTGTCCTCTATTGTACATAACAGAAGCTCTCATTCCAACAAAATAAAAATACTGTAAAACATTGGCCCAGTGTGATTTGTCTCATTCATGTGTACGTGATGTGTCTCTTTTCAAAGTTTTATTTTTTTATTACATTTTAAGATCTTCATACACTTATAGCACACCATTTCTTTGTGTCATGGTTAACTATTATGCTAGCTTTTTGGTTATTGCTCAATTTGGGAACAGCACAACTGAAAGAAACCTTAAGATACAGCATGTACGCGTAATAACTTTTAACAAAAATAATTTTAGGTTCAGTTGCTTATCGATTCATTCTGTAGGTGATGCATAATCACATTACACAAAAAAGGTCTTAAAAATAGATTTGGAAAATAAGCCATGTGGAAAATGTGCTTTGTCTTTGTAGGCTCCTGCATGTTAAAAGCACTGACACATTTAGGACACTAGGCTGCCTTCAAATTAATTCTACGAATATTGCCAGACATGAAGCCATACATCAAAGAATTTCACTAGCGTCAATAGCAGTCTTCAGTTTTATAGAAAAAAAGAATATATAACATTAATGAACACAGCTGTTAATCCTGCATCCTGATTTTTCTCCTAAAAGCAGACAAGTCCTCTTTTTATTGTCCATGTTCTGTCTTCTGATTATATATCTGTTTATTCAGAGATCTATTATAGTTATATAGTATACAGTAGTTCTAGTTTGAGGTGTAATTTTAGGCTGTGTGCATCTTGGTCGCCTACTTGCATTTTGCTACCGTTATGTCATAGCATTTACTATTGTCACTTTGTATTGTTCTTACTACTACAAATTGCTGTCATATGTTTGTTCCTTAATTTAGAATGAAGTATTTTTTTAGACTTGAACCAGATTGTTACTGATCAAAGTAATTGTGATGAGATGCTCTTTCATACATTGAGTTTATCAGATACAGAACCTATGTCAGTAAGCTACTTGTATGATAAACCAGGACCTGCTGTGATATATATGTTGGATCTTGAATATTAGAAATTACATCATCTCAGATTCATGCTTAGTCCTGCGTCATGCAGTATATGAGACAATAATGCTATGGGTAAACAACCCAGGACATCTCTGTTTGCTACTTAATCACATTTGTGTGACCCATGTTTGTGTATCTGAGGGTAACTGAGACGGCTCATAATCCTATTTGACCCCCCCGAGGGCCCACCTATCGTAATCAGGCTGCACTTGTAATATTCATGTCATTAGTCAGATGAAGCTAAGTCCCTTGATGGGCTGGACTGGAGGTGAATCAGTAAATAAGGTGGGCTTTGTCTTGTCTTCCTCCTGGGCCTGACAGCCACTTCCTCCTTGCTTTTCTCCAGAGGGATTTCTCTATGATTGCTCCTATTCAACCTCCCAACACTCCCCTCCTCTCCGCCTCTGTGGTCTTTAAATAGAGAGATGTGTGTACTAATACATTATGTTCCTTTAATTAGCAACAATGCACAGTGTCCTGCATTTTGATTGAAATTTTTCCATGTCATAACTGGCAAACATTTCAAGGAGACACATGCACATAGCTAGGGTAGCTGTCATTACACAAACTCCAATCAGAGTTGACATCAGTAAAAAGGAGATAACTGATTATTTGATCCTTAATTAAGCTTATCATTTCAATATTGGAACCCAATGAGCAAATTTGTATTTCCTTTTATTCTACTTCAATTATTATGTAACACATCCAATTCCGCATTTCCAGATATGCAATCGCCTCTCTAAACCCTAAATGATGACAACATTTAGCAGCTGTTACTCACATCTAAATGCTCCCTGTAGAGTTTAATCATCACACAATCACAGTATTGTGAAAGAATTTGAGCCTGCTCTTTCATGTAGAACTACTTTTTTTGGAGTTTGTGACGTACACTGTTTTAGGTTCTGGAGGTCTGTAGTCTGACTAGTTGTTGAGAAAATGTTCTATTTATTTACAACAAACAAGTATACATATTCATATGGCCTTATAGTATCTCACTTTAACCCTTTGCCTCATTAAGGTCATGATACAGTAAAACTAGCCTATTTGAGGCCTTTAGTAGACCCTTCTGTATATTGAAAATTGTTTTAGAGATGAGAAACATTTATTTCATGGAGATTGTTACTCTTTCAAGAACAATGTATTTTTTTGTATTGTGGAGTCTTGATCCTATATTTAAGGAGAAAAGAGGCCAGTATAATTTTGGATGATCCTGGACAAGCAGCGATGTCTGGTGCTTACAGTTACTGCAGGGTATTAGGTGTCATCTGTACAGAATGTGTTGTGCCTTGTTAATGATAGATCTCGGTAACTGCCGTTCACTTCCATGAAGGTTTATGAAAATTAGTGAACACTTTCACTCAAATCAGTCTTGAAACAAGACATTAGAAATCACTCACACACACACACACACACACACACACACACACACACACACACACACACACACACACACACACACACACACACACACACACACACACACACACACACACACACACACACACACACACACACTATATAAACTACAAAGATGATCACGACAATCTGTAATTGCATGGAAATTGGACTTTTCAGTGACAATGTTGTTTGTCCTACTACTGTCTTTTACATTTAATATTCCCCCCATTGTAATGATGAGACTATGGTCACCCAGTCTACACTGATGATTGACAACACAGGAACTCATAACACCATGATAAGAAAGGGACTGGTTTTTTGAAGCGTATTGGTACTTAACTTTTCAACGGTGATGGTGGGTTTTTAGTTGTGCTTTGACTGCAGACTGGGGCAACGATCCAATTCATTCTAGGCAAACTATTGTGATTACCATCGTGTTATTATTAGAAAGAGAAAGAGAGCAATGAGTGTAGAGGAAATGAGATGAAATGAGGGGAGGGTGATGGGGTGTAGAGATGTAAAAGATAAACAGAAAGAGGTAGCGGCAGTGTCAGGGCAAAGACAGACGTAGATGAAGACGAAGTCGTGGACGAGCAGGCAGAAGTCCAGTTGAACATCTGACTGCGTGCCACACAGGTCGATCCTCCAGTAGCTCTAGAAGAAGAAGAAGAAGCTGGGAGACAGAAGATACAGTATTATAGGATATCTGAGGGTCAAAGACAAGAGATCATTACCAAAGGAAAGAGAAGTGCCTTTTTGTCAAGTTACCAACTTTTGACAGCAGTAACACTGAGTAAGTATTGATTGGGATTATGACACTTATAATAATATAATGCTTACCCAGGTTTATCTGTACATGTCAGAACATAATGCACGATTTATTAGAAAGTTGGACGAAATGGTGGATTAATTATAGAACAAGTGGACAAAATATTGGAGAATCTAAAATTCTCTGCAGAAAACTGTATAACCAGTAAAACAAGTAGTTTTTCAACATGCTTTTATGTCTTTTTTTAGGCTTTATTTCAAATCTATCAATTACTGCAGTGGATAGATCATTTATCTCATTTTGTGCATTGGCATGGACTACTAAAATGTAAATAATCCTATATATTACATTTACAAAATGAATAATTTCATTCTACTGTTGCATTGCATCATATTCTATATTCCCATCTAAAAGCCTCCTGCTTGTCATCACAAGCCTCACTTTAAGACTTAAGAGGGATTTGCATATGAAATCAGTATAGAATGACTGTTTTCAGATGTGTTTTTTTGTTCTAATTATTGCAAAGAAGAAAATTCCTGATGCATGCCATCACCGAGAGAAGCCATGCAGTGTCACAGTTGTGCAATTTTGAGCCACTGTCTGATCTGTTCTTCGTCTCTCTCCCTGCAGAGTCCTGACCATGAGAAGTGTGCGTGTGTGTTTCTGCCTGGCTCTGCTGCTGCCTTGGTGTGTCCAGAGCCAGAGGAGCCGTCCAACTCTTGCTAAACTTGACGAAGACACACAGAGGGAGGTGTTGGCTGTGGACATCCTAAACCGCAGCGGTGTGTTGAATTCATTGCTCCGATCAGAACATCACACTGTGCTTCGGCGAGAACGAGCCCCGCGCCCAGCCTCCCAGGTGCCAAAAAGAGCCCCGCAGGGGTCCCGCTTCGCCCTCTCCCTTGATGTTCCCACCAGCATCCTTAGTGTCCTCATAGACCTGGCCAAGAACCAGGACATGAGAACCAAGGCAGCAGCCAATGCAGAATTGATGGCACGAATAGGCAAGAGGAAATAAGAAGCGGGGCTCCTGGGAGCTGTCAGCGGCTCGATGGATGAAATCTCACCTCACAGAGGAGTTAACTTCTTACATTGTGGCACCGGCACATGGTTAGAAACAATGTTAGTTCAGGTAAAACATTAATTACGGTCAGTATCTGTCCTTTAGAGCTTAGATCTGCTTTACTTTTATACTTGTATTATATGATTATATTACCTCGTTCTAGACCCTAACCACTTCATTGACTGACTCTTGAAACAGAAGTAAATAGAAAGAATGATGTAAAAACATAAACAAAAAAGGACACTGCAAACAATGCCAAACAAAGTAAGATGAAGCTGGTCTTTTGTCTCAAAGATTATTCACCTCAGAAGCTGTGATCAGGTTCTGAAATCTGTTTCTTGTGTTTGCATGTGTAATCTTGAATTCAAAGAAAAGGTTGTTCAATTAAATCCAATATGATAATCATATTTTGCTCAAGTCTAATTAATTTCACTCTGCATTGATATCAGGCATGCTTAATATAATTACAAGCATCAGCAACCCATAAAGCACAAATGAATGCATCTGAGCCAAATGAGCCTGCGTCACCCACAGAAGGGTCTGATGTGTGATAACAGGACAAAGACATGGGCAGGATATTGACCTCTGAAAGAAGAACAGACCCTTTCTATAGACCTTTGTTCACTGATACTTGATAAATTTGGCAAACAAGTCGCGGCTATTTTAAGTCTGATGCATTATCTGCTCTACATTAGACTAATATCTGTGGCATGAGTCATCTGTGCTACTGCAGTGAGCATGAAATGTGAAGCAACAGAGGGAAATAAACTGCTCATCGGATTTCACTGGTTATGACCTTGAATTATTTCTTGTATTACTTCAAGCTGTGGTAGCTTCAATTCTATAATAGTTAAAGCCAACACAAATGCAAATAAATGTTTATAATATGATGCACCTATATACTGTAAGCAGTAAGGCCACTATGAAGTCACTACTGGGCGTCACAGAAACTCTCCAACCCTTGCAAATATACACATTATCCAGACGTTATTCAGACATTAGCATTTGAATGTTGTCCCAGCATCAATGAGCACAGGGTTGTTTATGTTGCCGTTTGAATATTTTAACAATAATCCATTTAAGGAAGCCTAAAAATTGTTAGCTGGGTAATGGTTTTTTTAGGCTTCTTCTACAGAAGTTATCACAGGCAATAAACCACAAAGGAAACTAGCATTTCTTGAAATGATGCTATTTATTACAAATAGAGTAAAACTTTCCCACACTAGTCTAGTTAATGGTATAAATGTGTACATATGCTGTAGTTAAAAAAAAAAAGTAAAATAAACTCCACTCATCATTATAAAGCAGTTATCACAGTACAGTTTTTACTTGAGGCTACTGTATTGTTTGTAATGACTGCACTAATTTAGCCTTTTCATGTTTGGCTTTAAAGTTGTTTCACAGATTAGCCTCGCAGTGTAGGCCATTTCTGCCACATCTGCTAATATTACAGGAAATAAACTTGGACCCAAACTGTTTCCAACACCAATTACTAAAGTATTACAATTTTGAGGGAGGCTACGCATCACGGTTATCTTTATTTAACTCTACGTCATTGGAATGAGGATGATATGGGAAGTAGCCTAGTTTGTAACTTATGTAAATTAGGCTACTTGAGTAGCTACATTTTTGAATGCAGGACTTTTACAACGCATTAGGACTTCAGTGACAGAAAGTGTTCCCCACCTGCTGGAGCCTGAAGCAGTTCGTCGTTTGTCCACACGACGTCCTCAGTGTTTCTTTCCTACCCACAGACTACTACAATATACACATCTTTAATTATGGCCAGTAGCTCACAGTTTGGCAAAAGACTGCTCCTCACATCGTCAAATATATTACATTTGGCCACTTCTTCACTCGAAAGCCTTGTGTAAAAATGCCCGAGAGCTTGCATTAAACAGAGAGAGAGAGAGAGCTAAAGAATCCAAAATGGCGCAAACTAGGGTTTATCAATCTAATCCAGGTGTTGTTAATTAGCGTTGAGGATTTGACAGCAGGAACACTCGGGAAACGTAAGTTTTGTCACCTTGTCTTTTAATGGGGTCTTATGACATTTTGTTTTATGAGATATTAAACAAGGTTGTGCACACATTTTATAGAAACAATCCATTTCTATTAGGCCTAGGCTACTACAAATTTAGCATTACGCTATGGTCAGTATTTGTGACGAACTGTCCAATTTCTCCTATTTTCTGTAAGGCGTCCCTCTTAGTGGTTTTAAATTCTCGTTTTTGCCTACCTCAGTCTGTCCATATTGTAAGTAGAGTAGGTTTTGTTCTATCTGAATGCTGAGCATATCATATCCTATGTTCCTCGAATTGGTTGTGTGATGTGTTACTCACACACAGCTCCAATCCCAGAGATAGAAAATCGCCATTTTATAAGTACGAATAGATGATAATAGCATACAATATGCTTAATCATATTGTCAGGACTGAGTCTTTGTTTTCGATATGTGATAATATTAGGTTTTACTTCCATTTCTAATGCCACAAGTGTGCAGGAGGCTGCTGAGTGTAAATTATGTGCTGCTCAGCTGAGCGTAAACTTTCAGACTCACACACACACGCACAAGCACAGAGCGCGCGACAGAGAGAGAGAGAGAGAGAGATAGTGAAATATAGCGAAGGGTCTAACCAGCCAGAGTTGAGAATCGTCTGAGGACATCCAGGTAGGAAACTCCTTAGCATACAATCAGGATCAAGATTCACTCAGTCAACGCTTAGATTGATTAATAATGCAGCATGATCAACCGTAACCTAACCTAATTACATGCCTCTGGTTAAGTGTGATTTCATTTTAGCATGATCAAAGACGATTCCTCTCACAGATCTCAGACTGTAGCTTTAGTTGTGTAACATGATGTGATAACACATGGTGTGAACACATTGTCTCCATCCAGCTGACACACCAATGTGTGGTGACCGTTGAACGATGATCTCATTTGGGACATTTTCAATTTGTGCTTTTCAACAATTACATTACTGTCACGTATTCTCCTAGACCTCTGACAGAGACAAAGGGTATGGTGCATATGTTTGTCATCTGTGTTGAAATTGTTATTTTTAGTCTAGCAGAAAGTATTTTAAAATTGAAAATCAGATTTATTCAACAATTGTGTTGGAGTTAACATTTTGACCGCAAGCTTTAATGTGACAAATCTGCCCTCCTCAAGAGCCATAAAACAAACGTCATATTTTAGACATCTGCTCATCTTATCACACATCTTTATATTGTCTTTTAAAGGGTTAATTCACCCAAATTACACACACACACACATATATATATATATATATATATATATATATATATATATATATATATATATATATATTACCCCAAATGCTATTTTTGCAGGTATGAAAATTATAATGATAAAATACAGTAGAGTTAAAAATAATTTAGTTTTTGCTACTCAAAGGATTGAAAAGTAAAATTTTAATGTTTAAAAAAAAAAAAAATATTTCCAATAACAATGTCCAGGTTAATCTGGGTATATGACTGCACTGTCATCATGTAGGACAAAGTTGTTCCAATGAAAACTGTTCATAGAGGCCCTTTAAGAAGCTCAGTTAATGTAACTCTGTCTCTTTATATATGAAACTGAAGGGCTGAACCAGGGCTTTCTCAAGGGAGGGTCAGTGGGAGTGTTAACGGAGCATTACTCAATAAAACATGCAACAAGCTCAACAGTCATCAGCACAAAGTTCAGTGACCAAGTGGTGCAAGAGAAGAGAGTGTATGATTTCAGACGGGTTAAGTGGAGTAAGGAGCAGCACTTCAGGATCACAACGACCACTATACGGATTCTATTCAAACACGGTCAGGACAACAGCTTGTCGCCTTACTATAACAATAAGATTATGTTGTAGATTTTTGTGTCTTTTTATCGGGACATATTGTAAAATGTGTGTAGTTTATTAAAGAAAAGGGTTTGTTTACAGATTCAAGTTAATAATGACAGATGTAGACATGGAGGACATAAAAAGGGGCATGTAGTACCAGAATTATCTCCAGATCGATTGCCTTAATTAATTGTTTAAATGTATAAACTTTCAAGCTGTAATATTGACTCAAAGCTACTACTTGCTGCTTCTGTGATGTTAGTTATGTTACCCTTTGCTAGTGTTGATGTGTTGCCTTGCTGTTAAAGTCTAATGGCTAAACTGATGCTACCTCTAATTGCAGGCTGAGTTGCTCTCAGATGGATTATGCTATGAATACCCTCAGCCTTCTGACTCCATCTACCCTCACCAAGTAAGAGAACTGCTCCATGGGTTGGATGGGATAGCCAACAATCACCAGTTAATAGTGGATGAGGTTTAAAATTATGAAGTTTATTTAATGTCTGTACTATCTTTTCTCAGGTGTGTGACAGCCAGCGTCTCAGCCAGTGCTTCCATGACCCAGCAGCTATTGTCGGGTCGAGTTCCTCGGCCGAAGCCCTTCAGGGTCACAAATGCCGACCGCAGTGTAAAGAAGGGCATCATGGCGGAAACGCTAGAAGACCTGATGAACAAGGTAAGGAGGGGGTGGGTGTGAAGTGTTGAAAAGGCTGAGAAGGAATTGGGACGTAGTTGAGGTGGATTATGATCAAACGTTGACTCAGACAGTTGAAAACATTAAGACCAAATACATAGTAGTGAGGAAGCATCATGGTGTGTTTAAAGGAATAGATATAGGATTCAAATGACCTCCGGCAGACTGGCCTGTGATCCATGTATCATTGCTGCACCCTGTGTGAGATTCATGCAGGTAAAAGTTCACAAGACTGAACTGTACATTTGGTACCTGACTGTAATAATGCTCTCTCTTTTTTGTATTATGGTCCATATCTGAAATGTTTGCTAATGAGTAATGTGCCCACATGATCTGTGACACATTCATTTACCAAGTGATTCACTTGTGTTTTCCCTCTGTGCCTGCTCTCTCAGGTCGGTGACTCGTTGAGTGTACCGTGTATCATGGCCCTGGTGCTGGATGAAGATGGCACAGGAGTGGACACAGAGGAGTTCTTCGAGACGCTGCCTGAAAACGCTGTCCTCATGGTGCTGGAGAAAGGCCAGAGCTGGACCCCACATCTGGTACGCTAGTGTTGGACCCTTCTCACATTAACCACTAGGTGACACTGTTGATCAGCTGCACAGTGTGACGCTCAACATATTGATTGAATACTTTTATTCAGCATTTGTTATGCCGGGGATTCATTGATGTAGAGACTGGACAGACAGGAAAATATCTGTTTCTTCAATGTAGCAACCATGAATATGGATGGTACGGGGACCTGTAGACTGAATAATAATACATTGACTATTCAGTGAAATTTAATCAGCAAATATTGTATCCATCAAACTGAATCGGGAAGTCAAATGTCAGTTATTGTGCAAAGGCAGAACACAGGGCAACCACCAGAGACTAGTTTCTTCTGTTATAATTTTTTAGGGACAAATCGAAGGCAGGGGTTGAATATTAATCAGACCCAGAGGTATCATTAAGTTTGAATGATGTTCACCCAAAAGCAATTCATTTCCATAGGAATTGATGCATGCAGTGATTTGTACCCGCCGCATGTTTACTCTGGTGACCCACACATTGCCCCCTTGTCATTTGCCTTTCCCATCATCACTGGCAGGAGCAGTCTGTAATCATACTGTCTGCTGGTGTAGCTGGGTGCTGTCATTTGGCCCAGTTTGCTTTGCCAAAAGTGCCCAATGTTTCTGTACCACTTTGACCTGACTGATGTTTCCGTTTCTGTCTCCCCTTACAGAACTACAGAGATCAGCTCATTGAGTACAGGCATCTGCACCGGAAAGATGTGGCCAAGCTGACTTTTGACCTATACAAAAACAACCCCAAGGATTTCATTGGCTGTCTGAATGTGAAAGCAACCCTGTATGGTGTTTATTCTGTGTCCTATGACCTGCGCTGTTATGCTGCCAAAAGCATGCTGAAGTGAGTGAAACAGACTGCCAAATATCTGAAACCTTCCATTATTATGCTTTTAAGTTAAAGTATTATGTAACTGATGACTGTTTTTTTTTTTTTTCTACATGTCAAAGCATTTCTCTGGTGACTTTACAGAAGCACTATTTGGATTCCTGGTAATAGTTTAATCCAGTTGAAGATGAAAATTGCCATGCTAAATCCATAAAATACCAAGTGGATCATCGCTTTAGCATTGCAACCACCCACTAACAATTCAATTTCTTTCTGGTTCATTTTATACTGTACATCAGCTGCTTTTCTAAAATATTAACACCAGTTACAGTATTCTGTGCAGAGCCCCCAACATGTAAAGTCTAAATTCATATTTTACTGTGTATATATGTGTGGGTGGCTTCAAATGTCAGATTGCAGAAGAACAAAGGCTAGATTTTACCGAGATTAATTTTGGGAGGAGTTATGTCAGCCCTGCTGAGATCTGCTGGTTTTAGGCTTTGACACGGAGCTAGAGAGGATTACATTTTGCAGACTTGTCAAATATGGGGCTTTTCTGCCCCACATTGCAGCGTAAGAGGTTTGTTTCTTAGATGTCACTTTGATGAGATTCAATTGATGTGAGAAATGATCATCTCGGGTTGTGTATATTTCCTGGAAGTCATTTTCTTGTCAGCTTATGTGGTCTGTTGTGATTGTATATTTTATCATAAATACTCATGACATGTACATTGTTCTGATAATATTCCCATACATATGTGTATTCCAAGTTAATCAAATGCTGTTTGTGTGTGTCTGTTAAGCCGTCTTCGCAGATGGGAATTTGCTATCAATGACGACTCTCTCTCTCTCTCTCTCTCTCTCTCTCTCTCTCTCTCTCTCTCTCTCTCTCTCTCTCTCTCTCTCTCGCTGTGCTGTGCTTCCAGGGAGGCTCTGCGATGGACCATCTTCTCCATGCAAGCCACAGGCCACATCCTGCTGGGTTCCTCCTGCTACATCGAGCAGCTGCTGGAGGACGATGAGCGAGCAGAGAAGGGCCTGGCGCTGCCACAGGAAGGCAGGATCAGGCAGCTGCAGAGCATGCTGCTTGGAAAGATATCCCACTGATGATGGACTAGAGCTGACGATGGTGGAGCAAATACATTGTCCACTCCTAGATTTAGGACACAATGTAAATAGTCACAGATGACACTGGGAGTTTCTACATGTTCATGTCACAATTTCCTGTGCAGTTTGCAGACATGTCAGACATTGCAACTCTCTCACAGTCACTTTGTTACACGCTGTTGCCCTATTTTGAAGCTGATACCACAAGTTATTCTTCAGAAAGCCCTTTTACTCACTATTGTAACTTTTTCCTATGGAGATGAATAAATAAAACGTTTTTTTTTTTTTTTTTAAACACTTTTATTTTCCTGTTTATGAAAGTCCATTTAAGTCTTTATACAGTAGGTTTACAAGTGGACTTATATGTGCAGAGTGAGCCCATTAACTGGCTTTGTGTGTGGGACTGTGGTTCCTGGTCAAAGTCGGTGTAATTGGTAACGGGTCCAGCTGTCTCTCCCACGCTTCCCTAATTGTCCCCTGGCCTGCACTGCCCTGTCAGCTGCAGCCTGCCTCTGCCTTAGAAAATCCGGAGAAGAGAACGAAAGAAGAGCAAGCAGCTGCAGGGGGCGAGGGAATGTAAGCAAATCATTATATTGAGAGAGAGAGAGAGAAGAGAGATGATGACTTCAGCTGGTGGCTGAAGTGCCACTTTTGCCATCTCATCATGGAAGGTGGCAATAAAAAGCTGTGGACAGATTTTGAATCAAATTGGCTGTGTGATATACCCTGAAGAAGATAAATGTATGAGGTCTATATTAAGTAGGTCAAGAGTTGGAGTATGACTGTGGTCCCTCCCCCTGTCTTATGAGTCATGAGGTGCATGCTGACTGTCTCATGGTGTAATCTACATTTGTAGAGCTTCAGTGTTCCTTCACTCCAATTGAAAATATCCAGTCATGCTGTTGTCTTAGTTAACCTTACATTTTGACCTCAAAATGATAACCGTACTGTAAATGATGTGGTGATTAGAAGACACAACCTCTGACCCAAATGTAAACAAAAGGGTCCACACCGCCAAAAAAACATAAACACAAGGTTGGAGCCTGTTGTCACTCCCAAATGAATTGACAGTTGAAAATTGGAGAAACATTACAAATGTATATTTTTTTTAGAGTAGCCTACTCATCTGCTTTACCATTACACTCCTACAACATTGTAAGGCTCACGATGGACAATAAAATAAAATAAAAGATCCAAATTCATGCAGTTTATTTTATTTTATACAATGTATTCCTTGTCAAAACCTGCTGCCTACATTACCCACAATGCTACTAGACCAGCACCAACTGTTCAGTCAGAATGCTTTTTGTGTTAGTAGTAGATAATGTAGCCTCAAGCAGAGATGAGGACTACAGAGATCATGTATAAACGTTGCGTACGCACGAAAAGCTTTCGTACGCTGGTTTTCACGGAGACTTTGTGATGTATAAAAAATTAACTTGACGTGAGAATGTGCGGGCCGTCACGCAAACTGTTGAGCAGTCGTGAGAATGTGCGGGCCGTCCGCAAAGTCTTTTCTGGCTCTGTAACGTAGCGAATTCTAACTGAAAAGTTCAGAAAATCATTAAACATTACAAAATAAAGTTTCCACTACAGTGACTGGCATACGTAACGTCTATGAAAAAAAAAAAATTATATCCGCTGATACTCCATAAAAGTTTGATCATTTATGTGGATAATGTTTCACATCTTTCACACAACTGTTTAATGTGCAGGCTACTTAATCTCTGTTAAACATGAGGACGGAAAATGATTGATAAATCCACTTAGGAAATACTTTCAGTCATCCTCTGTATTTCCCATAGATGAAATATCTTACTCGCGGAAAATTACACGGAAAATGCAGTAGTGTCTGTGAGTCTTTAGTTACTGAGGCTCAGACATCCATGGCGCACAGGAGGCGGGACGCACGGATCCATCCCGTGGATGATTTGTAGGCTATAAAGTGAACAAGGTGTACCCTGTCCACCAAACAATGGGCCGTCTTGACTGTCTTAATTGACGAAGAATGACGTCGGGGGTGCATTTATAGTAATTTCCATATTGATTTATGGCAAGGCGGGGTCAGTCAGTCATTCATGTGCGCTCAATTTCACGTGGATTGTCATGTATAAAGGAAAGGTGCGCAGGACCTGGCGTACGACCGGTTTTATACATGTGAATATTTCTGTGCGTAGGTACTTTTCAAGTTTTGGCCGTACGCCATCTTCTGGTATGAAAGCTGCGCAGTCTTTTATACATGAGGAGGCCCCAGGTGTTTTTCATTTTCAAACTTGTAGTCCCCAGCTCCATCTGACACGGACTCAAGTGACATCACTTGAGGCAGTTTGTTAGATTTTGCGCATCTCCCCTTGGAGCCACAAAGTGCTTAATGTGGGTTTTTTTTGTATATAGCCTAGCCAGAGATCTTCAACAGGGGGTCCTCAGAGTTACTGCAGGAGGGCCACCAAATTATTTAATTTTTCAAATATTAAAATGTCTTAAGATTAAGCCAACATATTATTAGCAAATATAAATCAGCCTATTTGTGAAAAAAAACCCACTGATGATAGGCTTACTGGCCTATAGGTAAGGTAGTCACTAAAATAGCCTTCCACAGACAGTTATGCCTAAGGATTCATTGTGCCACATGTATGTTTAACATTAAAACATGATTTATAAAATAATGGCAACAATTATTATTCAAATTGCTCAGTATTCTTCGCACAAAAAAATTATGTACAAGGCTTTAGACCATCCTACACGTTATTGTAGGTCCAGTTTAATATGCAACTTCATAATATATGTAGCAGGGGTCCATGATCCATCTCTCTCTCTCTTCAAACACTTTGAAGACCCCTGTCCCCATTCCGGAAAAGTTCTGACTGGGGGCTTTCAAGTTCTCAAGTAGACTGCCTCCTCAAAGACAAGACCAGCATCACAGACAAATTCGGAGTTTTAAGCCAATTTGACCTCGATAGGTCCCTCCTCCTCCTGCAGTCAGTCAGCTGAAGTCATCCTGACAGCACGGTCCTCTGTGCATCCAGCAGGAGCCTGAGCTCTTCCCGTCCGTCCCACTGAGCTGTGTTGCTGTCGGTGGTCCCTGGTGGAGCTGTTGCTGTTGCTGCTGAGCATGTGCTCGGCTGCTCCACAGGGCAGAAGGAACGCTTCCCATCAGCACACAGGTTGCAGGCATGGATGGCTGAGCGCACGGCTCCGACTCAAGAGGTAAGAGTGCAGGTTTGCTAAATAATCCATGCGTTTTATTTTATTTATTTTGCAGCATCTCAGTTTTTGTGTGTGCAGCCGTTAGTCTGAGAAAGACATTTTAGTGTAAAATTGCGCAGCCGTTTGGCAAACAGTTGGCACGCAGGTGTACCCCCACCTATCCAGTCCAACAATAACTTAAATTGCCAATTAAATCATTTTGTGTGATAGGAACGTGCACTCAAATTCACGGATATAGGCGCTGTTTAATTTGTTTTGCCTTAGTTGAACTTTTACGCAGCGTTGGCTATTCTTAATTTTTCTATCTAATTATAGGCCTAACGTTAAGTGTAGATATTTAACAAAATCTCCATATACTGGAAACACTGTGTTGGTAATGCATATCATATCATATCAAACTTAATGTGTTTATTTGATGAGAGAATGGCTCCTTGCAGTGCAAAGCAGCATACCGCTCTGTGTGCTGTTTGGCAGTCAGAGCTCCACGAAATATCGATTTAGCAGAGGAATCAGGGTTTTATTAGAAACCACGGGCTGTATGTGGGAGTGTGCTTGACACAGTTACGGGCTCTGAGGCTGTGTATTTCTCCCACGCTCCTGAGGGAGTTCACTGCAGTCCGCTGGAAACATCTCACCATGCATCCTGCAGCCTATCAAAGATTGGGTGTCTGTTTGGATGGTGTGTGTGTTTGCGATGTTTTGCATTTGTGCATTTGTGTGCCAACAGCTGAGGGGCCAAACATGCCTTAAAATATCTATAAAATGCCTTAAACCTCTCGTAATCTATTCTCACTGCCCGTCAGGGTCTGATAGTTGCTGATATGGTTCTATATCCCCTTCCTTATCAGTTTTAGGTAAGAATCAATAACATATACAAATTAATTTATAATTAATTAATTAAATTAAATTAAATAGTTAAACCCATGGGCTGTAGTCAAGTCCACCTTTGTCGAGTCCAAGACAAGGCTATGACCAGGACTACTCGAGACGAGTCAAGACCGAGTCCAGTCCAAGTCAAGGCAGAGTCCAAATGAGAGACAGTCAAGACCGAGACAGAACAAAAAGAATCCTCTCCAATAGCACTTTCTTACCTGTTCATAATACATGTGATGTGAGAGACCGTATCTTCTATTTTAAGATAATCATTTAGCTTTATTACCATTTGTAATGATACAAAAAGCAAGTGCAGAGCAATGTAGGATCAAAATAAAGCCATATTATTTAAGTATAACAATTTCAATTAAAGATCACATGACATGGTGCGCTTTGGATGCTTTCATATAGGCCTTAGTGGTCCCCTAATACTGTATCTGAAGTCTCTTTTATATAGACCTTAGTGGTCCCCTAATACTGTATCTGAAGTCTCTTTTATATAGGCCTTAGTGGTCCCCTAATACTGTATCTGAAGTCTCTTTTATATAGACCTTAGTGGTCCCCTAATACTGTATCTGAAGTCTCTTTCCTGAAATTCAGCCTTGGCCACTAGAGCCAGTCCCACAATGAACTTTGCTTAGGATGTGCCATTTCTGTGTCTGTAGCTATTGAGGAGAAGGGGGGGAGGGAGGGGGGGCAAGGTGGAGGGTGCAAAGCAGAGCAAGGGGAGGTAACCTTGTTCCTTATGACCTCATAAGGAGCAATATTCCTGATTGGCCCATCTGAGCTTTCATTTTCTCAAAGGCAGAGCAGGATACCCAGGGCTCGGTTTAAACCTATCACCATTTCTAGCCACTGGGGAACCATAGGCAGGCTGGGGGAACTCATATTAATGTTAAAAAACCTCATAAAGTGACATTTTCATGCCATGGGACCTTTAAGTCACATACAACTAAAGTGCAACTTCAAATTTTAGATGTTATACTGGTGCAACAAGAACATTTTGGACTGCCAATGGAAAATATAACAAATAACAAGCAACAAAGGTGTCACTAAAAAACAGTGAAACGTTCCCATTCTTGAACGTATTACTTGTCCTGAAGAATTCGTAGTACAAAGTGCTCGTGACATTATGTCTGTGGACAAAATGAAACAGTTTGATGCCTGATGATTGAGGTATATCCAGACGTATACCAGGCGACTAATCTCAATGCCCGTTCTTGATGGATTTTGAATGAAACTACTCCCTGTTTTCTGAACAAGCGCGCTTCATCAATGGTTTAGTTTTCAAGGAGGTCACTTTAGCATATAGTGCTGGACTCGGTCGAGACCAACGAGACTTTTGACTAGTCCAATGGCCGAGTCAGAGACAAGTCCATATACCAACGAGTCCAAGACAAGTCCAAGACATTAGTAAAACATCGGACTTGAGATGTTTTTCTATCAAGTACTACAGCCCTGGTTAAACCTTAGTCATTCATTTATCAAGGCCGAATGAGGAGCATAAGAGACCTTTGGTATACCTTAATATGAAAGAGATAAGGTATACACTAAAAGGATTTTGTTCGCTGCAGGTCTATTTTGACTTATTTCATCCAAAATTGGTGGTTATCAAGTTTTATCAACAATTTGATGATGATAATGTATCTGCAAAGTACAATGCACAAATATAGGCCTATCTGGTTTCAGTTTCTCAGCTACAATATATTTTTACGGGTTGGTTGGGAAAAACAAGCACTTTATAGTCATCACCTGGGGTTCTGAGAAATTGTAACTTCACTCATTTTTTTAAGACCAAATGTTTAATCGAGAAAATAATTGGCAGATGCTTTTAAATTAAAGTTATCGTTGCTAGTATTAATGCTGGTGTTGTGTTTTGTATAGCCATTGTAAAGCCAGGAAAGCAAACCGTATCCAGTTTTGACAGATGGGACAATATGCTGCTCAGCATTTCGGAAATGCATTCTGCCGTCACAGAATCAAATAATTACGATTTATACTCTCATACAATCCATATGCTGCTTCATGCAGTTTCTCTCTCAGCTGTCACAAGCAACAGTGTTTTATGTCAAAGAACACAACAACGAAAAAGAGAGATGTACAGAGGGACAAATAAAGACAATGAAAGTGAAACTAAATGCAGTAAGACACAGCAGGCGAGATTAGAATTAACCGAGATAGGAGGGGTTGGTTGCAACAGTGTGGGGGTGGAAGAAAGAGAAAAAGAAAAAAGAGAGAAGTCTTGATGAAAGCGTTTGGGTCGCTGCGTCTCCTCCGCCACACCGTCCCCGTGTTCTGTGGACGGCTTTGATTGTGAACATAAAGGAAGAAAAAGAAATCCTGCTGAAGACAGAAAGTGTGTGTGCGTATGTGTGTGCGTGTGTGCGTGCGTGTGTGTAAATACAACATCATCATCCCCTCTCTTTCTTGCTGTCGCCAGCTAACACACACATGGATAAATTGTCTTCTAATTGCCTCCTTCTTAAGTAACCCCATCGTTTTCCATTAAATGGCTTTCTGTTCAGCATTTATCAACCTGTCGGTTGAAACACACCTTTTCTCTTGTCTCTATTTCTTCCTTTCCCCCACTTGCTTCTTCCCCAAGGTTACGTTTTCAATGGCTGACTATTCCAGGTCCATATTTCAGCTCAGCAGTAAATCACTCAGGTAACAGGACAACACAAAGGTCCTCCGTGAGAGCCTGGAGGCTTTGCTCGAGCCTGAATTGCCCGTTGTTGGAGAGTCCATCTGAATAATGGATTTGTAGTGTATTCTGGTCAATGACTAAAATGGTAATAGGTGCACTCACTCACTATATGTGCAAGTTATCTATCAGACATCTCCTCTGTGGTCATTTTAAGAGACACATTCATTAAAGATGAGTCTCATCTTGCTGAGAAGCTGAGGGTTTGCTTGATTTTGCTCTCCCTCATATTTTCCCTTTAAAGCACTCTGTATTTTTTAATATTTCATGCCGTCCAGCTTGCTTTTTACAGCTGCTCCTCCGGCCACAATTAAGGGTCGTAAAAACCCTTGACAGAGGTTCTATAAACCAATCAGAATGAAGAGGACCGTTGACCCTGCTCGCACCCTTGCTGTTAACACAGCAGTGAGGGTTCAGAATGTGTTTATTTATTTATTTCTTTATATAGCTCATAAGACATAAAGTATTATATATTATAATAGTATATGTTGTAGAACTGGCAACTTTTTGTTTAACAAAGTTTTAAATATTTTGGAGGCCATACGCAAATAAAAAACAAACAGAATATGAGTTATAGAAATCTAAACTATAATTATACTAGAGGTGTCGAAATGAATCAAATAATCAATGCATTGAATCGTGCACATGGGCGATGCTGCATCGATAATCGGCCGGCTCATTATCAATTATTTCTGTTTACAATTTAATGTAGGCCTAACAACATTTCTGTTTACATATTCTGTTATGTTTTGCACATTCGGGAAGTGCCATGTGCATAGTTTTATGTATCCAGTTTATTTAGTATTAGAGCACTGCAGAATGTTTTGTTTTTTAAGCTTGAAAAGCTATGAATTAAATATCCTACATGGCTTTAATTTATTTGACGCATCGTGATGCATCGAGATATCGAATCGAATCGCTGATATGATAATCGTAATCAAATCGAATCGGGAGATCAGTGAAGATTCACACCTCTAAATGATACTGCAGCTATTGTGAATTCTTTTCCATTTTTCAAAAGAGGATAAAGCCTGTTTTGGACATATTTGTGGAAACAGCAGCAACCCTTGAGTTTGGATTGTTCTGTCAAACCACCAGCTTTAATTTCGACAGTGTGATTATTTCAAATTGTGTGTGTGCAGTTCCAGTAGAGCTTTGCATAATCCTGTTTCCCATTATTGTCTATATAACTTTGCATACAATAGACATATTAACTGTATAGAACTATTCATTTGCATTTAAAATGCTTATTGCAGTTTACATGATGATACTAATTGTATTTGTCTAAACATTTGAAGGTCGGAGTCATGCCACAAAGAGTTGGCCTGTAAATGGCAGACAAGCAGCTGGGAGTCAGACTCAGTGGGGATTCTGTATTCAATTCGTATTTGTTTTACATTTCATCTGCTGGCAGAGAAAATAATCCCTTACATTTACAACCCTGGAATACACTCCAATGCTGCTCCAGATGATACTTTTGTCCTATCTGTATTTATTCTACAGCTACAAGACCACTTAGACTCAGCAGGTGTCATGTTGTACATCTGTGTGTGTGTTTGTGTTTCTTTGTGTGTGTGTGTAATGTAGTAATATGTGTGTGCTGCTCTCCCAAGCCAACTGCCGAGGGTGAGCAGTGGCCTGCAAGTGCTTTGACTTGACATTTTGTCTCTGTCATGTCATGGTGACTGGAGAGAGTGCTCAAATAGACAGCTTATGTTTTTTTACCCTTGTGCTAACATACATGCTGGTGGGTGTTGCACAGAGGGAGTATATAAAATATATATATATATGTATATATATATATATATATATATACACACACACACACACACACACACACACACACACACACACACACACACACACACACACACACACACACACAGTATATATAATATATATATATATATATGTGTGTGTGTGTGTGTGTGTGTTTTATTATACCTTTGTCATTACTCACCCCCTCACACTAAAGACTCTCAGGCTTAAATGCTGTCCTTTCTATTCTTGTGCACTGCTTTCCTGATGAGTCATGTCTTGTTAAAATACATTTTCTGGCAAACTGTATTTAATCAACCTAACCTAACCTAAAGTAGACAAAAAATGTAGATAGATAAATAGATAGATCAATATAATCATAAAATGCCCATCCTGATCATTGTGTTCATTTTATAATTTGTTTAATTAATCTGTATATGTGTTCATAATCTAAATCTGCAAAGTAGCTAGTAACTAAAGCTGTAAAAAAAAATGAAGTGAGGTAAATAGTACAATATTTGGCCCTGAATTGTAGTGGAGTAAAATAATAAAGTAACATAAAAATAAAGTACCTTAAACATTTTACTTAAGTACAGTACTTGAGTAAATGTACTTAGTTACATTCCACAACTGCATAGGTTTAACATTACAGTAATATGAACGTTATTAGTGACAGAATACAATTTAAAGTTTTTTTTGTTTTAATTACAGTGTTAGCACTCAGCGGTGTCTGGTTCTGTGTAGGTTTCCACTGAGAGAGAAAAGAGTAAAATATCAAAAACTTGTTGCTTGATTTGATTTAATCATGATCCTTTTTTGGTGTGGTTGATTAAAACACAATTTCCCACAGTATTCCTATACAAGTCCTACATTAAATCTGCATTCCCCATTAATATTCGTGTATCTTTCTTCAGCATTTCTATCCTCTCACTATATATCATTTTGACAACCTGTTACATCAGCTTGTCTCACAGGAATATTAAGATTATCTTCACTGTCTTTTCATCTTTGTGCTGCTGCTCCGGGGGAATGCTGATGTGATCTCTGTTCAATTATACATGTTATACTGTCTCTCGTCACATATTTTCTGGCTTCCTACACCAGCGGGGAAACGGCTGTAGGGCATCACCTAGATATGTGTAGAAAGTGGTAGCTTTGGATGTGGTGCACCAGTTTCTGAATTAACCCTCCTACTGAGGCTTTAATGCACTGTAAAGTGTTGAAATTTAAAACATTTATTTCACCTTTCCACAACTTGCAATGCTTTTTTACATATCCCACAATTACATTCTACAATTTGCAGCAACCAGTTCTAAATTATTGCATTCAAGTCTGACTATTTAGGTGGAGAAGCAAATATAGAAATTGCTGTTCCTCTTTATAAAGGATTTCACCTTTGTGGTTGTTGAACGTTGGTGTAAAACTATAGACGCAGAAAGAAGTTCTTGCTTTTTAAGTTTGTTAGCAGAACCTGACGTCTACTGTTTCTGTTTCTACTGCTTCTAAATCGCTGAAAAGTTTTAATGTTTTAACTTGACTCTTAACTCAATTGACAAGCAACAAAACGAGCATCCATAAACAGGTTGCACTCCTCCTAACTGAATCAAAAATTAAAGGTCCCATGACATGGTTCTCTTTGGATGCTTTTATATAGACCTTAGTGGTCCCCTAATACTGTATCTGAAGTCTCTTTTATATAGGCCTTAGTGGTCCCCTAATACTGTATCTGAAGTCTCTTTTATATAGACCTTAGTGGTCCCCTAATACTGTATCTGAAGTCTCTTTTATATAGACCTTAGTGGTCCCCTAATACTGTATCTGAAGTCTCTTTAATATAGACCTTAGTGGTCCCCTAATACTGTATCTGAAGTCTCTTTTATATAGATCTTAGTGGTCCCCTAATACTGTAAGGTGAAGTCTCTTTTCCGAAATTCAGCCTTGGTGCAGAATTACAGCCACTAGAGCCAGTCCCACAATGAGCTTTCCTTAGGATGTGCCATTTCTGTGTCTGAAGCTATTGAGGAGGAGAGGGGGGGGGGCAAGGTGGAGGGTGGGGGTGTGGCCTTGACCAACTGCCACTTTACTCGTTTGAAAGCCATGATGTCTCTCTCCCATGGTTGGGCCAAATTCTCTGGGCGGGCAAAGCCGAGAAAGAGGAGGTAACCTTGCTCCTTATGACCTCATAAGGAGAAGATTCCAGATCGGCCAATCTGAGCTTTCATTTTCTCAAAGGCAGAGCAGGATACCCAGGGCTCGGTTTACACCTATCGCCATTTCTAGTCACTGGGGGACCATAGGCAGGCTGGGGGAACGCATATTAATGTTAAAAAACCTCATAAAGTGACATTTTCATGCCATGGGACCTTTAAAGATTAGGACTCAGATGTGATGTAGAAGTACTGTACAGAATGACTTGAATATGTTTATGTATTGCACATGGTAATGTGTACATCTTTGCATTTTGCACTAAAAGTACAGGCATCAACTGTAGATATGACCAAGATTAACATCAGTTTATTATCAAACAACAAAATGTGCCAAAGGTACAGCACAAATAGCTTGTTTTAGGGTGCATTTTTGGTGAAAGCTATAGGTTGACATTATGCTAAATCTGCTTTTTTGCCAAGATTTAGATGAGAAGATTCATACCAAAATTTCCATCTAGCAAGTGTTAGCCTCAGAAGACTCTAAATTAAGGATTCAAACTGGAAAATGCAGATCCATTCAGAAAACTCACATCACAAAATCACATAACTTCTTGGTTCTTGACATTATCACCTGATATTCAGTTGTTTTATGAAAATGTGTAATTGCCCACCTCCGACTTCATTACATTGTCAGAGGTTAAATGGTGAAGGTGTTGCTGAGACGGGTCGTCTGCTGATTAAATGCCATCTCCTTGACCTTTTCCTGGTTCTCAGTAGGGTCTTGGTTAAATAATTGCCTTCTGCAAAGCTAGAAAATGGTCACACAAACAGTCACCTGGAGCACACCCTGGTGAGTGTCTTCCACTTACAGGCGACATAATTAGGAAGCCATCTTTAGAAATGCACCTGGTTTCACACTCGCCTGTCTCCGGCTGATAGTTAAGGCTCTTACATACTAGACGCATCCAAGGTGGATGCGTCACCGTGACGTCAAAATGACGTAATATCCTGCCGGCGCGCCCGATTTTTTTTCAGCGGAAATAGGAGGCCTGAAGGAATTCGCCGACAACTGGATGCCAGGACTCTCAGAATGACTGCAAGTCTTTCTTGTAAACCTACTGGGTTTAGATGAGTTATTTTATGGTGAATGAAAGGCTCGATCGACGAAGTAGGTCATCGAATCAAATCGAAGCATTGACGTCAATGCTGCTGCCAGTTCTGCCGTTATTTACCTTTTTCTTCTTCTTCTAGTCCGTAGAAAGAGCAACGTCGGTAGCCTTTGCTCATTAGCGCCACCGCTGTTCAGGAGAAGACTGCAACTAGTGTCGCGACCACCAGCGCGCGTATAAATAGTCACGGCGATCCCATGACGTCACATTTGCACGTGCCAGCTGGGCTGCATCTAGTATATAAGAGCCATTACGGTACAGATCCATTTGACCGTGTGATGCTTTTGTCGCGCCACACTCCACTTTATTCCTATGGGTGATGCCAAGCAACTTCAACGCGCCCGCAAAGCATTCCGGGAAGGCGGCGCTGCATTTGAAAAAATGCTGCGCGTCCAAAAGCTGGCCAATCCCCATCTTTATGCAAATGAATCTGTTGAACGCGACGCGACTATCCAGTAGAAGTAGACGAAAATCTTTCAAACTCACCTTTGTCGATCTGAAATGAAGACAGATTCAGCAACTGCACGGCCTATTTCTCGCTAAAAATACTAGATTGTATTCTCAACGCGCCGCCATGACACTCGGTTGAAATTCTCGAGCAGCCAGACCCACGTCACGCGTTCGTCCAGTCAGCTGCCAGTCAAGGGCGTGGAGCATCAACCATGGCTGTATGACGTCGCGACACCACGCTTCAGTCGTGTCGGTCAAATGGATCTGTACCGTTAGTTATCAGGAGTGGTGGAGTTTTATCTGGATTTGGAAATTTAAAAAAAGTGCTTTGCAAAGCCTTAAATTGAACTCACCCTAAGATCACTCAGATTCAAAGAGGGACAGCATTCTTAATAACAAACTTGAGGATAAAGAACAGTGTGAAATAGCACAGTGCTCTCCAGGGTCAGACATGAGGCGCTTTTGGGTCAAAGCAGGGTCATATTTATTGATATTTCACACTTCTGCTTCACATGAATGCCCTTTGCAACTCAACCGAGATTTAACAGTGGTACATACAGAAAACCAATGTAACACATTTTTTTCAAGTAGAAAACTTGTTACAAAAAGGTACTGTATAAAAATCGCACCAAAACTCCCTAAAAATAAAGCAAATTTAGCACAGCCGAACCATTACAGAAAAACCTGTGTATCATAGAGCTCCAGTCTCCATTCTATGACCAGATTGCTTTTCCGCTGCAATTTTAAGATTGGCAATATCTGTCCACTTTTTCTGTGCTTAGCATCTTACCTGTGCAGGCATCATGCTTTTCACTCAGGCAATCGTAAGTGGAGTCTTTTGGGAGATAAGCAGTCTGTTCTGGAGGCAACCAGGAAACCAACCAGCAGTTAGTGATGTAGGAGTTTAGAGTGGAAAAAAGACCTGCCACCTCTGTCCACTGGGACATCTTGTTTACCAGGCTCCTGGCTGATGCTTCTTTTCTACTTCCTTCCCTCACATTTTCTGTAATCTGTCTCAGGTTTCCAGCATGTTCCTACTTCCAGGTGATGCATGCCTTCTTTTAAACAAGAATCCACCACTTCTCTACATTTTCGAGTGCTCAGCCCTCACCGGAAAAGTGCTTCTAATACCCTTTGTAGAAGCTTTATCTGGTCTCCGTCCAGAGCAACGGGATCAATTGGTCCATTTATTTAACTGTCGATGGGCGTCACACACTTCGATACTATGGCACCTCTGCCAGAACTGTAGTGGGGTTTCCGTGGCAACAGAAACTGGGAGAGTCCATCGCTCAACCGAATGTCTTGTTGCCAGCAAATAAGAGTTGATCTGTTAGATCTGTAGGGTCATCAACAAATGTTTTAAACACTTGATGCTGAAATGTCCACCTTTTATGATTTTAGGGGAAAGGAAGCTGTGATTTTAATCATTCAATTGATTTCCCACAGGTGCAATCAGTGGCCACCCTTATAATCAGCTGTGTTCTGCACAGTGCACACTGCCTTTAATCCTGTGGTTGTCAATACAACAGTAAGATACTGTCTGGGTGCCTGTGTACCAACAGGCTGTGTCTAACAGCTATAACAAAAAATCACGACAAAAAGTCATCAATGACCTGCGAGCTGCAGCACTGAATGGCAGCAGTCTAGTTGTTGGTTGATATTTAATTGAAGTCAACACTTGTAAATAGTTTTTTTTGTCCTCCATTTAATGCCATTGTTACATAAGAATAAGTTAAAGCCACCACCCTTAATCACCACAACCAGAATTCAAAACAGGCCCAAAGTCTCTAGTCTATAGGTGCTACAAGGTCTATTAAAGAAACAGTTTGACATTTTGGGAGAGTTATGTGTGTTCATGTTTGGCCGTACATAATAATAATATACTGTACATAATGTACAGTATAAAGCTAGAGTCGTAACGTAATTAGTTTAGCAATAGCTAGTATAAAGTAGCTAGCCTAGCTCTTTCAAAAGACACACATATGCCTAGCACCACCTCTTAAAGTGCTCATATGCTTTTTGGCTTTCTCCCTTTAGTTTATTGTGTTATATATCTTTTTTGTGCACATTATAGGTTTACAAAGTGAAAAAGCCCAAAGTCCACCCCAAAGGGACTAACCATCTTCCGGAGAAAACACTGTTCACAAACCGCTCCAAACTGCTCTATTGTAGTCCAGCCTTTACGTACGTGATGAACACGCATCACTTTGTAACACACGTTATAATGCTCGCCTAAATGCTAGCCTCATACTCTGCAACTGACAAGCTATCAGTACTTACTGCACATGTGTGATGCCTCACTCTGTAGCTAAAACAGAGAGCTCAACACAAAGGGTGAAAAGAGGAGCTGCAGCAATGTGCAGGACAACAAATATATGGTGTTTTCTGAAAATTAAACCATGTAAACCTATTCTGGTACAACCTCTAAATACAATTATGAACCTGAAAATGAGCATAATATGAGCACTTCAAGATCACTTTGATCACTACAGATCAGTTTGTTTTATCAGCACACAAATATGAAATATGAAAACAACAATTTGTGGTTTTACAGCGTCGTGAGTGGTGTTACTAATTCTATTTCTGGACCAATAACACTGTTGCTACAGTCAGTTTTTTGGTCAACCAATGGAGATGTTGCACAGACAGTATGTGCTTGGCAGACAGATTGTTGTTTGTCAAGAAGTAGTTACAGCATGTACAGTAACTCCCCCTAAAAGCATGTTTACATTTTTGTTTGCGTTCATATTAAACAAACAAGATATGTTGGTGAGCTTTAGAAGTGCTGGTGGGATATAGACAGGCTGTTACCCCATGCTTCCAGTACTTGTGCTAAGCTAAGCTAAACACCGCCTGACTCAAGCTATAAGCATATTTCCCAAAGTTCAGAGCAATTCTTTTAACGTGTAAAATGTGCTTCTGTAAATTATTTGCTTTGGTAGCTTCATCCATAGTTAAAATTGCCAATTTGTTGTACCTGTTTTTAATCACAGAAATCTCCCTGAAATCTGCTTTATGATTGATGTTTACCTTTGATTTATTCTGCAGCTATTCCAATCCAGTCTCACGGCAGTTTGTGAAATGGTCACGTTATTTAATCTATTGATTCGTGTACACAGACACGTATAACCGTATTGGCTATTCCTTGATGTCCTTCCTTTTAGTGAATTAACTCTTCAGATGTGACTCTGTCGCTGATACAAAAATGAATTAACTTAACTCAGTTTGGCTGAAACATTCCAACACTTATGTAATAAAAAGACTCTTTTGGCAGTAGAGGTATTTCACATAAATCATGTGGTCTGCTACAGCTGGCAGACTAGAGATCGTAACCAATTTTGTGTCCGTTGCTGAATGTGTTTTTACTGATCTACTGAGAGGGCGGTTGATTGGTCTGATTACTTATCTTCATTCAAAAGTCCATTCCCCTGAGCTCCAGTACACATACTGATGGCCTATTGTGGCGGCCTGCGGTTCTCACAGCTTGTGTGCAGGTCTCAGGCTGTGGCTGAGCCAAAATGGTAATCAGGGATACTGATAGGAGACAGATTGAAGGCTGGATTGATGCATAATGCAGCACCTGTTCAATCTGCAGACGCTGGATGATATATGCATATTTATAATGATCAATCTATAGATAGATAGATAGATAGATAGATAGATAGACAGACAGATAGATATATTTTCTTCTTTTGGTCAACATGGGTCTGTTTTGACTTTTCTATTCAAAGTAATGTTGAGATGTCTGACATGCTATGAGAGATAACATGTGTTTTGATTTTCTCCTCGACAGTTCATTTCTCCTCTGTCTGGATTGTGTTCCTGGCTTCCCAGCGCTGTCACCAAGCTGTTATTCATCCCTGCATCATGGAGGCTCAGCCTGGTGCATCATGGGAGCTCATCAACAGTGTGACAGATACAATATATGAGGGCTGAGAGGTCGTCATGGAGACTGACAGCTACACCCCAGGCCCAGCCTCCAGTGACTGGCTCGGGACGGTGGCCGGGCTGGAGGGAATGGGAGTCCTTCAGGAGCATGAAGGAGGGGGCTTGCCCAGCAGCCCGGCGTCCTGGTACACGCCATACTCGCTGGGCTTCCAGGTGTCGCTCACCTCCTTCCTCATGCTGGAGCTAGTGTTGGGTTTCAGCAGCAACCTGACTGTGCTGGTGCTCTACTTCTCTCAATCCAATTTAGTGGACTCTGTGAGCAATATGGTGACTGTCAATCTGCACGTGCTGGATGTGGCGGTGTGTGTGCTGTGTCTGCCCCTCACTCTGGTGATTGTGCTGCTGCCTCCAGGACCAAACCTGGCCCTGCTCTGCTGCTTCCACGAGGCATGTGTCACATTTGCCAGCATATCCACAGCCATCAACATCCTGGTCATCAGCTTGGACCGATATGACATCTCAGTGCGGCCTGCCAACAGGCTGCTGACCACACGTAGAGCAACGCTGCTCCTGGCTGCCGTTTGGGTCACCTCGGTAGCTGTGTTTTTTATCCCATTCTTAGAGGTGCAGTGGTCCAGTGGAGAAGGAGCAGAGGAGAGAGGGAAGGTGACACGCTTGTCGTTGTCCTCACATGGTATCAGTTCCACCGTGGTGCCAGCGTGGCGCAACCAGACACTGCTGTGTGTTGGCGGGCAGGACTACCACACAGGCCTGGGTATGCATTTCCATCTTATCCTGCAGGTACCCATCTTCTTCACCACAGTGGCAGTCATGCTGTTTACCTACTCCAGAATATTGAGGGCTTTAAACATCCGCATCGGCTCCCACATGAAGAAGGGCCAGCAGTTCAGGGGGCCCCACAAGAGACAGAAAAAAAAGGTGGGGCTCAGAATGAATAATAGTGGTGGGGAGGTAGGAGGGGAGCAGTGCACCACAGATGGTACTAAACAGCTCAGCCATCCTCCCCTCATCCCTTCCTCCTCCCCCACCCCCACAGCTACCTCCCCGCCCGCGCTGTCTTCTTGTGCTCCGCTAGTCACCTCTGACACAGGCGCTGCGACCGCCATGCCCACCACGAGCGTCCAGGCCTCTGTGTCGGCCATCATTGCCCTGAGGCGGGCAGTGCGGCGACACAGGGATCGACGCGAGCGGCAGAGGCGGGTGTTCAAGATGTCCCTCATCATTATCACCACCTTTCTGGGCTGTTGGGCTCCCCTCTCTGTGACCAACATGCTTATCCTGGGCATAGGCCCCAGTGACGCCCTGGTCAGCCTACGCCTCTGGTTCTTAGCCCTGGCCTACGGCACAACTGTCTCCCACCCTCTGCTCTACGCTTTCACCCGACAGAAGCTACGCCGTGCCCTCCGTGCTAAGGTTAAGAAAAGGGTGGTGTCCCTGCTCCAGGTAGACCCCTCACCTGGGGGCACTATCATACACAACTCCTGGGTGGAGAACAGAAAAACCAGCCGGCAGGTGCGGCTGGAAGCAAGCAAAGGTACTGACCGCTGCTTGGCAGAGGTCCTCTGAGACTGACACACATGGGACGGGCTAGTACAATTAAAAAGCAGGATAGAGTCACAGGTGTGTTCTGTTATGAAACTCACTAGTGCATGAAGCCAGTATGTGAAAAACACATTTCCACCTCTGGGAGATGTTTAAATGTAACCACCAGCAGCAAGCCCATGCTAAACACAGCTAATGTTCACCTCAGGCATCAGAGAAAGAGCAGGATTTTGTCGTCACTGTGGTGCACACAGCCTCTGCTGCTGAAGAAAATCATATAACAGCAAACACAAAATTGTATATAATTTGCACTCTTTCAAATTGTGAAGTCTGTTTACAAATGGAGTTGTATGATAGAGCGTTCGCATAGTGGTGCTTACCTAACTGCTCCAAAGAATTGTGTTTAGCAGCATCTAAACTGGTCTGCCACCCACTCAAATGCCCCAAGGCAGCTTTAAAATAAACATTATTGACACTTCGAACAAATAAATACTTATCAAACTCTTTGAATGTATTTAATATTGTCTCCTTCTTAGTTATGCTCTGATGGTATATGTGTATTTTGAACTAAAAAGGGATCATGCTGGATATTCACAAGCAAGACACAGCGATGATAGAATGATGAGATGTAAATGTTTCCGGGTGTAGGAGGGGAACAAGTCAGAGAACAATTAAAGGCTAGTGTGAATTATTAAATGCAGTTTTGCTTTAGTATAAGTAGTTACTAAACTCTCAATGTTACAGTGTTTACATAAAACCTTGCAATGCTCTTTCATATAAATGCAACTCTTTTGCTCTTAAATTTGTATCAAATGGTGCAATGTCTTATTGATGTTTTGCATATACTGCTTGGAGAAGGTAAGCACATTGATTAAAGGCCATAGTTTGACATTTTGGGAAATTGCTCATTGGCGTTCTTGCAGAGAATTAGATGAGAAGATTGATTCCACGGTTGTGTGTACAGTCAATATGAAGCTTCAGCCAACAGCTTAGCTTAGCACAGCGTCAATTTAAAAGATAAGAATTTTGCAAGTGCACTTTTGTGTGAAACAGCTAAGAAAACTACATATCCCATCTAGCTAGCTAGCTGGCTAGCTTAGATCATTTCTACAACACATGTAACATTATCTTACCTGATGTGTTTAATCCAGTGTCTTTTTATCAGCCGGGAAGCAAAAGAACAAGCAAGACCTGTTGCTTGTGTGAGTAACTTTACATTCCGGTACAAAACACACCGGCATCGTAGCTTTAGCGAGACGTCACCTATGGACGTCACTCATGCGACTTTGGGGTGAGTAGTCTTTCTAATTAGGCTACGTATTTCCATTTGTATACTTCAACAGTTTTACAAGAAACTGAGACTGCAAAATTATCTTTTAAATTGTCAAACATCGTATGTGTAGCTATATCATGGCTCAATTCAAACGGGATCAAAAAATGATGATGATGATTTTTTTCCCAAAATAAGGTCCAATTCTGGTCCACCAGAAGGGGAGGGACTTTGCCTCTCTATGTCAATAACGCTTCAATTTACATTTCTATTAGAAATCTGCGACCGTTTGGACTAGTTGCTTACCTTTTTCAGTAATGTAAGCATTATCTGGTGATACAGGTAGAGCTGAGGGTGGCACAGGTTACCATGGTTACTTGTCTCCAACCGGCAAGAGCTCTCAGAAAGTGACATGGTAATTACAGCATCCTAAAAGATACACGTGTTACTGTTAAATCACACAAAAGTATGTTGAACGATAGTATACATATGAAGTACGTCCTGATACTATGCGATTTCGGACACAGCCATGTATGCACACATGAGAGTGCTGTCAAACATCTCATCTAACTCTTTTAGCAATGCCTCTTTGCCAAAACTGCTGACTACTGCTAATAGTAAAAAAAAGAAATCTATTTAATGATTTATTAAATGTTGACAGAATTATGTGGTAAAGTCAGCTGGCTGTGCTGAAGTAGCTATGATACTGTAAAATAGACAGGTGGACGAGAAAATAACAGGAAAACCTTTTAATATAATGCAGTCCAGTGCATCACCAAAAATGACAATCAAAAAAATAATAATCATTCAATTAACACCTCTCTGACACATTCTCAAAACAAAAAGGACACGTATGACCTTAAAAAAAACTAGTATTCATTGCAGGTCAATTGTTTTGGATTGCATTATATTTAATTTTCCACTGTGGTTTAGTTTGGGGTTTTGGCATACTATAAAGCATGCATTTCTCCTTTGAAATAACAATAATGTACATGTTGTAAATACTAACCACTTTAAAATGTATTTCTTGTGAAATCAGCAGTACAAGTCACTTGGTCTGTATGTGATTATAGACTGACTTTTCTAGATATAGATTGTTTCAGTTGCAGCTGGCTCATCCAAACATGTGGTCCCATGGGTCAACTCAACCTGTCACTACAGCCGAGCACTAACAGATTGTAGTGTAGTGATTCACTGTTCTGATGATGTACACACACTGGGGCTCATTTCAGAAGTTGTGTAATATATGACACACATAATTGATATGTTCTTGAATGTAAACCCATGAAAAAAAATACATATTATACACAACAAGAATATGCTATCTTTATAAGTTTTCTTCATGGTGTTGTTTTTATGTGAACGTATCACCATGCAATGTTGAATTATATGAATAAAAATGAAATACTGAGGTCTGTATTTGATGCCTTTATCCTGTACTCATGTCTTTTTGAAATCATGTATGCTTTCTGCTATAAGTTTGTGGATTGCAAAAAAAAATCCACATATATATATATATATATATATATATGCAAACAATATTTCTGTCTAAAAAGCCTTGGCCTCGGGTGTAGCTGTGATAGCTGCATTTTGCCACATAAAGACTTTGACTTATGAAAACCTACGGTGAAGGGAACAGCATGAGGACAATGTACACCCTGTCCACATAGCTCACATGATTAATCCCCTGGTTCGGGAAGGGACACAGTGATATACTGATGAGCTAAAGAACATCACGTTCTTCATAGACACAAGCACATAGTTGCAATAAATAAACATATAGGATACTCATGTTTATTTATTGTGATTCTATGAGGTCTGTTTTAAAAATGGACCGCAAGTTGCATACAATTGTGCACTTATAACAATCAGAAAGTAGCCAATAATATTGTGTGTAGGTGGTACAATATGTACGTTAATTGTTAATTTTAGCATTATCATGTCACTGTTGGCATCGTGAAAGAAAACTTCACTGTTGAACTGGCTTCATGCTTTCTGATAAGAAGCCATCCTTTACTGTTTCAAGTGGGTGCATCCATGTTCAGTACCGGTGCCCTCAGTAGGCACTGAGCACCTCCAGTAGCCTACCTGCAGTCAGTGTTCATGCCATGCTCCTCCCAGAGTGAACGCATTAGTTGAAAAGCTGCCAGCATGCTGTTTGAAAACTTGGGCTTTTTGTTGCGTGGGAGGGAGGCGATACAGACCTCTGCAGAATGGGAAAAAGAAGGTCATCCATGTGGGATGAAGCCTGCTGGGCAAAGTATTTCAGCAGCACTCAAACCTAGCGAAAACATACAGGCCACAGCTATAGTTTTGATGATTTTTGCATTTTGATATAATTTTAGTTAAAATCAAATAACATTCAAGTGCTGCAAATCAAACGCTTCATTTGTCTCCGTCGCGTAAGCTGACGACTTTCCTCCGTGGTTTTTGAGAGGTAAAAGAAAGGTAAGGTATAACGAAAACAAAAAGGTCACAGCTATAAGTTTGGATTATTTTTTACATTTTAATATAATTTTAAAACAAATAACATTATATTTCCAACACAGTTTTTCTGAGAAAAAAAAATTGTTAGCTCTTTAGACATTCATTTTAAACCATAGGCTACTTGCCAACACTCCCGTTTTTCCCGGGTTTCTCCCGTTTTTTAGCCTTATCTCCCGGACCCCCGGTTTGTTATATGGCCCAAACTCCTTTATAAATAATCGGACCAATATGTTCAATTTGCGCCAGATCTTGTATGAAACGCATCCTATTCACACAATCCACACACCATATACAAATTTCAACCCGTTTGTCACCTCAACCTGGCAACCTATAACCCAGTTGCGCAGTTGATTTCTGCGCAAGCTTCGCGGAAAGGTCAGACCCGAAAGCGAGCCGATAAAAATGGCAGGAGAGCATACCTGTCAAGTATCCCGTTTTGGCCGGGAAAGTCCCGTATTTTACCCTTCTTTCCCGCCGTCCTCCCGTATTAGTATTTTCCCGTAAATCTCCCGTATTTTAACCTTCGTTATTAAAAAATAATAATACCCCGGGCCCGAGCGGAGTAAAAAAAACAAAAACATTCCCAATCTGATCTCTGTCACTAGCCTCGCGATAACTGCCACCTGCAGTAGCCTACTACAGGTACTGTAGGTGGCAGTTGTCGCGAAGTTAGTGTGTGAGGTCAGATGATGAGTGACAACGCGGGGAAAAAAAGAAACAAAAAAAAGAGACGGATGATGGACGCTACGGTGACAGAGACGGTGCGCTGCCAAAACTTATGAAGGCTTTACTATGCATTGCAAATTTGTACAATAACTCACTAAAGAAAAGTTACGTGAAATTAAAAGAAAAACTGTAAAAGAAAAGCAATATGAAATGAAAAGAATGCGTGGAATGAAAATAAAATGTAGGCTAAATGTAAAGACAAGCAATGTTATAAATTGTAAATGTTTTCAGCATTCTACATCAAGTGGTGATTTTAGCTTTCTTGTACACCTGTCTTAAAATGTAAGGGATACTGGAGCTTGGTTGGGGTGGTGGGACTGCTCGAGGTGGGCACCGGAAAATTTCCCTTATTTTCAAATCCAAAACCTGACAGGTAGGCCTATGCAGGAGAGGGCGGTGAGAAATGGAAATATAGCTGTAAATTTAAACATTCAAACAGTGTTGGGCGCATCAGTTTACATGCATATTAATTAGTCATATCGACAACCTCCACGCTTTTTGTAAGGTGTGTCGCATTGATTTTAATGTAGCGCACGGGCCACGGCGGGAAAAATGACATTACCCAGCACATTAAAACACAGCGGTACCTTCGCGCAGATGAGGCACACGCGATTTCATACTTCATCACGAATGGACAAGGTAAGGTTAGGTATAACGCAAAAGTTTTTACATTTTAATATAATTTAATGATAAATAACATTGTAGTTCCAAAACAGTTTTTCTAAGAAAAAAAACAAATTGTTAGCTCTTCAGACAATCATTTTAAAGTTAAACCTACAGTATTATAATATTTATACATTGCATCTAGTAACTATGCAAGCCGAAATAGCTCAGTTGGGAGAGCGTTAGACTGAAGATCTAAAGGTCCCTGGTTCGATCCCGGGTTTCGGCAGGAGTCTTTTAATGCAGAAAGAACACCGTCATGCCGTTTAGATCATAATGTCACCACCTTAGAGTCACAACTATCAACATAAAGACATAAACGTTTGAGTTTCTAATCAAATGCAAGGCTAAATACAAGTAAACAATATTCAAACAGATCACAACTTCACATTACACCATGTTAATCATGTACCTACTATAGCTCATTGCTTATAATACACTGTCCACAGCAAAACATAGGCACATATTTATTGATCTTGTTCCAGAATGTGAAAACCGATTTTAGATTTTTTTTTAAACATTTCAGAGTAGAGTTTGAAATTAAAGGTCCCATGACATGGTGCTCTTTGGATGCTTTTATATAGGCCTTAGTGGTCGCCTAATACTGTATCTGAAGTCTCTTTTATATAGGTCTTAGTGGTCCCCTAATACTGTATCTGAAGTCTCTTTTATATAGACCTTAGTGGTCCCCTAATACTGTATCTGAAGTCTCTTTTATATAGGCCTTAGTGGTCCCCTAATACTGTATCTGAAGTCTCTTTTATATAGGTCTTAGTGGTCCCCTAATACTGTATCTGAAGTCTCTTTCCTGAAATTCAGCCTTGGTGCAGAATTACAGCCCATAGAGCCAGTCCCATCTGAGCTTTCATTTTCTCAAAGGCAGAGCAGGATTCCCAGGGCTCGGTTTACACCTATCACCATTTCTAGCCACTGGGGGGCCATAGGCAGGCTGGGGGAATGCACGTTAAAAAAACTCATAAAGTGAAATTTCCATGCCATGGGACCTTTAACACACAGTGACGTTAATAGAAAGAGATGAGAGAATTAAACTCAAAGGTCATGTGCAGAGCCTAAGGGCTTAACTTTGGGTTCAACATTGAGGGGTTGAGATCTCCACCTTTTAGCAAAATTTAAATTCTTTGCATATCAAACACTTAATTTTCTGCATTCTGGTGAATTTTTCTGCAATGTTTGCCCTTTCTGCATCAACTTATGGTGCAAATGTCTTTATTTATGGAAAGGAAATTATAATAGTTTTTTTGGGGAGTTGCACTGGCCAGTCTTGATTAATGGGGTGGTGGGGTCACAAACTGTTTAAAAAAAAAAGAAATATATTAGAAAAAATCAAATTTTTTTTTTTTTTATAATAAAAAAAAAAAAAAAAAAAAAAAAAAAAAAAAAAAAAAAAAAAAAAAAAAAAAAAAAAAAAAAAAAAAAAAAAAAAAAAAAAAAAAAAAAAAAAAAAAAAAAAAAAAAAAAAAAAAAAAAAAAAAAAAAAAAAAAAAAAAAAAATTTTTTTTTTTTAAAAAAAAAAAAAAAAAAAAAAAAAAAAAAAAAAAAAAAAAAAAAAAAAAAAAAAATTATAAACAACTTCCGATAAAGCCGCTTATTGTGTTGTTGCTGTGAATAAGTCTCTGTTCATTGAACAAATACTCTGGGCTATGTTTTTATTCTTTGTATGGCTTACTTGTGTATATAATGCCGATTTTATAACAGCAAAGGATTTGTATTGGTGAATGCTAGAAGGGTACATGTAGTACTGAAAGGAAGTGGGAAGCCCCACTGTGAGGCAAACAGCATGATTATAATGTACAGTACTACTGTGCATTAGAAGCTCATATGATGATGCATGAGCTGGAAGGCCGCTGGGCTGTTCAGTGCTCTTCAAAACAACCAGACAATGTTGGAGGGAATTTAGACACCCTAAAATAGTTATAAACCAAATCACTGTTTGAATAACACCAGCTCAGACCCTTCATTGGTTAGTGAAAATGCTTACAGATATAATATAATAAATATAATCTCTGCCCTTAGTTCAACATCTGCCACACATGCTGCCTGCATCTGCTGGCTCTTGCATCATGACTGACCTCTTCCATCATGGACTCCATGCAACCTTGATGTCTGGCTAACTGTGGACCACAGCCTTTCCCCAGCCTGTCAAAGACACCCTCAGATTTGAACTTTATGATTTGAACACAAGTACAGGTAAATGTTGGGGTAGCTCTGCTATGTTTATATGAAAGATGTTTTGGGTCATGGCTTAGAAAGTTCACTATTATTATTATTATTATATTATTATTATTATTATTATTACACATACGGATGTGTTTCTAATCAATGCTGTTGTTACTTGCCCTGTTTGATTATAAAGCAGCTGTGGTTTTATGATATAAATAGCTGTGTATAGTGTTGTTACTATGGAAATATAATTAAATCGATTTTATTTCTATGGTTGTTGTCACTGTGTGTCCCAGTAGCTTAGCGATAAAACATCATCATCATATGAGAGATGGCTTGAGCACTAGAAGAGCTAACTCAAACATTAAACTTTGATTTCAACATCATCATGTCTGACTTTGGGTGCAGTGCACTGGCCTCTGTAGCTCAGAGACTGCATCTAAAACCCAACGCTCCTCATGAAAGCCAAGAGAAAACAATGAGACAAAGGGGTGTGTGTGAATTTGCATGGGTCAATCAATGCACGAATTCATGTGGGTTCTGTAAAACATGCAGTTTATAGTACTACCAGCATATTACACCACACTGAAAGAACAACAGAAGCGTGCCACACATATAAGAGGATATTTGAGCCTTGTAATTTAGGAAACTGTTTTGTAGACACTAGATGCTAAAATGCTCATTTGCTATGAATAATGTGGGGAAACAATCCAAATATCTCTTATAGCCGTCAATAGTGCCTGGTGCATAATATCCTATGCTAGACCGGTCTCTGGTGGCTACATCCACATATTGCACAGGTAAGGTTAAAAGTATTTCAGCAGCACTTACACCTAGCGGAAACAAGCAGGCCACAGATAGGCCTACTAGTTTTGATATTTTTTTTTTATTTTAATATATGTCACAATGAAATATAATTAAAATCCCAACACAGTTTTCGTGAGAAAAAAAAAATTATTTAATATAATTTAATCTAAGATATGTAATTTTTACGATTTATAAGCCTACAGTTGCTATAGATCAAGGGCACCTCTGCGGTTATACTCCAACATTGAATCCAACAAGTTAGTATGCAAACCGAAATCGCCCTCGGCGAGTCACATCGCGAGTTCAATCATTGGATAACATTGGTGTGGCGTGTTCAATCTTTTGCCACTGGATCAATGGTCTAAATCAATAATTTGACAACCAACTACTCGGCAAAGTCAGTCTTTCTAAACGCCAATCAAATGGCGTGTTCAATCTTTAGTAGGCAAATTAAATCGCTTAATTTGTCTGCCTCACGTTTACAAGCTGCCGCCTACTTTCCTCCGTGGATTTCGAGAGGTAAAAGAAAGGTAAGGTAACGAAAACAAATAGGCCACAGCTAGAAGTGTCGATGTTTTTGCATTTTAATATAATTTAGTTAAAATCAAGTAACATTTAAATCCCAACAGCGTTTTCGTGAGGCCAGGGCGCCCTCTATCGTCACAATGACACTACATTGCATCTGTCTTTATGTAAGAAGCCGAAATAGCTCAGTTGGGAGAGCGTTAGACTGAAGATCTAAAGGTCCCTGGTTCGATCCCGGGTTTCGGCAGGTTCTTTTTTAATGAAAAAAGTTGAAAACAGTTTCATGCAAATCAAGTCATTATGTCACAACTTACAAAATAAAGAAATAAACGGTAAAGGCAAAGGCAAGACTAAATCAAATAAAAGCAAACAACCTTTAAACAGGCCTGAACTTTTCACTACAGCTTGCTAATTAACAACCTACTACTCGGTGCTTATCATAAACTGTCCACAGCAAATCATAGAAAGCATCTATATGTATCTTGTTCCAGAATGTTAAAACCGATACATAGGTATTAATAAATTATTAAGTTGGCAACTTTTGAGGGCACAGGCAAAATCAAAATTTGGTATGATAGTTGTGTTTTGGGATGCAATATAGTTGTATACAATCTATGCTTTGGATGGAATACAGATGGAAACTTCTGAATTATACAGTACAGAGGGCAAGCAGTGCTAGAAATACATGGTGATTTGCAGCATTCATCATGTTTAGCATTTAAAATGACGTTAAACATTAACTTGATAAAACATTAACTTGATAAAACATTAACTTGATAAAACATTAACTTGATAAAACATTACTTGAAAATACTTTTGCTTTAAACGTGTTTGTATAGGTTATTGATTTATTACTGTATTACTGCAGTCGAGGCTTGTGCACAATTCAGAATTGAATTGAGAATGACTCCTAAATTCCAGTTCAATTCTTGAATTTGAATTGAATTTGAATTGATGTCAAAAACAGGATTTAGACTTACAATACAAATTTGAATTAAAGGAAGCAGAATTGCAATTCAGTAAAAATTCAAAGAAATTCATATACATAATTTAAGTGAAGTGTTTAACAATGAAGCTTTACAATATATGTCAGATATGATTGCATTACATATTCTATGAATGATATTAGTTTGAACTACTTGTACAGATTACATTAACAGGAAATGTTTTCCCCCAACAATGAATGTTAAAAGCTCTAGTCACAAAACAAATAATTAAGTTTGATCTATTGTAATTGTAATTTTGTGGAACATGATGGAACATGACTCCATTTCCCAGAATGCTTTACTTTAATCAAGTATTTAAAATCGTTACCAAAGAATTTGAGGTGGACATTTGTTTGAAAGCTTCTTTTCTACACAATTTGATGGTCAACACTGGACTTTTTAAGTTTCAGAAGTCCCTTACAACTTCAGATTACAAACATTTATAGATTTGACACCTGTAATAACAGTGACATGGAAAATAATAGCAGGCTTAAAAGGTCATCTGTACTAGTTCATTTTGAAGAACCAATTCCAACACAAACACCTGCAAACCACAGAGCCATATGCAAGCACTGCAGTGCTCCAGTCTGTGGCTCCATAAAGGCTACTTCAAATTTCAAAAGGCATCTACAAGTAAGTTAACAGACAGACAGTCTTTTATTTTGAAAACCATCTCTTGATGGTATTATGCTACTGATATTTCATATCATCAGTGTTGGGGTCACTACTCAAGAACGTGTACATTATTCACTTAAAAAAAAAAAACTTGTTACTTGTTATTCTCTATGGATAGTAACTCATTACTCATTACATTACTGTAGCGCAAAACAGCAAGAGCCTGTCATATAGCTCATAAAGGGCTAAAACACACCTTCAACTCACAACACAACAGTAACAGTAAAATGAATGTGTTACATTACTCAGTTATAGCCAAATGTGATTATATTATGCTATTACTGGATATCTTATGTGTTTAAAATCATGCAAGCACACTTTTTACTTATTACTTATTGTAAATCAAGAAAACAATTCTTGTCAATTGTGGAATTAATAGAAATATTTGTTCTCTTAAAGAGTGATCTACATTGAGGGACTGTTTTCCTACAGAAGAAACATCAGGAAATCTTGATGGACTGTGAAACCAGCTGTTATAATCCAGCCAAACCAGAATGAAGATCATGGTGGTGTTATTTGATTACTTTGAAATGAAAATAACATTGGAACAAAACTAATTAAACAACACTGAGGGGGTAATTTATTTCAAGAATTTGATCATTATCTATATTCTGGAACAAAATGTATGCAGGGTTGAGGAGTGACTAGTTACGTGTAATGAAATTATGTTATTAAATTGCAAAATTAATGTAATAGTTATATTGCTGAGGTAAAATGTGTAATTCAATTAGTTACTAATCAAATTGAAAGGAAATTGCTTTACATTGATAAAGTAATCCAAATAAAGTAATCCAAACCACATTTACAATGGGTAACTTATAACAGTAAGCAATTACATTTCCAAAGTAACCTTCCTAACACTGAATGTACAGTATGTGAGATTCAACACAGTCTTTCTGTTGTGTGACTGTGTGGAATTTCTTCGAATTGCAATGAATTTAATTCCACTTCCTGTAATTCAAATTCAAATTCAATTTCCTGTGGGGCGGAGTCAATTCAATTCAAATTCCAATTCATGAATTGAATGGAGGCCAATTCTGAAATTCTGAATTTTGCACAAGCCTGCTGCATTCTCAGAGGACGAAATGTTTTGAAAAATAATACAGCAGTAGTACATTTAAGAACCAGTAGATGGCAGGACTCATGCAGAGTTTCAGCCTCGTAACTGAGACTGAACACTACAGCCACACGCACTGTAACTGAAGTAGATGGATTGTTGCACCTGTATACACAACTTTAGGTCAGTTTTGAGAAGAGGCAGATTATACTGTATTTCTTATTTTGAATACCACGCATATTTACAACAAGTAGCCTATTAGTTAATCAGGGCTGTAACAATCTTTTATGGGTGTCTTTGGACTATATATTGATAAGAAGTACTACATTTTCAATCTCTTTGATTAGACAAACAAATTAGACAGGTGGGACAAAACATACATTCAATAACACATTTCTTTATTACTTGTATATGTTTCTGTGCATGTATGAAAGTGTGTTCATTTGCATATGTGTGACCAGCGAAATATGCAGGTATGTGCTAGGATTATATTACTAAACAACCTAAATAAATGCATAAAAAAGGAGGAAAGGGGGTGAAAAAGGAAAATACATAACGGCACATATGTATGTAATATTATGATACAGGTGGGAGAAAAAGTATTTAGAGCTGTTGAATTATTTACTGCTTAGCTTCACCTATAATATGTCATATTTTATTTGTTGATAATATTTGTAATTATCTTCAAATGAAAACTAACTAACTAGTAGCCTGACTAAATGTATCAAATAAATGTATTGCAGTAAAAGTAAGATATTTCTCTCTGAGATGTAGTGGAGTAGAAGTAGGCTATAAAGTAGCATGAAAAGAAAAAAAAATCAAGTAAAGTAGAAGTCTCTTAAACTTGTACTTAAGTACAGTACTTGAGTAAATATACTCAGTTATGTTCCACCACTGAAAGCTACTACTGTAATAAAAGTAACGACAACTTGTTGTGTTTTGCAGGGCGTCAGTGCAGCCAGGGATGAGTCTCTTTTCTTACCTTTAGTAAGTTTTCCTACCTTTATTTTGAAATGTCATTACCTTGAGCTGTTCCTAAACCTTTAGGAGGGATCTGGCTCATTGCTGGTCAATTCCAGCCTCACACATTGGCTGCCCCAAGGCCTTCTGGGAGGGAGCCAGTCCAATAAGAGTTATTTTTTCTTTCTTTCTGGTTGTTCTAGTTTTAGTTGTATGTATATGATTTGTGTATTGTCACAGTTATAATGATGATAAGGTTATTCATGTTGTAGAATAAGAATAAGTGAATAGTTAAATAGCTCAAGGCAACAACGGGTAACGATAAACATTTGTTCCAGATAGATAGTTTCATCTGTAACAGCTGATATAATGACAGCGTAAAAAGGTATGTTAATATGATGGGTGTGTGCATGTATGTGCGAATGCAGAAAATATACATATACACACACACACGCACACACACACACACACAAACACACACACATACATATACATGCATCAGCGTTTTAACTGTACATAAATTTAAGTAATAGATAAAAAAGTAGAGTAATGTAATGCCAGCTAACCAGCAACATGCAGGAGGTAGCAGAGACAAACAGTGATGTATATTTTGGTTTAATATTTTTCTGTCAGCTCTAGTTGAAACACTTTGCTGCAAAATAAGCAATTATGTAACAAAACACCACATACTTTAGGTCACATCAGAGATAAGATCATGCCAGGAGAGACTCAGCGGGACTGCAGCAGGTTTTGGACACCATCTCTCCGCTGTATCAACCCCGTCGTTGTGTAGATGCAATAGAGCCACAGTCCAAAAGAACAGGTCCAGGCCACGGGGCACCAAACAGGTCAGGGATTTGCGTCATTCCCATTGAAACCTGAATGAATGGCCAACCGGCTCTCTGTGGTGATGTGATAATCAGCAGTGCATTGATAATGAACAGACAGAGAGTGGTTCTGAGAACTAACAATGCAGAAGATTGGCAGAAGGGGATAGGAAAGGTGCAAAATGTTCTGGTGAGCTGCAGGGTTGTGTGTGTGTGTGTGTGTGTGTGTGTGTGTGTGTGTGTGTGTGTGTGTGTGTGTGTGTGTGTGTGTGTGTGTGTGTGTGTGTGTACACTTTCTATCCTCCAAAACCCTCCCACAGCAACATAAACATATTTTTCTTTAAAATAAGTGTTTTATGAATACAGTAATGTACTGTAACCTTGCATGTATGCCTGCTTTTGAAACACACTGTAATTGTGCTTTAGGGGAATGATGCTGAGCTTATAATGTGTGTACGTCAATGCACTTCTGATTCCTTATAGTACATTTGTCACAGATTACAGACTAATTATGTGCCTTTTTCTCATTTCTCATTTGTTCCTATGTAATTTGTTTCCGTGTAATATCCTGTGCTGTTGGTTATGCAAGATCTCTCTCACTCGCTCTCCCCTTTGATTGTTCCTTGCACTGTGTGTTTCCACTGCTGTAGTATGGTTTCCTTGTGGCTTTGTTCCGACTGCTCTTGGAGACCTACAAAGAATGCCTGACGATGCCAGTCAAGCTTTAAACCCATTCAGTTAGGTGGTTGAAAGAAATCTGCAGGTGGAGAACAGTCCAGAGAGCTGAACGGATGCATGGTTGTGGGGAGAAAATGTTTTTTCTCTAACTAATCAAAACTCCATTCAGTCTAGTTTCACTTCTAAGCAGCTCCTACAGATGTCCCAGCCAATCTGGCATTGCATAACTTCCACCCAGCAAACCTTCCCCCTGTTTCTTTCGTACTTGCAACACAGGTTGAGCTCAAAGTAGTAGAGTGGTTGATGTCATATTGCAAGTCAATATGGCCTCGCCTCAACATATATACATAATGTTAATAGAGTAGAAAGATATACAATGTTGTGCGGTAGTTACAGTAATGCAATGATAGTGAGCGATGCATGATACTGGTTACAGTTAGCTGTGTAAAGTTTTCCCACACTGCCAATTTCTCTAATACAGTATTTCTACCCCAGCCATGGAATGCAGTTCAGCTGACTGCACCACCCTCTGCAGGCTGGGTGATCCCTCTTGTTGCTGTTCCCAATCCAGGCTGCCTAGCAGGGAGCTCTCTGCGGTGCAGGTGAAGAAAGACGTCGGAAGCTGTCCACGCTCTCCACCTCTCCATGCTCTCCACGCTCTCCACCCAAGGGCGTAGGTAACTAAAGATTATAGATCCTGGACATATAGGCATTCTCTATGGGCCCCAGCACAAGGTTTAAACCTTTAAACCAGAGATCTTCAACAGGGCGTCCAAGACCCCTAGGAGCTGCAGGGTGGCCACAAAATTATTGTTCAATAGTAAAAGAAAAAAAACTTGATGATAGGCTTAAGTGCCTATAGGTACTGTAGATAGCCACAAGGTAGCCATCCACAGATAAAGTTAAGCTTAAGGATTCACTGTGCCACATTCTAACATTAAAACATGATGTATAAATATATGAATATGTCAACAATTATTATTTGAATAGCTTAGTCTTGTAGGCACCATAAAAAGGTATGTATAAAGTCTCTAGGCCGCCCTATACGTTATTGTAGGCCCAAGTTAATATGCAACTCTATTTCATACAATATCTAAGTAGGGGGTCCCTGCTCCATCTCTTTTTCAACTGAGGGGTCCTTGGCCTTAAAAATGTTGAAGACCCCTGCTTTAAACCCACTGAGGACTTCCCCATGGCAAGTACTATGAAAAAGACTCTTTTCTTGACATTTTTTTGTGATTTTGATAAAAGTAAACAGGAAAAAAAAAACTTATTACGACCAGTCGTAAGTTGGCAGAGCACCACCTACTGTAACCGCCATTCTTCCCTTTCTTCCCCCGCTTATGTATACGAGGGGAACTGGCATAACCCGGTTATTCACTTGACCATGTTAAGACCCTGGTTACTGCTGTGCATGTAAACACACTGTTGTGGTGCATAACAGTCAAAATATACAAAGTAAGAGAACAGAAATAAATGTAATTAATATTCATTAGTTGCTGCATGACTCAAAGAAGTGTGTTCCTAAATGGGAGAGATCTGGCCTACAGAAAAGTAGTACTTCTAAGATGGTCTTGTTGTAGAGCTCTTGTGACATAACCCACCATGATGCATACAGTCCAAATGTAACTTGGGAAGGTTGTATAAGGGAACAGAGTATGACCTCACTTTTGTCCTTTGAGACAAAAAGGAGGCATTGTCTTCTCAGACTGAGTAGAAAGTAACGAACCCACTCACTGTTCCACGAACAAGCTCCAAGGACAGTGGGGAGGCTTGTTTCTCTGTGTAATCTGTGTAGATGCTGTTGTTCAGATTTGTGTTGTTCTTTCTCTGAACTGAGCTGACCTTTCCAAATGCCTGGATGCCGATTTACGTCATTAAGTCAAAGCTGCAATTGAGAAAGGTTTGCAATTGTTCTCTTCACCAAACAATGGGGCTGAACTTTAAGTACTTGTGTGAAAAAAAAAATGAAGAATTCCAATATCATCAAGTCTGCTTACTCTGCTGTGGTAAAATCATCACACTGGTAAATTAATTTTTCGAAAATGCATTTTACTAGGAGGTACTAGAAAAAGTAATAGAAAAGTGTGAGCAAGGAAAAATGATAAACTATACTTTTTTGTACTGTGCTCCCTGCTCGAGTTCCCAACAGTTTAACACTTGTTTTCAAATTTTAATAAATATTCTCTGCCTCTGTTCTCTGTTCTCATTAAATGGTTCAAAAGGCATAAAATGGGGCGTGGCCTGAGTACGTGGGTGTGGTTAAAGTATAGGGGGCGGCTCAGTATCACATGTAGACCACAAATTATAAGTTTCATGTAAATCGGACGATGTTTGTCATATAAGGCTGATTTCCTGTTGCCAGCGGGAGGCGCTATGACCAAAAGTCAATTTTGGCCTGTAGATCTCCTCAGGCCTGGACTCTTGTCAATCATGAGAAATTTCAGGCAGATATGACAAAGTACACTGAAGTTACAACAACTTCTTCGTTCATTGATAAATGCTCAAAATGGCCAAAAAGTTTTGCTTTTAATAACTTTTCATCTTTAAGGTGAGGAGATGGCACAGACCAAATTTGAAGTCCATCGGATGAGATCTGTAGGAGGAGTTCGTTAAAGTACATTACCTTGATTTTTAGGCGTACTTCCTGTTGCCGCTAGGGGGCGCTATGACTTTGAGTAAATTTCAGCCTGTAGATGTTGTCAGGGTTGGACTCTTATGAATCCTGAAAAGTTTCGAGCCAATTGGACAATGTACACTCAAGTTACACTTACTTCCAAAATGGCCGCCTCGCCACGGCCACGCCCTATGACGAAAAGTTTTTCTTTTAATAACTTTTCATCTTTAACATCTTAAGATGGCACAGACCAAATTTGAAGTCGATCGGATGAAATCTCTAGGAGGAGTTCGTTGTAGTTGAAGTATGAAGTGGAAATGGCCCAAATCGCAAAATCTTTGAACTTTCAATTCAAAATGGCGGACTTCCTTTTGGGTTAAGGGTATGGCTCCAATGAGCTTTGTTGTACGTCTTGACATGCTACATATGTGTACCACGTTTCGTTAGTACACGTTAAATGTACTGCAGGGGCTACATTTTTTTATTTTGTAGGGGGCGCTAGCGAGCCATTTTGTGTGCCTATTCCCGAAACCCTTAAAATAAGTACATTTTCACCAGGCTTGATGCGACTGCCAATTTTGGTGAGTTTTTGAATATGTTAAGCCCCTCAAAAAGGCAATTAATTTGCTGTAATAATAACAATTCCTTCAGTTCCAATATGTCTTATCTGCTGTCGTCACTCGGGGCCCTAATAACTGAGCTTATAGTTACCCAATGGATGCACCATACCAACATGTCAGCAGAGCAGTCACACTTCCCAGTGGCAGTATTTGCCGTATTGTGTTCACCATTATTCCTTCTCTGGTACGAATGTGTGTGTCATTGTTAGTGTGTGTTTGAGCATGTGTGCGTTTTTTGCTTATATGGGTGGTGCATCTGTGGTTTTCCCACCATCTGTCAATCTGTCTAATAAATGAGGAAATTTAAAATAGAAGCTAAGTAATACGTGCAGGAGAGAAACTGAGATGAGAAGTTTACACCGGGTTGTGTCCAGAAATCAAACATTTTCATACAGAGAAAGTGTCTCCTCTCTTTCTCACCAACACACACACACACACACACACACACACACACACACACACACACACACACACACACACACACACAAACACACTAAACCTACTGGCAGGATTGAGTGTCCCTCTAAAGCGTTTGTCTATTGATATCTGTCTGGAGAGTGGGAGGCCTGGCAGCTCGTCTTCCCCCACTCTCTCTCTATGCACACTCAAGTTCATGACCTGTTGCGTAACACTGATCCTCAACCATTGTACTAGATGTAACAACATGATTAGACCTAAAACAGATGTAGATTTTATTTTTTTGTGGTTTGTGTATAACATTAGAATCAGCAGTGTGTGAGAAATGGAGGGTATAAGAGGAGCAAAGAATAAAAGTACCAAATAAGCAGTTCGAAGACAGTAAGTTAACATGTACATCACGCGATTCGTGTTTCTTTTCCAAAGGCAAATTTGTGTAAGGTAAGTTATGGTTAGCCAATTTCTTGGAGAAATTATTTATAACGTTAGCTACATTATATAATGTCAAGGGTAGTTAGGGAAATACTGTATTGAGGAAAAAACTGTGGTCATGTTTGCAGTTACATGCATTACATTCGGTTTGTGCAAGTGCAAGAGTTTGTACAATTTGTGGCTGTTAAATTAATAAGTAGGTTATCTTTGCTTATCGGAGTGCTTAAACTACCTAAGTGCCACTTCTCTTGCTTATGTTCCAGCATCTGAATCTCTGGCCCCTTCAGGCATGCAGCTTCTTGTAGTCCATCATTTAGCTCTGTTAATCACCCAAACCTTTGATCTGGGAGCTCTATTACACATACTCCAAAAGTACAGAGATTTTAGCTGGAAAAACCAACTAGTGTGCTCTTTATGTCTATGTTTTTTATGTTTGTATGTCTGAGCTGATTTACCTTTCTACGGCATTTCACAGTGATCCTATATGTAGGTCTATACACCTGAAGTTGTCACAGAGACATGGTCAGATCCTTTTATCTTGACTTTCAGGCATAAAAGGTTACACTGAGATAGAGAACAGTGGCTTAGTGATGGAAACATTATTTGATGAACACAAATGTACTGTGTCAAAAAACCTTAGAATACTGTAGATCTCCTTCATACCTGTCTGTTTGACTCAAGGAAGGTGGCAGTTCCATTAAAGATTGGTCAATATCTCCACAGCAGGTACAGAAGAGCTTCCCTCTGAGATTAAAAATGTAGGGAAATAGGCAATTGACACTGGATATGAACAAGACGAAATCACATCAGGGTTGTTTTGTGGAGCGAAAGTAACACTGTGCCGGCACAGTATATTCGAGGCCCAAGTATCAAAGCATGTCCTAGGCCTGGAGCCAACAGTGCTTCTTTGACCTCTCTGCATAATTCAACTACTTATCCAATCCAACAGGGTGACTGTCAGGGCTATCCGTTCCCCTTCATGGCTGGCTGGGACTTACCAGTTAGTCACCCTTTCTCAGTCATGGAAAGTGTGACGAGTTTTAATCCTGAGACTACATATGATAATCTCCTCAGCGGCTTCATTTTTTTGATTAGTAGCAGTGAGAAGTATGGTGGATTGCTGGCCTATGACAGGGAAACCATTTGGACAGAGAAGTAGAGTGTGGTATTTGTCATTGAGAGGATACTGAGCATGAAGGGGTTCCATTCGATGAGTGGCCGACCTGCTCAGGGTAGCTGTGGCACAATCCTGGGCCTTTGCCAGCTACATTTCTCCCTCCACCTCTCTCCCCTCTAGCTCACATCCTACCATTCAGGCAGACTCTCATTAAGTGCCCTTTTGTTGAGGGATTACTGAGTTTATATATATAACCTCTGTTCTCACTATCACTGGACTGTCAAAGCAGTTGTTGGCAATGCCAGCTCATTTAGAGTCCATCTCTGTCTGGCGTCTGACTCCCTTCCCTGTCTCCACATTTTCAGCCTGTCTCATATCTCTCTGTTCCAAGGACTTCTCTCCCTCTTGATTATACAGTCACTCTTTTATCTATTTTTGTCAATAGTATTTCCCTGTTGAGTTGAACATTCAGAGAATTACTGCCTCAGTGTTCCCATCATTTTGCTGCATTTGATTAGTCAGACATCAGATTTATTTCTGAAATGTTTGTGCCTGACTGCCCTCAATCTGTGTGCACACATGCACCTTTCATGCCTTGTCTGACACTACTCATGTATGTTTGTGCATGCGCTGTGTTTTAGGTTCTGTTACTACCCGGCATGAGAGAGTTAGGCAGAGTGAATTCTAATTGGTCACTGACACATTACAAGTTAAGTTGTGGGGTTGGCCTCTGGAGAAATGCACTTAAGCAACTCTGGCAGAAACACTGTTATGGTAGAAGAGGTCAGTGGCATGGAAACAACAGTTTCTATTTGGGGGGTTGGTTTTGTTTGTGTGTCTGTCTGTGTGTGTGTCTTTAACCCTGTTGACCTTTTGTTCAACAACATATGCAGTCATAACTCTGAAGTGGTGTTCATGCGTCTCTTTGTGTTTTGCAGGTAGACAGAGCCCAGCACCAGTTGTCCTTGAAGCACACCAAACCAGGCTAATGGCATTTGAGCTTCAGGTAGACAAGGACCTCTCTGGACTCTCACTTGTCTGCAACTCACCCTCCGTAATTCACTGCTTTACTCATTTTTTTTCTTCCTCTCTGCCTCCAGTCTTCCTCATTTGTTTTACTAGGCCAGGTCATGTTAGTGTTATATAAGTATTGGACTGGGAGGTGCAGATGGGAATATGGATCGCTGTGGATCCAAACGTCCAGTGGGTAAAAATAAGCCGGTCCTTTATGATCCACTATATTGTAACACCAGCTATGTCCATCTAAATGTCAAATATTGTCCTGGCTCTGAGATAAGTGAGGGGTTGAACATTGTAGATGGATTTGGACAGAAAGTTGGTATGCTCTGTGTTAAGACATAAATGCCTCACAAGAAGGTCATCAGAGGAATAGACTCTCGGTCTGATTTAGAAATCACAGCCCGAGCTTCTGTTGGAGTTTCATCAGCATGTCCATGTCTCATAAAATACATGTTGCATCATACCTTCGAAGGTCTGACGGGTAATTCTGTACCCTATGGCTTCTCAGTTCTCCGGTCGCTACACCTTCCACTATTCAGTTAATCTTTTTTTTATTTTTCAAACTATCTTGGGGAATTAGTGTCCAGAATAAATGTCTAAATGTCCAGTTTTACATAGAAGAGGCCGCAGAACCTTTCCACTCTACATCATTTAGCTGTCCTTACTTTCTGTCTCTCTGTGGGCCTCAGGTGTTCAATCATCATACTGGAACAAGGTCAAGCTTTTCCTATCAGCACCCACTCAGAAGCCATCATCAGGCCCAGCACCCCAAACCCTAGGACTTGCTGTGCCCTCTCCACTACCCTGCTTATGTATCACCGGGACTGCTCACTATCCAGGTACAGAACTTAACCTCAGGAGAAAAAGAGACAGCGTGACAAGAGGAGAGTCCGAGAGGTATCTTGATTTTAACATAACTGATGGATGAGAGGTTAATGGGGGGTACTTCAGTGGACTGTTGGTAATGGGGAGCACTATGACGTAAAAAGTGCACGTTGAGACCAATTATTTTTCCAGGAAATTAAGGCCATGTCCACACGTACCAAAACGATCTTTTTTTCCCCCGTCTTCCCTGGCATCGTTTCAAGAATATTCAGCACGCTACTTCATATTCCAGGCCTATAGGTGGCGCTGTTTCTGCTACAGAAATTCACCAAAAAACGGAGAAGAGGCGGAGCATGCGCATAAAGCTTGCACACTGTATACAAACAGACAGTATATTTTGCCCTAGTAACCCATCTTCTCCAGCAGGAACACAAGCATGTAGTCCGCCATTGTTGTTGTTATGAGACATCTGTCGGTACACGATCCGTTTTGCCTGCACGATCCATTCTGCACATGCGCAAAATGTTCACGCATGCGCTGTTGTACGAGGATTTACGACACTGCACGATCTGTTCCACGCTTCCGGTCGACAGCCAAGCTAACGTTAGTTTAGCTTACAGCTAATTCGGCTAACCAGTAGCTGAGACAGCATGTAATAACTTTAAAAGACCCTCAAATGTCGTTAGGAATGTCTGAAAAGTTGCTAAATGTAATTAGCGACAAAGTCGCTAACTTAGCAACATGCCCCGCCCTCACTGCTGTACAGAGGCTCATAGAGCAGCGCATGCGGGATCGTTTGAAAGACATATGTACATATGCAGAGATGTTCCTCGATTTATAGTTAGATGAAGCGCTTATTGTGGTGGATTAGCTCTGCTTTCTGCTCAAGACTCCGCCATTGTTGTCATTTAGCAACCAAGCGTCTCTAGCCAATTTCAGCTGCACAAGCTACAAAATAACTAATTAGGCGGTATTTAACTCATAAGACTGTAGCGACATGCCTATAGGTAGCAGTATACAGAACTATGTGTACAACTTCTTCATTTGGTTACAACAAAGACAAAAGTGCTTAAAATTGTAGAAAACCACAATGTTTACTACGTGTGATGCACGACGTAGCCATCTTTGAAAGTGAACTCGGGGTCCTCTGAGTTCAGGCGACTTGACGAGTCGTATATACGACCTCGGGGGCGTTCTTTTTGTAACTTCCGGCTTGTAACTCCGGAAAACGACTCGTAGATCGACTTCGGTGGACAAAAAGAACGCACCATATATACTTGACGTTCCACTTACAGGATTGCTCCAGTGTCGCAGGAAATTCCGCCGAATGCATGTCTTTTCTGTTTCCTTCGGAAAATGTCGAAAGGAATTTTAAACTCCGGTGGATTTATGAAGACTATTGTTGACTGCTTCTCAGATCTCTGCATGGTAAATTGAGACAGCTAGCTAGACTATCTGTCCAATCTGATTTTTCTCTAGCACAACTATTTTGCAGCGGCTCTGTGCGTACGATTGTGATTGGTTTAAAGAAATGCCAATAAACCAGAGCACATTTTTCTCCCATCCCGGAATGGTATGTGGACTAGCCAGACACTGCTCCGCTCCGCAGCGTGTGGATGGTCTGGCAAAGCGAGACTAGTGGTACAGTAACACACTGCACTACTGCCAACACAGCCCACACTGCTTTGTATCACCCGCCAAAGTCCCTACCCACACAGACTTTAAACACACTATGCATTTGATCACAGACCTTACTATAAATCTCCCCCACTTTTTTCTTACTTGTGCTACCATGGAGCTTTATGACTCTTCCCAGTCACCCTCTTTTGCAATGCTGCATACCACATAAAACCTCCACCATACGGCCACACTACTTCTTCCTACATTTTGAGCAGTGGGTGCCACAGTAATTATAGGAATCATGTTGTGGAATCTCTAGTTGTGCCATATTTGCTTTCCAATAAATGATTTGGAATAATGTCACTAAAATAGCTCTATATGTATTTGCTTTGGATAATAAATAACTGATATACAGTATATAAGGAGTTAAAAAAGAAAGTAGCTTGCTATGCATCATCAAATTTATATTGGGTTAAATTACCACATAAAGCAAGTCCATTAAGGGCTAAATGAACAAGATCTTACACCTGCAAGCATTTTGCAGGTGACAGATTATTTCCTATCCTGGTTATAGGACTGTATGTTTCCGAGTCAGAGGCAGCCTGCACTGCAAACAGACTGAACAGCAGAGTCGAACCATCCAGCAGAGTATCACGGTAGCACATAAGACTCGTGTCTTAGCCCCAAGCGTCTCTAATTTCTGTCACGATAAATAGATTTACTAACTTTCAGGTGTCTATCCATTTATGTGACATGGCGTGTTTGGGCATGCTTACTTGCATTTGTTCGTGCATGTTGAGAGTATGTGCATGTATTTCAGTAGGTCAGTTTGCAGCCTCTAGTTGCTGTAACTGTACTCCGACTTAGAGCCTTATATTACCGTATTATGTCTTTGCACGTGTGCGGTCTTTTTCCAAGGATTAATATTAATCTAGGTAGAAGTCCGCAGGGGACCTTTGCATGCTGAGTTGATTTACAGTATTGGGTGTCCTGGATGAAGCAGTTGCTTATCTTCTCACAGCAATGATCACATTTCTTTTAATATGAGGATTTTAGGTTTCAAACCATAGCTTCACCTTTCCTGCAGTCTATTCTTTGGTGTCCCAATCTTACTTCATCCAGTCTTCCTATTTTTCTTTTTTGTCTTTTTTATCTTTTATGACTATGGCTCTGTCCTTTCTTGGTAAAACATTGCTGCATCTAAATTCTGTTTGGCTATGCACAACAATGAAAGGAGTGTCTGGAAAGAGCTTTGGTCTGGAGACACTGAGGGTATGCCATTGTGTTTATGTCAGTGCCCAGCTTAAAATACTACAGAATAAGGTGTATGAGTGCTGTTATTTATGGTAGGTTTTTATATTTGTGTATAATGGTGTGAGAGATGTGCCAACGTGCTAAAGGATATGTGCATCCCTCCCTCCATTCAGTCACCTGAGGTAGGGTGGTGGATGCCAAGAGTTGACACACTTTGGAGTTGAGAAAATACACACACACACACACACACACAAACATACATACACACACACCACACATACACATACATAAAGTGTTGTTGACATATGATACAACTATGTCAAGGTCCCCAATTATGTAACCGACGTAAACTGACAGATATTGTGACACACCTCATACATTAAATAGATGGACATACATACATACATAATAAGTATAACCAGACCGAATGGGATTTGATACTCTTGAACTCAAGTCATTTCATAAGTCAGGCTCTGATTGATCCCAAATTTGGTGTGACAGTGGGCAAGGTCTGAATGTATGAAAAATAGAATGTGACTATCTTTATGCCTTGAGACAATACAGTGCTACGAACACATAAGTGCGATAAGCTGAATTATCAAATATGAATGCATTCATTTCATTTAAGGCATCTTTGGCAGAAATGCCAATCAGAGTTTGCTTGAATGTTATGACTGCGCTGAATCCAGCAGTATATAACTGTACCGGGTCTAAATGGCATGTCTGTTATCAATCTAGAGACAAAAAAATGCACTTATGGGCGCCTGGGTAGCTCACCTGGTAGAGCAGGCACCCATATATAGAGGTTTACTCCTCGACGCAGTGGCCACGGGTTTGACTCTGACATGTAGCCCCCATTATGTCATTCCCCCTTTCATGTCTTCAGCTGTCCTATATAAATAAAGGCCTAAAATGCCAAAAAATAATCTTTAAAAAGAAAATGCACTTATAGTATATATAATGGAGTACTAGTCGTTAATTTAAATCGTCCCGATCGTGATTTTGATCCCGATGCCATTCTATTTTGGCTATGGTTGGCAGGAATGCCCTCTCTCTGAAATGATCTGTGCTTGGCAAAAGTCTCCCGTCACAGGCAAGAGGAGGTGCAGAAGTCTAGTTTTCTCTCAGAACACTTGAATTACAATAGGCTGAAAGGTTATTATGGAATATTTTGGCTTCCCCAGCTTTAATGGTGTATTTGAAGACTGAAGTAAGAACATAAGCAAGCGATAAAATATTTTAGATTACCCTGAATAGCTTACCCTTTGAGGGCAAAGATGTTTTGACAAGTGAGTTTTTTTCCACTTCAATATCTGTCCTCTTGGCCTGTGGTGGCAGCCAGTGAATTGTTTCCCCTCTGTATGATCCCTGTGTTTATTTGTCTCTTGCATTTGGCATGCAGCAAACTGTTTATTAATAGCTAGTCCACAGCCTGAATTACCTACATCATGTGGTATTTTTAGTGGGGGCTTAGGTGTTTAGTGACCCATGAGCATTTGGTTAGCGGGTTTATCTGGTGTGATGTCATGTGAGGAGATCAGTCTGGAAAATGACCCCGCAAATCACCGCACAGGTAAGATCAGCCTTTCTCCACTGCACTGCGCCACGCCAGCAGAGGTAGATCTTTACGTGTTTTTGCAGGGATTAATTGTTTTTGTGTTTTGTATTTGATTTTTTTGTGCATGTGTTGCTCTGTTTCTGCCTGACTGCATGTGTGATCTTCATGGCTTCTGAGTGTTCTGCAGGCATGAATTTAAGTCGATGTGATTACGCACGTCTCTCCTTGGACACCGCCTAAATCGGTCCAGGTAAATCCACACTCAAGCCACCTCATTCAGATTACTTGTCTCATCCTTAATCTTTTAAGGCTTTTGAAGTAGGTCAGCAGTACAAAAACAAACAACAAACTAGTTCTCAGAACCATGAAAAACACTGAGCATGCACATAACATTTATTAAAGACATTTATGTATAGAGGAGTAGATTGTTTGTTTTGAAGTAAGAACTATGCAACCTAGCCAAATATATTTGTGTGTGTGTGTGTGTGTGTGTGTGCTCTTTGTTATTTTTCCTTTCAGGTTCCCCTCTAATCTATATCTAAATTCACTCACCAACTTCATATTAGCCTCCTCTTCCGATGTCCGTTGCCACACATGGGCAAAAGACAGACCTCACCAGCACTTCCTTCCTGCACTCCCCTCCCCTCACCCTCACCAACCATCGTTAATACAGACATATCTGCCGATCACATTTGTAGGATGCCTGAATGTGCTGTAAAGCCCTCTGGCGCTGCCGTAGCCTTGATACGATGAAACATCGACCCAGTTGACGTACTCTCATTCTGGCCAGTTATGGTCTGAATGGTGGCTTTGTGTGTAGCATGTACAGTCCCTGCAATGAAGATGGGTCCAGTTTTGTTTTCTGGTCCTTTCTGTGGGGTCTTAGCAAGATATTCTCGCAATAGTGCTGATGTTCTCAAGGGGCTGCAGATTGCCCATATTTACAAGCCAAAACATGCACGTGTCGTAAACTGGGTTCGATTTTAAATCGCCAATTATCAATGAATCAGCTTTGCTGTAGTTTATGTTCCAAAAAAAGTGTGACTTTGAATCTTGTTGCTGTCATAGAAGAAACTACACACACAACAAACAGCAATACGTCTGAGAATAACCATTTATAATAATAAATGTAGATGAATATAAATGAATAATGTTGGATTACTATTTCTAATTTAATGGGCTATTCTGAATATTTGGGGATGACACATTAAATAATATAGGCTAATATTTTAAAAGAGAAAAGAACACAGCATTCGAAGACTGATTCTGACGTTGATAACCATGGAAACGATCGAAGCATTCGGGTCAGTTCTAAATTAAATTGAAATGTATGGGTCTGTAGACTTGTGTTATTTTTAGAATAGTTATTCTTGGCATATCCCACTTTTTAACCAGGAATATGACCAAATATTTCAATGTATTGCAGGTGAAGAATCTTTCATAATTAGTTCTTGCAACAAATAAGAAAATGACTTAGGCAGGGGCCAGGAAGTCACGTGTATATAGTGCTTGATGTTTTTACATTATTTAATTTTTTTTTTTTTTTTATCAAACACACATGCAAAATGAAATAATTATAATTATATGAAGAAATCGTGATGCTTGTTATGTTAGGTTGTTAAAAAACTGTCACCGAGAGAAAATGGGTTCAGCTTTGTCCTTCCTCCTTGTTTTTCTTTTTCTTTCCTCTCTCCCTTCCCCCCAGACACCCCCCTCCCAGCCCTGTCTTTGTTTGCTTGCTCCTTTCCCTGGATGGGTTACCACCCAACAGCCTGCTTTGGGTGCTCCTGATTGGAGGATTGCTTGTGATGAGGGTGGGCCCAGTGTGAGCGCTTTACCAGTGGAGAGCCAGCTATCAGAGAGAGCATTCAGTCTCAAGTGTAGGCACAAGCAGGATCTGTCTCTGTTTGCTTTATCTGCTGCTGCAGCACTAGTCCAAACCTCAGCGTATAGAGGACTGTCTGTGGCTTTCTGTTTCTACTCAGCTACAAGAACTGCCAGACAAGGAATTAAAAAGGAATTAAATATCCACTCAAACTTGGCGTTTTATTGTTTCTCTTCTATTTCCTCCTTCCTGTCCTGATGCCCACAGTAGTGTGGTCAGGGCGAGGGGATGGGTCCGGCTGTGGAGGCTCAGGCCCAGAAGGCCATGGATTTAGAGCAAAAGCAACAGCAACAGCAACAGCAACAGCAGCAGCAGCAGCAGAACCAGCTGCAGCACCAGCAGTGCTACATGGAGAAAGGAGTGATGCTTGAGCCCTTCCTACACCAGGTGGGGGGACATTGCTGCGTCTTGAGCCTCGGGGAGCAGACCATCTGCAAACCCCTCATACCCCGCGAACATCAGTTCTACAAATGTGTGCCTGCTTCCATGAGGAAGTTCATCCCCCAGTATAGAGGTAATGCAAACTAACCTTTCCTAACCTGTGTTGTGGCTGTTGTGTTTTGTTGTGTTGTTATGCATATCTCTTTATTTATTTCACTGCTCTATGTGCAAATCAGGTGGGAAATTAAGTTTTGCAGGTTGTGTGTAAAGTGTACATTTTTAGATTTTTAGGAAAAAAGAGCTCCCTGCTTCTGCTCAAGTGTTGTTTCTCTGTGCTCGACGACAGTCCGTGCCAAATTGTACCACAGGGTGCTGCAGCTGAGACTGCAAGTGGGCCTCCTACAAACAGGCCAGCCAGTTGTGATGTCCTGTTTGTAGGAGGCTGTACTAACACAGGTAAGTCAGGCTTGCCCCCAATTCTTTTTCTGGAAATCCACTATGAGGTCATCTGAAAAGGTCAACATCGGCACGAACACAGCCACTGATGTTAAATCAGCCTCATATTTTCTATTTTCCCTTTCCGTTGCTTTGCTGTTAATATTTTCTGGCAACCGTGCCTTCATTTCAGCAGTTTCTTCTCTTTATCCTTATTTTTTACTTACAATCTCAGTCCTCCTCGCCTTCACCTTATTTTTCCTCCTTCTTTAGCCATATTATGGAAACACCATGGGGAGGATAGACTGTTTATGATACAAACAAGCTCTGGCAAACCTTTGCTATCCTGTTGACTATTACTTGTTGTGCTCTTCATCTATAGCTGAAGCCTGTTGACTAGCATCATATTTTTTGTACTGTATACTGCTCATCATTTTGTGTGAGATTGACTTTCTGGTGGAGAGTTAGATGAGAAAATCTATGCACTCTCATATCTGTTTGTTAAATATATTATAGAATTTTTGGTAACAAATAGAACTTACATTTTGTAGCCTTCTGTCATTTGTGTTTGAGCTGTTATCTTCTCTATGTTACTTTTTAGCATTAGACCTACTTAAAAGCACGGTCTGTTTTTGTGTATACAAATTACAACCCACTGCCTGCATATCAATATTGATTGATTGTTCTTTCATTCTGTCCTTTTCTGTGTTGCTTTTATAGCTCACTATCTCTGTTCCGTCCCGTTATAGTTTTGTCCAGGTATTGTTAGGACAGATGTCTTAAAGAGATGTGGATGTAGACCCAAAGTACTCAAAAAAGCAGCAAGATGTGAATAAGAGATTCTTAGCACTTTAGAGCTTGTTTTCTCTTTATTGGCAGCTTTATTGTGCTTTGATTCTTTATGAGAGATGTATTCTCTTCACTGCTCCATGACACACGTGTCTAACAGGTGTCTTTCTGTTTCCCTCTATGTCCTGCTCTCAGGTGTGGTGTCAGTGAGCTTTGAGGAGGATGAAGAAGGAAACCTTTGCCTCATTGCTTACCCCCTCAAGAGTGACCCAGCAGTAGATCTCATGTGGGGGGAAATGATGGCATCCTCGTCGCTTGTGGACGGCGAAAATCACATCAAAGATGGCCAAAGCCGCCACTCTTGTGAAGACAAAGACAAGAGGTGAGATGAAAGAGATAAAGTAAGGGGTAGTCAATGCATCAACAGGCAAGGGCAAAGTGAGGCACTTTCACACTTAAATCAAGGCTAATGTAAATTTTATTAATAATTAAATTAAAGATAATGCATTGATCACTTCAGAACCAACCATGATGTACTGTATTTAAAACAATCTTTAGTTTTCCACGAATGGTAAAGACAACTGTATTTAGTCTGAAGACTCATAAATCGACACGCACATTGACTTACACATCCAGCTTAAGGCATAAAAGGCTCTAACTGTTAAAGGCTGATCCTTGGCCTTGGCAGTTAGAGAGAGGATCACAGCGTCAGGGTTACATAACTGCAATAGATTCATGTCCATGCATATACACAAACCCAAAACTTAGTCAGCCCTGGGAGTGGCGGAACGGCTGGAAGGCTGATACTGGTTGACGGCAAAATATATGACAAGGTTGATTTTAAATGTTTTGGAAGGATGATCGTGAAAGACACTATTCCACTGGGTTCTTCTTTATATCCAATATATCATTGCTGCCCTCTTGTTTTATGCTCTACTATCCACATAAATAGACTACTTTAAAGCTATAGTGCGTAATTTCTGTCTCCCCCATGAGGAATTATAAGTAATGACAACAAAAATGTTGGCGCATCCACATGACACAAGCCTTCCCCCCCTCCTCTACCCAGTTGCTTGTAACCAAGGAGGACATGGAGGATTTAAAAAAACATGATGGACTCTTCAGAAGAGGTAATTATATGTGCTCGATTTTCTGCGCGCGAAATTGGCCTGACGACACCATTTTCTAAACATAGCCATACTGACAAATACAGAGAGCGTTTTGTGGAGCTGATAGTTCTAATTAGCTTTGTATCAACTTATTTGGCAATGGTATCAGAACAGCATGAAAACCAAGGCACTCTTGTTGATGAAAATATTAAAGCAACACTTGAGAACTTTTCCCGCTTCGGTCCCCCTACAGGTTGGAAGCAGAATTGTCCGTTACATTACATTGTCCAGTTCATTCGAACTACAGATCCGCTACCCGATCCGGCAAACTTGCATAATGTAATGTAATGGACAATTCCGCTTCCAACCTGTAGGGGGACCGAAGCGGGAAAAGTTCTCTAGTGTTGCTTTAAAAAGCCTTTATTGATGGCATAGCATAAAAAATACGCACCAACGTGTTGCTGCCACAGGCTTTCTTCAGGGTGACTAACCAGAAGTGAGTTACAAACAGGAAATATATAGAACAAAGACATGTGTCTACAAATACATGACTTAAATGTAACGGAAGTTCATTAATATTCAAAAGTTACGCACTAAAGCTTTAACCACATACACAAGCAGATAATGAGTCTGTTTTGTTTTTTTGTGTGTGCCTAAAACTAATGATGTTCTCTCCGTCTGCCGTCCAGTGTTCACAAACTGGAGGAGGAGGCCGAGGTGTTCTACTACAGACTGGAGCGCAGTCACAGTAATGCTGTACCACAGCTCAAACAAAAACCCTGGACCGTCACACTTCAACAGCAGCACCTGCAGAAGTTAAAAGAGGAGGCTATGCACTGCAACCAATACAGTATCCTTTCACTGACTGAGAACTACACTGTTTTTCTTCTTCCTATTTTGGCAATTTTCCATATCACAGTGGAACTAGACAGGATTATTGTTCAGTGGTTCCAGGGACATGGCATGCGCCCCAGCCAACTGAGCCACAAGGACACCTCAACACCTGCCTATTTACATGCAGTTGAATAGTATACATGATAATCAGAGGCTCCAGCATGCACCTGGTGCCTGTTATCTAATACAATGTCTAGCTATCAAAGTCTTTGCCTCGTGGAGTTGTGCTTCCAAATCCCTCCCATTAGTTCCTTTATTTTGCTGTGACTTTCCTGTAGAGTCAGTACTGTAAGGATTATAGCATTCATGTGAATGCAGTGAAACCTGTGGAAGGAAAAGCTTAGATGTACACGTTTTTTTTTTATCTAAACATGTCGAGCAGTTGTATGTTGTAAGCTGATTAGGGTAGAAGAAGGCCACGGCTTTTTGACTCTGGCCTCCTTGACTCAGTTTACCAGAATTCATCCTGCTGGAGAATCTGACGTGGCGCCACACTTTGCCGTGTGTGTTGGACGTGAAAATGGGCACACAACAGTATGGAGACGAGGTCACGGAGGAGAAAAAGGCCAGGAAGATGCGCAAGTGTGAGAACAGCACAGCACCCGTAATAGGAGTCTGCCTCTCTGGCATGCAGGTGGGCTTTGATTCCAACACTGGCTTTAGTGTTTATGGCTTTGTCTTAAAGGAATAGCTAGACATTTTGGGAAATCGCTTATTGACTTTCTGGTGAAGAGTTGAAATGAGAAGATCTATACCACTCTCTAATCTGTTTTAATATAAGGCTATAGCCAGCAACTGGTCACCCTAGCTTAGGGCAAAACTGGAAACTGGGGGAAACAGCCAGCCTGGCTCTGTCTAACTACTACCAGCACCTCTTAAGCTCTGTAATTAACACATTACATCTTTTTTGTCTTATTTTGGATCTATTTCTTTAATAACCTGACTACCATGTATTGTTTATGAATCTACCCTGCAACAAAGGCCTGAAATTAGTACCTGTCAAGCACCAAATGGCAGTAAGATTTGTCTTTGGCCATTAAATCAGTAAAGGTCACCCACTGGCCATTAACTATTTGAGAACAATGGAACCTCTGTTCAACATCTCTGACGATGACCAATCAAAACAGTGGATCTGTACATTTTGGAATACTTGTTCCTTTTTCCTTCACTGCCATGATTATTTAAGCAGAAACTAGGAAAAAATATGAATAAGACACAAAACCTTGTTGTAAAACTAATTGTGGGTGTTATAGACCTAGTCACTATTCCTTCTCTACTTTTCAAACCCCTCTATGTCTCTCCATCCCTTCAGGTGTACCAGTATGACACGGGCCAGCTGATGTTCATGAACAAGTTTCATGGCCGCAGGCTGACCGTGCCAGACTTCAAAGAAGCTTTGTTCCAGTTCTTTCACAGTGGACACCGTCTACGACGCGAACTCTTCGCCCCAGTGCTGCACAGGCTCCAAGAGGTGCAAGCTGCCCTGGAAGCCTGTGAATCCTATCGCTTCTACTCCAGCTCCCTGCTCATTATCTACGACGGAGCACCCCACCAAAAAAGCACTGAGGACGGCCTCTCTGACGAAGAAGAAGAGGACGAGGAGGTGGAGGCTGAACCAGAAATGGAGGAGGAAGAAGAGGAGGAGGTGGGTGAAGAAGCAGGTGCACTTGGTTTTCCTCGCAGACCCTCCACGTCTAGTGATGGCAGCACCAGTGGCGGGATCTCAGGTGTCAGCCAGGCTCGCTTGTCCCGCTCAAGCCCCCGTAGCCCCTTGGTGGATGTAAGAATGATAGATTTTGCCCACACTACCTGCAGACATTACGAAGGGGACAGCGTGGTGTACAAGGGCCTGGACAGCGGCTACATCTTTGGGCTTCAGAACCTGATCACCATCATCTCCGAGCTGGAGAGCCACAGCACAGACTGAAGACTGACGTGACACACAAGACACAGATGCACAGACACAGATGCACAGTAACACAGAACAGGACTGGACTACAGAAGCGGAGAGAGTTTTCTCCTCTCCACTTCAAAATCAGACTTGTTGTAGCTGGCCTTTCATTGGACCCAGTTCCTGTTTCTGCCATTGGTGCTTCTGAATGTTTCTGTTGTGTGTGTCATTTTTTTGGATATAAAAGAGACCTGCACATAACCTAGACAAGACATCTGTGTGACTGATGCAGTGATTTACCCATTGTCATCATTCTGTTTAACCCGGTTCACTGTTGTGACCAAAAGGGTTGGCAGCAAATAAAAGTTTGAAGTCTTGAGGCAGTAGAAATGTTTTTCTTACTTCCGATTCCAAAGAAGGCGTCAGCATTTTGCACACACAAACACATTCTGTTGTGTGTTTACACTGGGATGGGGCAATGTGAAAGAGCGTATATCAGGACAGAGCTGATGGGAGGAAAGGTAGTGAGCACACACCCTCCATTCTTCTTTATTGCCTGTTCATTCTGCCATCCTTCTTTCCCTGTTCATCTTTACTTAAAGAGACTATATTCATATAAGTATCAGGGACAGATGATATAGAGTTATTTCTTTATTTGACATATTTCATAAAATAAACTGAAAGTTAAAAAAAGAAAGCGAATGAAGAGTACTACATTCCGTGTTATTAATGTTATGATAATGACATTAATTAATATTGTTATTTGACGTTTAAATACCTCTACCTTGTATGTATGTGTTGTCCACAGTCTGTTGGGGAGGAAAATAAAGACTTGGGTTTGTGTTAACATCTGTGTCTTCTTTTATATGTGCTGCTACTTGTTGACGAGGTCAGGAGCTTAAAGAAAGAAACCACAGACTTCCTGCTTATGGGAAATTTAAAATTTGCAGCAATTCAATTTCATGTAATATCCAGGATGGGCTGTCATCCCCTGGGTGTGTGCACAAATGACAGCTTTTTGAGCATGAGTCAGCACAAGCACATAATGACTATAAGTCATATCTCTACAAATACCTTGGAAAGTATGATAGGACTGCATTTAATATGAGCAGGTCCACTCTTACCACCTGCTGTGCAGGCAAATTACTAGAGCAAATGCCAAGCCTGAGGCCTATAATGTAATGTTGAGTGCAGCCATGACACAAGATTCCCCAAGCACATCTTTAGAGTCTTGTTTCCGCCAGTCTAGAAGAATGTATCTGTTGCAGGGATGTTAAAATAGAGACGGGTTGGTATGGCATGAGTGGAGGATGACGACATTCTGGGCTGCCTCAGCCAGTCCTGGTCATCTCCAACCAGTCTAAGGCAGACCGAGGGGAGTTGAACAATCTGCTCTCAGAGTCACAAGCTCTGTGTCATGCGAGGAGTACCGGCAGTCGGCATGGAGAAGAGCTATTAAGCAGACAGGCTTGCATCAACAGAGAGCACGGACCATTACCACATCAGTGTCTTCTCTCTGGAATGTTCTGTACTGCTGCCACATACTAGCGTGGCTATCACCAGACCAAGCTAAATTTTTTTAAGATTGAACATTAATCTGTATTTTCTACTGCACAAAAGGCGTGATCAATGGGCATAGTTCAAATGACTCTGTATGCAATTTGATAGTCCTTCAACCAATCAGACCAACGATCCGGGTGACGTACTTTTCAGGGCGAGGCAGCGCGAAATAGGCCTGGCGAACTCGATTCCTTTAAAGGATTTGGGTTATTCTGAGTCACTCACTAAACTGATCCGGGTTGTGCAAGTCACTTGTGTCACTTGAGTAAGTATTGATCTATAGGCGAGCTGAGGCGAGCTTGCAATGTTTCGGACTGTCTGCTCGACCTAACTACATTTTAACATACTACATTTTATACCAAAACCTACAGTAAGCCTAGCTAGGCTACGTGCAGAACATTGTATGTTATTTCAGAAGTGAAAGAATGGCTTTTGTTGTTGATTTGCTTTACCCTGAGCTCGAGTGAAGTTCACTCGCTCGTCTGCTACAGAATGACCCACTCATGACAACGTAACCAACTGACTCGCGCAAGAGCTCACAAAATTGTAAGTTATAAAGTTTTTGGCAGCGAAGATGGCTAGGACTAGTAGCTAATGTTGCAAGAGGTTAGTGTGAGGCGCTGTTATCGTTTTAGATTGAGTTGTAGTAGGACTCAACTGATCCGAGTTAATGATACTAGAGACTCGCGACTTGTGAGTTAATTTAAAGAGTCGGGTTAAAGATCCGAGTGAATCACGACTCAAACAGGTTTAGAGCGAAAGCCGGTCGGTAGTAAAAAAAAAAAAAAAAAGCCGGTCGGTAGTAAGGCAAAGACATCCTTCTTTTGTAGGAAGTGTTCCAGGGCAAGTTTCTGTTCCGTTTTCAGAGAAAAATTGCCTTTGAAATCTTTTAAAACAGTGGCATCAACGGGTTGCTGCGCTTCGGTAGCCGCCATGTTGAATGTAAACAAACAGCTGCTTGCCTTCTCCTATCATCATCGTGTTAAACCTGCCGATAGCGCGCCAGGTGGATAAGCCAGTTTGTGATTGGTTCCCGCAAATTTGTTGAAGCATGAAAGATAAATGTACAGGTTTCCAGCCTGAGCTGCAGGGCGAAATCAAATCGCCGGCAATCAACGACATATAACGCACAGCTTTATGTGCATTGTCATTTTTTAAAGATGCATTTTGATGTTTGACATTTCAATTTTAATGTATGGTGTACCGTACCACAGCTACACACATTATTTTGTTAAATTAGATCCTAAATATCTGACAGTTAGAACACTTATATCGGTTAGAGTAGTACATTATATTATGAAGACTGTGCATGTTTCAGGTAATGCTAAAAAAGAATATTGGCCTCCTGCATGTCACTATCTGTCACATACTGGCAGGGTTTTGGACTGTAACAGTAAAAGCACAGTAAAGCACAGACACTCTAATCTTTAAAGGTCCCATGGCATGAAAATGTCACTTTATGAGTTTTTTTTAACATTAATATGAGTTCCCCCAGCCTGCCTATGGTCCCCCAGTGGCTAGAAATGGTGATAGGTGTAAACCGAGCCCTGGGTATCCTGCTCTGTCTTTGAGAAAATGAAAGCTCAGATGGGCCGATCAGGAATCTTCTCCTTATGAGGTCATAACAAGCAAGGTTACCTCCCCTTTCTCTGCTTTGCCCGCCCAGAGAATTTGGCCCACCCACAGAGAGAGAGACATCATGGCTTTCAAACGAGCAAAGTGACAGTTGGTCAAGGCCACACCCCCACCCTCCACCTTGCCCCCCCCCTCTCCTCCTCAATAGCTACAGACACAGAAATGGCACATCCTAAGGAAAGCTCATTGTGGGACTGGCTCTAGTGGCTGTAATTCTGCACCAAGGCAGAATTTCGGGAAAGAGACTACAGATAAAGTATTAGGGGACCACTAAAGTCTATATAAAAGCATCCAAAGAGCACCATGTCATGGGACCTTTAAGAGTCTAGGCCAGGGCAGGGTTAGGGTAGTTTATGAGCACATACCGTAATTACACACCACATATAGACCACAATATGCCAAAGATCAGCTGCAGAGCCACAGTCAGACCTGAAGCAGGATATGCATGTGATGTTTCTGTGCTGTGTGATGGCAGAGTAATAATAAGATTAAAAGAGGATGGAGAACCCCCCCTCCCATAGTAGCCAATGTTGCGTCACAGCCTCAGGATCAGTAGGCTGCTTTTAACCATCAAAATTATCCCATTCTATCGTCATACTGTTTGCATGCATATGTATATTACACCACGCAGATACTTAAGCTTCACTGTTATTCTATATCATAGTGTTTGCATACCACTGTATGAAACGTGTGTGCATGTGCGTCCTCGTAGCCCATTGCTTTGTGAAGGTTGCCACTACAAATGGATCAGTTGCAGAACCACAGTTAAAATCACCATGGCAACAGCAACCTTTGCTGGAAGTGAAACAGTGTCATAGCTTTTTTGGGGCGACAAGAGACACGCCCCCATTCATCAAAATATGAATGCACTCTGTCACTTTTCATTCATTCATCAAGTCTGCTCCACCATCTCATGAACATTCAGTCAGTGATTGCACATTGTACATGCTTGCATGTAGACATAGTGGTGCACACTTCCATTCAAAGCACACGTTCCTGTGATTGATGTATTTCTAACCTCCAAAAACAATAACATCCATAATAATTCCATTACTTTGCCTGGCAAAGGTTGTCCTTTACAGTACCAGCTGAAGTTCAATGTCATGCATGATGCAAAATTAATTTCCCTTGTTGTTCATCAACTAATTTCCTTATCTCTCAGCAGTTCATTCATTATCTGCACCCTCATGATTATCTAATAGCTTTGAAGCACTTATTCGCTTATTACACTGTTGAAAGGCAGCTAACTATTCCACATCTCTCCTGCAGTCCAGACCAAATTTATTTATTTTTGGGTGTTTGCAGTTGAGGCTGCATGTATGTGCATTTGTGCATGTTTTACACCTTCTGTAATTCCTTGAATGTATTTTTCATTTTCTCACCCTGAATCCTGATAGATGCTACATAATTTAAGCTGAATTCCTCTTGCATAAACTCACCCACATCCTCTCTGTTTTTCATATGCTTATAGACACAAACAACAACACATGGCCTAGAACATCACAGTTTTTGGTTAAGAAGGGAAATTAGTGAACACAACCAATCTATGTGGTCTGAAGGCTGTCCGATGACTCTTACATATGAGCCTCCGCACCACTGCATCCTCTCACTGCCATCTAAGAATTGCTGCCTTGTCAGTCACATAATTTAGAGTACAAGCATGCAGTGGACGCTGCTGTATTTGGCTGTGAAAACAGAGTGGAGGTTTCAACCAGTCAACACTGCTGTGGCCAAGGTACGAGGTGCTATTCAGCTTTCCCTATTCCCTAAGACAGCACCAATCAGTCATACCAAAATGTCTTTGTACAGTATTTTCATTAGGTTTTAATGTGTCTTTATCAGTTTTTTTACACTTTGCTTAAAAGAGTAGTTTATTGAGTAGAACACGACTGCCAAAATGAGCAGCGCAGTGTCGAAAGAAAGCGAGAACTTCAGGAATAGAGCCAATTCTGTTTGTGCTAAATTGAGTTTACTCAATAGTGACAAGCGCGGCACAGGCAGTTACATAAACGGGTCAATAATGTTATGAGGGAGAGAAGAAAGCCAGAAAAACAGACAAAAAAACCTTTCTACTCTTTCTCCCTCATATGCAGACAAAAAAAATGTGATTGGTTGTGGTTGTGTAGAGATTAATTTCCTGGCCTGCTTAAAATCTGCTAATGATGTGTGCACGTGATCGAGTACACCAAAGTTGGTTTTCAGGTGCGGTCAGAAGAGCTTAAAGGTAGTTGCGCTTTAGTGTGAGGATGGTTTAATAATAAGACTAATACAGCAGGAATTTATGCTACAGATAAATCCCCAAGACTCCTGAGGCTGCATTTGAGTGACAGCTTTGACGACACACAGGTGATCTCCATTTAGCTAATTATGTCTATTAAAACCAACTGGCTGCACCTGTTCCCTTCCTTTTCCATACACGTACATTTATTTTTAAATGCAGCTCCCGTTTGCTGCCCTGATTGAACTATTCAGGCCAACTTGTCACAACTCACAAAGACATAAGAGTCTACAGTCATGCTAGCGGATCTGCGAGGCTTTACTTTGCACTAAGGCACAAGGCTGAAGACCTTTCTTTTTGATGTTGCTTTTCTTTAAATAATTGTTCATTTCTTATACTGAAGTTGCATTGTTGAAAACTGTATGACAATCTATATAAGCATATAAAGAGAATTAAAAAGTAAGACCGGTGGGACCGGCCCGTTCTGGGAATGGCAAGGATTGGATTGGTGGGTTACATGTATAGAGCAACGGCTTATACATTGGCCCATACTAGCAGCCTAAAATCTCATATTTCATCTGCTTTTATATTTTTTTATTGTTTTTAACTGCTCTTTAATGTTTAATTGTTAAATTATTCTCGTATTTTATCTGTTTTTCTAGTTTTTTTTATGTGCTATACAAATAAAGCTGCCTTGCCTTGCCTAAATGCTAATATCAGCAAGCATGCTGACATGCTCACAATGACAATGCTAACATGCGGATGTTTAGCAGCCAATGTTAGTCATACATAGCACCTTAGTTTAGCATGTTAATGCATGTATGTACAGAATCTCATGGCAATACATCCAATAGATAGACTGGGATATTTTAATCTGGACCAAAGTGGTGGACTTCACTTACCAACATCAGCATCCTTATAGCCATGCTACACGTGACTAAAAACTATTTGTTGGAAAATGTTTGTGGAACTTGCAGGAGAGAAACGAAAATGTATTATTTTGTTAAACTTCTGTTCCTATGGTTGAAAATGAACTTTCAAGATCAAACTTGAAGTATAAACATCAATCTCATGCTAAAAAAATTGTATATATAAGTAAAAATCTATAGTCTATATCATATAAATAAATAATATAAAAATAAAAATAAAAAACTCAAGAGACTAACAATTCTTCCAGGAATAATTTATCAAATAATCAGAGCAAATATTACAACATGATGTAACAGAAACCAAGTATTATTTATCACAGGAAGATAAAATCACACCATGACCCCATTCCAATCTAAATCACTTCAAAAAATCCCTACTCTCGCTTGAACCTGCTCTCACACATGCACAGGCTACAGCCTCTGCAGTTAACCCATATAAATACTAACAAAGCCCACGTGTAGTAGGTTATAACCACTACATGAAATCAAATTGACTGGAATGACAACACAGTGCACGGAGGCTCGGTCTGCTTGTCCAGTCACAGAAGAAGAGAAAGGCAGCGAAATGGACAACAAAATCAAGAGAGGAAAAGCAAAATGGAGCTAAGATGTAATTGGAGTGTTAGATAATGCTGGCTATCTGCCAGGCACCGGGCTTTGACCTGGCCTGAGGCCCCTGTTGTACCAACGGCATGCGGGTCTACTCTGTCAAACTCATTTACTCTGACCTTTTAATTACTTTAATGCACCATCAGAGGCACAGATTAACACTCAACACACTCTTTATTCAAGCTCACCCATGAAGGTCAAATGAAGGAAGACTTTCTGCCCTCTTGAATTACTCCATGAATTTTACTCTGGCCTCGCATTACACTGTCACGCTGCCAGGCCTCGATTGGATTAGTTGGGGATTACAGGAGTTTGCGTTAATTCTCGATAAAATAGATAAATACTATGAATATATAAAACCATTGTGAAACAGTTATTAGTCATAAGTGGTTGTGTCTTCCAAACAGAGCCTCGGCTGTCCACAGTCTGACGTAGTTTCAGCTAGACAGGTGCCAGACGTGGTGTTATTATAACAAACGTATTATGAATAAAATAGATCTGTCCCCTTCCCTACTAATGGACAAGACTCTATCCTCAGTGGTGGGTTAACATAAGCCCTTCATATTTGTATTTTCCAGTCTGGGTACTGTTGACAGTATTTTTGCTTTAAAGTCAAGTCAGGTCAACTTTATTGTCAATTCTGCAATATGTGCCAGACATACAGAGCAATTGAAAATACGTTTCTCTCCGACCCACGGTGCAATAAGGACACGTTCAACAAGTATAACATAAAAGATAAGAAATATATACAAATGAAGATAACAAAGATAAGTAATATGTACAATACAGTCATACATTCTAAATAGTGCAAATGTAAGGCAAAACAAAACATTATAGAAAACTAAAGATATAGAGAAATATAAAAGGAAGAGTTCCTGTCTTCTTTTTATAAAGCATATTAAAGCATATTTCCTGCCAGTAACTATTTTTTTATTTTAGTTATTTATTATCTGTTGTCTGCTAATAAAACTGCCCCCTGACTGACGAAAATTGCACAATCATGCCTCCACATACGCGCCGGAGCACTTCAATTTTTACATTTACCTATCTCTAAAAATAAGGAAGTAAAAGTCTGACTCATCTGCAACAGACGCAAGTTACCCGACTGATATGAATATCAATGCTTTGTGCTGTTCATAGAGAGCCTTGAATTCTTGGACAATCTTTGTATTTGGTTTCTGTCAAAGTAGCACAACGTCTAGTGAAAGGAGCATGTTTCTGTGAATCTCATTAAAATTCTGTCTCAGTACTTTGATAGCATACAACACACACCAAAAGCCCGAAATGTCAATGTGTGAAAATGCCATTCCGTTGTTCTATGAACATCTGTACTTTTGTATGTACATTATGTGCTAAATTGATTTTAAAATACAGTATGTCATGATGAGTTATTTCTGGAATGTAGCCAACATAGAGATTTTTTATTAATGAAATAAACCTGCGGGAGTGTGTGTCAAATATGCACAGCAGAAATGCTACAAATGTTCCGTTTGTAGCTTTGGAACGACTAGCCACAACTTCAGCTTGTCTGTACTTAAATGAAAGCTACCCCAAGTGCTCAACCTATTCAATTCAATTCAATTCAATTTTATTGATAGTATCAAATCATAACAAGAGTTATCTTAAGACACTTTACAGATAGAGTAGGTCTAGACCACACTATAATTTACAAAGACCCAACAATTCCAGTAATTCCCCCAAGAGCAAGCATTTAGTGCGACAGTGGCGAGGAAAAACTTCCTTTTAGGAAGAAACCTCGGACAGACCCAGGCCCTTGGTAGGCGGTGTCTGACGGTGCCGGTTGGGGGGGTGATGAACAGAGGCAATAATAGTCACTTTAAACATAATGGAACTATGACCAGAAATAGTAGTTGTAGTAGTTCATGGCGTAGCAGGGCACTGCAGGGCGTTACAGGATGTAGCATGGCACAGCAGAGCATAGCAGGACGTAGCAGGAGCCTGCCTCCCTCTATTTTTATTATTGATTATATGGTAAATGAATCTGACGACTATGAAGAGAGCAGGTGGGCCGGGTTAGGCGGACGCTGCAACTCCTCACTCCCTAACTATAAGCTATACCCTATGGCTACTATCCTGACTGTATGATTGATTGATTGGTTGATTGATTGATTGGTTGGTTGATTGATTAATTGATTATTTAGTTTTTTTAGCCCATTTGTTAAAATGTACATACAAAAATGAAGACATTTTAAGATTTTTGTTCATTATGACTTGCATACCCAACCCTAGATTCATACTTATGTGCATAACAGAACAAACTAGACCTTACACTTTGCTTTAACTGTAAATTAGTTTCTACCAACATAATTTCACTTGGTTTAAGTGTTTGAGTGTTTAATCTAATCTGATCATATATCAAAGTTTTTAAAGCATGATTTAAGCTAATGGGCTCTAGAGTTGTAAAGAGGATTTAATGCTGATTCCTGGGTACAGAGAAATGCATGATCATTTTCTCTTTGAGCACCTGGGCCTGAGGCACAACATGTCCTCTTACTTTAGTTGGTCTCTATCCCAATTTAGAATGTAAATAATATGGTCCTAGGTCTATTTCCATTGCCCGGAGTTCCATGTGTTAGGCACACACTGAAACACACATAATTGAAGGTTGCAGACACACACAATGTCTCCCATGGGTACACACAGGGACAGGGAAACTAAGCAGGCTATCAAAAAACTATGGATCAGCATTCATGTTTTAGCGTGGATTTCTCTTGTGTGCAAAAAGTTGATAAATATTTGTTTGTGCATTGCCACAGACGATTTGCATTATCTGGTGCTGAGGGACTGATTACACATGTTGTAATAGGCTGTGTTATCCTTATTGGATCATTAAAGCACTGCAGATTAAACAGTCATTTCTGGGTGGCTCTGTTTTCATTAAACATGAGTGTGATTCGTTCAGCAATAACTTCTGTTTGAAACATCGAAGCTGAAGTTGACCACTTTACTTATGACTGACAGAAAGCATTTTACAGTAATAGGTTATTCAAAACTCTGTGAAAAGCACACCTGCTGGAGATGTGAGAAAGAAGCTAGTACTGTTGTACACAAGCTGTATTTCTGTGAAACAACGAGCACCTATGGGAGGATGTTATTAATCCCCTGAATAATTAGTGTCAATCACAATTGAAATCTCCAGCTTTATGTATTCTGGTTTTGTTACTGGACAATATCATTGTGAATGAGCAAAGAGGTTATGGATCCATCTGGCTATAACAACAGGTTATAGAATAATTTGGAGACCCTGGAAATTGTCTAGCCCTTGTTGTTTTAAGAAATGAAATGAAGGTGATTACAAAAATAGCTACATTTCAACGCGATACATAGAGTAATGGGGGGAGAATATATTTTCAACAAAATGGGGCTGCATTCTGGCCCTAATAGAGGGGATTTGTGGCTTTAAATTAAATAAAATTGGTACTTGATATTATGAATTGCTAGATTCAGAGGTAAATAGTATACTCATTCACTTTTTTGTTTTTGTCTTTACCAGAGTGTTTTTGTGTTGTCCACGAATGTATCTCATGATGAAGCTGCAAGCAGCCTGGCTTAATTTAGGGGAGGCATGTGTCTGTGTTTATGACTTAGGTTTAGTATACTCCACTTGTTTTGTGTAATAGCATATGGACCTTTTTCCACAGCAGACATTTTGACTTGTCATAGTAGGAAAAGCACAGCTGAAATGGACATTCCATCAAGTGTCCCAGTAAGCTATTTCAGTGAGTCAGCATGCACAATACCAGGACCTCTCCTAAGTGGAATGCAGCCATCAGTAATGGTTTTGAATACACCTGTGCTTTTCCTACTATGACATGTCAACATGTCTGCTGTGAAAAAGGTCTATTGTCTGTTTTTTCAGTTTTTTTTAAATGGGACAGTGAACGAAAGTTATGAGGTGTACATGAAACGTAATGTAATTGTAAATTTCAATGCAGGACTTTTACTTGTAACATAGTTGTTTACAGTGTGGTATTAGTAGGCTACTTTTACTTAAGTAAAGCATCTGAATACTTCTTCCACCACTGTAGTGGAAGTGATGAAATATTATCATCAACACAAACAGCCTCCCTCTCTCTTTGTTTTCATCTGGTAGAATTCCACCTAACATCATGTAGTGCGCGCGCGCGCGCGCACACACACACACACACACACACACACACACACACGTGTGTGGCACATATTGCAGAATTGACAATCAAGTTGACTTGGAACAACACTGAGCTCTAGTGGTGAGAACTTTTCAAGAGAAACGATGCATGAGACAAAACTGAGACTGCTTCATTCAGAATTCTATTAGAACTTAAATGCATTCTGAAATTATGTACAACACTGTAAAAAGTCCACCAAATAGTTGATATCCTCTTATAGCACTGTACTGCTAAAACATAAATAACAACAACAATAACACACTACAATCATTACAATATATTGTAATTACAACAATAATAGTCATATTACATACTATATGCCAAGGTATCAGAATCAGAGTCAGAATCAGCTTTAATGGCCTAATGGCCAAGTAGCCTAATTGTGAATAAACAAGGAATTTGACCTTGATTTTTCGTTGCCCTCCAAGTATACAAAGATAGCCTATTAGGCCTATGGCTAAAAACAAGGACAACAAAGCTGAACAAGGTAAATATTAACAATGTAAGCTAGTACTAGCTGCTGCCACACTTAGGTGATACGCTAAAGGTGCATCTATCTATCTATCTATCTATCTATCTATCTATCTATCTATCTATCTATCTATCTATCTATCTATCTATTTATCTATATATCTATCTATCTATCTATCTATCTATCTATCTATCTATCTATCTATCTATCTATCTATCAAGACTGGTGGTTAGGCCTAAATTTATGACAGTTTTGTATCATCTGTCTTCTGGAAGTTTTTCAGTATACAATTGTCACTTATCTTCATCCATTCCATTCCTTTATTCATAATATACTGTATAATCATTACATCCACATCCATTTCTCAGAGGAAGGACTCGGCTCAAACCACAGCCTAGTGGTCAAAGCTAGTAGTCTGGAGCATAGACTTTATTAAACAGTTATGGCGCCTTCTTGAGGATGGAAGACCTCTGTGTAAATTATAAATGTTAAAGAGTTTACTGGAAATTCTTTTCATACATACGACCATATATATGTAATGCGTGTGCAGGTTAATTATCCCCCCACCCCCCCATACTGGTGAATGCCCAAAACTCTTTTCTCAGCAGGCAATTCATTTATTCAATTCACAACTTTAAAGTATACCAGTTTTATATCTATGATAGGACTGTACACAGCCTTCAGTGTGTGCAGCGTGATCTTATATACTGTCTATGAGCGTGATGGGTCTCTCTGTCTCAGAGATGTGACGTGTGTTAGCGGCTTGTCTGGTGACGTGTCTCTCCTCTCTCTTTTCTGGCGGAGCGGCTGCTGGATGGGGCCACACCGACTCCGCTAAGCACTCGTACTGGAACCAGTAACACCACAGGACTCGGCCTACGGACATTATGGGGAGTAAGTGACATTCTTCTCTTGTATACACGTGCTGAGGGTAGTCGAAAAATACCTGTCGTCCTTTTAATCTCGAACAATAACAGACTTAAAGCGTTCGCCGGCAAGCTAATTAGCTAACCTTGGGCAGGTTAACGCTAGGTGGAGAGTTGTAACTAGCTTATTACTGGAGCTAATTTGAAGCTTTCAAATTCCGTCTTTCTGAGATAGCTTGCACACACACGCGGAGCTTCACATTCAGAGCCCATTTCTAACATCTTGCCTTCGTCTTTCAAATAGGCGTCCAAGCGTCCTGTTTTAAAGTGTCCTCGCTTGTTTTGTGATTGAACGTTAACTTTAGTTAGCATCACGCTAGCTGAATGGACTGTGCAACCAGGATAGTTAACGTTAATGTATAGACACTTGAAGCTGGGTTTCTTTCTCGATTTTTACATGCATGTTGGTAGATTTGCAATGCCAGATTGACTAGTCGAGTGCCAGAAAAGAAATCAGTGGCATATGTTAAATCTCTTGCTGTCAAAGTCTATTTCAGTGATTGACACAGCTGATCAACTCCAAGACCAAACACCCATTCATTCGGAATCGGTCTAAAAATGACTGCACACTGAATACTAGTTACTCCAACCTTGCTCAGATTTATATGTTTGTTTATCCAGATATTGCTAAGAAAATACAGCTTTTTGCTGCCTTGACCAGTTGGCAGCTGTTGTAGCTGGTGGTTAGTGATGACGTAGCATCTAAACTATCCTGATTTTAAGAAGACCAATACCTCAAGATAACACACATATGTGATACTGCGGGTGTGTGGTGTAACTGCAATGTCACTTCTGTCTTTTAATGTCTGCTAATCTCTTTCTGCAGTTAAATTTTTGGAGGTCATCAAGCCGTTCTGTGCGGTCTTGCCAGAAATTCAAAAACCAGAACGAAAGGTATTTTTATTTATTTTATTAGGTTGCATTATGTCTACACTGTGCATATATGAATGGATTTGAATGACATCTGCACCTTTTTTTTATCCTCGCAGATTCAATTTAGAGAAAAGGTACTATGGACTGCCATCACACTATTCATCTTTCTGGTGTGCTGCCAGGTTAGTATCTGTTAATGACAAACCTTAATGACAACCAAGCTGCTGGTTCTGATCATGTTCATGATGATGTGTGTGGTTTATGACACTGTTTTGTATCTTTTCCTTGATTCAGATTCCTCTCTTTGGCATCATGTCTTCAGATTCAGCAGATCCCTTCTACTGGATGAGAGTAATCCTGGCTTCCAACAGAGGTGCTTGAATTGTAGGCTGTATGTTGAACAGGGTTAATCACAGAGTTTTTGTATGCCCTGTGCAGCTCCAACAAGTAAAAACAATCAAATTCCAGTGTTGTTATCAGACATGACATAATCTCATTATTTTATGTGATGAGTCAAAGGTCAAGAGACGTAGGCCCTTAGGCATTGTTTCTGGTGCTGCTGCTATTGTTGTACTAACTGAGGCTTACCATGACACTAATCTGTTTATCTCCAGGTACGCTGATGGAGCTGGGCATCTCACCCATTGTCACCTCAGGCCTTATCATGCAGCTTCTGGCTGGTGCCAAGATCATTGAGGTGGGAGACACTCCCAAGGACAGAGCCCTCTTCAATGGAGCTCAGAAATGTAGGTCTACTACTCACTACCTTTGCTATTTTTAGAACTTGCCACATACCTTTTAAAACTGTGATGATGTTTTATTTTCTTTGAAGATAGCAGACACAATACACTGCTCAGTTTCCCAGTACCATCAGTAGTAGCTGTCCATGCAAGATTGCCAATTGCAAATAATTTTTTCTGTGTTTTTGCAGTGTTTGGAATGATCATCACCATTGGACAGGCCATTGTATATGTTATGACTGGCATGTATGGAGACCCTTCAGAGATGGGTGCTGGGATATGCTTGCTCATCATCATCCAGGTTAATATAAACTCTCAGTGCTGCTCTCCGGCATAACATTTGAAAATGTATCTTGAAACAGACACACACTTTTCCAAAGTTTAGTTTTTTTTGTCTGAAATTATAGGTGTTTAAAAAAAAAAAAAAAAAAACATTAACCGTTACCTGCTAAAATAACATTTGACAGCCAAATATTTAATTATCATTCATTCTAGTAGTATGTCAGCCAGCCTGGTTTTAATGTTGTGTATTGTGTGAAGCACTTAGAGGTTAAATATAAAACATGTTAGCTCTTGTGCAGTAAATACTTTCCCTTTACATTCTTTTTTTCCCCCGAGGCAAACAGACAAATTAAGATGACATCTTAATCATCTTCCTTTGTGAGATAGGCTGAAATTAGAACATTCAAACCCTGGCTGGTTCATTGTGACTGTCATAATGTTTTGGTGTACACAGCTGTTTGAAAGAGCTGGTTGTCTGCCTGAGTCGGCTCAATACAAAACCTCCTGTCTGTTTCTTCAGCTCTTTGTTGCAGGTCTGATTGTCTTGCTGCTGGATGAGCTGCTCCAGAAGGGCTATGGTTTGGGCTCGGGTATCTCTCTCTTCATTGCAACCAACATCTGTGAGACGATTGTCTGGAAGGCCTTCAGCCCCACCACTGTCAACACAGGCAGAGGTATGGGTACTGGGAACGAACGCATTTTAAAGCTGAATGAGGATAAAGGAGATACATCTTCATCTGTGTTTTAATGGCTAACCCTGGAACTCCTGTCTTTTATCCAGGTACTGAGTTTGAGGGAGCCATCATTGCTCTCTTTCATCTTCTGGCCACCCGCACAGACAAGGTGCGTGCCCTGAGAGAGGCCTTCTACAGACAAAACCTGCCTAATCTCATGAACCTCATCGCCACCGTCTTTGTGTTTGCAGTGGTCATATACTTCCAGGTGAGCTGGTTACACCAACTAAATACAGTCCAGTGTCTTACCTGCTTTCATTGCACTAAAGGCTTTTGGATGTCACTGTTTTGAAACAAATATCCGCTTACTCACGGTCACACTTTCTTACCGTCACCAGGGCTTCAGGGTGGACCTGCCCATAAAGTCTGCACGCTACCGTGGTCAATATAACACCTACCCCATCAAACTGTTCTACACCTCCAACATCCCCATCATCCTGCAGTCTGCCCTCGTCTCCAATCTCTACGTAATTTCTCAGATGCTCTCAACGCGTTTCAGCGGCAACTTTCTCGTCAACCTCCTGGGAACCTGGTCTGTAAGTACATAATGCATGCTTTGCCTCCAGCACATCCAGTCTCAGTCTTTGAGATATGTTTAAAGACCTGGAAATTGTATTAATGAGTCCTAGTTATTTTCATAAAAAGGGCACAGTCAGGTTCCATGTGTTCTAGTTAGCCATGGACTTGCAGCATCTTACTAACAAAATCTTTTTTGTTTAGGACTCCACGAGTAGTGGACCAGCTCGGGCCTACCCAGTGGGCGGTCTCTGCTACTACCTTTCTCCTCCAGAGTCGTTTGGTTCTGTCCTGGATGACCCGGTTCACGTGGTTATCTACATTGTCTTCATGCTCGGCTCCTGCGCATTCTTCTCCAAGACCTGGATTGAGGTCTCCGGATCCTCTGCCAAAGATGTAAGTCTGTGTTTGTACAAGCATGTTCAACTTGCTTTTTGTCAGTCCCACATGAAATGAACCTGCGTATATGACTTTGTGTGTCTCAGGTGGCAAAGCAGCTAAAGGAGCAGCAGATGGTAATGAGGGGACACAGAGAGACCTCTATGGTGCATGAGCTTAACAGGTACAAAGCAACCTTGCAAACAGAGTCTCAGGTTTCACATTTGTTGCTTGCAGCATATGGAAAGTTGTCCTCCAGAATTTTCATGTATTTATAATGGATTTACTATTCACAGGTACATCCCCACAGCTGCTGCCTTTGGTGGCCTCTGCATAGGAGGGCTGTCTGTGATGGCTGACTTCCTGGGTGCCATTGGTTCGGGTACAGGAATCCTCTTGGCTGTGACAATCATCTACCAGTACTTTGAAATCTTTGTGAAGGAGCAGAGCGAAATGGGCAGCATGGGAGCGCTGCTTTTCTAGAAAACACCAACCTTCTGACACAAAGCATCCACCTCATCATTGTTTTTATTTTGCATTTTTTTTGCAATTTGCACAATCAGTACATTTTGCAGCTGGCATAGGTAATTTTTCTCCACCACCTGTGTTTTCCACCATTACCTCTCCAGCGTGTCAATGCTGAGAAAACCATTTTGGTTACTCCCAGCGTTGAGCATAGTATTGTGTGTCTTCAGTCCTTTTACTCCAATAGCTATTACCCATCTCTCTGCAGGCTCTCTTATCAGCTGACGAATGCCTAAAAGCACACAAGAGTGAGGTGCTGTCTTTGACCTACCTCAGGCACTGTTCATTGCAGAATGTTCAAAGAACACTAGGACAACGACAATGTGTTGGTGCTTAGTTCAAGCTGAAAGTACTGTCTGGACATTTCGGGGGAGTTGAAAGAAAACCATGTCATGTTGATCACAAGTAGCAATCCTGCTTTGAGGTTTCTAGGGGCCTATAGTAGGATGTGAAAAGTATAAATAAAATATGCTTGTACTCCTGATAAGGTTTATGGTAATCTCAGACAAGCTGTTGGTGGTTTTTATTTACCTTTTTTATTTTGATATTTTAAATCATGGACTATGTTTATATTCACTCTGGTCTTATATAGGGCACAGTGTTTGTCCTCTGTCTCTGCCTGGTCCTCAAAGGAAAGTGTTTGTCTGTGTCATTATGCTCTTTTACTCCCAGACTGAATCGCTGCACAATACTGCCGAGATGGTCGGGATGAGGGAGGGTTTGATAGGGACGAAAAGAAAGGGGTTTCATTTTGGTTTTTACTTTATGTAACAGACATAATTGTGTTATTAAAAAGAAACAGGATTTTTTTTTTCAACATACTTGGAAATTGTGTTTTTATTCAATTTGTTGTGCTTTGTCCTTGCATGTTCTGTGACCTACTACAGGATACTATTTGTTGGTCAAGTAATGAATAATGTATAGTGGCATAGCAACCGAATGGTCATAGCAAAAGTAATTGATAGTTAAAGATGGATTTGACACTAAAGGGCAGTAAGATTATAAAAAAAAAAAACCTGCAACAAGCTTTGACATAGTTATCAACTTACTAGGGCTGTTGCTCTGATATTAGTCCCTAGAAGTAGACATGTTTATGTCCATTGGGTGGGTTTATAACTCAGCTTGTACTAATCACTTTTCTCCTCTAGAGGTCACTGTATGAGGTTTAAAATACACCTGCTAGTAAAGATTAAAATATAACGCTAAGGGGGGGATGCAGCTAAACAAACACAGTATGCCAATACATCACTAACAGCAACCTTCTCACGTTACATTTAATGTTTATATCAAATGTTGCTAAATAGACTTTAATGTGAGTGACAATGAAAACACGTAAGACAGAAGAAATGTCTTCAAGACCAATCAAAAGTCCAGTTATCTTGGACTACTTCTAGACACCCTATGATCTAAAGAATGAGTCTCCAAACATAAATTATGAGGCAGTGCATTGATGGATATTTAATTGAGCGATCATTAAGAATACATGAAAGATGGAAAAAAAAATACATTTAAAATGATTTATTTATAATTATACTTTTTGTCCTAAATTCACTTTTCCCTCTGCTAGCTGTTTACATGAAAACCTGGGCCCTTGTTGCTTTTAGACTGTGGGATGTGTGAGCTTGGTTATCACCATAGACTGTATAATATAGGTGATAACCATAGACATATTATACAGTTTATGGTTATCACCTGTAGTTTTAGAGTGATGAAGAGAAAATTTCAAAAGGGTGTATTGTATAGCTGTAACTCATGACTCAGATGGTCATATGACTGTAATAGAACTAACAGGAAAACAGGAGGAACAATTAAAATGGGAAATTATTGTTAAGTAAATTCAGTTTATTTTAAACCAGGGGTGGAAGTAATTATTATACAAAATAGCCCATATCAGAATAATGTATATTATATTATTGGATTGTAATAATTATATTATTACATGCATTAATGTGTTCATCACTTTTTTTCTCACTGTTTTAATCACTTTATATTTACTGCAGGGTCGCTTTATCTGTAATAATAGCCTACATCATTTATTAATTGATTTATATATTGTATTAGTAATCTGAATATGCAAAGTAACTGGTAACTAAATGTATCAAAAAATGTAGTCCCCCTGAGATGTCGTGGGGTATGAGTTTTATATATATTTTACATAGACTGTAAAAAAAAATAATATTAAAAAACGCTCGCGTGACGTCATTTTCGTGCGCCCACATGTGATCAGAGGGTCAGTGGGGGAGCTGTTGGACGCCGGGTAGCTTTAGCTAGTCAAATGCGAACCTTGCAGTTAAGTAATTCCTCTCACCCTGTTCATCTTTTACCACCGAGGGCGAGGCTCGACGGACAGAGACACCGGCAGACATGTCGTACTGCAGGCAAGAGGGTAATGTCGATCTCCTTTCATTCATTTTTCACTCCATGGCTGGGCAATGTCATCGAGCGAGCCGCCATGCTAGGCTAACTTTCTAGAAACAGCGTTAATTTAACGCCGATTACATTACAGTATGAATGTCAGAAATGTCAAGCCTCCGGCATTAGGCTATGGCGTTGTAGTGACTTAATACACTAGCTAGTCGCTGCAGTCATTTGACACGTAAGTCACAAATTGGGGAAATCGGCTAACGTTACTAGCTCGGATCCTGATGGTACTGTCAGGGCTATCAAACGGCTGAGCAGGTTAACTCGGGTCAAAGATACTGGCATAGTACGCCCCCCCAAAGGTCACTGTAGCAGCTGTACTACCCAGGACCAGCATATGTAACGTTACTCTGTTGTAATCCTTGTGTTGTCGTTGTTTGTCATGTAGGTAAAGATCGCATCATCTTCGTGACCAAGGAGGACCATGAAGCACCCAGCAACGCTGAGCTCATTGCCGATGACCCCAACGATCCATATGAGGAACAGGGTTAGTGATTTTGGAAAAAGTGGACCTGACTTCCAAACATTCCTTACCCCATAAAGTTATTCTTTTACCTTACCTCTGTCTGGTTTCCTGTTTTTTTTTTTTTTAGGTCTGATCCTTCCAAATGGAGACATCAACTGGAACTGCCCATGCCTGGGTGGCATGGCCAGTGGACCATGTGGTTCTCAGTTCAAGGAGGCCTTTTCCTGCTTTCACTACAGCAAGGAAGAGGTGAAGGGCTCCGAGTGTATCGACAACTTCCGTAACATGCAAGAGTGCATGCAGAAGTACCCTGAGCTCTATCCTCAGGAGGAAGATAAAGAAAGCTCCCAAGCAGAGGCCAGCTCTAGTTCTGTCTCCACCGCCCCGACTGAGGGCTCTGCCTTACCCCCTGAAACTGACTCTACCCCGGCGACTTCAACATCCGAGTCCGCTGTCTCATCTGACAGCACGTCGCTTATAGACAATCAGACTGCCAGCTAATGTCCATCTGTTGTCACCCAGGCTACTCTGTGTGCGAGCACTGCCGAGCATAACTGACTCTCCATGAGCAGCTGTGATTGGTCTTTCCTCCTGTTTAAGCCTACAGAGAGGACTTACTGAAATAGCTCTCATGCTCATGGGCAGAATTTACAGGCCATCAGAGAAGGACTTTGTGAATGCAGAGAAACATAGCGTCATGTATAAAAGTATAGGCTACTTTGTTTGCTGAGCACTCAAAAATTGTTGAATAAATAATATGATGAGCAGGTCAAGCTATTTGCTGCAGGGACATTAGTTGAAAGACTCCCTTCATATGCAATTGGAATTTAATTTGCTGTCTCATGTCAATCAGAAGAGCTTGTTAGTGTTCCTTATGTGTGTTGTCCTGTTAATGTTTGCTGCCCGGGAATATCACTCGGCACTGATTTATCACTAATCATAAAATTTGACAGTAATCCCTAGATTTTTTTTTTTATTCAAGCAATGATCAGCTTTTCTAAGGAATTTAACCTCCACTCAAGACAGTTTTGACGCTTACTTCAACTTAACAGTTAGTCCCTTTTGCTTTCCATCACGTGAGAGACCAAAACACATGTAATTGGTAAGAAAACAATGCTACTGTTTCAGCTTCTGTTCAGTGACCATTACATTGATATTAAGAGATGTTTTTTAGCTGTGTTTGTTGACATCTTGTAGAAATTTCAGGGTCTCCATCTGTTTCCGTATGAGCTATGGTCGTCCTATTTGTCAATTGTCACTGTATACGTCTTAGACCAAAGTGGCTTTGTTGCCTTTAACTGTCACTGCATAAATGTTTTTGTTGTCTTAACACTCTCTCGATGTCTCCATTTGGATGCTTTGGTCACCATTCGATGACATTCAGGCCTTAAAAGACTTGATGGGTTTTTCTCAAACATGTCCACATTAAAATGATCGTCGAACAATTTCAACTTACATTTTCCTTTGCTTCTTCTAAAGTCAAAGCATAACACCCTCTTGTCAGTGATTTTTCCTTTTTCACACATTGAAAGTCTTAGGGGTTTTATGCGAGCTTCTCTCACTGGAATTAGAAGATTTACAAGTTGGGGAAGATGTGTGACTGTATATCAAGACCGAACCACATATTTTACAGCATTCACTTAGTTTGTTATATTGCCTGTTTATTAGTAATGATAGTTTCATAGCATTTTATTGAATCCAAATTATATTTGGCTTTCAAAATGTATTATACTTACTATTTATGAAAGAAGTAATAAATATTTTAGAAACCATCTGAAATTCAAAGAACTTTGCCCCGTCACATATTTTCTATATACGACTACCTTAATCTTTTGTACATTTCTCTTTGCTAATAAAGAGGAGGTAAACATTGAATAAGAGATTTGTTAAACTCAGATCTTAACAAATCCAGGTATTCATTTTAGTCTTTATTTTGTGTTGCACACTCACACGTCGTGAGTACCTTTCTTCAATGTTGTGACCTGGACTGATCATGAGTTTGGATAATTTCCTCCTGGTGATAAAGCATGTTGTCCAGCGGTTTTCAGTCCATTTTCTGATTTTTTTTCCACTCAAATTTTCTTGAGAAATCCTCTGAAGTCTGTCCTGCCTTTTTGGGTTTATGTTCATGTGCATCCAGTCCTCAGGCTCTCTGATATAAGTAGACCAAGTCGGGGTGTCCATGGGACCACCACACTCTGCATGGTGACCAGTAGACGGCCTGTCCCAGCCTCCTCTGGGCCTGCCAGCAGGTACTCCATACCTGTTAAAAAAAAATAGGTAAGACATTGTTAATTGATTTAATCTAATAACAAATCTATCTCTGTGGTGTTAGCTTGATATTTTCTAACTTTTGTGTCACTGTTATAATAATCTTTTAATGCTTAAAGCCTCTTTAGGAAAACCTTGAAACTATGAACAGAACGTGCTTTGTGTACCATATTACACATCCCATCTCTTTATTTGTCTGGATCTCGTCTTACCTGGGTTGAGAATAGGACAGGTGCAGCCGCGGCTGGTCCACGGCAGTGGATAGATGCGGATGGTTCCCAAGTAGAGAGCCACTTGGCTTGATCGAAGGACCTTGCGAACTTTGACCTGCACTTCTGCGTGGCTGCCTTTGTCATGAGCAGACAGCACAATGGCTTTGATCACTGTCATGGGCCACACAGGAAAAACAGATGACTGAGAAGGCAATTTAAAGCAAGTACAGATCATTAGATTTATAGAGCGTGGTCTAGAGCCAATCTATCTGTAAAGTGTCCTGAGATAACTCCTGTTGTGTTTTGACACTATAAATCCAATTGAATTGAAATTAAATTGAATCACAATTTACGAAACAGTTTTCAAAGTTAAAAAAAAGAAAAACATCATAATTTCTTACCATAATCATGTTTGGTCTTACAGAGGTCAGACACACTTCTCAGCTTTTTCTGCTTACAGCTACACTTTCCTGTGTACAGACATTGAGTTACGCTCCGATCCATTTTTATCTCCATAATTACACTGCATAAAACACTATGATTCCATAATTTTAAGCCTTGCAATGCAGACGAACTTCACCGTTAATGAGCAATACATCTGTAAATCAAAGTACTACTCACCTGTGTAATGCAGCGCAGAGACGGCAAGCTCCTTTGACCACTGTACCTCTTCTTCTACTGTGAACATGTGATCCAGATCAGGGATCTTTCCACCAATGGGCACATTGAACACCTGGTTATTTGAGTAACTGCAAAAGTGGAATTGAACCCATCAGGTCAAGGTTCATCGTAAGCAATTAACCACATTGAGTTCAGTTTTAGCTTTTGTGTTAGTCTGTAAAGAATTTGGTCATGGATTTAGCACATGGCTAACCTGTCCAGACACTGCCCAGTGGTTGGATCACAGCTGTGTGTGCAAGTGCAGGGTTTACAGCCCTCCTCTCCAAAACCCCAATAGCCAGGCAGGCAGTGTCTGCAGCTTGTGCCGCCTACACCAGATTTGCAGTGGCACTGCCCGCTTCTAGGGTGGCACCAGGGTCTCTCCTCTCCAGGACGAGGAGGCAAAGAGCCCTGTGGATCACACCAGCAGCCTGAGAAACAGAAACACAAATACAGCTTTGTATGCTGCTCTTTTCTCTTCTATCGTTAAATTAGGAATTTACAAATATGTACCAGCAGATGGGGCTATAAGACATTATGGTTCTTTTTCATTTCATCCGCAAACCTCCCTAACTGTGAATTAATTACACTGAGATCAAATAAATTATGCTTTTCTGGTTGATAACACATTAGTCAATCCCACACCAGAGTAAAAGACCCCATGTTTGAAGTCTCTTACGTGTGCATGTGTGGGGGGAGTTAAGGGGCAGGGATGGGTGGTGGTGGTAGCCGTGGCGACAGCGTTGGCACCTGCGCCCGACAGTGTTGTGTCTGCAGTCATCACAAACGCCCCCACTGGTGCCGCCGGAGGAAAGCCATGCCCGCTGAGAGAAGTGACAGCTATCTGCGTGACCGTGGCACTGGCACTCTGAAGTCACAGTGGTGTGTGTGATGTCGTAGCATTTAGAGAGATGAGAGAGAGACAAAGTGAGGACATCAGGGTGGGGAGGAGAGAAAGCAAACAGGAAATATGGGTGATTTTTGTTTAGTCTATGTAGCCTACTTTTATAGTCATAATATATATATACGTATATACGGTTGTCAAAGTGCTTTGCATCCTGTGCTGACATTGACAATCAAAATTTAAAGACTAGACCTGCAAGGTATACCAGGGTCCAAGCACCCAGAACCAAAGGTGCACAGACCTCGTGCGACCAGCAGTATGAGGCCATCTCTGAATATGTTTTAAAAAGGTGTATTTTTTTGTTTTTGTTTGTATTAAAAATAAAACATGGTTAATAGGTTGTGCTTGATTCAAGCACTGAGGTCAGAGTTAATTATCCTGTTGAACCTGTTGTTGCTCTTACAATATAAAGTACACAGTCCTGATATCTGATGTATAACAAAGTATGGAAATAATATATAACTAAAAACCTAAATACGTCTTGAGTATGTATTTAAATCTCTGCTTAATAAGAACTACATATTTAATTCACTTTAAAGCTCAATTTTAAAGCTCTTTTCTCTTTTTTTCTTTACCAGCAGGATGAGTATTGTGCATTCCTGGTGGTGGTCACTTACTCTGGCATGGGTTGGACTCCCCACTGTTGCTGTTGGCAGGCCTCCAGGGACGATCATTGTAGAGCGGGGCACACTTCTCACAGTGATTTCCTGCTGTGTGGTGAGTACATAGGCACCTACCAGACACCTGGGAAACACATCTGAGGCTGCTTAGTTACAGACACCTGCTGTCTGGAGAAAGCTATAAAATAGATCCAGGCAGGTGGTGTAAAGAGTAAATCAAGCTATTTAAAGCTCTTTAACTGGCAATTTCCCCATCAGTAAGTACATTTTACATCTGGACCTAACATCCTGACCCGTGTGTTATACAAGACTGTAATAGAACACAGGCTAATGCAAAAACTGACAGACACACTTTCTTTAATAGTCTTTTTTGTCACTGACCGTTGTTCTTTTACTTTGACACGCACCTGCACGCACAGGAAAAGCCACTCACCATGTTACTGTCCTGTCTTGTGTCTTGGCTGCTGTTGTATGGTACACAATGCTCAGCATGTCCATGGCACAGGCAGGTCCCTCTGGCCAGTAAAGTATAAATAGCATAAGGTGCGGAGGCTGAGCTTTCTGTGGAGGATGTGGAAGTCAGAGCTGAGGCCGTGGGGCTTGTCCATTCTGCAGGTGGATTTAGAGGTGCCGGACAAGTCTGAGCTTTTAGCAGTCTGATGCGGAGGTTAGTGAGTGTGAGGCGGGCGAGGGCCTCTGGACTGTAAGGGTCCAGTGTTTTAGCACTGCTAGGGTCTAGTGTCCGTAATATTACCTGGAAGAAGAAACAGAACACCAATCATCATTGAATCAAACATCGTGGCTCTGCCAAAAGATAATACACAAGCCTACATCTTTGTGCATATTCTCTTACCTCCCCCCCACTGCAGGGTGTAGCACTGGTATAACGGGATGTACACAAAGACCCTGGCTGAGTAAAATCATCAGGCAAACCAAACTCCATGCTGCAATTGTGTGCAAAGAGCTTAAGAGCTTCCCAGGTCTTTCCAAAGTCAGCTGAACGCTCAATGGCCATGGCAGCAGGCCGTGGTGACCTGAACACTAAAACTACATGGGACAGACAGAATTGTGCTTCAAGGTCCAAGCGGATCTCATCCTGCTGCTCCTGCATGGTGGTGCCTGCACCTGATGCCCACCAGGTATCTGGATGCAAGAAAGGGTCATCAGTCATGTGAGCAGATGGGTGGGTGTCCTCGGGGCAGAGGAGGTGGGGGGTTACAGGAGGATGGGGGCAAGGGCTGCGTGGGAAGGAGCTGTTCCCACAGCAGCTTGAGTGGGTGAGGATGGTCCTGCCACTAGCCAGGTTCCCAATTGGTGGACTACAGGCATGGTCCACACATCTGGAAACTGACACAGAGGGGGATGGATAGTCAGTCTTATATAGCAGAGTATATTTATTAAGTGTGATAACATGGGTATTCAGATCAGTGCTTTTGCCGTACATGTGTTGGCAGAAAAGCATTCAATAAAAGTAAAGCACTTTCCAGCATACATCATAGACAAAACCAAGTTCCTCTTCATTGTGTTTTCTATGAATATTTGATTTGCCCGACCATTGTGGCTCTGCTGCTTGCTCTGATGTGACAAAGAATCCTACCCTTTCCTCATTGGACAGCATTAATACTCTCACGTTACATGTAATGGCAAGACAGAAACAGCCCCGCTATCAAATTTTTATTTATTGGTTAATTTATAAACAGGCATCGCCTTTATTCTTTACTGTTAGGACTGCAAATACAATGTCACCTGCAAATGAAGAACCATCAGACATCATTAGGTCAATCATTTCATTAATATGTAATGCAGCTGAGTCAGCATAACTGTCCTCCCACTCAATAACACAGCTTAACCTCAACAGGAAAAGAGAAGGCCAGATCAGACAGAATGACGCAACTGATTCAGAGAAAGAGCATGATGATGCGTCTCACCTGCTCCGCTCCTCATAAGAACCAAAAACAGCCAACAGAGCGCCAGCAGCATCTGATGCCGACCTTTCCCACGCATACTAAACACTCTCATCCTTGTTTCTGCTGTGTTTACAACAAACGTGGTGCGATAAACGCCTTCCAGCAGAGATTAGTCCCAACATTATGTGTAGCCTTCCTAACGGACAAGCGCATATTTCCCTGCCAATTACGCAATGCGCAAAGTGTGCAGATGATTCCAGGAGTATTCTTCCGATGCCCTTCCAGGAACAATGTTAAAAGAATCTTTTATAAAGTTCAAAGCATTCTCAGGAACAGCCAGGGCATCTCTCTGACAAAAGTGGACTGTGTTCCCCCGTAGCAGCAAATGGATTATTGGTTAGCCCAAGAATGAACGCTCCATATTTGACATAACGAAATGTTTCCAATTTCCTGGTGTCTTGTCTTCATCGATTTTGCGCGATAAAAAAAGTGACTGTGTGTTAGCCTAAACGATGCAAAGGATAGGTCCTTCTCAAAGCTAATTAATTCATGTAAAGGTTTTTCATTAATTCACAGCCAACCTGAGAGCTCCGTGTCCCAGCAAGGTCCAGGGATCTACGCGTTTACGCACAAGAGAGGAGTGTGGCTCTATTTATCCATGGTCCTCCCCGCCCACACACACACACACACACACACACACACACACACACACACACACACACACACACACACACACACACACACACACACACACACACACACACACACACACACACGGTGAGGACGTTGTACTGAAACAACACAAAAAGCTATCTTGAATTGTGCATTTTTTTCGCCACTCTGGGCAGAATTGTATCCATTGGAATCTGCTAAAGATCGTGCACAGGGGTGGACAGACTTGCGACTTGCATGGGCTCGTGAGCGCGGTTAATGTGAACCAGCCGCACAGTGCATACCAGCTAAACCAGGTCCCTCCACTAACCAGGGCCTCGTAATGGAGCGAGGAAATTAGTTTATCTGCTTCTGCCCTCCTGTTTTTCAGCTGCAGCAGTTCCAAGTTGCAGGTCTCTTTGAAGTCTAGCAGGAAGAAACCTGAGAAGGGAGACAAAAATAGTCCTTAGTGCAGTTATTTGCAGCTTGATGGAGCATTGTGGCACCGAAAGAATCTGACAGCTTGGTGTTTCATGCAAATGATTTGGACAAGAAAAGGGCCTCTCTCCCATCTGTATGCCTGACTGGATAGATTACTCTGCCATTCTTCATTATAGCACTGGATAATAAACACACACGTCAGGAAATCTAAGTCCTTTGCTGAGCCTGATGTATTTTCCCTCCCTGGCACCCAAAAGAATAAACACCATGTCTCTTTAGTTTTATGGCTCAACTTCAAATACAGTGGGCTCAGAAAATTGGAATGGACGCACAGAATTGGATTGGTTTCCATGAATGTCTTTAATGCCATACAAATTGTTTACAGACCTGCTCGCTTTTCACCAGAATGGAGAGCAAAAACAGAATAACTAAGGAATGGCATATGGTCTGATGTTTGTACTGACAGAAAATACAATATAATGTTTAGGAGCAGAAAGCAGTATATTATTCACATAATGTCCCAGTCATCAATCCTTATTAATCTGACATTTGTCCATCTGTGTTGATTTTAAAGGTATCTCCCTGCTAAGGTTTTTATTCCGTTTTCCATAGTCTCTTAACTCATATATCTCCCTAGCTATATATGTTGTACATTTGTCTTTCTTCACCCCTCGCTGATTTTCCTTTCATCTCTCTGTCCTCCTGCTCTCTACTCTTAACACCAGCTATAGTGTCTGGCAGGCCTCCACACAATAAAACCCGGAGGCTCTCCATCTTCTGGCATCTCAGTTTCTCCTTTCGTCACACACCAGTGGTGCAGTATATGCTAAGAATAGCTTTATGGGAGATTAGGGTAATGCCATTTATGAGGAATTAGCCGTTATCTGGTTGTGTTAGGTGGCATGCAGACATACTTTATGGCTGCTTTGTACTCACTTGGATTTGGTTCTGGCTCAATGGGACACACAGCAATGAGATTCACATATTTTCACAGGTTGCAGGATGTGAGGACCTGTGTGCATTTTGGTGTTTAAAGAAAAGGGATAATGGATAAAACATAGAGTGAAATCATCAGTGTGATCCGGCTGTGGTTTTGCTTCGTTGACAGAATCAGGTTGGTTCTGGAAGAAGTTCGTACTGTATGTACACACTGATATCTGACTTCTGCAAAGGCACCAAAATGTATGTCACTGAGGTTTGAGGTCAAGGTTTGCAGCAAAGCCATAAAACATCTTAAGAGCAGCTGGTTCAAGTGCAAGTAAACTATGTTTTGTTGCTCATTTCACCTTCAAAATGCAAAACACATTGAATTCTTAATTGACTTGAAATTGTAATTACAGTAAGGGTATTTGTCTGTGATAAAGGAATGCAGAGCCGCCCACATCCAATAAAGTGCTAGTTTAGAACGTGAGCATATCAAGGAGGATAAACAACACAATCCACACCGCAGTTAACAACATGTGTTACATTCTCAGGGCTGAGAGAAAATTGTCTTTTTTTTCCTTTCTTCTACCTCAGCAAATACATTCTCTCAATGTTCAGTGTGTATATTCATCATGGCCCCCAGCTGTGAGAGGTCAAATACCAGCCAGGAAAGGTCCCGGTGATCTCCTACCTGCCCCGTGACTGCCTCTCTAATTGCTCCTTTTTCTCTTATTTACAGGACTTAACAGGGCCTGGGGTCAGATGAACAGGGACTCCCTCTTCCCGCCCTTATAATCCTCAATGTTTGTCCAGGCTGCTTGTGTGTTGAGAACATGGTGTCACTCCGCACTTTTCCATCTCCTTCTCCCTCCATGTTGTCTTTCAGTCTTTGTGTTTCTCTGCTCATATACTCCTCCATGCAGGGATAAAGAGGATTAAGCTGCTTCCTTACATGATTTGACTGCATTTAGGCCTCACAAGCCAACATTATCAGGCCCTGATTTGTCTCTCCAAATAGTACATCTATTTAGTTGGTGTGTGTGTGTGGATTTGGAACCATCAAGTTTATGCTAGTATAATTTAAATGTCTCAGATTGTTATGGCATTGTTGTTATGGAGACTATCCCGACACAACACTTAATTCAATCAGGAGAGACTTCATTGCAGATATGCAAAAGTTTATTGTACATAAGGATAGTGAAATATGCAGAGTCTTTGGCGATTAGACTCCATTGTATAAATACAATTTCAAACGGGTACAAGAAACAGGACATTTCTCCCGATGGAGTCTAGACACTGGTGATGGTGGAGAAGGAATCCGAAGACCGACCAAAGGAGCTGTCTGCTGGAAGGGGACTCCGGGTGCCTTGGTTGACGAGACCGAAGGTGGAAGGGGAGGAGGAGGGTTGCACGTTTGCCTGAAAAGACAGCTGACAGCAACGGAGAAGACATTTAAAGCAGGATGTCATGCTGTGATTGGATCATGAATTTCGTGGCCAGTTCTGAGGTTTACTGAAAAGTGAACGCCTCTAACCAGCTGAAACGTTTTAGGAAGAGAGAGAGGTGATTGAAGTTATTGAAGTCTTCCTGAAAGAATGTATGCTTAGCTTCATTTGTCTAATTTAAATGACTCAGTTTAGCATAAAAACACAACAAACTGTCTTAGTTTGTTATGGCATTGTTGTTATGGATACTATATCGACACGACACTTGATTGATCAGGCGTTGATCACAATCTTGATTTGTCTATTCAGTTGGTGTGTGTGTGTGTGTGTGTGTGTGTGTGTGTGTGTGTGTGTGTGTGTGTGTGTGTGTGTGTGTGTGTGTGTGTGTGTGTGTGTGTGTGGATTTGGATTTGGAACCATCGAGTTTATGCCAGTCTAACTTAAATGTCTTACTTTGTTATGGTATTGTTGTTATGGAGACTATAATGACACACAGTAGGATCTAATATGACGTTATCCACTGGCCACAAGAGCAACCAGTAAGTTCCATGGTTAATAGGGTGTGCTTGAGTTAAGCACTGAGGTCAGAGTTAATTATCCTGTTGAACTTTTGGAGAAAGACTTGTTGCTCTTACAATATAAAGTACACAGTCCTGATATCTGATGTATACTGCAGATCCAAGAAATTCTAGCTTACAGTTGCACCCTTTAAAATCATACAACAATTCCGAAATACTTTACCCTGAAACCTGTCAGTTGGCGTTAAAAGGTCAAGGTGATAGGTCAACTGCAAAGTTCTACAGTTCAAGTCCAATAAAACCAAGAGAACAGTATCTTCTTTATGGTAGTTTGAGTTGGTGTGTTGTTTGGATTTATTATCATTGTGTGAGCACGGTAATCATTGTGGACAGCTCACAAAGAAAGTGTCTTACAGCAAATGTTTGATATGATCCTCATGTGATGGAGGGCTCAAAGCGTTGGTTAAAAGTTGGTTAACATGCATGTGCACATCTACTTTTTGTGTTGTAAGTGTGCTAGCATGATAGGTTTAGGTTGCATGTTGCCTCTTTGATGCGAGCGGATGTATGACAGAGATTAAGCTGTCAGACCAGAATCTGATAGAGGCCAGATGAGGCAGGATGACAAATCAAGGCCTCAGTGAAGCACTTGGGCAGCTTGCCAAACCAATAATGTGTGCATCTGTGAGCTTGTGTGTGGATTTGTGGGTAGATTTGTGGTCATGTGCAAGTGTGGAAACTATGCTGAGCTGTTTCCATTTATTCTTAATTAATTCTTAACAAGGAGGAATGTCAGGATTATTAAAGAGTGGCTTGCTTGAGGAGGCTTCAGCTGAGCAGTGATATTTATAGCTGAAACTCCTGTTTAATATTGGACAACAAATTAACCTCCCACCCACAAGCACACTTGCACACACTACTGGCCCCTCTGGTCTTGTTTCACTGTCTGACTTCTTTACATCTATTTATGATGTCATCGACTAACAAGCTCAAGATATACTTTTGTGATACACATACACAAACATGCACATACATGAACACAAAATTTCTTAATAACTCTTTCTTTCCGCTTTCCATCACCCTCCCACACAAAAAAAACTGGAATGCCAGTTATAGATTCCACTCACTGCTTTTGTATTCTTCCAGCTCATATTCGCACACCCACTTAGAGAAAACATAGTGACTTGACTTATAGCAAACACTCCTGGATCGGAGAAAAAACGGTCAGGGGTTGGTTGCATTTCTTTTTTTTTTGTAATCAACTTTTTTTATTGGCACCTTCAGACATACAAAACAAATTCCACACCGTGTGACAGGTAATAGCAGATGGTGCACAAAACAGATCAACACAAATTGAACAAGAAAAAAACCCACTCCCCACCCTCTGTCGTCTCGAGGGAAACAAAACAAACCACATCTTGCCTAATCATCCTCCTCTAATTCTTGTGGGGTTGAGGTCATTAAGTCTGATATTTGTGCTGCTGTGCTTTCCCATAGGCTGATAGTTGATGATTTGGCTTTGTTAATCCTTGCTGTAGAGAGCTCAAGCATAACTGTGTCTAGAAAATACGCCAACTACTGTTTTATACAAAGCGAGTGAGGGGGGAGCCAGCGCTGAGCTATCATTTTCTTGGTTGCAGTTGAGCCGGTTAGCCAAATTTTCCTGTCTCCTAATCAGGTGTAATTTAGAGTCATCATTAAGTAACAAAACAATCGGGTCAGTAGGAATTAGACATCCTATCACTTCAGACATTATTGATGTTGTTTTATTCCAGAACTCATGCACCTGTTCACACTCCCAGACCATATGCAGGAAAGTTCCAGTTTGTTCAGTTTGACAGAACGTGCAATAGGGAGTGGGAATGACTTTAGAGACATATCTCTTCTGAGGAGTCCAATATGTCCTATGACATATGTTGAAGTGGATATACTGGTGATTTGGGTTCTTGGAACAGTGGAAAATATTGTCCTAAACTGTCCCAATTAATTGTGTTCCCCTCAGGGCTCAGCTCTCGCTCCCATTTCTTTACTATTGGGAGTTCCCCTATGGATACTTGCATCAGTTTAGCATAAATCTTGGACACTAATCCTCTCACAGGAAAATCAACAAACATTTAATGACTGGGTGCGCCTCAAGACTGTTTCCCCATGGCACTCCATAACATTTTAGGGCAGATCTTAACGAAAAAAAAAAAAAAAAAAGGTCCCCCCCCCCCCAAAAACCCCCCCCCCCCCCTCCCCAACCCCCCCCCCCCTTTTCATTTATTTGTTTAAATAAAAAAATAACTCCCTCCCCCCCCCCCCCCCTCAAAAAAAATTTTTTTTACCTCACAATTATTATTTTTTTTTTTTTTTTTTTATTATATACCCCCTCTTTTTTTTTTTGTGCTCTTCCCCCCCCCTTTTTCTTTTTTTTTTTTGTTTTTTTTTTTTATATAAAAAAAAAAATACATTACATCCCATACCCTCCCTTACACCCCCAACCACAACAACCACTTTTTTTTTTTTTTTTCTTTTTTTTTTTCTTTTTTCCTTTTTTCTCCCCTCCCCCCCCCCCCCCCCCCCCCCCACCACGTTCAACTGAAAAAGACTGATATACATTTTAAAGTTGGGGAGGGCCAGGCCTCCCGTGTTTGTGGTATGTTGCAGGGTAGAGTATTTTACCCTAAGTTGTTTATTATTCCAAATATACTTCCGAATTAAGGTATCAAGTTTCTTCCAGAAATGTATTGGTGGGGGTAAGGGGATCATTGTACTTAAGAAATTCACACGAGGAACTATGTTAATTTTAACAAAATCAATCGTGGACCGTAGTGATGCCGGCAGCGCAGACCAATTGGCCAGATTCCTTTGAACACTACTTAATATAGTTTCATAGTTGTCCTGGACAACTCGCTGTAGCGAGTTCGCATTTCTTTAAACCAATTACGCTAAGCTCCGGACGCAGCGATCATGGCTCTTCAAAATGGTCTCAGGAAGGAACTTGCTTTGGTGGAGCATTTGCACCCAGCAAAAGAAAACTGCACATACAATATTAAATGAAGTTAACTGTTCACAAAATACAGTAACGTGAGCTATATAAATTAGCTGGATATATGGTTAAACGTAATTTGCTCTCGTGGCCGGGTTGGGTCAGTGGGTAGAGCAGGTGCACATATACTGAGAGGTTTATGCCTTGACGCAGAGGTCCAGGGTTTGAATCTGACCTGTGTTGATTTCCTGCATGTCTTCCCCGTTTCTCACCTAGCTGTCCTATCAACTAAAGGTGTAAAAGCCCAAAAAATAATCTTTAAAAAAAAAACATTGCTCTTACCAGTGTATCGCTGTTATGTATTTTGTCCATAGCAAATTTCCACCAATACGTCCCAAAAGGTCCCATTTAGGGAGTAAATGCTATAAACAAATTCTTTGTAAATCTTTATAATCATTCCCTGAACGAACCAAGCAGGCCTGTCTTGTTGCACAATCCAAATTTTCTTCAAAACTTGCCATTTGCAGCGTGTAACATTGCTCAGAGGTTTCGGTTAATGTTCCTCGATGCGACCGGAGTTTAAAGTTAACACAAAGAAAGCGGAAAGTGAGGGACATCCTGCAGAACTTCCGGTGATGCTGGAATTATCCGGTAAATGAACCGTCGTCCATCCAGACTAGCACAGGGGTAAACTAGCAGAACAAATCTAACTACCAACTACCAAGTGCTGGGGGTCAGAGGTCAGCATGATGAGGCTGGGTTATATACTGGAAACTCATTGGAGTTCAACATCAGTTAGATGCAGGGAGCCACAAGCATAATGTTTATGCTCACATAAATACACACAAACAACTTTAGTTCTTTAGCTTTACATCACTGAGATTCTGTTGACTATTTCTATGACCCATGTTGTTTGACTATGATTCTGATCCTAAAAGTCACACTAACAAATGTAGCAAATGAGAGGAAAAATCAAATGCAGCTGTTTGAGGTCCTGGGGGTTCCAGTCTGTCTCTCATGTCTGGATACGTTGCTCCTTTGGGGCCCTTCTCAGCTCATTAAACAAGTCTTTATTGGCATGCCAAGAGTACACCTGTGAGTCATCTAAACCATGACAGCAACTTCAATGTATAGCCAAGCACAAGGGTCACCGTTAAACAACAGTACCGGTACCTCATATGACTGGGCAAAGTCAAAAACCAAATCTGCATGAAGGCAGCCTTTTATGTATGTTGCTGGTATCAGCTTTACTCTTGTAAAATGCACCGCCACAAAACACTGTGATGTTAATGTGACACTTGCTGCCCTCATGGTGGTTCTGTTTTATCTATGAACTGACACCAGTGACATTCATTGACCACAGTAGTGTTATCACTCAGATCAGATGCCCTTTAAAAGAGGAAAAAGTGCTTTGAAAATGCATGTTTTTCACATTTTTGATGTTTGCTTACAACATAACAAAAAGTATGTCTATTCTAAAGAAGGTTTAATGAGACTTTACTGGAAACTACAGCATGCCTTTGTATGTTTCCATTGCTGTGTGCAAAAATAAAATCACACTGCAACCTAAGGGGTGGCATTTGTGGTTAGATTGTGGGTTTCTGCAGAAAGTATGTGGGAATATGTGCAACTTCTAAACCCTGCTGGCTTCCCCAACAATGTGACAGTAACAGGGGGATAGCCAATGTTTGATCCCATCAGCCAACATCTGGCCCTCAGGAGGAGCTAAAGTAAGCGGCACATGCTGATGTCATTAGCGTAAAATGGGAGTTATATTCACAGAGCCATGACCCTCACAACATCCCAATACTGCGAAAGTAGGAGAGAGGGAGGATGAGAAATGGATGAATAATATGAGGATTTTAGGGAGTGAGAGAGAGAGGGGGAGGGGGAAGGGTGTGGGGGGGACAATGGATAATACATCTGGGTGATTATGTAAGTGACTAATATTGATGTTCTTCATTGGTTGATTTTGAGCCATATCGTTCATGTCAGCATATATCTGCTGCTGGACTGTTAGAACAATAAGTGAGAAAATGGCAAGTACAGGGTGGATCAAAGCTGTAACAAAGCTTGTTAGGATTTAATCAGTTCCACTCACCCAGAGCTGCTGGCCACATCTGTCCAATCAAGTCCCATCACCATGGTGGGCTCCTGGCTCCAGAGATGGCTACAGTATTGCCAACCAAACATTGGTAGGCGACTATGTTTTGAGGACCACCACCTCATCAGAGACTTGTGGTTCTTGTGAGGTTTTCTTTGGAACCTCTCTGGCTGGATTTAATCAATACCGTTAGGCATGTGCTAATGATTAATAAATTGCTGTGGTCAGGATGCTTTGAATGCTGAGGCCACTCTGATATGATAATGTCATTGTTAGATGTGGGTTATTTAGACCCTTGGGGAAGTCTTTCATTTGGTTTAGGCTTCCTCATTGGGTGAGGTCATTGCTTTGAGACTGAGCTCTATTGAGAAGAAGCCAATGAAGCGGAAGGCCTTTTGCTAAACATTTCCTCTTACTAAACATTTCAACAGGCCTATGCTGGGTAATGACCGCGGCACAGAATTCCAGTATCCATAGGATCCACATCAAGTCAGCCTATTTCACCTTTGTTCTTTGTCTCCACTGTAAAGATTTGTGTTCATGATCTTCTCACAGAGCTTAGTACAGTGATGTAGGTCACCTCTGACTCCTTTGTCCCCATGATCTTAGCCACACTATAACTCTTCAGTGACTCTCCTCTCCTCTCCCGGCTCTACCTTATTTATCCCTATCTGCGTGGCAGCAGGTCCTTCACAAGTGACACGTGAGGGTTTAGACACATGAGACTATTCATTTGTGCTTGGCTGCCCAATCTCAGGCTGCTCTGATGGATTTCAACTAAAGAGGCCAGGGGCAGGAGTAGGGGCTGCAGTGCATGATGCCTGTGATCTGCTATGGGAAACAGGCAAGGTTATGATGCCCTTGTGACCCAGGAGTGTGGGGATCGTACGGGTCAATGGGGTTTCCCCCCTTGAGGACACAATTCAAGCTGTCATCAGTTTGAAAGGAAAAGATTGAAAATTTGCGCAAGTGTGCATTCCAATCAAATTCCATTAGTTTATTACTGCCATTACCGTCACTATCTTCACCAGGAACAGAATGGGATGTGAGAGTTCTGCTTACCTGTGGAGAACAGTGATGTATGTCATGTGAAATGTATGTGGTGGTTACTCACAGTTTTGAGTACCAATATCCCAGAGGCTCAAACTGTCTAAGATGTACATTATATCAAGAAATTATAAATAGCCTACATATTTTTTTCTTTCCAGCTACGACTTGTCTTCTGCTTCCAGATTCAAACTGCTTTTATTCAGCTGATTAAATTAGAGGACAACTAGGATTTGGGACTGGTTTGAATCAGAAATTATCTTGCTCAATAAAAATCGATTGCTCCAGAGTAAACTAGCAGTTTCTACAGGGGACAGGCTCACAATTTTACTCATTTTTATTACTTCATTCTCTGGACTACTTCTCTTTGTCTTTATTCACTTTATTCATCATGTATGGCTCTCTTATACTTCAATGCTTTTTTCCCCTTACCAGTGATGAGAGAAGTATTCAGATATTTTATTTCAGCAAAAGTAAAAATACTAAACACACTTCGTTAAGACTGTATTTCTATGTCCGTGTTGATCTGACTCTCTCACTGCAGTTGAGTAGGGAGTGACCACGCGTCTTCGTCTCCATGACAACCGTTGCCGCGTCCAACATATCAGTAGTAAACTGAGATTTCGAAAGTTCAGCTCGCCAATATTATATCTATGCTGAGAATACTTAAAAGGAGCGTCAGAACTTGCAATTTAATTTAAAATAAGGTAACGTTATGTTAAAATTCTTGTTTTTTGTCGTTTACATCATTTAAATTAGCAAACGTCCCGTGTCCTAACGTTACTTGTTAATTTCGTGGGGACCCATCCAGACGTGATTTGCCTAACGCAAACGCTCGTAGCTGAACGTTGCGTAACTGTTGTTAGCGCTAACACTACACGTTAGGTAGCTAGCGTTACGTAATTATAGCTTGTATTTTGGAATGCAGCTTCGTTAGTTAGCTAGTTAGCTAGCTAGTTAGTTAGTTAGCTAGCTAGCTAGCGTTAAAGTTATTTAGCAGCAGCGGTCGGTTAAACCGGTTAAAACGTAACGTTACGCGGACAAACTGTCCTATTGTTAAGGTTAGCTCAAAAGCCTTTCGCCGGTGGATGTTCATTTTCCGTTCTCCTTTTCAAAATATAGCTAGCTAGCTAGGTAACTTACCGTACGTTACGTGAGGTGCTCCTAGGGCAGAAACATAACGTTACATGCTTCCTACGGATCCTTGACTTGATTCATAAAAATTTGTGAATTTGTGGGTTGAAAACAAGTCTTTAAAGGTTCTAAATAGGCATAAAGGCATAAATAGACATACATCATTGAAAGTGCTTGAATGTTTATAGTTTTGCAAGAATATAAATTAAATAGAATTTGAGGAATTTGGGCATGGAAAGTCCTTACATTTAATGTTTCAGCAGGTGTGGAACCCTGAATATAATGTTCCCAGTTTCAATCATATACTAAGCATGTTGAGGCAATACAGTCCAGAATATTTTAGAAGAAGCTAACATGATTAAATCCAAGCTTAATTGTTTACACATAAATTATTTTCATTCTGCTAGAGGATGGAAAGGAAATATTTGCCTGGTTTTGGTGTCCTGGTGCCTCATCCCCCCGGCAAACCTCCAGAGCCCAAGCCTCCAGCTCTCAGTCACAGGTGCAAACTCCCTCCAATCAGAACATTTTCTGTGAATGAACAGAAAGGCATCTACTCAGATATCATCACTACATTCAAGTTCCAGGTAAAAGCACGTTAGCTTATGCCTCTTCAAATTCTGACATTTCATTGTGAAGGCCATTTTGCTCTGACCAAAACCAAGACTAACTGTTTATTGATTAGTCTTGTACAGCAGGACCTGAGATCCAGCAGAGGTCACAGGGCCAATCCAGCTTTGAGTTCAGTGCTCTCAAAACAACAAAAGGTTAGATACTGTATTATATGACATTTTGAGTAATTATTGCTGATATGCAGCTATGTATTTATAAGAGAAGCATAGTATGCTTCTATAAAATACATTTTGTATGCTGTGTGTAAAATCATTATCCCTTTGCACTGTTTTCATTAGTTACAACCTTCAAAACTCCAACTGACCAGTGCAAGATTGTTGAAAAGGATAACCATGGACCTACATCACAGCAATCACAGACTTCTTACTTCTGCAAGGGTGGAGATGCACCCAAGGTCCAGATACCCTATCAAACTGTTCCTGGCCAGATCCCTCACAAGTTAGAGGTAGAGAGGTATGTAGTGTTTGTGTGCCCCATGTATGACAGAACCTTGTATTGTTGTACATTAGCTGGTTTAGTTGCATGAATTGGTTTATTTTAACTGCCTGTTGTTAAGACTAATTTTAAAGTTTTATATTGTTTTCTCATAGACGTCGAAGGGAATATTTGAAGTTAGATGTTGAACAGCTCCTGGCAGAAAAAGGCATATACTCCAATCTTCTAATGCCAAGACATCAGAGCAGTAGTGATAAGCATGCAACTATGACCGACAATCCTGTATCACACTACCTCCCCCTGGAGGTGAGTCTGTTACTGCTGCAATTTATTCTGCTATGCATTTGCGTAACCAATTACTGTTTACATTCCATATTTTGGGGCACAGCACAACCCTACACTCATCTTCCCCATGTTTTTCCTTTAGGTATTTGACAATGAGGAGTATGACTGCCGGACTCCAGACGACTGGCTTGCCCTGGGTGATGCTGAACAATTACCTTATCGAAAACCTATTCCTGCAAAAGCCCTGCTGCCTACAGATGAAAAGATTCCTTCTAGTAAAATGTCCTCAGAAATATACAGTGTAAACAGAAATAGACATTATTTTCTCTTCTTTGATGATTACTCTCTTCTCTCTCTTTGAAGAGGACCCAAAAAGCTCCTCCCAGGAGTACAACTGGCATTTAGTTGGGGTTCTTGACTATAGTAAGAAGAAATGCCAGTACCTGGTACAGAAAGTTCACCAAAACAGTCAATTGACAAATGAGGAACCCAAAAGGAGCAAATCTACTGGTTGGTTTTTACTTTTCACTATAATAACACAATATTGTCTCCTAATTTCTTTTTGGCTCTGTTTGTCTTGTTCACCATCCATGCATGCCTTCCATCTACTTCATTTTCATAGGAGTAAATACCATGCAAGCAGGCCCTAAGTTCTGGGTACCCAGGATCAGATTGGTATTTAATGCTGAGGACCCACGAGTCTTTGTCGAACGGATCCAGTTTGCCCTGCGCTGGAGGGAGAACACAGAAGCTCTGCTTCTCTACCACTTGTCTGTGGACTGCATGCCCATCTGGAGGGGAACACCATCTCTTGATACCACCAGTTTCCAGCGTATCAAAAGACACACCCTTTCAGCCCCTGGACTCAGGCTGAAAATGTGAGTAATGTCAGTGTCATATTACTGCTGTCATTGTCTCCTTGTTCAGTATCTGTTTTATAATAGACCCTCTGAGTTGAAATGTTAACTAACTAATAGGGAGAATAAAGGGAATATTATGTGTGCAGTCTGGAAAAGTGTATAGAGGATCTGGAGAAGGAGCTCAATCTGGAATTTGAGTGCACAATGAACCGCATGAGCTTTGACAAAGTAGTGAGGAGCCACCCAGAGGAGTTTTCACACATCACCCTGCCACAGAAGGATCCTCAGTGTGTACCACAAAAAGGTAAGATTGTTAGCCTTGTATACATTTGTTTGAGTCAGTGGGGTCAAAATTAATGAATGTATCATCGCCCAGAATTAAGAACTAGATTGTTTCATCTATGTACAGGGTGTGTTCCAGTTCCTCACTTTGCCTATAAGAAGACCCAAGCTGCGTTTGTCTTCCGTTCCCTGCTAACAAAGCCAGAGGTGATCCGTGCATTATCTGAAATATTGTCTGAGAGCAACAAAGTAGCAACCATGAGGCTTTTCAATGTCACCTCAATCAAAGCACTGCGACTGGACGAGTTTGAAGTCATCCAGTCCCAAATGCATACTCAGGTATTGTAGCTTTTCATTCTGCAGATACTGGGCTTTAACTTCAAAGTAGCTTTCATTTGTTTTAAATAAGAATTTGAATGCATTATTTGATTGTCTGGTCGTCACTGCGGATTTAAGCACTACTCATGCTAAGACAATGGGTCGCCAGGGCATTTTTCACCCATTTGTGGTCAAACCATTTGTAAAAGATTAACAGCAACAACTCTTCTTTTATTTTAACCCATGTGCTTGTCTTCCCGTCGACCATGAACTTGTTGTCCTTCCGTGTCAATCGCAGTATATGTCAAAGTTTAGTTAGTTCAAATGCTATAACATTGAATAAAACACCCACAATTCAATGGAAGGAATCATTAATTTTACCTTGGAAGAATGTTGTATGGCTTCCACACAATACAATACAATGTACATCTGTGCATCCAGTTTATTTTTGGGCAATTTGATTGAAAGAAACCCATATTTCTGATATGAGAAACGGGTCAAATTCGACCCAAGGACAACACAAGGGTTAAACTACTATGGTACTATGGTCCCTTTCATTAAAAATGTAACCATGGATACATTTCTGCGGTTGATGTAACTGTGATAATCAGAAAGAAAAATCTTGCAGATGAAGAAGACATCTGAATTTCAAATGAATAAAAAAAGCATAAAATATTTTCCTCTTTCTTCAGATAAGCTTGTTTCTTAGAGAGGCATGGATGGTCACACTGAGCAACAGCATCCGTGCCAATCTGGGGAATATTGGCCAGGGCTCGTACAACATGGACGAATCTCGCTGGGAGATATACAAGATGTCCAAGCTTTACAAACTGATGGCTGTGGTGCGCTTTAACCTGCAGGACTCCTTGCGCTTCCTTGTGCAGGATTCGCTGGTCGGCCTGACTCAGCTGATCTTAAACAGTTGCCACAGTGTGCTGACATGTCCTCCTGACCTGGCCTGGGGGGGCGACCTTATCACTAGCCCTTACAAGTAGGATAGCATGCACTTGCACACATGGGCACATATTTACATGTATATAAACATCTTCCTAATACACTTTTGTGTTCATATGCATCCACATTTTCTTATGCTGTTCCTATATCTTGTCAGTTACATAGTCAGTTCAGTTTTAAGGAGTGTTTGATCGTGAACAGGGTTCAACAATAAAGGTTGCTCGATGGCCCGGGGCAAGTAAAAAGCCACGTCGGGCAAGTAAATATAACAACCAACTTGCCCGTTCGGGCATCATGGTATCATAAATGACGTTATTGTTCTCTTGCCCTCGTCAGCAAAATGCCTGTTGAATGATTTGATTTTAATGTGCCGTTGGCCAATCAAAAATCAAGTTGTTTCGACATTTGATGCTTTTTTCAAAATATTTTCTTCGTTTTTTCCTGAAAAAACAATATATAGTGTATAGTGGCCAGTAAAAATGGACTTTGGGCGAGTAAAAAAAAAAAAAGTCACCTGCCCAACCGGACAAGTGAACAAAAACCTTAACGTTGAACCCTGGTGAGTGTAAATATTGCTAAATATTTAGTATTGTGTTGGTAATATTACTCCATTCTCTATAACTAGGCCAAAAAAGAACCCTCTGTTCCTGGTGGACTTGGTTCTGGATCAGACTGGGGTTCATTACAGCACTCCATTGGAGAACTTTGAGACATCTATCATTAACCTGTTTGATAACGCCATTCTGGCCACGTACAATGTACCACAGCTTGATAAGGTAAAATAAAATCTGTAATCACCTGAATCACTGAGCATTGAATTAAAAAATGGAAATGTGATGTAAACCTTGTTCCGTGATAGGTTCCTTTATCATTGATGATGACAATGACAAATATACTCTATGGAACAGTGATTTAACGATTCCTCTCTTGTCCATGCCAGTTTGTGATGAAGAATTTGTTCATCGGTGGCGATCCGTTGCTCGAGTCAGTGAATTTGTTTGAACCAAAAGTAACTGAGCTGAGAGGCAAGGTCCGCAATGCTCTGATACAAGCAGCCATACCTCTCAGGGCTTATGCTGCTGAATATGAGAAATACTTAGAGCTACACAACTTGGACATAGAAACCCTTCTCAAGTAAGTTTGTTTAAAGTTAAGTATGCAAGTTCTCCCACAAGGTTTAAGGTCAGTCAGATTTATGTTTATGTTAAATCTTCTCTGCCAGATCTCATATGCATGCAGAACAGACATCCCAAGAAGTGAAGAAAGAGGTGGAACAACTTCTTAAAGACAAGGAAAGGCTCGAGCACTCTCTGCCCACCTCCATTGTCATTGGTCCATTTTTTGTCCGTGTAGAGGTGGTACGTCAGGCTCTCTCTAACAAAAAAAAGGCTTTAGCCAGTGCAATGCTGGACCACATTGTTCTGAAGCTACGCAAGCAGGTTGACAATGTAAGTCACTTGTTTAGAGGCTAGAAAAACACTTTACACAGTATATACTGTATGGGTGTTTTCTTTTATACAGGACCTACATTTATTTCAGCTTGAAAGTGACCTTTTCCTACCTTAACTTTGATTAAAAGTTTTTTATCTTGTATGTGTGTGTAGGCATGTGAAGAGTGCAACACAATAAGTAGAAAGCTACGTGAGAAGCCCAACAGCATTGAGGAACTGGCTGAAAAGAGGGACTTGGCGAAGCAAATCCCAGAACAGCTCAAGAGTTACAAGGTGCACATGTGTGAACTGGCTATTTCTGTTAAGTGTCATATGAAGGGTTACTTTGTCAATAAATCTGAAACTTTTTTTCAATCTGTCCACGACAGGATCTAATTGGCAAGACCCTGTCAGACTATGAGCTATTAGACGAACTTTGCTACTGTCTTTCAGATGAGGATGTTAAAAAAAAGTAAGTGTAAAATCACCATGCTAATGTTTTGAAAAAGTTAGCATTTTCTAATGTGGGATTAAGAGTGATTTGATGGGTTTATAGTGGTTAGAGTGAATAGAGGGACCTGAGGAGTTAAGAGTGATTGCTGTAGTTACTTATCTCTGCAGGTGGACAGCTATTCGGTGGCCTCAAAAGATAATTGGCCAGATCGAAGCACTAGCCGTCCAGAATGTGGAGGATGAGGAGCGCTTCCATAAGATCCAGCTGGTCGACCAGAACAACTTTGAAGAGCACCTAGACTCTTTGCAGGTCAGCTGAGTCAACTAGTTGTTTTTTGTTCAACAGCAACTGAACTCACAGCCTCATTTGGCTGCATCTGAAAGTAGACCCCCTTTATGATTTGTATTTTTTCAGAATTCTTCTTGTGATCGGTCCTCCGTCAACAATCTCCATCCATCCACTCTATTCAGAACTTAGCCTATTATGTTTCAATGTTAGAAATGTTAGTTCCGCAAGGTACTTGATGTTATTTAGGGTTCTTTATGAATCACCACAATTGTGTTTATAGATGCTGGTTGCTGGGTTTGCGGCTCATGCAGACATTGATCATGCCCATGAGGTGGTCAACGAGGTCAGGCGTATAAGCAAGCAACTTAAGGACTGTCAGACAATGGCTCAAACCTACAACACCAGAGAACGTCTTTTTGGTGTTCCTGTCACTAATGTAAGTGAAAGAGGATCCATTAAATTATGTCTACATACGTTTAGTCTTTCCAGATGCCAGAATATTTCCTCTTGTTTTGAACTGTTAAACAAACTGGGAAAGAACATACATTTGTCATGCTTTTTCTGAAAATGAAATCTCAATGTGTGTTACAGTATGATCGGCTGCAGAAGCTGGTAAAGGACTTCCTGCCTTTCAAAGACCTATGGACCACCACCTCTGATTGGCTACGTTGGCATGAGAGCTGGCTCAATGACCCACTGTCTTCCATAGACCCTGAGCAGCTTGAGCGCAATGTTACAGATGCCCACAAGACCATGCACAAATGTATTAAGCAGTTCAAGGACATTCCAGGTAGGTGACACATCTATCACCATTCAAACTTGACAAATTGTGATTGTTAATATGTCTGACGTGTTCTTTTCTTGGCCTGCTTTCTTTGTCTTACACGGCACTAGACTGCCAGTTGGTGGCATCTGTAATCCGCAACAAGATTGAGGACTTCCGTCCTTACATTCCTCTGATTCAGGGCCTGAGGAACCCGGGGATGAGGAACCGCCACTGGGAGATGCTTTCAGAACGCATTGAGATGAAAGTCATGCCTAAAGCCAACCTGACCTTCTCCCGCTGCCTGGAGCTTGGCCTACAGAACTACGTGGATGACATAGCTCATGTGGCTGAGGTTGCTGGGAAAGAGTACACCATTGAACAGGTACCTTTTGAACGGGAGTCATATTCTAAATACAGCAAAGTTTGGACATTATTTGGGCAGCTTATTTTATTCTCTGCATGAACAACATTTTTTAGGTTTAAATGCAATTTTCACAGAAGGAGCACTTGAGTGTAAAATAATATTTGGTATGTATAATTGGTGGCTGATACTTTTTTTCCAAACCCTCTCACTCAGGCCCTGGAAAAGATGGAAAATGAGTGGTCAACAGTAGTCTTTGATGTGTTGCCCCATAAAGAGACAGGCACCTACATCTTGAAGAGCCCAGATGAAGCGTCGCAGTTGCTGGATGACCACATTGTCATGACGCAGGGCATGTCCTTCTCTCCCTTTAAAAAAACCTTTGAGGCCCGTATCAACACCTGGGAGAGCAAGCTGAGAATGACTCAAGTACATACGCACACACGCACACACTTAAGGTCTTGTGTCTTGTATCATTATGATGCAGTGTCTGCCCTCTTCTGGTGCTTGCAGGATGTGCTGGATGAGTGGCTGACGTGCCAGCGCTCCTGGCTTTACTTGGAGCCTATCTTCAGCTCTGATGATATCATTCAGCAGCTGCCTGTGGAAGGAAAAAGATACCAGCAAATGGATCAAACATGGAGGAGAGTCATGAAAAGTGCTTTTATTAATCCAACGGTGAGAGCTTCCACAACACTTAATATTAATGGACAAAGGTTTTGTTTTTATACAGAGGTCAACACAGGGCTAGATAATAATGATGCTTACTTTGTTTGTTGTAGGTGATTGAGCTGTGTCCAGATGCTCGTCTATTGGACAAGCTGAAACAGTGCAACACACTGTTGGAACAGGTGCAGAAGGGACTTACTGAATACTTGGAGACAAAACGAAGCTCCTTCCCCAGGTAAGCTTCAATGAAAGTGACATGGAAATCCCCTGGCTTTCAATTTCTGATGGTGATCATAACAGATCTTTGATGATAATTACACATTCCCTTTCCTGGAGAGGACATGCATTGATGTCACTTTTTAATACGATACCTCAACCTCACCAACAGTGAGTGGCCAAAAAACAGTTGCTTTGATTGTTTAAAATAAGGGTAGCTATAAGACCAAAAGGAAATCGATCAAATATCTTTAAAAAGTAAAGGCTACTTGATTCAACAATGATATGCATGTGAATGATATGTGAGCTGAAATGAGTTTCCATGCTAAATTATGGCACACTGTTGATTACACAGACTTAAAATATTTGTTTGCGAATATTTGTTCGTAGGTTTTACTTCCTGTCAGATGATGAGCTCCTGGAGATTCTGTCCCAGACTAAAGATCCTACTGCAGTACAACCGCACTTGCGCAAATGCTTTGAGAACATTGCACAGGTTTGTTCTGGCTGGTTGTTTCTTTTCAATCACTCCGCTCATATATTACTGAAAATATAACATGCATACCACATACGATTGAGATTTCTGTTGGTTCTCAGCTTCAATTCCAGTCAGATCTAGAGATCACACATATGTATTCTGGAGAAGGGGAGGAGGTGAAGCTGTACCTGCCAGTGTGGCCTACTGGAAATGTGGAGAACTGGCTCAGGGAAGTCGAGAAATCTATGAAGGCCACGTTGAGGGATAACATTGACCGGTCACTTAAAGTCTACCCTGAGGTCTGCAATCCTGACTCTCATTTTGATGTGTTTCCTAAACTTGTATTACGTTTTCATACAATTTCTAGGCATATTTTAATTGTCCAGTTTTTGTATCATCTGTGTATGCACTTCCGACCCCTCAGCAACCTCGTGCAGAGTGGGTGTTATCGTGGCCTGGTCAGGTGGTTATAGCTGGCTGTCAGGTTTTCTGGACTGCTGAGGTGTCTGAGGCCTTGGAGCAGGGAGACTTGGCCAGTCGCCTTTATCCCCAACTACAGAAACAGGTGTGGACTTGGTATTAGACTGGCACATATTCCAACTAAATAAATCTTTAAATATCCCTAACAGTGTTTTCCCTAGGTTTGTGGAAGATTTAGGTGCACATAATTGGCGGGGGGTTTAGGGGTCCTTTAAGAAAATGTGACGTTTTTCAATAAAAAATATTATTTTTAATTATTATATTTATATTACATTACTATATCTGTGTCTAAAATGTTTTAAACACTAGAGCAGATAATAAATGAATAACACTCATAAAGCTTTAAGATAAAACTTGCTAAAAAAAGTCGACTAGGGACCAACTACAATCATTAGATCTAGAAAGTTATTTATGTTGTTTTGATGCGCACATTGATTTTACATTAATTTGGCTTTGTTGTTGCCCAAAACGGCTCGGGTGCTGCACCTAAGCCTTATAATGATAGCAAAAACCCTGCCCAATTTGTGAAAAAATACACATACTATTTATTGCTCACATTTGCAATGTACATTGTGCACAATACAGTGTACTGTATACTGACATTCATAAGATTTTCCCTTTTTGTTTCTGAAGCTGAGTGACTTGGTGCAGCTGGTGAGAGGACGTCTGTCTAGGATGCAACGAGCTGTGCTGTCTGCCCTCATCGTCATAGAAGTCCATGCTAAGGATGTTGTAGCCAAACTGGTGGAACAGGAGGTCTCAAGCGTCAATGCCTTTGAGTGGATCAGCCAGCTCAGGTTATCTGTTTGTTTTGTTGTTATTTTCTTTTGCTTTTTAGTTTGGTCAGTCCTGATGTTGGAGTTCACTGTATACTATCATTCTGCAATACTGTGGCTGCACAATATTGATACTGATCTGATACTGATTGTAGATATTACTGGGCCATGGATGACTTGTACATCCGTGCAGTGAATGCTGAGTTTTTGTATGGATATGAGTACCTTGGTAACTCCGGACGTCTGGTCATTACCCAGCTCACTGACAGGTAGTTGTTAAGTCTAATGTTGTCTACTCTTTTTTTCCTGAATACCATATATACTCTTTTTAATACACAACTTCCTGCCTCTTTCAGATGCTACCTGACCCTGACAGGAGCTCTACACCTGAAGTTTGGAGGGGCTCCTGCAGGTCCAGCAGGGACAGGAAAGACAGAAACCACTAAAGATCTGGGAAAGGCCCTGGCTATCCAAACAGTTGTTTTCAACTGCTCTGATCAGCTTGACTTCATTGCTATGGGCAAGTTTCTTAAAGGACTGGCCAGGTGAGTGGCAGTTAGTAATAGTGCTTGGACGATATGCTTTTGTCCCAATTCCATTCTTTCATGATACATGGGTGCCGATTTGATTTGTATTGCGATTTTCATTTATTGCGATTCTTGAAGTATTGCGATTCGATAGTATTGAGTATTGCAATTTTATTTTTCTTCTTTAACAAAAACAAAAGTTGAATAATGCACCTCTAGAGACAATATATCATAAGAAATTTCTAAATTAAAAAAAAAAATGTTTAAAGAATGCACGTCACATGTCATTCAGTCAGTCTGACATCTTTTTCATGAAGAAGTACATAACTTGGATTTTCTGCATGTTCTGCTTTTGCTCTGTTTTGCTGGGAACGGATATGATGTAGTCGCTGTCAGCGTACCAAATAAACAGAAAATATTTAGTCATTATTGTCAATCATTGGTATGAAATAAATTAAATGAAAAATATAAATTCTGTGAAAAAATAATAAATTTTAAAAATCGTCACAAAAACAATTACGATACATATGTGAATTGACTTTTTCTCCCACCCCTAGTTACTAAAGTATGATAGAATGTCAGTTTTGCTGTTATACATCACAAATCTTACATCAATCACATTCATGTTGCATTTATGTCTGTCTTCCTTTTTTGCAGCTCTGGGGCCTGGGCATGCTTTGATGAGTTTAATCGTATTGATGTGGAAGTGCTGTCTGTGGTGGCACAACAGATCACCACCATACAAAAGGCCCAGCAGCAAAGGGTGAGAGGTTGATTCACTAGAAATCACCACAGAGTACTTGACCAGGGTACCATTTTGTGTGAATATCGTGTACTTTTATTTCTTCTGCATTTCAAAAAAGAAGAAAGATGTTGGAAAATGTTATGCTTTAGTAATTACTTTTAATTGAGTACTTTCCTAATATGAAGTTTCAAAGTGTATATGTTGTTTTTATCCAAGTAAAGAATTTGATAATTTTTTTTACCCCCACTGCATTCCACACATAAAGAAGCAGTCTATGTATCTCTAAGATAATTGTGTGTATATTGTGTTTTTAGGCAGAGCGGTTTGTGTTTGAGGGGACGGAGATCCCTCTTGTCCCTTCTTGTGCTGTATTCATCACTATGAATCCTGGTTACGCTGGACGCACTGAACTGCCTGACAACCTCAAGGTTTGAAATGATGATTTCATTTTGAATGACTGTATAACACTGTGTATAAGCAGATGAAGTTCAACAAATGCAATTATACATCTTCTACAGGCACTGTTTCGTCCTGTGGCCATGATGGTACCTAACTATGCCATGATAGCTGAGATCTCCTTGTACTCGTTTGGCTTCAGTGATGCCAAAGTCCTTTCTTTGAAGATCACCACCACTTTCAAGCTCTCCTCTGAACAGCTCAGCTCTCAGGTAATGTATGGATTCAGAGGAGATCAGACATTTCAGTCTACCAAGAAAATATGCTATTTGCATAGGAAAGTGGTTGTATGTGAAATTGAAGTGGCAGCATATACTGCGACGGACATTACTTTTTTTAACCTTTCCATTTTACAGCATTGGACTATAAAATATTGGAATACGAAACATGCTGGTAGTTGCATAGTTAACGGATGTGTGTATGCATTTAAGAATAACAAAGATATGAAGGTGTGCTGACTTTTGCTCTATTTTATATGAAGGATCATTATGACTTTGGTATGAGAGCTGTGAAGACTGTGATCTCAGCTGCTGGAAACCTCAAGAGAGAACATCCTGACATGAATGAGGTTAGAAATGTTTCTTTTGTTAACGGTGGGGATAAAGTATAAGAAAAAATTACACAAATTTTGAATGGAGTTGGAACTACTACCTGTCCCCTTGTAATATCTTATTCTTCTAAAATCTTGCTGTCTCCCAGGAGTTGATCTGTCTGCGCGCCATTCAAGATGTCAATATACCAAAGTTTTTACAAGACGACCTGAAGCTCTTCAACGGTATTGTGTCCGATCTTTTCCCTAAGACAAAACAGGAGCCAATCAACTATGGCACACTCGAAGACTCCATGCGTAATGTCTGCACCAAGATGAACCTCAAAGATGTGGATGGTTAGTGTTTCTGGAAGTACAGAAAATATGTTTTCAGATATGCAGGTATCCAGCTACCTGTATTTTTAGGATGAGTAGATGACATTATTGTGGTGATTGCAGGGTATATAAATAAGTGTATTCAGCTGTATGAGACCACTGTGGTGAGACATGGCCTGATGTTGGTGGGACCTTCTGGATCAGGTAAAACCAAGGTGAGTCTTTTCCCTGTCACGATATTGTTTACGGTTTTATTCACAGTTCTCTTGTTTTGCAGTGTAGAATCCTGAATGTCAGTATAACTGTTGCGTGTGTTAGTGTTATGAGATACTAGGTGCAGCAATAACAGCCCTAAAGGGCCAGCCCTCTGTGAGTGGTGGTGTGTATGATGAAGTTCAGATATACGTCCTCAACCCCAAGTCTATCACCATGGGACAGCTCTACGGAGAGTATGACTTGCTCACACACGAGTGGTAAGTGATGCTTTGTTCCTCAACTAGAGAACAAACAAAAAATCTACTACTACTACTACTACACACACACTTTTTCTCCACCCCTATAGGACAGATGGTATCCTCTCATCTGTTATCCGTGGAGGTGCATCATCCATGGACCTTGAGAAAAAGTGGTACATGTTTGATGGACCAGTGGATGCTGTATGGATTGAGAATATGAACACTGTTCTGGATGACAATAAAAAACTGTGCCTTAGCTCTGGGGAAATCATCAAGCTTACTGATGTAAGATTAAGTTTCACGGTCTTCATTTTTTTGTCCATGTTTTCCTCTGTCCCACGTGCATAGATGTTTTGTGTTTTCCTCTTGCAGGTGATGACCATGATGTTTGAGGTGCAAGACTTGGCGGTGGCATCACCAGCCACAGTGTCTCGCTGCGGTATGGTCTACCTGGAGCCCAGCATTCTGGGCCTCGTCCCTTTTACAGAGTGTTGGCTGAAGCAGGTCCCCGAAGCCCTGAAACCGTTCACAGAGCAGCTCAACTCCCTGTTTGCCAGGTTCCTGCAGGTGGGAGGGGAGACATAACTGAGAGACACCAGCACTGAATCTTAAAGCTTTTCATTATGAAAGACTATGATCATATTAACAATTTGCTATTTTATTTTTTTATTTTTCTGTACTTTTACCCAGGACTCCATCACATTTGTCCGCACATCAGTAAAGGAGGTCATCATATCTCTGGACAGCAACCTCACCTGTAGTCTGCTTAAACTTATGGACTGCTTCTTCAATCCCTTCAAAATCAGAGAGGTGTGTGCAGCTTCTCTCTGTTTGATTAACCCCCATTAAAATTAATATATACATGAATTTCTGTGCAAATATGCTGTTTGAAGCATTTAGAACACTTCAGAGATTCAGCTTTGTATGGTAAATATTGACTGATTTAGTAAAGCTACTTTAAAACGTAAGGTTGTGAGCAATCTTAAAAACTGCAATATGTTTGTGAATAAATGTATTATCATCATATACATCTGCATGGGCAAGTGTGGTAAAACAATACAGAAGATGCTCTGCTGTTGAAAAACATTGATTGAGTGTGTTGGGTTGCACCTATTACATTTCAGTAAATAATGTATCTACAATCATGCTATCATGCAGTCGATTACATTCTCACTGCATTACAACAACAACAACAACAACAACAACAACAACATCAGTGTTAATGAATGTGCAGGAAGTTCAACTTTAAGTTGATGAAAAACCTTCTGTACTGTATATGTGAATGTGAATCCTTTATTGTCTTGTAGGATGTGAAGCCACCGCCCCAAAAGAAATTGGAGCGTCTGAAGGAGCTGATTGAGCCCTGGTTCTTTTTCTCTCTGGTTTGGAGTGTGGGAGCCACAGGAGATGCAGTCAGCTGTAAGCGCTTCAGTGCCTGGCTCAAGAACAAGATGGCAGAGGAAAAGGTCAGCATCTCCGCTTTGGCATCCCAATACCAAAATAGTTCTAATGTGATTTGTATTGACAGCTGGAATATTTCTTGCAAGAGGTATATTTTTATAATCAGAAATGTATTTGTCCTTCAGATCCAGTTATGCTTTCCAGAGGAGGCCATGGTGTATGACTACAGGCTTGATGATGCAGGGATAAGTAACTTTGAGGATGAGGATGAAGATGAGGAAAGAAAAGTAAACAGATTGTGCATAATCATACAGATTGTTCATGCAGCCAAGACCATCAAATGCATTTTTGCTTTTTACTCAATCATCTTTTTCTTCCGGTACCCAAGGTCCAGTGGGTCAGCTGGATGAAATATGCAAAGAGTGTTGTAATCACCCCAGAGACAAATTATGCTGACATCATTGTTCCGACTGCTGACACAGTGAGAATGTCTTTCCTCATGGATATGCTTTTGACCAATAAGAAACCTGTGAGTATTTTAATTGTAGTTGAGCTTCACACATGTCTACAAATACTGTAAATGTTTTTTTTTTAAATAGGTAAAAATGGTATCACTTATCAACTGAATTTTTAACCTGAAGCACTTATTCAGAACCTCGTAATAAATACTTTAAATGATTTAATTTCTTTGAAAAGGCACCAATAGAATATATTTATATTTCCCTGTGTGTGTGATCAAGGTGCTCTGTATTGGGCCAACTGGCACAGGAAAGACCTTGACCATTTCAGATAAGCTGTTGAAAAACATGTCTGCGGATTACATCACACACTTCCTCATGTTTTCTGCCCGCACCTCAGCCAACCAGACTCAAGATTATATTGACAGTAAACTAGACAAACGGTATGTCTGCTCTACTTTACATTGTCAATCCAACTACACATTATTTACAATACGACGAACTATATACGTATTTGTGACCCACCATTTTAATGATGTATGTGCCTGTGTGTCAGGCGGAAAGGTGTGTTTGGACCTCCAATGGGAAAGTATTTCATCTTCTTTATTGATGACCTAAACATGCCCCTGTTGGAGACTTACGGTGCTCAGCCTCCTATTGAACTGCTGAGGCAGTGGATGGACCACGGAGGCTGGTATGACAGGAAACAGATAGGTAAGAATCCTGGAAGCCTTTTTGCTTTCCCCAACCTTTTATTTCTTTAAGCTTTTGATATTTTATGCTCTTTATTGTCACACAGAGTATTTCTTCATGCCAAATATAATAACTGTTATAATAATAAAAATATTAATAATAATAATGATGCATAGATTTGGGTTTTGTTGTTTTCACTCAGAAATGCAAAACATCTCATTAGATTGAGCTTCTCTTTGTTTCCCTGTCCTTTCTCCCCAGGGACATTCAAGAACATAGTGGATATCAATTTTGCCTGTGCCATGGGACCCCCGGGGGGAGGCCGGAACCCCATCACCCAGCGCTTCACACGCCACTTCAACTTCCTGTCCTTCACTGAAATGGAAGATGCCAGCAAGAAACAGATTTTCTCCACCATTCTGGGCAGTTGGATGGGTGAGTCAGGTCTGCTAATCTGTCAAAACAGATGTTGCAGGGTAGAGATTACTTACATCAGCTTTTAAAAAAAAAAACAACTAACAACAGTTTTTAACTGAATTTTTGTTCTCTTTCAGATGGAAATATGAGTAAAGACGAACCAGGCAGTAAGTCAGGGACACAGAGAAAGGGAGTAGATTAAGAGTGCATAATGTGAAATTGTAAAATTTAATTTATTACTGGAAGACACAAAACACATATCTGAATAATTTTAGCCATTTTAAGTCATTTTAATTTACAAAATAAGCACATAATCTCTATCAAGCCAACATATGTTGACCAAAGCATGTGGAAGTGTCTTCTGATAAAAAGAAAATGTTATCACGTTTCGCTTCTCTCCTGCTATTTTTTTTCAGGACCTGTGCCAGCAATCCAGCCGCTGAATGAGTCTCTTGTAGACGCTACTATCCGAGTCTACTCTACGATTACCTCCCAGCTCCTCCCAACTCCAGCCAAGTCCCATTACACCTTCAACATCAGAGACCTGTCCAAAGTCTTCCAGGGCATCCTCATGGCTGAGGCTGGAAAGATAGAGGTATTTAGATCCAACAGAATCAAATAGTTTTAGATTATCACATTACTATTATGAAATGTTGGAATACCCATTTAGGTAAAGTCACTTGATCCATTAAGTACTTACAAATTCAGTTTCTTTTGAAGTAACTAGTACCAGCAGTGTGATGTATGGCTTTTGTCACCCTAGCAATGGATCCAACAAATAGTGTGGGTGCCCTTGAATAATTATATATAAGTTTGGCCTGATGAGAAATTTCGGAACGATTAAAAAGAAGCCAGTATAAAATCTGTGTTATTTTTTAGGACAAATTGCAGCTGCTGCAGCTGTGGTATCACGAAAATTGTCGGATTTTCCAAGACCGCCTGGTGTGTGCCGAGGACAGGGACTGGTTCATCAGGCTCCTGAAGGACTGCATTCAGGAGTTCGACTGCAGCTTTGAAGAGGTTGTGCCCTGCCAACCTGTTTTGTATGGAGATTTCATGATTCCTGGAGCTGACCGCAAAGTCTACACAGTCATAGAAGACAAGGAACGGGTGAGTGGTGCCAACCAATGTTGGAAATATTTCATTGTATAATCTTCTGTTGTTAAATAGCTGACCAGTTGGCTCATGGGTAGTAACATTGTACTTTGTGAAGGAGCTTCATTTTTATATTCCCCATGTCAATGTGTTTTGTGTTTTTTCTTTTTTTTTTTCACCCCCTTTTTTTCCCCTTTTTTTTTTTTAAAGCTTCAGCCTGTGGGCATGCCATCTGTGTTCTGAGTGGGAGAAAAGTGGACGCGCCCCCCCCCACTACCGCCCTATATAAAACACACTACAACTCCCATGCCAACGGGCTAAATACAATGTCATGAAACATGAAAAAAAAATCTCTGCAATTACCTGCTTTTTAAAAGGATCACACTGCTGGTTTTGTGTGTGTTCTATACTGCTGACCATTTTTTTAAAGCATATACAGTACAGGCCAAAAGTTTGGACACACCTTCTCATTCAATGTGTTTCTTTATTTTCATGACTATTTACATTGTAGATTCTCACTGAAGGCATCAAAACTATGAATGAACACATATGGAATTATGTACTTAACAAAAAAGTGTGAAATAACTGAAAACATGTCTTATATTTTAGATTCTTCAAAGTAGCCACCTTTGCTTTATTTGACAGCGCTGCAAACCCTTGGTGTTCTCTCAATGAGCTTCATGAGGTAGTCACCTGAAATGGTTTTACCTTCACAGGTGTGCTTTGTCAGGGTTAATTAGTGGAATTTTCCCCCTTATTAATAAAAAAGCAAAGGGTGGCTACTTTGAAGAATCTAAAATATAAGACATGTTTTCAGTTATTTCACACTTTTTTGTTAAGTACATAATTCCATATGTGTTCATTCATAGTTTTGATGCCTTCAGTGAGAATATACAATGTAAATAGTCATGAAAATAAAAAGGAAACGCATTGAATGAGAAGGTGTGTCCAAACTTTTGGCCTGTACTGTACACATTTTACGATTGATGTCCTATTTTATGTACAGCTGTTTCCATTTCAGCAAACTATAACATGTCAGACATGAGATAGATACAGTAATACAGTATGTAACAATCAACAGTCAGTTGCCTTTGTTTTATACCAAACGTGCAATGTTTATTGATTATTGAATAATAGTTCAGGAACAAGCAGGTGCTGTTAATAAAATAAAATAAAAAACGTTTCTGCAATTTACTGTTAATGTGCTTAAACATGCAGGAACACCAGTATGATCCTTTAAATATTTTGTGGCCCAGTCCTCATTGTGCATTTTCCATATTCAGGTCAGAATATGAGTGTTTCCAGATTGAGCTATCTAAGAACTACGGTCAGACAGAGTGGAGAGAAGATATTAAAAGCATCATGCTGAAGGCCGGCCTTCAGGACCTGCAGATCACCTTTCTCTTTGTAGACACACAGGTAAAGCGTTCTCTTATGCCTTGCTGCAGTATACTTCATGTGTGTGGTAGTTCATAGCATTGCTAATACACAGTTCTAGTACAGTGGAACTTTGTTGTAGGAATGCTGTTGTACAAAATGCAACATGTAGATCTAAATGATCTTAAGTATGTAATGCATAAAGTAATGTATCTCTGTTTTCACAATGCATCAAATACTCATCCGTACCTTTGTGTTAATCTCCCAGATTAAGAGTGAGTCATTCCTAGAGGATATCAACAACATTTTGAACTCTGGAGATGTTCCCAACCTGTATGCCTCAGACGAGCAGGAGCGCATCCAGGCAGCCATGAAGCCAGTTGTGCAAGACCTCGGCCAACAGCCAACTAAAGCTAACCTTATGGCTGCTTACATCAGGAGGGTCCGCAGCAACATCCACACTGTACTCTGCATGAGGTTAGTAATTCGGTAAAGTTGGTCGATCACTTGGTCAAAAGCAAATTAAAAGAAGTAGATACATTTGGCCTTCATCTTTGTTCTTCCTATACCACATTTACTCTTTATTTATTTCTCTGCAGTCCTATTGGTGAGGTGTTTCGTGCACGCCTGAGGCAGTTTCCCTCACTTGTGACATGTTGCACCATAGACTGGTTCAGTGCCTGGCCAGAGGAGGCTCTGCAGGCTGTGGCCACATCGTTTCTTAATGAGCTGCCTGAGCTAGAAGCCAGCCCTACAGTCATCAGGGGACTGGTGAGGATGCTGTTTTGTGTGTGTGTGTGTGTGTGTGTGTGTGTGTGTGTGTGTGTGTGTGTGTGTGTGTGTGTGTGTGTGTGTGTGTGTGTGTGTGTGTGTGTGTGTGTGTGTGTGTGTGTGTGTGTGTGTGTGTGTGTGTGTGTGTGTGTGTGTGTGTGTGTGTGTGTGTGTGTGTGTTGTGATCTGTTGAGCCCATGTTTGTTTTTTGTTGTCTATATTCTTGACGTTCCACTTCCGGGAGTCCTCTGTTGCTGCCGGAAAATCTGCCGGATTTCACTCATTTAGGCCAGATATCTGTTGCCTTGAGCTTCCTTTGTGTTGGCATTTTAAACTCTGGTCGATTTATGAGGACTATGATTAACCTTTTCTCATATCTCTTTAGGGTAAATCCAGACAGCTAGCTAGACTATCTGTCCAATCTGAGTTTTCTGTTGCATGACTAAAACAACTTTTAAACGTACACCAAAACAAGTTCCTTCTAAGCCTATATTGCAGCAGCACCGTGGCTTTTCTCCAGTGCATAGCACCGGCCAAGACGATTGTGATTGGTTTAAAGAAATGCCAATAAACCAGAGCACGTCTTTTCATTGAACACAGTCACTCCTTAATTGATTTCCTTCTCCAGACATTGATGTGTGTGAAGATCCACCAGATGGTAGCCAGGATGTGTGAACAGTACTTGGCTGAGCTTTCTCGACACAACTATGTCACACCCAAGAGCTACCTGGAACTGCTCAAAATCTTCTCAAATCTCACTGGACGCAAAAAGCAAGAGCTGTGTGGTGCTCGTCAGCGCATGAAGACTGGCCTGGACAAGGCAAGGAACTGAACTGGAAAGAAAAATAATAGAAATGTATGTACATATGTTTAATTAGCGCTCTTATCTGACTACCTGCTATTCTGTGATCATGTAGCTTCTAAGCACAGCAGAGGATGTGAGTAAGATGCTGGAGGAGCTGGAGACGATGAGACCTCTTTTGGAGGAGGCCGCTAAGGACACTGAAGTCACTATGGAGACCATCAAAGTAAGGAAAACTAAGATACAAAAAATCTGTAATAGTGGAACAGTAAGCGGGGCCAATGATGTTTACTTTATAGTGTTTGTCCCATATATGTGCAGCAGTGTTTTTGAAAAAACATACCAACTTATGACTTATGTTGCCAGAAAGACACAGTGGTTGCAGAGGAGACCCGGAAGTCAGTGCAAGCAGAGGAAGCCAAGGCTTCAGAGAAAGCTCGTTTTGCAGGAGCCATCGCAGCAGACGCCCAGAGAGATTTGGATGAGGCTCTGCCAGCCCTGGATGCTGCCCTTGCCAGCCTCAAGTCTCTCAACAAGAATGATGTCACTGAGGTCAAATATTTTGATGATGATAGGTTGAAGATATTCTTTAATTAGTACTGCACTGCACAGTTTATATGTATACTATAACCTCCAGAATGTTTTTTTTCCATAGGTGCGAGCCATGCAGCGACCTCCCGCGGGGGTAAAGCTGGTTATTGAGGCGGTGTGCATTATGAAGGGCATCAAACCGAAAAGGGTACCTGGAGAGAAGCCTGGCTCCAAGATTGACGATTACTGGGAACCTGGTAAAGGTCTGCTACAAGACCCTGGAAAGTTTCTGGAAAGCCTCTTCAAGTATGATAAGGTAGAGTTCATGTCTAGTGGATTAATTGCCATGTCATTGTATGTATATAGCATATATTGTCCTTGTCTCCCCAGAATATCATTTTATTTTAATCTCTTAAATTCTCAAAATTTCAGTGTTAGATGCTGATTTTGGTCATTTCCTGTTTGGGAGATGTATTAAAACTGATTTTTCTACCAAAAATCATTTCTGCAGGAAAACATCCCGGATAGCGTGATCAATATAGTCCAGCCATACATAGATAATGAGGAATTCCAGCCAGCCTCCATTGCCAAGGTTTCTACAGCCTGTACCTCCATTTGCCAGTGGGTGCGAGCCATGCATAAATATCACTTTGTGTCCAAGGCTGTGGGACCTAAAAGGGTAAAAACTGAAATCCACATTTTAGCCATTGGCTATCCATGTAAGACACCACTGTATTTTCATGTTTTTCAAAAAAGTGAGTTGTCTTGACATTCAAAATTTATTTGCACAGCAAGCTCTCCAGGAGGCCCAGGAGGATTTAGCTGCGACCCAGCGCATCCTGGATGATGCCAATGAAAAGCTGGCAGCGGTGGAGGGTGGCATTGCCACTTTGCAGGCCAAGTACCAGGACTGTGTCGCTAAGAAAAATGAGCTGGACAACAAGTATCAACTGTGTGAGGCCCGCCTCGTCCGAGCAGACAAGGTTAGAAGGAAGGATAAGATAAGATAAGACAACACTTTTAGCATTGTAGCAGCACAAGAAACAGACCAGAGAGATGGTTAGAAACAGAATACAGATTCGTAGAAAAAAAACATATATACTGTATATTACAGTATCAATGCCAATGTAATGCAGTGTAGTATTGCAGTATAATATTGTCTAATAAGAATACTTTTTTTATCATTTTCAGGTAATTTTAACATATATAACTTTTTTGATATTGATAGTTGCATCATGATGATGCATCATTGATCTTCTCCAGCTTATAGGTGGACTGGCAGATGAGAAGGTGCGTTGGAAGGAAACAGTGCAAAATCTGGATTACATGGTCAATAATGTGGCAGGCGATGTGCTTCTGTGTGCAGGATACGTAGCATACCTGGGACCCTTCACTGTAAGTGGGATGTAACTCAGTGCGTGAGTGGGAATACATACAATACAAAAAGTTGCATTACCCATAATATACAGTACTGTACTGTATTATACATAATTCTCATTACAATCAACTGCATTTGTATGAATCAATATTGTGATGCTTTAACTTAAAAAAAACTATAACTTTTGTTTTTGCGGTTCCAGTAGACTATTTAAAAAAAAATCTAACCAATAACAATAATAAAATCTGAACATAATGGTTAAGTATATTGTTGAAAGCATAATTTCATAAAATAGTGATTTTTAGTAGGTTGGCCATAGTGTGTCTTTTCCTATTCCTAATCAGTGCAGCACTATTGGATGGTTTGCATGAAGGTGCATTGTTTTTGTGTTTAGGGAAAGTACAGGACAGCCATGGCTGAGGAGTGGCTGCATTGTTTCAAAGAGTTAAGTGTTCCACACACTGACAAACCAAACCTGATCAACACCCTTGGAGATCGAGTCAAGATCCGCTCCTGGCAGGTCAGAACCAACCAGTCATCAGCTGACCATTTACGATTTTAATTGTTAATAGTCAGACTGACTCAGTGTTTTGTGTGCTTTTAGACTTAAATTAACTTTTAATTATCATTTACCTTGTCATCATACTTTGTCCTTTCTATGTGCATAGATATCAGGTTTGCCCAATGATAACCTTTCAGTGGAGAACGGTGTGATTGCTCAGTACTCTCTGCGCTGGGCTTTATTCATTGATCCTCAAGGACAAGCCAACAAGTGGATCAAAAACATGGTGAGGACTATCTGTGTATATATGTGTGCTGCTCCAACCATAACTGCAGAGGGTGCCAGTGAGACAAAAAGACATGAGAAGTAGCCGTATGAAGATTGGAATTTATTCCTTCACATTACGTGTATAGTTTGTAATTATACTTTATGTACCAGTATAAAGAGTTGACATAGCAGAGTATCCAGTGCAGTTCAATATGTTGTTAAATAAGGTTCGGTACATATAGGTGTACTTGTTTTGGCTATGTGGCAAACAGTGGTTAAATTGTTGGGGTTACCTCTTATTCCACATCACCAACAACTCCCCTGAAAAACTTCTGTGTTTGTTGTTGTATTTAATCTTGGGTGCCGTGGTAGCTCACCTGGTAGAGCCTGCGCCCCATCTACAAAGGCCCAGGGTTCAAGTCCAACCTGTGGCCCTTTGCTGCATGTCTTCCCCCCTCTCTCTCCCCCTTTTCATCTATACAACTGTCCTATGGCAAAAATGCCCTAAAAAAACAAAATATGTGTTTAATCCACTGCTCATTCATACTTGCTTCCTGTTGTCTCTCAGGAAAAGGACAATGCATTGGAGGTAATTAAGCTAAGTGACCGGGACTTCCTCCGCAGTCTTGAGAACGCCATTTGCTTTGGTAAACCCTGCCTCTTGGAGAATGTAGCAGAGGAGTTAGATCCTGCTCTAGAACCTGTCTTGTTGCAACAGGTGAATACACACACATCTATTACAAACAAAAATAATTTGTACCATCTGGCAGTGTTGTGCAAATATTTACCGTACACTGATTTGCCTAACTCCCATTTTTGGTCCTTAGACATTTAAGCAGCAAGGCAACACAGTGCTGAAGCTGGGGGATTCAGTCATCCCTTACCAGGAAGGCTTCAAGATGTACATAACCACCAAGCTGCCTAACCCACACTACTCTCCAGAGGTCTCTACCAATGTCACCCTCATTAACTTCACCTTGTCACCAAGGTAATACATGCTTTAAACAGATAAAAGCAGACATATTTTTTTATTTTTGTAAATTTGCCATCAATTATCTCAGTTATGGTCACATTTTTCTCAGCTACCCTTCAGTGCTGAGATCTGACAGAAAAGTCTTATTGCTTGTCCTAATTCACTCTGCATCCAAAATACATGAGTGGTTATTATTTAAATATAGGTGCAAAGCATACAATAGTTACATTGAAAGCAATGCTAATGCAAGTTTGTATATTTGTTAAGTTTGAAAAGGCAGCCTTTCAGTCTTATCTGTTTTTTAAATTGTTGGTCAATACTGTACCAAAATATTCTGCATTCCACATCTCAAAATCAAATGGTGAGATGAAGATGTTAGGGATAGATTAAAAAGACAAACAGCTGGCGACTGTGAACCAGACATAAACCAATCATTTTCAGAATCAATTTAGGGTATGTATTGTATTCTAACAACTACTGTATGTCTTGGTTTTGTGTAAATGTGCATTCTGTGCGTTTCCAGTGGTCTAGAGGACCAGTTGCTGGGCCAGGTGGTGGCTGAGGAACGTCCAGACCTGGAGGAGGCCAAGAACCAGCTGATCATCAGCAACGCAAAGATGAAACAGGAACTAAAAGAAATTGAGGATGAGATCCTGTTCCGACTGAGCTCCACAAAGGGGAACCCTGTGGACAATGAGGAGCTCATCCAAGTGTTGGGGGCTTCCAAGATCAAAGCTGGGGAGATCCAGGTAAGATAGTAGGAGAGCTATTATCTCTAATATTACATATGTTACATATTGTTGGATTTTCTACTGATGCAAACTGGTTTTACTGGCAGGCCAAAGTGATTGCCGCAGAGCAGACAGAGCAGGACATTGATGCCACCCGTCTGGAGTATGTTCCAGTGGCTGTGCGCACACAGATCCTCTTCTTCTGTGTATCGGACCTGTCCAGTGTTGACCCTATGTACCAGTACTCACTGGAGTGGTTCCTTGGCATCTTCATGGCTGGCATTGCCAACTCTGAGAGAGCAGGTAGAAAGGAGTTCCACAGTAAATGTCATTATGCTCTTTGGTTGCAAGATTGTACACAGGATTATGTCTGTGCAGATGGAAAATTTATGAAAACTGGCTTATGGCATTGAAACCAGATGTTACAAATATTTTTCTGCTTACACTGATTTTTTCCATGACATGTTTCTTACAGACACAGTGGAGAAGAGAATCACCAACATCAATAAATTTTTCACCTTCAGCCTGTACAGTAATGTGTGCCGCAGCTTGTTTGAGAAGCACAAACTCATGTTCGCCTTTCTCCTGTGCGCTCGCATTATGATGAATGAGAACAAAATTGATCTGGTGAGAAACAACGGAGTTTAAATTCTCCCTCTCCCCTATTTAATTTCCTGTAGGGACTCATACAAATACAGAAGTTAAGTTAATCCAGGTACATTTGATGAATGTGTGTTATTTCTCTGTGGCAGGCTGAGTGGCGCTACATGCTATCTGGAGGGATGCCCGTCCAAAGGCTGACCAACCCAGCAGTGAGTTGGCTGTCGGAGCGCGCCTGGCAGGACATCCTGGGCCTCAGCGCTCTGGACAACTTCAGCAACCTGGCAAAGAGCTTCGTTGAACATCTGCAGGGTTTCAAGAGGATTTTTGACAGCAACCAGCCTCACAGGCATGCATAGATAACCACTATGTTAACAAATGTACACATGTATCCTTCATTTGTACTTTGTAGAAGCTGTCAATATCTATTAAGGTGTGCATGTGTGTATGTTTTCCTATAGGGAGCCTCTCCCAGGAGATTGGGACACAGAGCTGGACTCATTCCAGAAGTTGTTGGTCCTGCGCTGTCTGAGGGCTGACAGTCTTGTTCAAGGCCTGCAGGACTTTGTCTCAGCTAAGCTGGGACAACGCTTCATAGAGCCTCAGGTAGAGTCACTCTGCTCTCTCTTGCCTTAATGTTGATATTAAAACCAATATGTATGCAGTGACAAAAATGTATTCTTATCTCTGTCACAGTGGCTTAGAAGTGTGGTAATTAACATGGCAATAATGGTTCCATTTGTTTGGGCTGGTTCTGCAGCAGTGCAAACATTGGTAATGTTTGTGGAACTAAATTAACTATGCTAAATTCAGCTGAAAATGATTTCCGGTTGTTTGCTCTACAGTATGCAGCAGCAGTATAAATGGCTTGTTACTCCTTCTCTCTCCATCTGTCCACAGACGTCAGACCTGTCTGTGGTCTTCACAGAGTCGTCCCCCTCCACTCCCCTCATCTTTGTCCTGTCCCCTGGCACTGATCCTGCTGCTGACCTCTACAAGTTTGCTGATGTCATGCAGTTCTCCAAGAAAATGAATGCCATCTCTCTGGGCCAAGGCCAGGTCAGGACCAGGGGGGTGCCTGGGAATTCTCTTTCACTCGCTCTTTTGTACACTCTCTGTGACCCTGGGGAAAGGCACTGTAAAACATTTTCTCACAGAACCAGGCCATTCTCATTTGTCTTGTTAAGAATGGCCACCTCTGTGCTAATTGTTTTCTCTATTTATGGCCATAGACCAGGACAATGTGCAATACTACTTTGACAGATGCTAGATTTCAGGACACCACAATTAAGCTTAAAGAATTACCCTAAAAGCCTTGTGTGTAGGTTTTAGGATAAATGCAGACTCATCCTTCAGAACCTGAAACCTAGTGGCTGGCCTACCAAATCTCCCAGCAACACACTACCCCTGTGGCTGTTCAATAGGTCTTAGTGGGAGTTTATCACATTACCTGCAATTATGTGAGAGGGCTGTTGCATCACCCTGTCCTCAATTTCTGTCTACATTGAACTGAGGGCTCTTAAGCATTTCTGAAAGACTCCTAGAATGTCAAACTGGCGGTGGGGTGATTCCCTATGTTACCCACTCTTTAAATAAAGCAAACTTCTAGGAAACGTGGATGGTTTCTCTTAACCTAACCTCATGTTAAGTTAAATGTTTTTTGGCAAAACTCTTGTTGTCTTCACATCTGCCCTTTCACCTGCTGTTGTTTGTGTAATTCAGGGACCCTGGGCTGAGACCCTGATGCACGCTGCAATGAAAAGTGGTCAGTGGGTATTCTTCCAGAACTGTCACTTGGCGCCCAGCTGGATGCCTGCCCTGGAGAGACTCATTGAAAACATTGACCCAGTAAAGGTCAGAACATATGCATACACATACTGTACACTATACACTCAAATTGTATGTTAGACAAGCCTTATACTTACTTTGCCAGTGTTAATTACTTCCTTTACTTTACTACCACATACTGTATGTCCCACAACCCCCAAACAGGTGCATAAGGACTTCCGTCTGTGGCTCACAAGTCTTCCCAGCAACAAGTTCCCAGTGTCTATTCTCCAAAATGGGTCAAAGATGACCATTGAGCCTCCCAAGGGAATCAAGGCCAATCTACAGAAAACCTACCTAAGACTCACCAACGATTTTATCTCCTCTTCCACCAAGGTCTGCATAGTCATTAGTCACCCTCTGAGTCTGTTCCTTCTTATCATATTTACAATTTTTTGTGAACATCTAGTATCTATAGTATCTCCAAGTTATTCCTCTCCTCTCCAGGCAACACACCTCAAGTCTTTGCTCCTGTCTCTGTGTCTCTTCCATGGAATTGCTCTGGAGCGAAGGAAATTTGGCCCACTGGGCTTTAACATTCCCTATGAGTTCACCGACGGAGACCTGAACATCTGCATCAGCCAACTCAAAATGTTCCTGGACGAGTACCAGGATGTCCCTTACAAGGTGAGCGAGATAATGTTTGTATCTATATTTAACAACCTGTATAAACTAACTAGCTCCAAAGCCATCATCATTTGCAATCACTCCAATCCTGTTCCCCCTTTTCTCCTAACTTATATATTACACATGTCCAGCTCACTGTTGATTGCTATTATGACGTGTCTTATCACTGTGGATAGTTTAGGCATTAGCTTACAAAACACAGGCCCTTTAGTAAGATACATAAGCTTTGGTCTCAGCCTGTGTGCGTGTGTGTGTGTGTGCGTGTGCATGTTCATCTGAGTATCTATCTCCCTTTTTTGTCCTCTACCTGTCCAGGTGCTAACATACACTGCAGGGGAGATTAATTATGGCGGCCGCGTGACAGATGACTGGGACAGACGATGTCTGCTCAGTGTGCTGGAGGATTTCTACTGTCCTGCTGTGCTTAGTGATAATTATGTCTACTCTTCGTCTGGAGTCTACCGGCAGATAGACACAAATCTGGATATCAAGGTTAGATAACGCAGGAGAATTCAAAAATTGGGATAAGAGTAGTACATTCAATTTTTCCTTTGTCCGCATCCGTTGGTATATTCCAAAATTGCATACTGTATATTTTCAAAGGTTGATAATCACCAGGTTACTCACTTTTCAGTATACCTAATGGTAAGTCTTGATTCAGCAAGACAGCCATGTCTATGTAACATGACGATATCTGTAATCAACAAATAAACAACATACCACTAAAATAGATACTTCTTTTAAAAGCAAATAATAGTCACAATACAGTCTGCATGGAGTGCTGCTCGGGTGTGTAGAAAGTGTCCCTCTTGTGCTCTTCAGCTTGGGGAACCTAGTTTAGAAAGGTTAAAGGAATATGAGGCACTTAAGAGGGTAATGATTAAAGAGCCTTTAATATCTCTTGGCTATTAAGTCATAAAAACATGCCTATGCGTTTCAGCCATTGAGTACAAAATTGTTGCCTTCGGGCTGTCACGTACTTTGTGCTCTGATGAATAATGACATGGTCTGCTTGGTCTGTGTGTTCTATAAACTCAAAGATTTAAAAGTTTAAAGATATTGTGCATAGGTTTTTGTGTTGTGTTAGACTTTTGATGTGTGATTTCCTCTGCTGAACGTGGTCTATCATGTGATTTTACCTGTTAACCCTCATTATGTGACCAATTACTTATCCATATTGATCATGTGATTGTGACTTGCCAACAAGTATAAGAAACAGCCAAAGGTGACTATTTTGTACTTGCCCTGCCCTGATGAAGGACTTAATGGCTGAAACGTGGAGGAATGTTTTTATTACTTAGCGACTGTTCGTTATTCATTTAAGGGGCCACCGAGTTTTGGGATCTTTAGTCAAAATGGACTTAACCCTCGCCAGTAATAGTTTTTCTATGACCCTTCAAAATTATTTGGAAAAGAGGCATGACCCTCCCCATCAATTAATTGATGCCTTATGTACTGGTTTGCACTTAACTAAAATGTACATATGCCTCTTTTTACAGCCATGACATACATGAGTTAACCTCTGCTTTCTCATCTTACACATCATCCTCTACTGTTATGGTGTGGCGGCCATTTCAGTAGATTTACTCACTAACATTGTTGTGGAAACACAAGAAGCATGGAAACTAAAAGCACACTTCCTGCATTACTGCATTACTTAAAATACTAAGTTACTCCTCTAGTAAGCTAGTATTCACATGAAATAAAACAATAAAACATTGAGACCATTAAGCAAAGCACTCTGGGTAACATTCAACACACAAACTGGTTGCTATGGACTTGATCGTCACTAGGCTTCCTCAGTCATTGCATATTTTAGCATATCGGTAAAGCTGCCAAAGCTGAACATTATATTCCAAAACATATATGTTTATTTTTAAAGCAGATTTTAAATTACATTGTAACAATTTAACAATTCGCCCTTATGAAATCCAATCGCGGCACAGCTGTCTTGGAACACAGTAGACAGACGGTGGAGGAATGCCCCGACATTTAAATTCAACTAAAATGTAACAGTGAACAATCAGTGTTTGACCTACAGTCTGTTGAGATGCCTCTCCAAACGCAGAAACGAAGTGCAATAACACCATAAAACATTAAGACACATTAAGAAAAAAGATCCGTATTTTGAAGTAATACAATGACACGAAAAAAAAGTAATCCACAGCGATCAGTAGATCCACAAAAGTTTTCACGGTGTATCCAGCAAGGCCTACGCGCGTCACATTCACCAGCCAGCTCCAAACAGGTGAACGAGGCCTCTCCACTTCGCCGTTTAAACAAAGTGGAATAAACGTATAAAAGTCCAAATCTACACAAAACCCGCAATCAGTTAGTAAGCTGACATCAAATGTATATACATGGCATTTAGGAAACCTTTATTGCAAGTTTGGCACAGTAAGATGTCCAGACTAGTGCAACAGTAATTTTCGTTTTTTGCGTCCTGCTGCTCCCATCGTCAGCCAGGTAATATTGTTTTTACTAAAGCAGTATATGAAATCAGATGTATTACATACCACCATTTAGTTTTGTGTTATTTAAGATATTTATAAAATATCTGGTCATGCCAGATGTAATTATTCCACTCATTTTTTAAACAATGCAATTACCCGTTTCAGCCACCAGGGGGGCAGCTCCCCCTGCCCCTCAGCAAACTCATGGGTCAGACCCATCTGGTAGCGAAGGAGGGCCGAGACTGAGAGCTACATGGAAAAATATGCACCAAAAAAGCCATTCATTTTCATGAATACAAAAGTTGGGTGACACCCCCCCCCGAACCGAAAATACCGAACAGTCCCTTAATCACAAGATATTAAAGGCTTTTTAATGAATAACCTTTTTAGTGCTTCAGATTCCTTAAACCTTTCTAAAATAGTCATACAATATTCATTCTTTACATTAAAGGTTCAATTCACAAAGACTGGGTGGAAACAATGTGTATAAGATATTTTTAACATCAAAATGACTGAAAATGATAAGCTCTAGTATGTAAAGTGTCACATATAAAATAAAGCACATAAACTGCTGACTTTGAAACTAATTGATGGCAATAATGTTGTCAGTGAGTGACCTGTTGTCATGGCAATTCCGGCCTCTAGGGTTACTTGGCATACATTCGTGGTTTGCCCATCAATGATACACCTGACATCTTTGGTCTCCATGACAACGCCAACATCAGCTTTGCCCAGAATGAGACCTTCGCCCTGCTGGGAGCCGTGCTCCGTCTCCAGCCGCGAGCTGCATCTGCTGGGGGCAAATCTCTGGAGGAGGTACAGATATCTATTATTCCGATTTTCCTTCACTCATATACTTTTACTACTACTTGCAGCATATTATTGTACGTACAGTACACTAACTCAATACAGATTGAAAGGTGTGGGACAACTGAAAACATCCTTTTCTCCATCAACAGCAGAACATACTTAACTGAGCAGTGTTTAGAAGCCTGTCAGGAACTTGGTCCTGACTATGGCTGACACATGTTTAATTGGTGATGTGCCTCTTCCTGTACCGTAGAAAGTGGAGGAGATAGTTGCAGGCATTGTTGAAAAGATTCCGCAGCCTTTCAGTGTTCAGGAGGTAATGGAAAAGTACCCGGTCCGCTATGAAGAGTCCATGAACACCGTGCTCATCCAGGAGGTCATCAGGTAATACAAGCCTATGCTATAAGAAAACATCACAAACCACATTTTATGTCTCCATAATATAATAATAATACACGTCACTCTGCTCTGTTGCTGTACATTTAGAACAACAAACCTGAGTCAAATTCCGAGTGTGTGTATACATACTTGGCCATTTAAAGCTGATTCTGATGTGTTTGTCTTTGCACAATTTGATCAAATGAATAAACACCAGTTATGCACGTTACTTTTAATTAGCTGGTAGTAGGATACATGAATGACTGGGTAGTACTGCATCAGGTATTTCCTGTTTAAATCATTAGTACTTCAGTAATTGGTCCTTGTATCTTTTACAGATATAACAAGCTGCTAGAGGTCATCTCTAAGAGTCTCAGAGATATTGTGAAGGCTCTGAAGGGTTTAGTGGTGATGTCATCAGAACTGGAGCTTATGGCCAACAGCCTGTTCAACAACATGGTGCCCGATATGTGGAAAGCCAAGGCAAGATAAGACACACACACACACACACACACACACACACACACACACACACACACACACACACACAGTTCTTCTCATTTTGATTCCCTTGTGGATACCAGTGACCAGTAGTCAGATGGCATGTTACAACCCCTGTAAAACATTATGTAACAGAGCGTTTTGTAACACGACCAACATTACAAACAATGCATTCTCTTCTGAATTTAAATTATATTGAAACAATTATCTTCTCATATTTTTTATAAATGTAGTGATTCTGTAGGCAGAGTGGCTCACTCTGGATAATTTCAAAGAGAAACCTTGACTCAAACCAGGCCTGGTGTTAGACTGCTTTGAATGGTGGGGGGCAGTAAGAGATGTTGGTTGGTCAACGACTAGTGTTATTATGAGTTTCTTTTGGACTGTAAGCTATTTGTAAACAGAACTGATCAGCGGGCTGGAGTTGGCCTGGGTCGGCAATTGCAGTAATCAAACCCTTTGACCCTCAAAGTCCTCTGTCACTAACAGACAAGTTTGCAAACTCTAACTTCAAGCACTAAATGATTTAAAAAATTTATAAAAACAAAAAAATGTTTTTACTATTATAATTTTTTGGGGGGCTGAGATGAAATTTAGAGGGGCTTGAGCCCCCCTAAACAGGGTCTAAAATCGCCATTGGTCCAAACCCACCAATCAGATATTAGTAAAACATATTATTTAGGGTGAAGAGAGGATAGTTGGTATTAGTGGGGCAGGTGGAGCATTCGGGGGGGCAGAGGAATAGAGGATTTATTTTAAGGTAATGCAAACCCAAAATGTCAAAGCACGGAATACAGCAGTGTGCCTTGAACTGAACTAATATTATGACATCCGTCTTTGTGTAGGCAGTTAGGGATGAGACTTGAACATTTGACATTTGGGAGTGATTTCAGTGTACAAAATAATAGATTTACTGTCAGTGACATTCTGTCTTGCTCTAATAATTCCAGGCTCTGCTTCCTAAGAATACATAGCTCTTTGACTGGCCATGTGTCTCTCTCCCTCCAGGCATACCCTTCTCTGAAGCCTTTGGCATCCTGGGTGTCAGATCTGCTTCAGAGGATCGATTTCCTGCAGAGATGGATCCATTACGGCATTCCACCTGTTTTCTGGATTAGCGGCTTCTTTTTCCCCCAGGCTTTTCTCACTGGAACCCTCCAGAATTACGCCCGTCGCTCCGGCACCTCCATTGACACAATTGGATTTGACTTTGAGGTCAGACAGTAAGCTGTAAATCTGACAGTCTGTGTCATTGCCACTGTTTTTGATGTAAAACATACTAATAGGCACAGAACTACACATTTGCTACTCTAAATTAACTGTGTATGAATATCAACCATACATTTTTGTTAGAATTGCTTGAAAGATTTAATATTTAATAGTTGGTTTGCTATCACCCCATCTCTTCCTCATCTCTTTTGTAATCCCTACTTGCTCAGGTAATCGGGAAGTCAGTGTCAGAGATAACAGAGAAACCAAACACAGGCTGCTACATCCAGGGTCTATTCCTGGAGGGGGCTCGCTGGGATAACCAGGCAGGTCAACTCACAGATTCCAGGCCCAAGGAGCTCTACACAGAAATGGCCCTCATCTGGCTGATCCCCAAACCCAACCGCAAACCTCCAACCTCTGGGGTCTACATCTGCCCAATCTACAAGACCCTCACACGTGCTGGTTAGTACACACAGTGTGACTGGATTAACTCATATTATTTGTTAGATTAGATAGTGCTTGGCTAACAAGTTGCTTAATCAGAGATTTATGAAATATTTTAGTCAAGGAAATGGATTAACGTAAACGTTTTTTCAGTTTGACGAGGTGTTGGCCTGCTCTCTCTAGTGTTTGTGTCTATCTCCTATTGGTGGTTTTATTACTCACCCAAAATAGACTCCAGTTAGTATCTTGTTTCACGAAGCGTCTGAAAGTGAAGATCTGAATTTCCACCCACAGCACGAAGCCAACGCCTTAGACCGCTCAGAAACACTTACTCAGTGCAGTGATGGAAAAATACAAACAATTGAAATGTCTTCATGCCACTGAACTGCTTTGTGTAATTTTTTAGGGACTTTGTCTACAACCGGCCATTCCACCAACTATGTGATCTCGGTGGAGCTGCCTACAGATCACATTCAGAGACACTGGATCAAACGGGGAGTCGCCCTCATCTGTGCACTGGACTACTAAATACACATACACACACACACACACACACACACACACACTTTTCATATGCAAGGAAAACTTACTTTTTACTGGATCTTTGTTTTACAGCCCACAGCGATGATAATTGCGTTATGGTCGCTTAAACAGTATCAAATCAAACACAGACACTATGTCTATGCACCTTAAGGCTCTTAAAATGATCTCACTGAAATAAGTGTAATAAACTCTTTTTCACGATGCCATATTAGTGTAATGATGCTATGTAAGATTATTTACTTTGATATAATCACTTGGTTAAAGGGATCCTGCTGCAGTTTTCCACCTACTATACTGTAGCTTTTTAGGACCCCGTGTAAGTTTCGCTTCAAATCTACTCTCCTCCTTTACTCCCATACGCCAACAACCAGCTTATCTTGTTCTGCACAATGCTTACTGAACACTGAACTGAATATACGTCCTGCTCCTTTAAGACTTCCACATAGGACCAGTTGAGAAATATGACTTGACTCTGGGAGGGTGGTGCTTAAACAAACAGTGACAGGGACTTGCCATGTGAACACAACCAAAGGGGTCTAGGTCAAGGAGAAGCTGATATCAGCAGAATCAAGAGAATATCCTCCCCTCTGCTGTCTGTTAAAGACTTCTCTAACTGGAATTAAATATTTGTGACATTTTACATGATCTTAAATATTTGGATTTCTCATAATACAGATTTGACAGAATACTTGTTAAAAACAAATTGGCGGGTATTTAAGTTCAGTGAACAAATAGTTCTAGTGTAGTTTAAACAAGTGTTATTTGTTTTATAAGCTGTATTGTGAAATTAGTGAGTGGAGTCCATTCAGGGGCTGCGTTGCCCAGGTCAACCAGACGCGCCAGCGGTGCTCAAGGATTCCTCTCAGCTTACGCAATTACCGGAGGGCAGCAGGCGTCATCGCATTGCTTTGGGGACTTCACTCACGCTTTCTTCTCCAGAGTACAACTGGTGACAACAAGCCGGCGTTAACATGCTCCAAAATGGGAACGGAAAGGAGAAGCCGCTGCAAGCGCCAAAAGCTGAGGCAGAGCCGGACTCCCCGGCTGACAACCCGAAACAGCAGCAGCCCGCTCCCCCTGCTACTGAAAAAGAGGACGCGGACAGCGAGTCCACACACTTCGCCATGCCCGTTTATCCCAAAGTGGAGATAAAGCGCCATGCAGTGACGGACGATTATAAGATCTCCAGTCAGGTTCTGGGTTTAGGGATCAATGGCAAAGTCCTACAGTGCTTCAACAAGAAGACAGGAGAGAAGTGCGCACTAAAGGTAGGCTATACTGAAGTTGGGATAGACCCACTATGTGCTCAGTTTACACACCTCATAAGTAACGTTACACTAGTAGCCCGGGTCAGTAGCCTATAGCGCCTTTGAACCATAGAATTTAAACATTGATTCACTTGCGGTATAAAAAGAAGACTTATAGGCGTTTTGTGTGTTTTTCCAAAATGATCATACTTGAAAAATTGTTTTACTTGTGTGTTTACAAAGTTGATATAAGGAATGTTTGACAGAGTCTGGAAGTTGTTTTACTCACTGTCCAGTCAAATCTATAGGCAGCAGGAGTATTTTGAGTATTTCATTTTGGTGGTAAATTTAGCTACACGTTTAGATTTAGACCATGAATGAGGCCCTTTTAAACAAGGATGAAATGTAAATGGGGGAAAAAAAATGTAATTGTTGTAATTAGTGCCATATTGATATGGAAACATTGTTTGGTCAGCTGTGTGTTTAAGATCTTAGAATTGGAAAGTGGGTTCACTTGTGAGTCTAGCCAAGATTCAAAGACATTTTCACCTTTACTGAGGTCAGATTTCTGTTACAGACATACAGAACTCAGACTTTAATAGTGACAAACAAAATCCATAGGCTACTACATGCGTCAGCTTGTGTGTGTAATTTTGAAGGACTATGACTGGTGTACAAGCATGTATAGGCTCTCCTTTTTATGTGTACTTGCTCTTCACTTTGGGTTTGACACTTAGGCCTTATAAGATCACATGCTTTACATGTGGACAGGCTAAACATGATCATGGATCTGTTTTGTGGAATCTCAATCTATCTGGAAGGCACTAGGATTAGGCAATGGTTAAGGTTAGGTTAGGTGCCTTGAAGTCAGTGGTCACAGCGCTGCCTGGAAGGAGACGTTGGGGGCTTAAAACACCACCAAGAGATCAAATGCAAGTTAAAGGGACAGTTCACCCCAAAATCAAAAATCCATATGTTTCCTCTTACCTGTTAACCTGACCTTTTGCATATCCATCTGGGAACTTTCTTGGAGAACTTTTGGGAAGGGGCGAAAATACTGGTTAGCTGATTGGATAAAACATCTGTCTATCACCACCTATGTTGGGGATAGATGGGCCAAATCAACCAATCAGATCAAACTCTTGCCGAAACCAGTCGGGAGAAGAGCAAAAACATCTTTTCCTCCGAGAAAAGCCTCCAGTACCGTTTTTTGCTCTTCTTTCAATGAAGGAATACTTTCTAATTCGGATAAAACTTGCGCGATAGCTACGCTCATCTCATCCGTGGAAGCTGCCATGTTGTTTAGACTAACAGTCGCTTCTCGTTGCATCTCACCTAAACCCGCCTCAAAACCAACGCTGATTGGTCGGTCGTTTGGCGAACGGCTCCAAATTTTCTATATCTCAAGATGCCAGACTGATCTGCGAGTAGAAAACTGGAGCTCGCGAGATCAGGATGGTCTCACAGCACAGCTAAAGCCCGGGACACACAGGGCCGATTATCGGCCGTTGGACAGTCTGGCGAGGTCAGTGACTTGAGTCTGTTCGGTGTGTCCCACGCCATTGTCTGTCTGGGGGGCTGTCGCCATTCATTTTGGCCGACCTGACATGGTCAGTCGGAGGCAGGGCAATCGGGACTCACCCGGAAATGGCGAGCGGAATGAGGTGACTAGAGTCTCTCAAAATCTGATGAAAATCTTTTAAACTGACCTTTGTTGATCTGAAATGAAGACAGATTCAGCAACTGCACGGCCTATTTCTCGCTTAAAATGTTTTCAGAAACATGTTTCAGTGAACTATTTTAGTACAATATGAGATCGTATTCTGAACGAGCCGCCATGACAGTCTGGCTTTGAATTTCCGGAGAAAACAAACCCATGTGATGCGTTCGTCCAATCAGCTGCCGGTTTTCATTTCTTGGGCAACAATACAGAGTAGCGCCGCCTGCTGCTATGGAGACCTATTACGTTTCTCAAGTCGGTGTCGCCTCAGTGTGTCACAAGGCAGTTTTTTGGGACACGACTGATAATTTCCACTGGCTTTTCTGCCAAGGATCGGCTGTCTGGTTGGTGTGTAACCACTATCAGATGCACAAGCCTCTCATCCATGAGTATGCTTCCTTCTGCGTGGTGATACGATTGGCGGGTGTAGTTCGGTAGAAAGAAAATAATTCCTACATGAAATTGCTCACAACCAGGTCTGTGGATTATCTTGAGCAACTTAGTCATGATTTCTTGAAAGAGACATTGATGTTGAGTTTTTCAAATGTTGTGACGCTTTGAGCCCCACAAGCTCAGTGCCATCTAGGTCCATTATATCTGAGAGAAGGCAGACATCTCTATGGACAATATCTCCAACACTGGGCAACTCGCACCAAAACAATCTAGACCGATTAATAGCACTACAGGTAAGAGGAAAAATATGTGTTTTTGATTTTGGGGGTGAACTGTTCCTTTAAGGGGTGCACAGTCACCCTGCCATATGCTCTGATATGTTACGCTGCTTCATAGAGACACGTGGATTTTGACAACCTTGTACTGGGAGCAGTGGAAACTTGGGCACGCCTTCATACACGGGTATAGTCACACAAGCACGGGTCGTCAGGCTGTCACCACCGGGGCACAGACTTGGAGAGATTTATTGGCTTACAGTAATCCATCTGGATCTGAGCTGCCAAACCAGGCAGCAGCAGTGGCACAAGCAGAGCTGTAGACCCCAGGCTGAGAGAAACAGGATGATAAAGAGAGTGAACTGCAGCAGAAAATAGGAAGTCACAAACACAAGATGAGAGGCCAAGAGGGATAGGAAGCTTGGTAGAATCATGTCAGACTAAGATCGGGAAAAAAAACAATTATGATTTAGAAATGGCAGCAGAGAGAATGATGAAAATACATAAATTGCTGAAAAATCTTCAGGCAACAAGATTTTCAGTGGAGCTGATGAAAAAAGCTGAATTTGTAAGAAAACACTGAGTTGGTTACATGGTACCACATGGTGTGTGTGTGTGTGTGTGTGTGTGTGTGTGTGTGTGTGTGTGTGTGTGTGTGTGTGTGTGTGTGTGTGTGTGTGTGTGTGTGTGTGTGTGTGTGTGTGTGTGTGTCTATAAAGGGAAGGTTTGTTAATCTGTGAAAATGTTTTTCTGTGTCGTCATGTAATGGCTGACTGCATCCATAACAGCATCATCTGCTCGACAGACTTCAACTTCCACCAGAGAAAGCTAACAGCGGGTCAGGATGAACCCAGCATTGAGAAAGCACCACAAACCCACCACTCTCATTGTCTGAAACCCCTTTGCTCTCTGAAGACCCTGACAAAAGGTTTGAGAGGTGACAAAGGAAACACTCAAATCACAATACGCCTTTTCTATCGTAGCTCCTATTGGCGACTGTGTGGGTTTGCTTGTGAATGGGATTGTACTGGACTAAGTGACAGAGTGTACCTGACAGAGTTTTTATTCTACTTTATTGCCATTCAGGCTAATTTACAACCTTCCTGTATTTCATTTAATCTCAAAGCAAACAGAAATAATCGAGAGTGTTTGATGTGGAGGGGGGGGCGAGGAGAGTTGACCAGCTCACTGGCTTTTTAATTAAGTGTTGCTCTGAGCGCTGAACGTAATGGATGGGTTTAGGTTCAATCCACTTTGCAGCAGAGCTGGAGGGGAGCCATCCTGTTAATGTAATTCAGTTACAGTCGACAGGATTCTTTTAATTTGGATTTGCCTGACTACCGGGAGGAGAGGGACCTGGGAGAGCTCTGTGGTGCATAGCAGTCCTCTTGAGCACCTCCATTAACTGTTAATACATTTGGAAGCACGTATTCGGCCGCTGATTGTTCCATTTTAGCGCCTGAAGAGCCTTCCAGCTTAGTGCATGGAAAAGCTGCAGGTCCGTGCAGGCTTCCATTTATGGTCAAAATCTTCCCTTCAACGTGTATGTGTGTGTTCACCCCTGTGGTCATGTCTTTGGCATCATGATGGTAGCACATCTGGGTTTCCTCTGTTTCCCACAGAGACCAAACTGTCATCAAAATGATCAGTGTTTTGGTCAGACACTGCATGGACGAGATCTTATAGTGTGTTTGAAAACTGCAAACCGATCTTACGCAGGTTCGCTCCAGGCAACCAGCGCTGTTAAACAAGTGAATCAGTCTCAGAGGTCTGAAGTCTCCATTGATTCTTCAGCTGCTCGTTGTGCAATTCCAGCTCATTATCTGCTTTCGACGGTAGCGTACAGAGGCGAAGTCCCTCCCCTTCCGGTGGACCCCATGGGACCTTATTTCAAATATTTTTTTGATCCCGTTTGAATTGAGCCATTTCATTTAATTTCTTTTATTTAACGGTGACAATGCTCCTTAATCAACAGCAAAGCAACTGTAAATTAGCCAGATTTAGCGCAGCAGGCTACTTTTCATCTCTTGTGCCTGGCCAGTTTGAAAATGGCAACCTAAAAAAAAGAAATACAATAAAATGACAATACAGTCAACACATAAAAGCAACCTACACCGACAAAAACAATGCACAACATGCCATGTGTGAAGAAAGTCTCAGTTTGTCGTAAAACCGCTCAGTGAACTAAATATCTCGTCCGGCTAGCTAGCTAGCTTATCTCTGTTCTACAACACATCTTACGTTATCTTACCTGGTGTGTTTTATCCAGCGTCTTTTTATCAGCCAGGAAGCAAAAGAACAAGTAAGACTGTACTCATGAGTGTAACATTACATCACACTGGCGTCGTAGCTTCAGCGAGACGTCACTTACGACTTTGGGGCGAGTAGTCTTTCTGATTACTTTTTGAGACAAACTCAGACTTTCTCCACTTGCAAAATTATCTTTTAAATTGACGAACATCATATCTGTAATTCATGGCTCAATTCAAACGGGATCAAATATTTATTTAAATCTCGGCATTCACTACCATTATTGTGTAATGTTTTGAGTTGATTCTCAGCAAAAACCCCTTTGTTCTTTCACAAATATGTGCTCATTCATGTGTAATTACTTCCACCAACTAATCAAAGTATTTTCATACGCGTAGAATCTGCCATTCAGAATCATTCAGAATACATACGAGCGAGTCGCTCGAATGGCGGCAGCCATGTTGCGCCTCCATCTTTAAAATACATTAGCCAAAGAGGGACATACCTCCGCCTTTCACGCTTTTACACTCAGTGGCACCGTGACGAATGCCAGGGAGGGGGAAATTACTCGCACAAATTTGAAAGCCTGTTGTTGCTTGGCTAACTATAGCATGGTGCGTATCGTCGTGATTTCCCTTGCAGACAATTCACGTCATGCACAGAACACAGACTAGGCTACAGCTACAACAGCTGCGTGTAAACGATGGCGATGCTAAGAGCTAACTTTGGTTTCATTGACATTGTTCATACTGCTCAGAGAAATACATTATATTAAAAACACAAACCTCTGTTGCTTCTCTCCTTTGTTTTTGAGGGCTTCCACTCTCTCCTCGTCATCTTTGGAGAGTGTCTCTTTACTTTTTCTTTGCCTATAGGAGGTCTCACCGATCCACTGCCACCGGCTCTGTCTTTTGGTTTTTCTTTACTTTTCCCTCTTCCTTTACCTTTCCCTCACTAACCGTCGCATCAACTGATCTCTGACTCTGCTCACGGAGAAAAATATGTAGCCTACGCTGTAAACATTGCCTTACACTATTAATCTCGGACAATATACAGAATAACGATAGCACTGATACTCGTACTGGAAGCCATGTTAATCTTGGCATACGGCCACCGTAGGAGTCACAACGCACTCAGAATGGGAGGGGCTAGAAAGTAATATTCAGTTGGTTGTCATATAGAATTTCACCGCTAGATGGGAGAAATTCTCACACAATGTACCTTTAAAGGTCCCATGACATAGTGCTCTTTGGATGCTTTTATATAGGCCTTAGTGGTCCCCTAATACTGTATCTGAAGTCTCTTTTAGATAGACCTTAGTGGTCCCCTATTACTGTATCTGAAGTCTCTTTTATATAGACCTTAGTGGTCCCCTAATACTGTATCTGAAGTCTCTTTTATATAGGCCTTAGTGGTCCCCTAATACTGTATCTGAAGTCTCTTTTAGATAGACCTTAGTGGTCCCCTAATACTGTATCTGAAGTCTCTTTTATATAGACCTTAGTGGTCCCCTAATACTGTATCTGAAGTCTCTTTTATATAGGCCTTAGTGGTCCCCTAATACTGTATCTGAAGTCTCTCTTATATAGGCCTTAGTGGTCCCCTAATACTGTATCTGAAGTCTCTTTTATATAGACCTTAGTGGTCCCCTAATACTGTATCTGAAGTCTCTTTCCCGAAATTCAACCTTGGTGCAGAATTACAGCCACTAGAGCCAGTCCCACAATGAGCTTTCCTTAGTATGTGCCATTTATGTGTCTGTAGCTATTGACCTCATAAGGAGAAGATTCCAGATCGGCCCATCTGAGCTTTCATTTTCTCAAAGGCAGAGCAGGATACCCAGGGCTCGGTTTACACCTATCACTATTTCTAGCCACTGGGGGACCATAGGCATCCTGGGGGAACTCATATTAATGTTAAAAAAAACTCATAAAGTGAAATTTTCATGCCATGGGAACTTTAATGTTTTTATTGCCTAGACGGGACAAGGACTGGGGATTTTATTCAAAATGTTTTGTGTAAAGTACACCGCAGTTTACCTCTGATGTCAAGGAACATTTTTACTTTAGTTGAAAGTTTGTTGTGGGTGAGTTTGAGTTTTTAAAGTTGTATTATAATACTGCAAAAAACAGTGTGTGTGTGTGTGTGTGTTTGTGTATGTGTCAATTTCACAGTTTCAGTGACATGAGAAAATACTTTGAATGAGTATGTAGTTCCTCTCACAATTGAGTAGGCGGTCCTAATGGGGCCCAGGAAACATACACGTACACGCTGCTGTAAGAATGTGGCCAAATGTAGCCTAAACCAACTACGAATGTGGTCAATGCATCCTGAAGTCATCGTGGATGACCCGTACTTAGAGCTATCCACTTGTGATTCGATCACATAGATCGGAGTTTAATACCTGGGGGGTCAGTGTCAAGGCTTATCAGTTCAATTTTCTAAGCACAAACGGACATTTGGAAAAACAGAAAAATGGGTTCCAAAATCCAATTTTTCATTTTTTTCCGCCTTGACAATTTAAAAAATTGGATTTTTAAACTGTTTTTCCAATTTTCTGTTTTTATTCAGAGGATCAGAAATTTAGAAAATTACAAAATTGCATCTGGGCTCCAATTATTCAGTAATGCGATGGTATTCTCTCCCTCGTTCCGCCACGTATTTTCAAAATGTCTGATGCTCTGAATAAAAAACTGAAAATGTCAAGGTGGAAAGAAATGAAAAATTGGATTTTGGAACCCATTCTTCTGTTTTTCCAAATGTCCGTTTGTGCTTAGAAAATGGAACTGATAAGCGTTACACTGACCCTGGGGCACGTTCAATCTCAAAACGGTGTGCACCGTTTTGCTATGGTTTCCTCGTTGAACAACATGTTTCCTCCGAGCGGTGTGAAACGGGGTGCAACTGGCTTTGAGTTATGTCTTCTCTCGTTTGGGGGGGGGGGTGTATCTCGTTTATTGGCTGTGTCACAGGTGATTCCCAATCAGCAGAGACGTGTATGTAAACTTGTAGTAATAAAAAGGCAGAGCGCTTGCACACACAACAGGGTGTTCAACGCACCCCCGTTTCAGTTTTTTTTAAACGCGTTGTTACGTTTTGTTGGGGCTGAACGTGGCCAAGGTGAAAACGGGGTCTATGACTAAATGCCTGCAAAACTGATGATGTTCCTTTCAGCCTCAACTGCACTTTGTGTTTAGTGCTAATTAGCAAACTGAGAGCTCGTGGCCTGGCTAGTGTTAGCATTCAACTCAAAGCACTGGTGTGCCTAAGTACAGCCTCAAAGAGCTGCTAGCATGGCTGTAGTCCTGTTAAAAACTGATTTTCAAAAAAGCAGCGATGCTATATTAGTGTTATTATTACTGCCATCATTTCAGGATGTAGCAGTATAGCAATAGCAACCTTTAAAGCTTTAGTGCGTAACTTTTTGATCCGTTACATTCAAGCCATTGGCAAATGAGTTATGAGCTAATTAAGACTATCAGATCCACACAACTCTCTCAGAAACTATACGCACTATAGCTTTAATGGTATACTGTTATTGCTGCACAAAGCAGGTACAGATAATCACTAGAGCATGATATGTATTACAGTAACACGGTATTCCTAGACCACTTTGCTGCAGACTTTATGAGCGGCACTTTATTGGTAGTAAAGTAAACCTTTTTATCAAGACATACAGACTAGCGCTCTTTGAACCGCTAATATTTAATAGAGTGTAAACGTGTTAGAGCTGTGTGTGTGTGTGTGTGTGTGTGTGTGTGTGTGTGTGTGTGTGTGTGTGTGTGTGTGTGTGTGTGTGTGTGTGTGTGTGTGTGTGTGTGTGTGTAGTGAGGAGGGAGGGAGAGTGTGCTGTTAAACAACGGCATTATCAGATCAAGGTGTGTGTTTCCAGTGTGTGTTACAGTCTCTATGGACAAAGAAATTTATTCTCCATGATATTGCCTCACATAAGAAAAGAGTCCATCAGAAGATGAACTATGTGTGTCTCAGTCTTCTAATCATCCCCTCAGTGTTTTATATGTGTATTTAATCCAACGCAGTCCTCTGTTATTGTAGCCGATACTAGTTCCCTGCAGGAAATTAAGGAAACCACCTTGCATGCTGTCTGCTCTGATTAAAGTCATAAAGCGATAAATGACACAGCAGAAACAAATTGGCCCATTGCTTTGCTTTACAAAATAGCTGACACTCATGTAGTAGCAGATCAGAAAAAGAAGTCACAGGAAATCCTCAACTTCTAGTTTCGACACCCTGTTGCTTCCGAAACCCTCTGCCCGCACTTCCTCTTTGACATTAGCGAGCTGAAAACACAACGTTATGAGCTGTTATCTGACATTTGGAATTTAACAAAATATGTGGAATTATTTCCTTTCAATCCATAGAATTGAAAAATGTTTTTGGGTGTGGTGTGTGTGTGTGTGTGTGTGTGTGTGTGTGTGTGTGTGTGTGTGTGTGTGTGTGGGTGTGTGGGTGTGGGAGTGTCCTGTTCAACATAGTTTGTGTGTGATGTACTCCAGGCTCAGGCCTTTTGAACAACAGGAGATCGCTCCATCCCTGTCACATCCAAAAATACACTCTGACTCTAGATATGTATGATGTCAAGGGCCACCACCTGCTGTGTGTGTGTGTGTGTGTGTGTGTGTGTGTGTGTGTGTGTGTGTGTGTGTGTGTGTGTGTGTGTGTGTGTGTGTGTGTGTGTGTGTGTGTGTGTGTGTGTGTGTGTGTGTGTGTATGACTACATGTGTTAGTCCTACACGTAGTGGGTCAGGGAAGACAGTCTGTAATTGTGTTAATTGTTTTATTATTATAAGCTTTTACTCTTTCTTCCTTACTCTATTTTGGGTCACTTTTCACCAACTAAAAAAAGTAAAATGTTTTTAACCATAGGACGACATTGATCATATAGGTAACAACATAAAGGAAATTGTATTTTATATTGTTTTGTTGTTGACTAAATGAGTATAATATCTGACATGATGTTGTAAATAGGAATAGGTGATATGTTGACATCATTATGATATATAAATACGTTTTCTTTTTCTGATATTAACAGTGCTACAACTAACAACCATTTTCATTCTCGGTTAATCATTTTATACAATATTTTAAAACAGTCATCATTCAGTTTCCTAAAGCCTAAAGAGACATCTTCACATTGCTTGTATTCTAGTATTATGCTATATTCATCATGATCTCTCTCTCTCTCTCTCTCTCTCTCTCTCTCTCTCTCTCTCTCTCTCTCTCTCTCTCTCTCTCTGTGTCTCCCAGATTCTCTATGACAGCCCCAAAGCCAGACGAGAGGTGGAGCTCCACTGGCGAGTATCAGGAGGGCCGTATATTGTTCGCATCCTCAGCCTGTATGAGAACATGCATCAGGGAAAGAAGTGCCTGCTCATCATCATGGAGTGGTAGGAGTCACATTTCACCACTCTAACCATCAGTTTAAACACTCTGACATAACGGGATACTTACTTAACAACCATGTAATATTATGTCTTGTGTTTTTATTACCTTAGAAAGATTGCAAAAGTAAGATCAGCTCAGATCAGAACTTAGAGGTATGATCATGTTACACCTCTTTACAATGGCTTCCTGATTGCTTTAAGATTGATTTGAAGATCTTGTTGATTCCTTTCAAGTCTCTTCATGACCTGGCTCCATATTATATTTTAATCTTTTATAGCTTTTAATTTCTTATAAACCTTTGTGTAGTTTGAGATCCTCGGGCAGAGTCCAGTTGAAAACTAAAGGGGACAGAGCTTATGCAATCAGCGGGCCCGAGGCTCTGGGACGACCGGACCGAGGAAATAAAGCTGTCTTAGTCAGGGATCTGAACTGCCAGTTTGTGTTATTAGTTTTTAATTTCTTGTTTATTACATAGTTTTTTCCCTTCATGTATTTTAGGCTTTTAGTTTTATTTTATTCTCTTTGATTTCTTTTTTATTTTAAAGGTCCCATGGCATGAAAATTTCACTTTATGAGGTTTTTTAACATTAATATGCGTTCCCCCAGCCTGCCTATGGTCCCCCAGTGGCTAGAAATGGTGATAGGTGTAAACCGAGCCCTGGGTATCCTGCTCTGCCTTTGAGAAAATGAAAGCTCAGATGGGCCAATCAGGAATCTTCTCCTTATGAGGTCATAAGGAGCAAGGTTACCTCCCCTTTCTCTGCTTTGCCCGCCCAGATAATTTGGCCCACCCATGAGAGAGAGAGAGAGACATCATGGCTTTCAAACAAGCAAAGTGGCAGTTGGTCAAGGCCACACCCCCACCCTCCACCTTCCTGTATCTGAAGAGACTTCAGATACAGTATTAGGGGACCACTAAGGTCTATATAAAAGAGACTTCAGATACAGTATTAGGGGACCACTAAGGTCTATATAAAAGAGACTTCAGATACAGTATTAGGGGACCACTAAGGCCTATATAAAAGAGACTTCAGATACAGTATTAGGGGACCACTAAGGTCTATATAAAAGAGACTTCAGATACAGTATTAGGGGACCACTAAGGTCTATATAAAAGAGACTTCAGATACAGTATTAGGGGAACACTAAGGTCTATATAAAAGAGACTTCAGATACAGTATTAGGGGACCACTAAGGTCTATATAAAAGAGACTTCAGATACAGTATTAGGGGAACACTAAGGTCTATATAAAAGAGACTTCAGATACAGTATTAGGGGAACACTAAGGTCTATATAAAAGAGACTTCAGATACAGTATTAGGGGACCACTAAGGCCTATATAAAAGCATCCAAAAAGCACCATGTCATGGGACCTTTAAAACATTTTGTAACTGTGTTTTAAAAGGTGCTATATAAATCAAGTTTATTATTATTATTATTATTATTATTATTATTATCAAATGTCAGTCATAAGACCTGCCAATCAGACGAGACAAAGTGAAGACGTCGACACTGATGGTGAGATAAAGGGAAAGAATTCCATCTGGGCTTCACGTCATGACAAACTGTCCATAAAAATACCCAGAGTGACTCCAATGATGTAGTTGAACTTTGCTCTTTTTATTGCCTTCCACTTGTAAATTTAATAAAACACCATAATGATTCTGAGGAATAGAAAGAAAACACAGAGGCTGACAGCAGATAAATGGCACTGTCTTCTGTTCAAGGGTATTTTAAATAATGACTAACTGGTTCTCATCATACTGAAAGAGCAGCTGTTTGTGTTGTATGTAGTGACCTGTGTGTGTGTGTGTGTGTGTGTGTGTGTGTGTGTGTGTGTGTGTGTGTGTGTGTGTGTGTGCGTGTGTGCGTGCGTGTGTGCGTGTGTGTGTGTGTGTGCGCGCGTGCTTTCAGCAATCTCTCACTCCTTCCTGTATGAGCGAGGGTCAGAGGAGGATGACAGTACAGCCCACCGCAATCAGTTTAGCACACACACACACACACACACACACACATTTCTCTCCCTGCTATCTGTTCATCTGTGTGCTCATGAACCACAAAAAGTACACTCTTACTTAATGCACACTAACTCACATTCACATCACAATGAGCACAAACAAGGTTTTCTGAGGACCAGAGGTGAGAGTTTCAGGCATCGGTGGCAGCTCTTTGACGCGTGGTTGTGATTCTGAAACTGTAACATTTATGGTATTGCGTGTCTGAACTGTATGTAGGTCATAGGTCTCACAATTCATCAGCTATTGTATTGTTATACAGTATATTATTGTCAAACTAATTATTTTGTTATAAAAACGGAAACGAATGGGACAAATAACCATATTACTGTTAAACTAATGTAATCCAGCATAATTTCATAAAAACCCTGTAGGTTCTTTTAAATAAGAACATTTTGGTACTTTACCTTCTTCCGTCTTTTGGTGTTTTTTTTCCTGTCTCAAAAAAGAATTTCCCTATGGTATTTTTTTTAACTTGACTTTTCATTTCCCTTTGCAAGAAACTGAAAGCTTTAGGTGAAAGTGTTCTGAGCTGCAAAACAACTCAACAGATTTCCACTGAAATCCAACTTTTTTACACCCAGTGTAAAACTGTAGATGTAGAAAATATGTATTTATTGTGCTATGTATTTATTGTTATTTGCAATTTTGTATGGAAAATAACATAATTTCTTTGGTTATGTCAGCTGATCGTACTGTACGTCATGTACTTTTCACCTGAGTTTATCTGCCATACTATAACTGTGGTGCTCTGTGCAGATGCAGATGTCTAAAAACACATTTATTTAGTTGTTCCATCCCTAATTTATCCCTAATCGCAGTATAGTGCATGACACCAGTAGAAATGACTTACTGTAATTGAATGTTGACAAAACATTTTGAAAAATGTTCTTCCATTTTGTTTCTACAGAAGGTGAAAATATAAAAATGGAAAACGATGATTTTGTGTGTTTGATTGTAGTATGGAAGGGGGAGAGCTGTTCAGCCGAATCCAGGCCAGAGGAGACCAGGCCTTCACTGAAAAAGGTGAGGACTGATAAATACTTCCAGGAAAGAGCAATACAAGGCAGACATCTTGTATAGCATTGGACAGGCAAATAGAAAATTATATACGTTTGTTCCTTTCTTTTACGCAATCCCTGTTTTATTTGAATCTTTTGTTGTGTGATACTGGAATTGCGTCTGGTTTGAGAGAGTATGTTTTTCTCTATTCCTCCCAGAGGCTTCTGAGATTATGAGGGACATCGGCACGGCCATTGAGTATCTCCACAACATTAACATTGCACACAGAGACATCAAGGTGCAGAAAGCTCGAGATCATGACAAATATGATCCGTTCTGGGTCATTTAAGGACACTTTGTCATACTTTCTGTTCTTCTTCTGCCTCCTAACCAGCCAGAGAACCTGCTGTACACCACTAAAGAAAGAAACGGGGTCCTCAAATTAACAGACTTCGGCTTTGCTAAGGAGACAACGCTACACAACCCTCTACAGACCCCCTGTTACACACCGTACTATGTGGGTAAGTTGCTTTCTGTTGTTTTGGAAAGAGTTTCTTTTTTTTAAGGTATATAAAAAATATGGTATTTCTCCCAAGGTTAAAGGTTTTGTAATATGGAAAACAATATCAAATATTTTTCCCACTCAAAATGTTTATATATATTTCTGTGTTTGTGTTTTGTCAATGATAAGCTCCTGAGGTTTTGGGTCCAGAGAAATATGACAATTCTTGCGACATGTGGTCTCTGGGCGTCATCATGTACATCCTGTGAGTACTGGGCGTGTAGATGGGTGAGGGAGCAGCGTGGCTATAACCACAGATGTTTTTGTATGATGCATTCTGTAAATGGATGCCTTCAAACAAAGCGGAGGTGAATCTTTTTAAGGTTTTAAAGTTATTCTGTCTGTCTGACTCTGTAGGTTGTGTGGCTTTCCTCCATTTTACTCCAACACGGGCCAGGCCATTTCTCCGGGGATGAAGAGGAGGATCAGGATGGGCCAGTACGAATTCCCCAACCCAGAGTGGGCTGAGGTGTCACAGGAAGGTGAGAAGGACTCCCCCCCGCCCCCACCCAACAAAAAACTAAAAAAAAAACACACAGGCCCCTGTTCACACTGACACTTGACACACTTGTTTTTCTCTCATTTGTTTTTCTCATTTCAGCCCTGCAAATGTAGGTTATCAAAAACATTCTCCAGAACTAGGGCTAATTAACGTCAAAATGAACGTGATAATAACGACTTAGCGCAAATTCCTCTTAACGCTGCTAATTGTTTTGACGCGCGATTAACACATGCACATTCTGTGAATTTGGGCCTCAGACCGCTCAGCAGTTTGGGAAAGGAAGCGATGCAGCAGTAACGTTGTAGATGGCTAGCACAAACAAACCTCCTTGAGCAGAAATGAATAAAGGAAAGGCAAGTTCAGTTTCAAAGTCCTTCCAGATGGTTATTGACAAGAGTTAAGTTATTTGCATGTACTGTTGATGTGAATTACACACTGTACATTGACTCTTTACTACATCTCAGCATTTATACAGACTGTCTATTCAAGCATATTGTGTTATTTCTGATCTACATCAATAACTAATTAGACCACAATTTGCACTACCAGTATATTGACTCTTCACTACATTTCAGCATTTATATAGCCTGTCCATTCATATATATCATGTTATAACTGATCTACATCAATAACTTACTAGATCATCATTTGCACTGTTTTTTTTTTGTTATGTTTGACTCTTCACTACATCTTAGCACTGTTATACACTGTCTATTCATGCATATTGTGTTATTACCGTATCACTTTCACATATCCATCGTCTTACTCACACCTCACTTTGCACCGTCTTTGTAATGCCTACTTAATCTGCACTTTATGTAGCCTATTGTATTCTGTATTCCTGTATTGTATTGATTGTGAAACTGTATGTTGTAGTGAATGTGAAACTGTATGTTGTCCTGCACGCTTATGCTTTTCTTGGCCAGGTTGCCGTTGCAAATGAGAACCTGTTCTCAACCTACCTGGTTAAATAAAATAAAAATAAAAATGTAGTTACCACCGGAGTACGTCGAGTCTCAAGTACCACTTTTGGTGGACTGTAGAAACTGAATGGCCCTTTGGGGATAAATAAAGCTCTCTGTATCTGTGTGTATCACTTGCTGGCCAAGCATACGGCTGATGCAGAGAATCCTCCTTCCCCTCGCAAAAAGACAGGCCACGCTGGATAGTTTGCAGACGCCTGGATGTATGCACTTATACTTGTACAATGTGTCCGTTGCTGTAATGCACAAGGTCCAAAAAATGGGATGTTTAGTTAACCTTTACAAGTGTAAAGTGGGACTATACATTGTGTTTTATCAGTATTACCAAGTAATGTTACACTCAGGTCAAATGCCCAACTGTTTTGCTTGATGGACTTGAGTTTGCCATATTATGCTTTCAGCATATTTTTTGAGCAAACCGTACCTTTGAGGTTATTCTGGAGAATATTCTAGACAATATTTGTCATTGTTTCGGATTGTTGCAATAATAATAAACATTTGCATAAAGCAAGCATATTTGTCTGCTTCCATGTTAATAAGAGCATTAAAAACTTGAAAAATATCCGTTTTAAATTACATTTAGAACAGACACAACCTGTGTTTTACTTCTGAAGACATACAACAAAGCAATTGCCCAAACCCCTCTATGAGACATCTTACAGATAATTTAACAGACAACAGCCAGCTGGTGTCATCCTCCTAACCAACACCAATGACAGTGCACAACTCTGTCTTGCGCATGCTGTCGTTTTTCTATTTTTTAACTCAATCTATCTCTCCCTTCTCTCTCAAGCAATCCTATTTGCTTCGAAAGTAGACCATTCATTGCTACTAATAATGCAATTATCTTTGCATTGCATTTGCTTTTCCAGCCAAAGATTTGATCCATCAGCTACTGAAGACAGACCCAAACGAGAGAATGACCATCACTCAATTTATGAACCACCCCTGGATTAATGTAAGTATCTGTGTGTCAAGTACAGATAGACATTGCATACTTCCTGTACTGCTTTCTGTTTGTCTGTGCATCTGTTGGCTCATATCTACATCAGTATGTATGTGTGGGTGTCTGTTTGCGCTCTGCAGAAGTCCATGGTGGTTCCCTCCACTCCGCTCCACACCACCCGGGTCCTGACTGAAGACAGAGAGATGTGGGAGGATGTGAAGGTCAGAAGCACAACAACACTGACCCCCTCTGGTCAAATATATGCATTACAACCTGTCACTGCTGGGCTGTCAAAGCTTTAGGTTAGCCCCAGTGTAGTCTAGCATTGCCAGACCTTCCTCCACAGCGCTGCAGATGAGGGTCTGGCTAGTCTACACAGAATTCCAGGATTGGAGAAAAACATGCTCTGGTTTATTGGCATTTCTTTAAACCAATCGCAATCGTCATGGGTGGCGCTAAGCGCCCGTCAGAGGCACGGTGCCGCTGCAAAATAGCCTCGGGAAGGAACTTTCTTTGGTGGAACGTGTATACGTTCAAAGGTTGTTTTAGTCGTGCAATAGAAAACTCAGATTGGACAGATAGTCTAGCTAGCTGTCTGGATTTACCCTGCAGAGATCTGAGGAGCAGGTAACCATAGTCCTCATAAATCGAGTTTAAAATGCCAACACAAAGAAAGCGGACGGTAACGGACATCCAGGCGAAAAGAGTGACAATTTAGGGGCTACTGAGAGACAGATTTTAAAAATGTGGTCAAAATCAATGGTACAGAGGCAGAGATAGTCTCTAGAATGAGGCAGGCTCTATAGATGCTGGATTTCCCATAATACAACATGAAAGTTTCTTTCATGCATGCCTGGGAAATACCCATATGTTTCAAACTCTTCTCCCTCAGTTTGTACTACTTTCTGTTAAAATTTGGAGTCTCCAAGCCCAAGCTGAGATACCCCCTGAAGACATATAACATCATCATGGTCACTCCAGAGCCACAGAAGACATACAGTATGTATGTCAGTAAGTAAGTAAGTAAGTAAGTAAGTAAGTAGTACTCTTACGCTGATTTTCATGTGTTAAATCAGTGGAGTGCCCCTTTTATGATTATATTGATTATCAAAGGAAAAGGAATGAAACTAATTAAGAAAATGCATCAACATCTTGACACCCCGATGGCCACCAGGGGGGAGCAGTGGTCACAGTCTAGTCTGTACAATGAGTTGTGTTCAGTGTAACATCTAACACAAACACACACGTAAACACAAAGGAGCTCTACTGCCCTGCGCAATTTTTCTGTCTATGATTCACACAAAGAAATGTGTTCAAATAACCAGGACGCTGTTTGCTCTTGTCAAGTCACTGTGGGGTTAATTTCACATTCCTTCACAACAGCTGAATGAGAGAGCTTGAAGTGATAAGGTATGAAAATAAGATTTCTCCAAAATGTGACGCACACAATACACCACTGTTCGGTTCTGCAATGGGCAATGCTCTGTTGTGTAAAAATTTCACCGATTGCACTCCTGAACAACCACTTCTCAAAAAGCAGAAAAAAAGTTACATTCTTTCTACATAGGTAGTATAGATCACGACTGACAAGAGGCACTATATCATGAACCATGAAGGATGAAGAGTTTGAGGGTTAATATTTCCAGGGCTGTAGCCTGTTGGCCTGTATTTGCTCCAGCTTCTCTTGGCTTTGGCCAGTGATGACTTGATATTTCCCAAACTCATTAAAATGTTCCCGGATAGGTCCATATTTGTTTATTTTTCATACTGTGTAGTATGGAACAGCCCTTGAAGGAGTAGTTTGACATTTTGGGAAACACACTTACCTGCTTTCCCATAGTTGAAAGTTTAAGAAGACTGATACCACTCTCAAGTCTGTACGTTAAGTATAAGGCTAAAGCCAGCAGGTCCACACACACACACACACACACACACACACACACACACACACACACACACAGTAAAACAACCTACATATTGTCATTTTAATGAAGCTTTTAAAATGCAAATGTTTGTACCCAAATAAACGGAAGTTTTATTAAAGCAGTCTCAGAAAAATGAAACACACACTGTTCTTTCTTTTCATCCTTTTGTGCCTCTAAAAGTCTGCGTAACCAGCCTAGCTCTGTCTAAATATGATACAATCCACCTACCATGTTGTATCTTATCTCATTTCATTTTTTTTTTTAATTCATACAAAAGCCATTGTGTAAAAATGTTAAGTTGCTATTTTTACCGGGGGTTATGTGCCGGAGTATGTCTTGGCCAGGAGCGTGGCCCCTGGTTGAACTGCAACTTGACCTCTTTACACTTCGGTTTTTGTGTGGATTAAACAATGAATGTACAACATGTTAATTGGAAAGCTTTAGAGCTGCTGATAGGAGGATCTTATTACCTTTCGATAAAGCTAGGGTAGCTGTTTCCCCCCAGTTCCAGTCTTCATGCTACGCCAAGCTAAGCTAATACCACAGATTTACTCTACAAATGTGAGAGTGGTATCAATCTTCTCATTTACCTATCAGCAAGAAAGATAATAAGTGTATTTCCCAACATGTCAAATTATTGCACTATTGCATGTATGCACTTATCTCTTGGATGTAGAGGGGTAAAAGTATAGCAGTGTCAATCATTTAAAAAGAACAACTAAAGCACCAGCACTCATATGACATTTAAAAAGATTGGTTGAGAATAGGACTCAACAAACGTGTACTTACAATATGACATTATTGTTCTGTACAGTACCCTCCCTCTGGTTGTAATATGCAACTGTAGAGTAGTCTTTATTAAACTAGCACACTCTGCTACACCTGATCCTCTGCCCTGTCTCTCATAGGAAGAGATGACCAGTGCTTTAGCAACCATGCGCGTGGACTACGACCAGGTGAAGATCAAAGATCTCGACACTTCCAGCAACCCGCTACTCAACAAGAGACGCAAGAAGGCCGCTGCGGGGGCCAAGAGTGGGTCCACGGTCTGCCAAAGTCAGTGAGACACAGAGGACTGTTGGTGGAAATCCAGACAGCCAGTGATGACGAAAAGCAGCTCAGAAGTTGGAAAAGTTTATTTGAGCGGGAGAAGATCATTTAGAGACCTGCACGAGACTGGACGTTGGGGGAAGGTTCTCTGAAATAAAGGGACAACATAGGAACAACAGCAAAGTCAGAGCTGGACATTTATACGACATATCAAGACATGATATCACATGTTTCTCCTGTCAGTGGTAGAAATCAACAGCTCTGCTCACTGTGGGTCTATCTGTTTTTAATTATTTTTATGTATGTCATTTTTAGACCTTGCCGGTTTGTAAGAGTGTCTGTGTGCAGACATAAAGTATTTCTAGTGATCATGTTGTGTGTACTTAAATGCTGGGTTGCCTATTCGAGCTCTCCTTTGTAACTAGTGTGCAAATCACACAGACAGACAGTCTGTGAAACTAGAACACTCACTATTACCTGCGTTGTCTTCATATTGTCTTTTTTTTTTTTCAGGAATTAAAAGAACATCTGACACTGTCTGCCTTGTTACTGTAATAACATGTAGCCTCCATACACTTCTACCCAAGGGAGTATTTTTTTTATTTAAAGCAACCATAAAATGGCCCCATACGTATTACAAAGCAGTATGTTTTACTCACTGTCACTGCTTCAGATCAGCATTGTGTCCTCCTAATGGAGCAATGAGAGGCAGCACACAAACCTGTCTGTTTCCTGTCAGTGTGGGGCCAGAGGGTGTTATGTAAGCAGCAGTGGGGTAATGGTTAGTTTTGCTACATGGATGAGTTGTGACACTTTTTATTGAGAAAGATCTTGTGTAAAAAAAAAAAAAAAGTAAATAGGGCCCACAGTTTTCACTTTAGGCTACATGAAAACCTGAGCAATGCAGTGCAGCCTTTTGCTAATGGAAACCTCATCTGTCAGATACATCCACTTGATGTAGAGACTGGATTTGTCCATACGGTTGTAAATAAAACGTTAGAAAAGTAAAGCTCCATGTGTGAGATGTTTTTCTGAGCACTTTGGAAGTATTGTTTTTGTAATGGTGCCTTTCAGGCTTTGTGAGGCCGCTATAAATAGCAGCAGTGGAGTAGTTATTTGGGACGCAGCCATCTGACTGGAAAAGGTCAACATTATTATGTTATGATATGGTGAGTAGGCTACCTTTCCCCCACTTCGATCACAAGGTCCACCAGCAGTATTTAGGGGATGGGTTAAAGGAAGCTTATCATACATACTACTTGCTGTAAATATGGGATGTCAGCCATGATTAGATGTGGCCCAAATAGAGCATGACCTCTCAGCTGTTGTTTGGTGCTCCATGTCTTTAAGTACAAACGTTCTCAGAGTGTATTTGTGGTTTGAATTTTCACAGTGCGTTGCAAATGACATACAGTATTTCCTTATAGTGAGGCAGTGGTACTTTTCCTTAGTCAGCCATTTTGTAGAGAAAAGTGCAGTCATAATTACAGCATGTATCTGTTTCCCTAAGATGTTGTTAACATTACAGTGTATACACATCTACTTGTGTTTTTCCACCAGAGTCATGGCATTGACACCAGTGGTGGAAGAAGTATTGAGTACTAATACCACACTCTAAAAATACTCTATTACAAGTAAAAGTCCTGCATTGAAAATGTTACTTAGTAAAAGTATGTAAGTATCATCAGGAAAATGTACTTAAAGTATTAAAAGTAAAAGTACTCAATGCCGAAAAAGCCTCACACTTTAGAAACTGGAAACAAAAAAAGTGTCAAAAAGAGCATTAAAAGCATGATGAAAGGGTTGAAAGTCAAATCATTTTAGTTGTACTTGTAGGCGGTTATGTTTTGGGGTAGTTTAATTTATGAAAAAACATCGTAATTTAAAACTACATGTGTGTTGTGTGCAAAAATCTTAATTTGTAAAGTAACTAGTAACTAAAGCTGTCAGATGAATGCAGTGGAGTAAAAAGTACAATATTTCTCTGAGTGGCATGAAAAGAAACAACTCAAGTAAAGTACAAGTACCTCAACATTTGTACTTAAGTAAAATACTTGAGTAAATGTACTTAGTTACATTCCACCACTGATTGACATACAGAGAACACCGGAATACCGGTTCAGCCATGGGTCAGGTTTTTTTAGCACTATTCACAGGAGATACATAGGGATATGTTAAAATACTTTTGTTTGATTGATTTTGATTCTTTTCGGAGCTAGATTAATTCATAAAACTGTTTTCTTCTTGCCTGTGAAGCTTCAGTGCAAGTCTCAGCAGTAACTCAAGGGTTTAGAGATGATGTCCTTGAATGATGCATGGAGTCAGCTGTTTCTGTAACAGTCAGAGACAAGTATCTCCTGATAAAAATAATTTAAAAAAAACATATCTCTCTCAAAAGTTGTCTGAAAGTTGTATGAAATAGCCTGGTGTGTGGAGCAGGATTAGGCGTGAATATTGATTAATACATGTTCATGTAAGGCTATTTTCAATTGATTTTTATATTTATGGTAGATGCCAAAAAGTCCCCATCCAAAAAAAAAGGAACATTTCAAATTAAGGGGCCAAATAATTAAGGTGGATGCCCTGTATACATCAGGTCAGCTGGACAGGACTATCTGAAATGTGTTGTCTTATGCTAAGCCATGTGATAAAGCCCAGGTAGTACAGAATGTTACGCAGTGAGTGTGAGGGGAATGGGAGTCTTGGGTGTGAGATGCACAGGGGGGAGTGTAGGATGGGTGGAGGTGGGCTGGGGGATCTTGAGGGAAGAATGTGTTAAAGGTCAGTTGATAGCCAACTGTTTCCATCATGCTCAGATCATGTTGTCTGAAACTGTCTGACAACATGATCTGTGTGAGCTCCCTTTCTGTATGTTTCATGGCTTTGTGTGTGTGTGTGCGTGCGTGCGTGCGTATGTGTGTGCGTGCGTGCGTGCGTGCGTGCGTGCGTGCGTGCGTGTGCTACAGACCTTGAGCTTGCTTGACAATCAGTGTCATCACTATCACAGGCTGTTGATAGGGGTATCATTACTGCCACTGAAATAGCCTCAAGCCTCAGTGCTTCTAGTACTATCAGGGTAAATTATTTGAAATTGGTGATACTGTATATAGTACTTAAATTTAGTACTTGAATATTTAAGTATTCAAGTACACCTCAACCTCAACCTGCATCCACCTTCAACTTTTTAATGTCTCTTGTTTTGTACCTTTAAATCAATGGATTGAGATGTTTTTTGACACTGATAGGAAGGAAAAAAAATACTTTTTAATAATCAAAATCAAAAATAATATTTACAAAAAAAAAATAAAAGTCTCGCCCATCTGATCCATGAAAACCCCGCAGCTCATTCACAGTGTCCACAGGTCTCTTGTTTACTAAAGCCTGTCTCTCTAGGCAGATTTATACCTGTGCCATATCTTACTGCACTCTGATGATTGGTAAATTACCTCTGACTAAACTTGTCACAGATTTGTTTGGGATGTTTATTTATCCTCATGATCCCCTGGCACACCCTTATTACACACAGATGATCCCTATTCAACATAGAAAAAAAACTCTAACAATAGTCTGCACCAGTGCTGGTTTAGGTGTGTTATGCTAAAGCGGTGTGCACTGTGCAGTTATGCAATCCAATTTTAAAGTGCTCATATTATGGTTTTTGGCTTTTTCCCTTTCCTATTATATTGTGTTATCTTTTTTGTGCATGTTATAGGTTTACAAAGTGAAAAAGCCCAAAGTCCACCCCAGAGGGACTTACCATCTCCAACAGAAAACACTGTTCACAAACTGCTCCAAACAGCTCTATTGTAGTCCAGCCTTTACTTCCGTGACGAACGTGCATCACTTTGTAACACACTTTATAATGCTCGCCTAGCTGCTAGCGTGGCACCCCCTCATACTCTGCTTCTGACTGGCTAGTAGTCCTTACCTAGGTACTGTCAGGGCAGCCCCTCATACTCTGCTTCTGACTGGCTAGTAGTCCTTACCTAGGTACTGCGCATGTGTGACTCCCAACAAAGATAGAATAGAAGTGTGATGCCTTAAACTAGAAATCTAGACGCACCCTAGTGGCAGCAAATGTCATTTGCAGCCAGGGTCACTCTAGCAACTCTCCGTTGGCTTGCGAGTTGGAAAAACCAAACTCTGGTCAGGCCAATCACATCGTGTATAGAGTCGGTGGGCGGGCTTAACATAAGGACGGCAGAGTTGCGACGATTCCACGTGAATTCCCCGCTACTTGAAAACAAAGAAGATGGCTGCTGCTGCTGGCGAACAGCGGTCTTTTGAATCGGCTTTGGCCGCGACTCTGGAAGACTCGGAGTTGAGCACTGAAGTCATTCTTAAAAAAGGAAGATGTGTTCGGAGTTTTGACGACCGGATACGGCAAAAGTTGAATCTATCAACTAGCGTTGCTCTGGTTGGCTATGAGTGCTGAGGGAATTTGAAAGACAACCGTTTATCCCGCCCCTCGGACTGAGCCCTGCCAATGGTGAGTTCCCAGACCCAACATCTTGATGTGGGTCTGGCTTGTCAGGCTAGTGATGTCTCACTCTGTAGCTAAAACAGAGAGCTCAACACACCGGGTGAAAAGAGGAGCTGCAGCAATGTGCAGTAGGCCTACAAGAAAAATATTGTTTTTTTTTTTAATTAAACAATGTAAACCTATTCTGATATAACCTCTAAATACAATTATGAACCTGAAAATGAGCAGAATATGAGCACTTTAAGCAATTACCTCAGATCAATTTGTGAGATTTGCTTTCAATCTGATATTAAAGAGTCTCTAAGTTCTGCTTCTTTATGTCATCAAACCTGATTAATCAATAGAAATATTGGGTTATTACAAAAATTAAACAGGAAAAAGTTAGTAAATAAAGTAAAAAGTACTCATTGCACAAAAACAAGTTCTGCAAGTTAGACTGGAAAAAAGTAACTGTTCCTGTTTCCCTGAGCTGTGCATTTCAACATTCAACAACCTATCATGTATCCTGTAAGATACGTAGAACAAATTATTCCTATGAAATCTTATTATCTGAGATTATAATTTATAATTTTGGTGTTTTACTATCTGTGATACACAGTTTAGCTGCATGACGTCCATGATGTAAGACGTTTCCTGCAATTTATAAAGTATCCTAAATTAAACCATACGTGTCATGAGACACAGTACAACTTAAGCCCTGTCAGGACTTGTGGGGACATTTCTCAGCAGTCAAAGGGTGGGTAGGGTGCAGGGGGGGCAGGTAGGCTGCTACCTCACTCCACACAGACACACACACACACACACACACACACACACACACACACACACACCCTTCACTGATGCTCACTGTACACAAGTGGGTGTGTACAGTGAGTCTCAGTGAAGCACTCAGCAGGCTGCTGCTGGACTCACGTACACCGCCAGGCACTGCGCTCCATCAGACAGACGCCCATGATGAGAGGCTGCTCCAGCCGCACCAAGCTTGCACAGAACCAGGACAGAGAGGGTAAGAGACGTACGCCTTGAAGGATTCAGTAGACCCGTGCACGCAGGAGTTTAACTTGTGCATCTGTAACGGGATGACAGAGAGGGTCAGGTCGAGCAGCCCTTCAAAGACATAAACAAGAGCCGATGTGCTGTACGTGCGGCGCTGTACGTCACCGAGTTTACCCTACATAGTAACAACAGGCGACAATCTTCGGTTTATTAATAGTGACCATGCCTCGTTTGTGACAGCGGTTGTGCTTAAAAACAGAGGATGAAAAGCCAGGTGGATATTTTTGGACTGACTGCTGACGAAATTAAAAACAAAGAACAATCTGAATACTTCGTGTAGCCTAAAGCTGATCTCCCATCAGGTTTCTTTCCAGTTATGAATATGGTCATGTCCTACACACTGATCATGTTGGAGATGCTGCTGCCGAGGTTGATGGTTTTGCGTTTCCTGGCTGTTTGTTGTGTTTATGGTTGTGATTGGTACAGCTCAAACTGGGCTGCTGCGATCAGATGTCTTCTAAGCACTGAATATTTGGGTTCGTGATCTGAAGCGGTCTCTATGTTGGTTTACTGCCGAGTGTAAACACACTATATTTGGAAATGACTTGTCCAGTATATTTCAGGCTAAAGGCTGTTAGCTACAATCAGAGCCTGGCTGGCAGCAGCTTGGAGGAGGAGCTCACAGAGCTGTTTCCTGTTCAAGTAGTATGCAAGATTTAACCTCAATGAAAACTATCTAATCTGAAAACTATATTTCCCATAGTGCACATACTGTATATGAATGACTGCCTGCTGCTGTTCTCACACAGGCTACCCAAGCTTAATGCAGCTACGATAAGATACTTTAAATAGCCTACATGTTTCCTGATCAAATTTTATGCAGCTGACAATGTACTGTGCGCCACAGTTGAGTGTTCCCCCCCTCAAAACTTTGCGCTGCAGTGTGTTTATATTACCTGGCTGAAAAAGCTAAAAAAGATATCCCTATAGCATAAGTTAGTGTGCCATTTATTTGTGGACCTGATGAACCTGACATATATTATAGTCTACTAGCAGTCAGGGAATTTGAGAGAGATTAGGAGCTATTTAATTAGGAAACCTCCATCTCACCATATTTAGGTCACAGGCCCTGTTGCTCTTAAGACTGACACTACAGCTTAATATAACCAGTGCATCAGATAGTACATAAGGAACGGGTAAACAGATGAACAGATAGGCCTGCTAATCTGAAACTGTACCTGCACAGTGCAATTCAATCCAATACAACACCTAGATGCAAAATGTCCTGTCGTTGTAAAGCTTGTAATGTTCACTTTTTGTTGATGCTATGTTAGTGTGGATTTATCTCCATTTCTTAAAGGAATACGCCACCGTTTGTTGAAATAGGGCTTATCACGGTCTACCCTGACTGTAGATAGGTGGGCCAATGCATTTTTTGTCTCAGTGCAAGTAATTAGGCTGTTTTTTTGTCTTTTGTTGGCTCACTTTTACTCCCAACATGCTAACCGGCAACATAGGATTCCATTCACTACGCTAAGCTAACTAGCAGCGGCGCTGCCGGTGTTGCACCGGACTAAAACGATGCATGCACAAAAAATGCGTTGGCCCACCTATCTACAGCTAGAGGAGACCGTGATAGGCCCTATTTCAACAAACAGTGGCGTATCCCTTTAAGCCCTTGTGACAGTGGAGTTAATGGACTGCATTCTTTTTTCTTTTCTTTTTTCTTTTGAGCTGCTGTAGCACAGGAATTTCCCCAGTGTGGGATTAATAAAGTCTATCTTATCTTATCATTCATTTGAAAGGTACTCTGTTCACATGACATGGACAGAATATTAGAAACACCTTTATACAAATCCTCTGACACCTTTGCCCCCATAAAGTCTGAACATTATGAGCGTTACATGTATAGGAAATATATAATATGTTGCAGGGCTGTTGAGTTGGATTGCATTACAGCTGTTTCTTATACACTGGTAGTTTACATGCCTGGGTCAACACACAGCCAGAGAAAGAGGGAGAGTAATGCTGCCATCTCATGGACATTGTCAGCTCATGCTTGTTGGGATTACCTTGAATGCCCTCAGTGAGAAAAGGAATAAGCATTTTAAAACATTTGTCACTTAGTGATTGCTGATTTTATTTGTGAGAACTTTCCGTAAGCTGCCAAGAGACAGTATAGATAGCATTATTGCCAAATAGATCTTTTTCACAGAAGATATTTTGCTTTTCATGGAAAGCACAGGTGTTACTAATTAACATCAAATAATAATAATAATAATAATAATAATAATAATAATACATTTAATTTGTAATGCACTTTATATTTACGCAAATCTCAAAGTGCTACATGATAGTGCTAAAAATTATAAAAACAAAAACAATAGCTCTGTTCTGTTCAAATGTTCCAGTAAGTCAGTGTGACAGTGAGCCAGCTTGCACGATAACCCTGAAACTGAAGCAGTTACATTTAATTCAGTCATCATTGATGTTACATACATGTACATGTTACACTGTGTTACCACACAGTGTTGAGTGTGGAATCAGTGGAATCAGGCCACATAACAAGGGGAACATGGGTGTGTGTGGCCTTTTAAAGCAGCATATCTAGGTTTCCGTTTTTTTCTTTGCTGCTCTCTCAGCGTTCACTTCATTTGGTGTGGTAGTACTACTGCCGTAGTAGTATAGTTTTTATTAAAAATTTGAAAAAATAATAATGCACTTATGCTTTAAGGTTGCATATTAAAAGTCTAACTTACCACCTTGACCCCTACATAGCCCCCTGAGGTATTCTAAATGTTCATCAGGAATCTCTCTCTGCTGCATGTACTGTAGAATGACAAATAGTTTTCTGTGTTATGCTGAAGCCGTGGTTGTGGAGTCTCCAAATCAAACAGTGGATGTTTTATTATCTTTTTCTTGTTTTTCTTGTTGTTGCTTCCATTAAGGATACAGATTATTGAGACTATTGCATGGCAATACATGCGGCAATATATATGGCAAAAAAGAATTTGCCAGCCAAACAAATTTCTAACAACTTTTTCCTCTTAAAGCTGCACTAATAATAATATTTTTATATAGACAGTGGAGTAAATGACTGTATAATGTGAGAGGAGTTGATTACAGTTGCTCGTTGTTGCAGTTCCCCTCACTATGAAGCGTTTGAGCGTCTCTCAGCTCATTGATTTGGTTTTACGGCTCGCAGCTGAACTGTTTTGGTTCGCATCAACCCCAATTTCCAGCCAAAGCAGGCAGCTGCTGTCAGTGAAAAAGCTCTGTACTGTAAGTTACAGAAACAGCAGACAGACCTGGTAAACATAATGGATCATTTCGCAGCCAAGGAGCCAGATATTTCCCTAGGAGTTGGTGAAGACATAGACTATCTCCACATCGCTGTGGTAAGGTCTGGCTACACCTCACATTAATTCCAGGATAGTAGGGTTGTTTGCATTTCTTTAAAACAATCGTCTTGGACGGCGCTAAGCTCCGGACGCAGTGACGGTGGCTCTGCAAAATCGTCTCAGAAAGTTTTGCACATTTGCACCCGGCAAAATAAAACGCCACAAAATATTAAATGAAGTTAACACAGTCCACACAATGCAGTAACGTGAGTTATTAAAATAAGCTGCATCATGTTTAATCGTAATTTACTCATGCAGTAACGCTGTGTGTACTTTGTCCATATAGCACAGTAGCCTAAGCACACATACGTCGCCACTACATCTTGGCGATGTTATCAAAGTGCAGCGGGAATGCGTAGGTTTTTGAGCGTTTGCTCACTGGCATGACCCGCGATCAGTTGCAGATGAAGCGATCTTTTGCATACGTCGCGGCAACGTATATGTGCTTACTGGGCAGACGTCCCACCAATCAGTCCCAAAACGTCCCAGTTAGATTGTAAATGCTGTAAACGTATTCCTTATTTCTTTTCGATCCAAAATCTTGCCATTTTCAGCGTGTAGCTTACTAGCTCGAAGTTTGTTGTTTACCGTAGCGAAGGGATTTTGAGAACGGCAACACACAGAGAGCGGAAGGTGAGGGGCACCCGGCACAGTGGAAAGGTTCTGTTGATCCAGATTAGTTAAAGGTGCTGTAGGTAGGATTGTGAAGATCCAGGACTTAGCCCAAAAATTTGAACATCAACAACTTCTCAGTTCCTCCCCCCTTTCCGCTAAAGCCCAAAACGGTCTCCTAAGCCCCTCCCCCCACAAGGGAGAATGAATGTGTGTGCATGAGCAGTGATTGACACACAGTTAGACACCCCGACCCTGATTGGTGCATCTGATCAGGAAGGGGTGGGTTTTTTCAAATCGCACTACAGGCTGTAGGTGGTGCCAGAGGAGCTTTTTTTTTTTTTAATGACCTGCTTCATGTAGTTCTACTCGAACATAGGGTCTGTTTCAGCAAATATGACAGAAAGTTAGTTATATAAGTCTTACCTACTGCACCTTTAATGGAGGTAGAGTGAACATTTGACCTACATTGGGTTGCCTGCATTATTAGTTACACCTGTGCCTTTAATGCAGTGACATGTCAAAACATCTTTTGTAAAAAAAGGGTTTCTATTAAAGTAGCACAACTCTTTCAGCATCTAGCACACTAGTCTATTATTGGTGCATTTTCCAATGGCGCCTCGCTTTCAGAGCTTAAGGGGTAATGTCCCACCTCTGGCTCTGGGACCCATCTCCAATGCCAGGACCTTCTTTTTACATCCACTGGCCATGACCCATGGTGGAAAATCATTGACTGTCTATGTGGAAAATCAGTGCTAGGGGGTCTCTCTTTCAAAACAAAAGACATGTCATAAAGTAGCTTGGATTGTGGAAGATGTAGGCTATGTCTGTATTGCCTATGAAAATCTATGATTCAGGCAGAAATAAAATTTACGGATGAGTGGAGTGCACAGCGCTCTGAGCCATATTAAATATTATGAAGCGTTTGACCGACGTATGACTTTTCGAAATATGGAAAAACTTTCTTGAAAATTTACTTTCAAATGGTCATTTTCAGGTAAGGAAAGGTTAAGTATACATTTAAAAAAACAAAAAAAAACAGCTGCAAGTTGCTTGTGTTTGTGGCTGAGCACAGCTCATGTCACTTACGGTTAAGCAGAGGATGTGCTGCGCCCGTACTACAGTTATTACGGCCGGCTGTGGTGGCCAGACCGAAGCACGTGACATTAGGTAGAGCGAGAGAGAGAGAGACCGGCGACCGGATCCACCAAGACCATCTCTCCATCACCGCAGAACAGCGCGGATGAAACACCGGTCATCTTCAGAGCAGCATCACGGGAAAAGGCCCCGTGTTCCCGCCGCGGCTGCCACCACCTCACCGCAGGACAGAATGGAGGACAAACCACCGTCAAATCCGCGGGAGCTCACCCAAAACCCTCTCAAGAAGATCTGGATGCCGTGTAAAAATGGCCTTCCTGAAAAACACATTTCTCAAAGAAAGAGTGCGTATGACGACTCGGCGTCAGTTAACATCTGATGATTTGGGCGGCTGTTATGCGTCATTTCTTTTGTCTGAGGTTTGTTGTGTGCATGCGAGAGCACTGTGGTAACTTAAATCGTGCTAGTTCGCGCCCCCTCCCTCCCTCCCTCCTGCATGTAACGTTAACGTTAGGTTAGCATATATCCAAACCTGCTGTGACGTGTTAGCTAACGATACAACGGCGATAAACGCGTGGACCACAGTTCGCCCAGAGTTCAGGTGCCTTGCTGTTTGCTGCAGCCATCTGGTTCACACGGTTATGTAATGATTCACATGATGTTGGCCGCAGATGAGTGCTGCTCGCATGGAGAAGAAAGGACTGGCACCAGGGGTGTCCATCTCATTATCGTCTCTGTGTGCGCCAATCCAGAGACTATTTAGAAGCCAAGCACTAGTTGTTGGTAAACAGGAATTGTATGCGTGCAGTCATGTGGATGATTTTCCCCCTGTGGATGTGCTGTTGTGTTTCATCTGCACTCACATTGGTCACTTGCCAATGCTCGCCATGCTTTTACACACAGGGGGGGAAACATGGACGTGAGCTTACAAAAAAATGCATATGGTGGAGTAGCAGCCTGTCACGCACTCTGACCCAGTCATCTGTGCACACACTGCTGCTGAGTGTCTGTGGAAACTAGCTGTTATCTCTCTTTTATGTCTTGAGTAGTTAAAGTGCAGCGTTTCACAACTCCTCGGGCGCAGCCTGGTGCCACCGTGAACTCTGCTCCTGGCTGGCTACAGTCTCAGAGTGCCGTGGTTATAAGGAGGACAATCTAATATATGTTAATATTGACTTTTATAAGTGATGTAATATGCAAGGTAGTATAAGGGGAGATTTTGAAAGTGATGGACAGGGGCGATTCTAGGATCAGACCTTTAGGGGGGCTCGGCCCCCTAATGAGAATGTGACATGGATACAGTGCCTTGCAAAAGTGTTACTGGCACAACCTCCTCCGATTGGCCAAAACTACGTTTCTGTTGACCCTTTCCTTGACTTGGTTACAGGTGCATAGCACACAGCGGCGACAGCAACACAGGATATTAAACCTGTTTCAAGCTCTTTGAACCTTATTCAGTCCTTCCAGAAAAATGCTGAGTTTTTTTTGTGATTGTTGTGGGCAAAAATCCTTGATTATGCGGCACGTTTTCTTAAAAAATGCGATGGAATATTCGGAATATTTATGCAATTTTATGCGATGAACTTGAACTTGCAAAAACTGCGGTTTGAGGAAAAAGAGAAAAAATGTGATTTCCCCAACACCCTGCTTTTCGATGATGTTCGCGTCGCGTAATTAATAATATCATAACGTTCCCATGGCAACAGGGGAAAATGGCTGCTCTTGTGTGAAGTAAACGCAACATTTTTCTTTGCTAAGATATATATGTGACTTTTTTTGCAACAAAAATGCGGGGATTATGAAATCGTGCAAGCCCTGCATATTTTGCGCGGAAATCGGCAATTTATGCGGCGAAAGTGCTGCGTATTTGAAAAAAAATGCAGCCCCCGCATAAATATACAGACTTTGGCTGATTATGCATTGAATTATGCGATCGCGTTTCTCTGGAGGGACTGGTTATTTGTCCTCTGTCACTAACAGACAAGTTTGCAAACTCTGACTTCAAGCACTAAAATTTATTTTAAAAAATCGCCAATGGTGATGGAGGCATATTTGCAGCTGTGAAAATAATTGTTGAACAAAACCTTAGATAAACGAATGCTTGTGCTGAGGCATTACACATTTTACACTGAAATAAGTTTCTCATCTTCCATGTGCATTATGTGTGATCAGCACATGACTTGAGCTTTCTTTCCCCTCCCATCTTTCATTCCAGTATGTATGACCAACTGTCCCACCCTGATTGTGACAGTGGGCCTTCCTGCCAGGGGGAAGACCTATATCTCAAAGAAGCTGACCCGCTATCTTAACTGGATCGGAGTGCCCACCAGAGGTACGACTTCTTGGGCTCTGCTGAATAGTATTGTAGAAGCATCAGTTCTAAAGAATAAAGGGAATTGGTTCAGGATGTGCATCACAAGTTTCATGCTGAAGAGAAAGGTGATCTCAAGTGTCCTTGCCTCCATCTTTCCACTAGAGTTCAATGTTGGACAGTACAGAAGAGAGTGTGTGAAGATCTACAAGTCCTTTGAGTTCTTCCGTCCAGACAACGAGGAGGGGTTAAAGATCAGACGGTAAGAGTGGCAACTGGACTCGGACTAACGTAACAATTATTATTTTTTTAACCACCAACCAAAGTGAATGAGGTTGTCTGTGATTTTTACAGACAATGTGCCTCAGCAGCGTTGAACGATGTGCGACAGTATCTCGCGGAGGAAGGAGGCCAAGTGGCGGTGGGTGAAATGTTAAATGCTGTTTTAGTTGAAATGTTTCAGGCAGATCAAACACAGTGTGCAATGCTGCCCAATCTTACCCACTTTTTTCTGTCTGTGTTAAACAGGTTTTTGATGCAACAAACACCACCAGAGAAAGGAGGGAAACCATAATCCAGTTTGCAGAGCAGAATGGCTTTAAGGTATCTTGTTGGGTCACAATTCTGGGAGGACATACTGCATCGGCATACTGCAAACTAAGCTTGAAGTTTTCCTCCTTTTCTCTCAGGTGTTCTTCGTGGAGTCGGTGTGTGAAGACCCAGATGTCATACAGGAGAACATAGTGGCAAGTGTACAAGTTTATCGGTTTATTTGATCTCAATAGAAAATGAACTTCTGGCCCTGTTGTACTCACTTCTTTGCCGTTTCACTGACCAGCAAGTGAAGCTGGGTAGCCCCGACTACACCAACTGTAACACCGAAGAAGCAGTGGAAGATTTCATGAAGAGGATCAAATGTTATGAAAACTCCTACGAGACCCTCGACGAAGTCCTGGACAGGTGAGCTGTAAGCTGCAGTGGAGAGTGTTTTTAGGAAAGATGTCCTAGCTTTGCTAAACTATGGGAATAACTATCTTAGAAAATTATATATTCAGGTACACTGGTCTTTTCAGAACGATGGGGCACTAGTTTAGTATTTCCTGTCCGACGAAGATTTTAAGCGACCCAACGCTTTTCTCATGTTAAACAATTCTGTTTTATTATGAAAAGCAAATGCAGCAAAGCTCGCTAACGTGCGATAGAACAGGGAAACATTGTTTTTGGAAATTACAGTTTGTTTGACTTATATACATATTAAAGTGCATAAACATTAATTTGACTGTTTCGATTTTTGCTCATGCTTGCAGATCTATTCAATTCAGAAATATTTCCAAAGGTTGTTATGACATTAATTATGTAGGATAGTCCTCTGTGTCTGCGCTCATTTGCTTTTCAAGTAAGGTCCGGAGTAAACATTTGCCTGCCTTTTGCCTAGTGTGACGCTGTGGCACCACACAAACTGTGTTTTCACGTCCTCACTTAATTTGATAGAAGTGACATTTCAAGCTTTTGTAACAGACGTTCTACAGTTGCTGAAATCACAAATTCTATTTATGTCGTATAATTTGTACCATCATTATTAACAATAGGTTTATGCAGTGATTCATTTTTTATTCCTTAACTACTGTAATTATGCCGTGGTTCTCAAATCTATGCTCTGGTTTTGGCTCAGTCACATCAAACTATGTTGAAACACACACACACACACACACACACACACACGAGAGATGTTCCGTAGAGTGGAGAGGAGAAGGGTTGTTTTGTGACTGGTGCGGAAAAATGGGCGGCTGGTATGAACAGCCAGGAATCTACACTTCACAATCACAGCGCTTTGCGGCGCTTCATCTGGCGTGCGTGTTCCCGGTGTTACCGTGTCTGTTGTCTCCTCTCAGGGATCTCTCCTACATCAAAATCATGGATGTGGGTCAGCGCTACTTGGTCAACAGGGTGTTGGACCACATTCAGAGCCGTATTGTCTACTACCTCATGAACATTCACATCACGCCGCGCTCCATCTACCTGTGCCGCCACGGGGAGAGCGAGCTCAATGTCAACGGGCGAATCGGAGGAGACTCGGGCCTCACACCTAGAGGCAAAGAAGTATATCACAGTTTTTCAACAATAGATATGTCTTGAGTTTTTTTTTACTTGACTAGGTGAGTTGGTAAAAAAAAATGAAAAGTGTCTTCTTTTTTCTTCTTCTCCATGCAGTTTGGGAAGAAGCTGAGCCAGTTCATCCTAGAACAGGGCATCAGCGACCTGAAGGTGTGGACCAGTCAGATGAAGAGAACCATCCAGACAGCTGAGGCTCTTAATGTGCCCTACGAACAGTGGAAGGTCCTGAACGAGATTGATGCAGTGAGTACTACGTTCTTGGCTGCTAAGCACAGCTGTTTGCTGACATGTTGGTGGTGTTTAAGAAGTTTAATCTGTGTGTGTGTGATGTAATTTTAGGGTGTGTGTGAGGAGATGATGTATGAAGAGATCCAGGACCACTACCCTCTGGAGTTTGCTCTGAGGGACCAGGACAAATACCGCTATCGGTACCCGAAAGGAGAGGTCTGTGGCTAAAATGAACGTTATGTTTTGTCTAATGATGGGATGTGCTTATGTAACTGTTAAAGTGTTTTTTTTTGTTTTTTTTGTATGGTAACGTTGAAGTAGCTCGCTTGTGGACATTGTGTCTCTGTTTGAATTTTGGAATTTTCCAAAGCAGAGTTGGTCCTCCTTTGTGAATATAGGGACAAACTCTCTCTCATCTAAACTCACACGTAATTAAACAGCATCCAGATGGCTACTGGCCACTTACTCTCTGCTAATGAGCCTGTGTGTGCATGCGTGTGATCACGTTGTTTATTGTGTGTCTTACTGTGTGTCTGAATGCCCGCTGGTCTGTTCTCACCTTAAGTCCATCCCATTATATCTCCATTAATCTAACACAGGACAGGAAGATGGATGTGGGCATTAGTTGGCTGCCCAGGCGGACAGTGCTGATGTAGAGCTTTGGGGAATCTTGTTAAAGCTTGTTGGTCTAGATGGCCTGTATGGATTTTTCCACCTGCTAAAATGTCAATCTGTTTAACTGAGATTGATTATTTAGCAGAATGTGTGTGAACAAATGGATTGTATGGATGTTTTTACTTACAGATTTAGAGCTCTTTCTCTGTTTTATATATCATTTATTAGGGGGTTTGAATCCTATTGTTTTTGATCCAGTTTATTATTAGAGTTTAAACCCTGAAGGGGTAGAACTCAAATGTTTTTGCTCCGGTTTATTATTAGAGTTTAAAACCCAAAGTTGTACAACTCAAATGTTTTTGCTCTGTTTTATTATTTGTCGTCTTCCGCCGCAGCTTAAATTGCTGTGAGCTGGAATGAGCTAAAACACCAAGCTTGGCCCAATGACTGGAAATGATCTGCATTCGGTTCGCAAGAAATATGAGCCCAATCGGCCACATGGTGGCGCTACAAATAATGAATGTGAAAAACCGTAAAAATGAATAGAACTTTGTCAATTTTGATCCTATCAACACCAAAATTGGTATGCAGCCTTGCGGGACTGAGATACAGGGCTTAGCAGGGAGTTGCCTATAACTCAAGTTCATCTTGAGTAATCCTGCCTAAAATCGATTGAGACATCTGGCACGATGATCTGAGCGTACGTACCAAGTTTCGATCTGAAAATCCGATTTTAAGGAAGGCGAGATGGCGGTACTTATTAAAATGCTGCATCTATTGTAGTGATCAAACAGGTGTGTGCTTGAGCTCATCCCTTTTTCAATACAGCATTAAATGATCTGACTTTTCAGCTTTTGTAAAGACCAAAATCGTTCAATTCTGCTTGCGCCTTTGACGTTTGGTGATAGGGCTGCTTCCTAGTGGCGGCTGTGGCTCAGGTGGTAAGAGTGGTCGCCTACCAGATCCCGGGCCCTGCAGTCCCATGTCAAAGTGTCTTTGGGCCCCCTAACTGTTACTAGGCCTAAACGATAAATCATTATAAAATCGTGATCTCGATTCACACCTGTTCGCGATTTAATTTTTAAATGACTTTGATTTTTTTTCTCCTACAATTAATTTATTGAAAGTATTTGACATTGACATGTTTTTATTATGTAAAGACATGTTCGAGGGCCATATTTAGTTCAATGTGTTATATGTCACTATTTTTGGTAACCTACTGTACTTAAATGGCCAGTATGTACTGTACTTTATTTTCTTTATTCTTTGAAGCCCCTATGTTTACAGTTTTGTGGTGATGCGCAATGTGCTATGGCGCCAAAAAAAAATCTGTTTGTTACTGCCAATTTTTTTAGTTTTGTCATGGTTCATGTGTGGTTAAACTATTACCAATGCCGCGCCATCCATGTGTGAACTTGTGTGAATGTTTATCTGACGAGCAGGTGGCACCTCATATGTCTGCCTAGGCCACAGTGTATGAATGTGTGTGAATGGTGCCTGTAATATGTAAAAGCACTTGGAGTGGTCATTAAGACTAGAAAAGTGCGATTATAAATTCAGTCCAATCCTTCTATTGGCCAACAAAGGGTTTGAATCCATGAATTGCCACTTGCACCTATAGTTTTTACCTCAAATGGAAAGGTCATTGTGTGCTCTTAATGATTATCTCAAAATATCTGGAATAGAAAAATCATAAATATTGATAGAGCTGCTTTAAGCTGATAATAATGTTTCTCCAATGAAATCATGCTCTGCTTTCTGCCGGTCTGATTTGCCTCTTGTGTCTCTTCTGACTCAGTCCTATGAGGACCTGGTGCAGCGGTTGGAGCCGGTCATTATGGAGCTGGAGCGGCAAGAGAACGTGCTGGTCGTCTGTCACCAGGCCGTCATGCGCTGCCTGTTGGCCTACTTCTTGGACAAGACAGCAGGTCAGTCATTAAACTTAACCTTAAAGGTGCCCTGCCACACGTATTTCATTACTTTGTGGTAATGTCTGAAGTTCTACCATGGACTCTGTAGCATTTCTTTGTGGAAAATATGCCTTGGTTACCTTGTTTCAAGCCATTCTAGCGTGGTATAGAAAGCCTACAGGAAGACTCAGCTCGATTTGTACCAGTTCTCATTAATATTCAACGAGCTAAGCTGCTTGACTTTGATTGGCTAACAGCTAGCCAATGAGAGCCTGGCTATCAGCATCCTTTTACCCAGCGCAACTGGGCGAGCTCATGAATAGTAATGAGCTCAGGCAACATGATGTCAGACTGACCAGCTTTTGTGATTGGTCTGATTTCTCCGCTTATTTCTGTTCAGTGGCTAGAGCTGACAGAGGAGGCAGCAGTTCATTTTCACATTCACGACATAACACAAACACATATTGACCTAACATATTTCAAAAAATGCAAGTAAAAACGGTTTTGTGTGTGGCAGGGTACCTTTAAGGAGCCTGTGGGGTCTTTAAGCAAGGCACCTTACCACACATATAAAAACATACACAAAAAACCTGCACAGATAAACACAAATTCTGTTTAGTGGACTTCTTCAGAAGTGGTTAAACAGCCATGTGGGAAATGTAGGAACTCACTAAATTCACTAAGTAGCAAAAACCTGTATAAAAAATGTAATATTAAAAATATACTTTCATTCCCTTTTTTCATAATACTAAACTAACAAAATCTGACAGTGTTTATAGTACATCTGGAGACTAGGGATGGGTGTAGTAAGGGTTTTGTTGTTGATGCTACTACTCTTATCAGTTCTTCTTTTATTTCTATGAAATAATCCATTCTATTTTAAAGATTATTATTTTTTTTTAAAAGAATACATGCAGAACAGGTTAAGAATTTATATTTTAGAAATAAAAAAATATTGTTTATCGAGAAGCACTGTTTACAATATCAAAGCCACTATACTATAAAGTCTGTATCTCCCCGGAAACAAATCTAAATAAAATAATATGGCTGGCATCAAAGCACTGAGTGAAGTTTGAAAAGGATAAAGAAAAGTCATCAGAAATCAGTTGCAATTTTATTTATAGTATCAAATCATAACAAGAGTTATCTTATGAGCCTCTACAGATAGAGTAGGTCTAGACCACACTCTATAATTTACAAAGACCCAACAATTTCAGTAATTCCCCCAAGAGCAAGCATTTAGTGCGACAGTGGCGAGGAAAACTCCCTTTTAGAGAGAGACCTCGGACAGACCCAGGCCCTTGGTAGGCGGTGTCTGATGAACAGTGGCAATAATAGTCGCAATAAAGATAATGGAACTATGACTAGAAATAGTAGTTGTAGTAGTTCATGGCGTAGCAGGGCACTGCAGAGCGTAGCAGGGTGTAGCATGGCATAGCAGCGACAGCTGCAACCATGATTTAGGTGTCACTCTAATCCAAGGAAAACTGCTGTGCAAAAAACAAAACAAAACATAAGGACTCTGGGGAATAAGCTCCCCAGAGCTAGGTTACTGTTATTCATCCTCTTCGCTTGTTCATAGCGGTTGCTATAAAGTACCAGTGGTGAATGGGACACTGCGGACGTTACAGTGGGAAAAAAACAGCGTTTCTGAAAGTTTGTGTCTGTTAAAAGGCATTTTGATAAATAACTTTTTACTAGAGATGCACCGATAGCCCGGCCGGTGACCAGAATTGGCCGGTTTTCACGTGCTCGGCCATGACCGGCGCCCGGCAGGTCAGTCTGACATATGCCGATTTCATGCCGGTCAACGCTACAATTAACTGACAACATAAGTTATACGAGTTTAAATTCTCAAGGACACACACACACACACACACACACACACACACACACACACACACACACACACACACACACACACACACACACACACACACACACACACGGACGCGACAGCCCAGTCTGTTTTTCCTTTCAACTTTTCCACCGTGTGTCACGCGTACCCGCTCGTGGTGTGAAGTGCGTGTCTATTGTCGCACATGTAGGGAACCTCGTGGATTAACCTGCAACATGTCAGCTGTTTGGAAATTCTTCAGCGTGTGTGCAGAAGATAACACGTTTAAAATATGCAACACCTGCAAGGAGAAAGTAGGGCGTGGAGGGACGACCCCAAAAACCCAAATCACATTTTCTTTGTTGGATATTGGATGTGAAAAGAAGGAAATGGTTCTAACATTTCTCTTTAGATGTGTGTGACTTTCCCACACCAGGAGTAATTTATATAGTTCTATTTTATAGTGATCCATTATCTGTTCAAAAAATGTTCTATTAAAGAAAAGATAAAAAAATAAATATTTGCGTGTGCTGTAAAGTGGTTCGAAAAAATGAAATCAGAATCGGCTAAAATCGGTATCAGCTGGCCTAACTCAATGAAAATCGGAATCGGCCTAGAAAGCTGTAATCGGTGCATCTCTACTTTTTTACAATCACAGAATTTTATTGCACTTACAGTAACAAGCATAGTTGTTAACTCAAGTTATATATCACTTCCCGTTTGTGTCCTTGGCGATATTTTAGTTAGTCTAGACAGGAACGAGAGTTTGTCGATTGTCCGGGGAGTTTCACGAACCTGTGCGTTTTGTCTTCACACAGAGGAGCTGCCCTACCTGAAGTGCCCGCTGCACACTGTGCTGAAGCTAACGCCAGTGGCCTACGGTAGGACGGGTCAACCATTAGCATATCATTATAATATACTTCTAATGAGCAGTAATGACAAATCAAAACCCACAATTTCCTGTCGCCTGTACTAATGAAACAAATCTTCTGTCTGCCTGCTCAGGCTGTAAGGTGGAGTCCATCAGTTTAAATGTGGATGCAGTCGACACACACCGAGAAAGACCAGAGGTGGGTATAAAACACACACACACACACACACACAAGCGTACGCAGTACAACTGAGTCACATTGTGCAAGATAAGATGGTTCATAAACAGGTTGGTCCGACAGCCTCAGGTGCTGAACATCATGGTGTTGCATGTCATATTTCAGTTTATTCTGATGGCCATGTTTTTATAATCAGTGGTGTGGAATAGTAATGAGCTCAGAGCAGCTTTGTGTGGGATTATGTGTGGATTACACCACACTACCGTTCAAAAGTTTGAAATTGCCTGCCACAAAAGCTTGATTGGGTACAGTCCGATGGCTCAGAGAGGACTACTCTATATTTTTGAATGGTCTTTCGTGCTTTATGGTTATAGACAGTCCTCCTTTACAAATAAATGTTATTTTGTATGAGGGTTGTTGAACCTGCGGCGCTGTGACAAGGCCTTTGTACATGGGGCGCGCGCTCTACCAGGTGAGCGATCCAGGTGCCCCTGCAAAGCTAAAGCTCTTAAAACCTGACCAGTGAAATAGGAAGTTAGTCTAGGGTCAGTGCTGTTAGTGCTGGATCAGGAAATATCAGCTGAACATACTGTACTATGGACTGACGATCAGTTTAAACCTATTAAAAAGAAAAAGGCTCCCCAAAATATTTAGAGGCCAAATGCACCGCTGTGGTTTAATAATGATCGAGGGTCACTTACGCTTTTCTGGATTGGAAAACAAATTCAAAATCGAAGGGTGTTTGGTTGAAGAATAGTTTTCTCCACTGTCATGCAACACTGTATGCTTTTAATCCTCATCATCATCATTATTATTCTTCTACCAAAACGTAAATAATGCATTTGGTGTCTGAATTATGTTTTTTATCTTTGTTAAAATAGCCATTATTAAAGGAAAGAAGAAAAGCATCAATATAACTTTTGAACAGTAGTGTATGTTACCAGGACACAACAGGATGACAACAATGACTAAGGCTCCTATTGCTTGTAACGCTCCACATTTTCACCCTCACACAAATATGCTTCTGAGTGGATCATGTTACAGTTTCATACAGGGTTTGAGGCTGAAAAGCACTGATAAACGTAGTCTCACAGTGATGGTCGAACAGCCAGTAATAGTTCTCAGTCAGATACACCTGTCATAATGCAAGTATCATGACAGAAAATATGTCTCTATATGAGTAATGTGACATGATGTGACGCTTAGAAAATCAATTCAATCAGGATCATTTATTCACACTTCCAGGTGACGTTTGGGATTTGATGATTGCCCATTACATCAAGCCCCTTTGTGGAATCGTAAAGGAACACGCTGACTTATTGGGACTTTAGCTTATTCAGCGTATCCCCCAGAGTTAGATAAGTCCATACATACCCTTCTCATCTCCGTGCGTGTCGTAACTCTGTCTGACGCACCCACCGCTAGCCTAGCTTAGCACTGATCCTGGAGGCAACCGGCTCCATCTAGCCTAGCTTAGCACAGATCCTGGAGGCAACCGGCTCCATCTAGTCTAGCTTAGCACTGATCCTGGAGGTAACCGGCTCCATCTAGCCTAGCTTAGCACAGATCCTGGAGGCAACCGGCTCCATCTAGCCTAGCTTAGCACAGATCCTGGAGGTAACCGGCTCCATCTAGCCTACAGCTAGCACAGATCCTGGAGGAAACCGGCTCCATCTAGCCTAGCTTAGCACAGATCCTAGAGGTAACCGGCTCCATCTAGCCTAGCTTAGCACCGAACCTGGAGGTAACCGGCTCCATCTAGCCTAGCTTAGCACAGATCCTAGAGGTAACGGCTCCATCTAGCCTAGCATGCACAGATCTTGAGGTAACCGCCTGAGCATGCCAATAAGTGACAAAATAACGCCGACATTTTCCTATTTACATAACATGTAGAGACATAGCGTTACACAGTAACATGAGCACAGCCATCTTCTAACTGTATACATACCGGGAACTATATTCTCATACTTCTGCTACTTGGGCGGAGTGATTTTGCACCGGGCACCTGAGAAGCACTTTGGTGAGGAGCAGCGGTGCTTTTCAGGTGTTGCGGACCAACACTCACCAAGTAGAGTGTGTCCCTTCCTGAGAATATAGTTCCCAGCATGTATACGTTAGAAGATGGCTGTGTCTCATGTGACCTTGTTATTTGTACACACTGTGACTCTACAATTCACAACATGTAAATAACAACAAGTTGGTGTTATTTTGTCACTTATTGGGAGCAGTAGGCTAGATGGAGCCGGTTACCTCCAGGATCTGGGCTAAGCTAGGCTAGCGGTGGGTGCAGTTACGACATGCACAGAGATGAGAAGGGTATGTATGGACTTATCTAACTCTGGGGGATACGCTGAATAAAAAGTCCCAATAAGTCAGCGTGTTCCTTTTTGAGTTTTTGTAGCTGATAAATCGTCTTGATACATTTTCTAAGACAAAGCGGGCCGTGAAGTGGTTTTATTTGTTCTTGACTTAATCTGCCAACATATAACTGGCAAGGACACGGGTCATAAAGACCGAAACAAAGACCTCAACCATGTGAAAAAAACCTCATCACCTCAACCTCTCGCCCAGTCTGTGTGCAGTGGATGTCATATCTCCCGTGTGTTTTGATCCCTCCCCCTCTTTGTGTGCTTTTTTTTTTTATCAAACAGAACGTAGAAGTGTCGCGGATGTCAGAGGAGGCTTTGCTAACAGTGCCAGCTCACCAATGAGGGTGAACCTCTCGCCCCAACCCCCCAACCCCATACTCCTTTACCCTCCTTTATGCACAGTCTACCCTTCCGACGCACAATGTACCTGCCAAACTCAGTCTTTTTGCTCCACCTTCCTTTTGATTGAATCACTGTTCTGATCTTCTGTTTCCCTTCACATATTTTGCGACGTGATGGTGGTGGTAATTGACTGGAATCCAGTTTCTAATTTTCATTATTAAAGCAACACTAGAGAACTTTTCCCGCTTCGGCCCCCCTACAGGTTGTAAGCGGAATTGTCCATTACATTACATTACATTACATTACATTACATTGCGCAAGTTCGCCGGATCGGGTAGCGGATCTGTAGTTTGAATGAACCAAGGGGGGAAGCGAACATCCCCTCCTATGGAGACTTTTTGATGCTACCAAGCCATCGCCTTACGATAGCATTCCATTGACTCCCATTCATTTTGGTGTCACTTTGACAGCGAATAACTTTACATCTGAAGCGTTTAAAGACTCTATTTGTCCGTTGTTTATTTCCAAAGAAACACGACAATGTATAAAAGGCTCCATTAACTTGTACCTCACGTTATGAAGTACGCTTGAAAGGACGCTTTGTATCATAACCACTCGACTTTCTGTCGCATAGTAGAGGAATTACCGTATAGTACAGGAGAAGCTCGCAGGCAGTTTCGACTTACGTTAGCTGTTTAGGTTTAATTACTAATGTTAACTAGCATGTTAGTGATCAGTAATTAGCCTTTGCCCATGTTATCTCCTTACATCTACCTACGCTCTCCGTTTCTGTAAGATTGGGAATGATTGAGATGTCTCTTGGCACAGCTACCAGAAGACTTACAACTTTCAGACAGGTTGGTCACATTTACGTCGTCTCTCTCAGGTGGAGGCTGCTCAGTAACGCTCAGCGCTCACCGGAAAAGTGCTTCTAATATCCTTCACTGGTCTCCGTGAACGTCTACGGCGTGGATTTGTCCATTTATTTAACTGTCTATGGCATAGATCTTCAACAGGGGGTCAGGGATCCCTAGGGGGTCCTCAGAGTCATTGCAGGGGGGCCTCCAAATTATCTTTAAAAAAAAATTAAAATGCCTTAACATAATTCCAACATATTATTAGCAAATATAAATCCCCACTGATGATAGGCTTACTGGCCTATAGGCAAAGTAGTCACTAAGATATCAGCCCACAGATACAGTTAATCCTAGAGTCACTGTGCCACATGTGTAACGTTAAAATATGATTTATAAAATCATGCCAACAATTGATATTTTAATTGCTTATGCAAAAAGGGTATGTAAGAAGGACATTATTGTAGGCCCAGTTTAATATGCAACTTCATTTGAAACAATATGTAGTAGGGGGGTCCCTGCTACGTCTCACTTTCAGTTAAGGGGTCCTCGGCTTAAAAAACGTTGAAGAGCCCTGGTCTATGGAATGAACTGGACAATGTCATGTAATGGGACAATTCCCCTTCCCACCTGTAGGGGGGGACCGAAGCAGGGAAAGTTCTCTAGTGCTGCTTTAATCCTAAAACACAGATCTTCCGTTCTCCCATTTTTGGAGAATGAATAAAAAAAAAAAATGTTTAATTGATGCTGTAAATCCCAACTGTGAAGCAATGAAACTCCAGCACCTTTTTCTTGTTGTTGAATTGATTAGTGATGTTTTCTGTTTTCTCATTGATCTTGTCTGATTAACTGATTTTACAATGTTACATTTGAGCAGTCTCATCAATTTATATTTCTGTTGGTGGACATCAGGACACTCTAATCTTAGTTTTACAGTATTGCACAACACAAAACAAGGTTGTGCCTTTTTATATTTTGCACATAAAAAAACAGCTCTGTTTATTTCCTTATTAAATGTCCTCTATTCCAGTTTGTCTCTAGTTTAAGGATGTCCAACACTGTCTAACGAAGATCCTGGAATTACAGAAATACTTTGTTTTATTGTTGTTTTTTGTTGACAATGTCAAGGATCTTAAGTTTATTTATCTCTGATCAGAAATAAAGAGGGGATTTTTCTGTTTGTTTCTAAATAAACTCCACTCAACCATTTCATGTATCCTTGCAACACTCTTCTTGTGCTTCATTTTAGAACATTTTGCATGAACCAGTTTTCCTCTTTTAATATCTGAAAGTTAGGCTCTTTGGTTATGTGCTTTACCTTGAAGGTATATCTTAAGATAAAATACATCTAGACTGAGCTGGATATTTCCTACTCCTACTACTTGAAGATCAAAAGTGGCCGACCACTTCCTTTTTATACGTGCTATCTGCAGATCAGATGTTCAGTGCAGTGGCCTTCCTGCTTACTCTGCTGCGCAAACTGGAGCTTCACATTTCCCCATTCATTCATATGCAGAGACTCCACTGGGGTGCACAAGAAAGAGCTGCCATTCATCAGCCTGAACAAAACACTCACTGTGTCACACGCACTTTTTTTTTTCTGCCTCGATTTTAGAGTGACAAAATGTGATATTGATAATGCTGATGTTCACCGCTAATAATACTGAGCTTTTGTTAAAAGGCTTAGTTAGTTTTTGTAAATAAAAAATCGATCTCGTAATGCCAAAACTAAGTCAAAGTTTACCAAGACACCGTGTACATGGTATGATCCAAATAAACGCATCTTGAAAAATAATGCATAATTCAAGAGGCAAAAAAATGCTGCTACCGTGAGTCATTTTATGTTGATGGCAGCATCTGTTAGCTTTTTAATACATTTTTAAAGGAACCTAAAGAATCCAGCACAGTTTCAAAAAGAGGTGAAATCATCTGTGGCCAACCTGTAGATGCATCATTCAAGAAGATGGAAAAAATTTTCTAATATGGCAAACTGTCATGAAGAGAATACGGTATTAGTTATCGCTAGTGCAAAAACAACCTGTGTTAAACCTTGTGTTTAATGTATGGTAACTAAATTACAAGGCTTTGTTGTGTAATGCAGTGTTTATTCAAAAGGAATCTGACGCTGAATCGTTCCTCTTTCCAGAATGTGAACATCCATCGTACAACTCGAGACGCCCTGCAGACCGTCCCCCCTCACCTCTGACTGCAGCAGTCGGACCTCTCGTTCTCTCGCTCCCTTTCGACGGACTCTTGTGGTCGTTTCACTTTCCCGGTCTGCACAGCCCGTTCACAGTGGTGCCCGTCTGGGTGATGATGTGCCTCCGTCTTGTCCTTCAACACCTCTGTAACCCTTATGTTCATCTTCTTTTTTTAAATTTTTTTTTTATTTGATGCAGCTCAACCTGAACTTATGTTTTGAGCATCAGTGTTCAAAGCTACACAGAGTGGCACTCAGCATAGCTGGTCCAGATTATTTATCAAACTGTTGTCTTGCACAGAGGGGATTAAAAATGTAGCTCACAGCATATTCTTATTCCTATTTGTTACTATATTCAGTATGGTTACAGTGTGTTGATATTGTGCAGCAGTAAAATTAACACTCAACAACTTTAAAGTACTTACCATGTGGCTTCATCAATGATCTTTTTGCTGTTGATGTTTTGACATGTTACTGTATAGTGCAATCCCTGTTATGTGACTTTAGCGATTAAGTGCAATTTGAAGGTTACAAACCTACATGGAAAACAATACTATAAAGCGTACTATTTTGACTATTATGTGGTGATTCAACGAAGGAGTGAATGAATGGACTGGGCGACGGCTGATGATTCTACACAGACCTACAATAAAATCTGAATTTGTTTTTTGTGAAGAACGCATTCTGGCACACAAGGTATTGGAAATGCAAAAATGCAATATTAGCTCAAAGCTGTAGGCGTTTATATGGTTCATGACTTCAAAATGTACGTCCCAGCTTCACTGTAATGAAGGATTTGTTATGCTATTGTTTTATATAAGCCAACCTGTTGTCATCTCTTGTCATTGTGAGGTTAATTATTATTAGGGCTGCACTAATATTTTGGATAATTTTTCTATTAATCTGCCAGTACTTTCTCAAGTACTCGATTGATTTTTCAGTCTATAAAAAGTCTGAAAATAATGAATGGGCATCACATTTTCTCAGAGCAAGTTGACATATTCAACAATGTTGTTTTGTCTTACCAACTGCCTTAAACCCAAAGATGTCCAGTATACTATCTCCAGCAAATATTTACATTTGAAAAGCTAAAAAAAAAGAAAATTTTCTGCAGATGAACTAATTGTTTCAGCTGTTATTTAGTGAGATCATGTGGAGTGTGCTGGTCAGATGGATAGGCTGGGTAATAATGGGACTGGTGGACTGGTCCAATCAGATGGTGCCAGCTGATGGAGGTTGGACGGGCCTCTTTTGTCTCACGTGGGTTCCCTGAGATAAGGAACTGGTGAAGCACGAGGAAGTGGAGGCTGCACGGTCAGAATCCAACAGGTGAACTGGCACGGTGTAAATATTTGATTATGAGCAGGAAGTGTCCAGGAGATCACTCTATTATCTGTTTATCTTGCCATTTTCATCAGTCATAATTATGCCACACAGTTCCTCCTCTAAAATCCAAAAGTGGTTGAGTTAATAGTTAAAACAAGGGTTAGCATTCTCTTAAAGGTGAAGAGCTTGAGAACAGTATTATACCAGAAGTCCCATAGCCCCAGCGTTTGTGTTGAACACACACTAGGAACAAGTATCAGTGAATTACTGTATGTCCTTATGTCCATGCAAGGGCCGCTACAGTACAACTAAAATGGTTCACACACAGCCTGCACCATGAAGGTATTACTTCCCCTTCCTCAAATAACACAGGAACTGTGTATAAGGTGAGATGTGGCCAAAATGCTGACTGAAAACAACTTCCTCAGAAGCAGAACATAACCATGTATAGGTACAGCAGCAGCACAAACGCTCACCATGAATGACACAGAAGTTAATTAGGAATACCAACGGTATAAAACTGAGTTTTATTATCTTTCATTATTTTCATACATGGTGGCTTCTTTACGGACAGCTCTCGCTCCATGTCAGTGATGAAAAGCCACACAGACCACTTTCCACAAACACGGGTTTCCTGAACAGGGACATTTTGAAGACAAATTTGAAAACGGCAATGACAGAACACGCAGACTCTTACACAAAATACAAAAACCTGGCTGTTTTATTTGCAACAACACGTTCTCAATGCCCCTGTATTCATGGCTATCAACTTGTTTAATACTTTAAGGACCCGCCTTTGTTTGGGGATTTGTTCTAAGTGGCTGAAAATGAAACTGGTCAATATTTCATTATATACAGTCATTGATATTCATGAGTACAGGGAAATACACGAGACGGGTGCAAAGGGTGTCATCGCCGGATTAGTCATCTTCCTCTCATCTCCTTGCTGATTGGCTGCTTACTCCACTCTTGTGCTGATTGGCCCATGGAGCCTTTTATAAGCTTGTGTGGGACAAACACCGTCATCAGAACTGTGGAGAGAGAAGAAGTGAAATTATTTTCCATGTAAGCATTTCTGTCTTCTACAACAATGAAAATGTGTATATGATTACAGCTATGAGTCTGACTGTAATATACAGAAAAAAACCAAAACAAATACAATAGCCAAATTTTTGCCATAAAAACCAAATCTCTTACGTTCTTGAGGAATTCCTCAGCGACGATACGGGCCCTGGCATTAACGGACAGTTTCATCTCGCTGATCTCCTTGTCGATCTCCTCCATGAAGTGGATGACAAAGTCCACCAGCTTGTGTTTGTACATCTGCTCCGTGTGGAAGTTGGTGATCAAGAAGCTAATATCGTATCCCTGAAATCACAGTGCAAGGGAGGAAATGAGAAAGAAGTGAGTCAGAGAGACTGGTCAACACGTTAGAAATTCGATAATAGAACTTGTGTAATTGGAATCATGGGAATACACATTGTAAATAATGAGGTATTTTATGTTTGGACATAGGGTCTACAACATCTGTGCATGAAGAGCCCTATGCTCTTTGCCATTCAAAAAGTTCACACCGTCTCTCTCTCTCTCTCTTCTCTCACCTCTACTGGTTTCCTCCTCAGAATGAAGAAGTTCTCTGCTCTCATCATCATGAAGCGCATGAACTTGTGGCACAGGATCTTCTCAATCTCATCAGCCTGTAGTGAAGAAGTTTTTTTTTTTTATGCCGTTAGACTGTGAAAGAAAATGAGGAAATGTGCATAGCTAGCTCCATAACCAAAAACAGTCCTGCTGTTTTTAAATCACCTGTTTGACAGCAATGCTGACTCTGACAGAGTTGATGGATCCCTCGATGAGAACCCTCTCCTTGTCATTACGGCTGATCACCACAGGCTGAAGTAGCAGCTCCTTACTGCTCCTGTAATCACAGCACAATCCACCCATTACAGGTGAAAACTTGGAAATGATTGTGATTTCTAGGTACTAAAAGTCATCATTGTGCCCGAGACCCTACATGGCTCTAAATAGAACCTTAGAAGTTAAAGCAACACCAAAGATTCTCTTGTACCTTAAAATAATGTTTCCAAAATCGTTATAGTGATTCATCAACTCGAGCGCCACTTCTGCATTCGCTTTGCGGCCCTCTAATCGGCTATAACCGCACTATGCAAGTTTGCCAGATCGGGTAGAGGATCTGTAGTTTGAATGAGACAATGAGCAATTCCGCTTCCAACCTGTAGGGGGACCGAAGAGGAAAATTGCTTTGGTGTTGCTTTAAAGTGACTTGTTGAAAAACTCTTAATCTTCTCATTGTATTGGGAAGACACTTTCCAAACAGGCTGCACCAAGTCCCCGCTGGCCTATTTTACAGCCTTGCCCATGCTTATGTCAGTTTTTCCCTCCTAGATTTTTTTATGCAAGTTTGCACAAGTCTGGACTTGTGCGACAGCTGTAGATGATCTGCAAACAGCTTAAAGAAGTATTTTACCACTGGAAAGAGGGTCTTTTCATAAAACTGGGCTGTCTATGCAGTAACAGTGCAAAAAAAGTTTTTAAATTAGTGCCAAATGACAAAAGAAAAAACAGAGAAAATGTACCGTGGTATTCCCTTTCGTTCAAAACGTAGAAAACCTACAACTACCAGAATGCACTGCGCCGCCACAGCCCAATGAGGGGTAAACAGCTGAGAGAAAGAGGGGCGGCTATCTCTCTCGATCTGCTTTTATACTCTTTGTCTGTAATGCAGAAGTACAATATGTAGTTGGAGCAACAGCCCTAGGGCCAGCAGAAAGAACTCCAAGGTATGTGTTTCGCGTCAAGCGCTCACTTGGATTTTTTTTCCGCTGGCCTGAGAGTAGGGAGATCTGGGCACTGGTAACTGGTAAGATAGAGGGAAGTTTAACTTAGTGCATTTACACATACTACACACATTATTATGATAAAAGTTGGTTGAATATTGGCAAAGTTTCCCTTTAAAAGGCAGGAGACACAGGAGGAGAAACTGCAGAGCAGGGGGACAACCAGTGAGACTGCTAACTCCAAACACATGCCATTATTACACATACCTGACCTCCACCTCAGGCTTGTTGTGCCGCTCCACCACCTGAGAGGAGAAGTTCTCCAGACAGAGGGCTGCCTGCAATGTGGCCCTCACAGCGTTTAAGTAGGGGCGCAGAGTCGCTGTCTGAGGAGAAATTAGTATTAGATCAATGTCTGGGTGGGCCCCACTGCAGATAAGATCTTGTTAGAAGATGCATTTCTTATTTAGATCAGGGTACATGGGCAAACTGGACCTCCCAGTCTAGGGAGGATGACTCGACCAGCAGGGTCAGCCTGTGAGGTCATGTTTGATCAGGAACCAAGAAAACAACAACCAAAAAATGAGCTGGATGCAGGGGCTCCCTGCACCCCTTCCACAACACTTACAGTTTTCCACATTTATATTTTGGCGATTGAACAACTTAACAGTCATTTTAGAAAGAAAAGCATGAATCATAAATCAGTATCAACCCGATGCGAGTTATTTCAGCATAAATGGTTTCGCTTGCATTCAGGTCAGTGGATGGGTGACTGACATAGCAGATCCTTCCAATTATTTACGTCCTTCTACATCCCTCTGTATAACGTTACACAACTTCCCCACCGTCTACTGACAAAGCTTTGGGAGAGCTAATGTTAACGATGAGAAAAGGAGCCGAGAGAAAAAGACAGCTCAGCTCGACCAATTGAGTTTCTGCAACCGTATCAAGGATGCCCGTCCTCTCATTTCACAGTAGCCAACCAGAAATCCCGTCTATGAGAAACACGATCGCTAGCCCAGCTAATCTCCCCTTCAATGTAGCCATAGTTAGCGGAGATACATTGATAAGTAATGAAATATAAAGATACATTTAGTGCAAGAGGCTTACCATTTTCGTGCTGTAAAAGACGGAAGTTCCTCAGCCACGCCTGGGACTCCTCTTCCGTAAATCCTACATCGTTTGGTACAAATGGGGTGCGCTAGGTTTTCATTTAGCTCTTCTTTTGAAGACACGGATTTCCCCACAAACCAGAAAAGATGCCGCTTGCCCTTATTACTCCGCCCTGGTGGAGTATGTTTTCTATAAAACGAACATACCCTAGGATGCGTCCATTCCGGTCTGTGAACAGGAGCCATATCGGTCAGCGACCATTAGTTGATAAGTATTTTGACCTTGTGTTATCTGTTCTTGAATAAAATATGTTAAATAACAACGTTATTACCTACATATGACCCAGTTTTTAGCGGCAATCTATTTTGTATGCATCATGACACAAAATGGTTTGTTCCGATGATACCATTCGAGCACTAGGCTCATACATTCACAAATACTGAAGTATGTTTTGATAGATGGTTATATCTGAAAATACTCCTACATTTTTTTTATGTTTGTGAAATTTTTATTTTGTTCTTAAAATTGTTATTTTTGATCGAAAATAGGCCATAATTTAATATGAATGTATTTTACACCCCTCTCTAATCGCAATGGTTTTTTCCATCATGGACACCATTCACTGACGGTAAATATCGCTGCTCTTAAACATTCAAAGATATACATTCTTGTTTTTGGCTAGTACCGTTCAAGTCTTGTGATTAAAAAAACTCCTTCATGTAAAATGTCCGTGTGCAAGATCGTGAAATCATAGCGACCTTTATTAAAATGTAAGAGTAATTTAGGCAGTGTGGGCCCAGCGAGCTCGCGTTATGTGAAGCAGACCTGTGTGTAACGTTACGTGTATTTGGGTGGGGGTGTCCGTGCTTGAGTGTGTGTGTGTTAAATGCATGTACGTGATAGAAAGACACAGACAAACTGAACCACAGCTGGCAACCACTGTATGTGTGTCTCATCGTCTTGTATCATCCACACTGTCCATCTTCTTGTATCAGTTTATTCAGACACTGCCAGGTCTCTGCCGCACACCGCATCATGAGTGAGTTGAAGGACTGCCCCCCACTGAAATATTACGACTTCAAGCCCGTCGAGCATGTCAAGGTGTGTCCCCGCTACACTGCTGTGCTCGGCCGCTCAGAGGACGATGGGATCGGCATTGAGGAGCTGGACACCCTGCAGCTGGAGCTGGAGACGCTCCTGTCCTCAGCCAGCCGCCGCCTCCGAGCCCTGGAGGAGCAGAGACAGGTAGGAGAAACTTAGGAACCACCCTTCTTTAAAATTGTATTACGGTATGTGGTTTTCATCCCAATTCAGTTTCCAAAACTTACACTGTTGACATTGCCTGTATTGTTTGTAACTCCCCTTCTTTGCTGCCTCTCAGATCCTAACAGACTGGCAGGACAAGAAGGGAGACAAGCGCTTTCTGAAGCTGGGGAAAGACCCAGACCCAGCTGCCTCTTCTCGCCACAAACCAAAGAAGCAGAAGTTGGATGGAAAAGGCGGTCACGCGCCTGGTCCAGGTCCTGGCAGACCCAAATCCAAAAATCTGCTGCCTAAAGTCCAAGAGTATGAATTTACTGACGATCCACAAGACATTCCCCGCACTCCTAAAAATGATGCTCCCAACAGGTCAGTTGTTCTGTATTTGCTTATCCTTAGTGTTTTTTCCTCAAGTCATATCAGACTCCATTCAGCGTATTAGCTAGGCTAGTCTCAAACAAGTGTGCTGTAGTAAGACTTTTTTTTATTTCAGATTTTGGGCATCAGTCGAGCCATATTGTGCTGATATCACAAATGAAGAGATACGACTGCTAGAAGAGCTTCTGAAACCCCCGGAGGATGAAGCTGAGTATTTCAAAGTATGACATAAAAAGCCATGTACTGTTGTTATGTTCTGTACCTAAATTCACGGCTGCTTCAGGCATGGCTCAAACGGTTTGTGTTTTTTTATTGTGTTGAGTAAATGAATTATGCTGTTGACTTTGATGGTTTCTGTGTAAACTTTCTGTGCGTAGATCCAGCTAGGGAAAACTACTCGCTCAGCTGGATCCGGGGATCTGCTGGAGGAGCAGAGGGAAGGAGCACGAGCCAACGACAAGAAAAAGAGCCTCATGGGAGGGCCGCTGTCTGAGCTGGATGCAAAAGGTGAGGGAGCAGCCTGTGCCTGGAATGACTGCCCTTGGTATTACCATGCCAGACTGTACTTACTGAACAAGCATGTATCCACCTTAATACTCCTCTTCATGCTCAACTGCTGTAGATGTGGACTCCCTGTTGAAAAAGTCAGAGTCCCAACATGACTCTCCAGAAGACGGATGTCCCTTTGGTCCTCTCACACAGCGTCTGCTCCAGGCCCTTGTAGAGGTCAGTACGCTGTGATCAATCATGTACACTGTTAAAACTTCCAATAATGCATTGTGGCTTTTAAAAATACAAATGACTGATGAGTGAGATATGGCATCTGACATATTCGTGTTTGAATGTTGTGAGAACACTGAAACATTACCATCCTTTTGCTTATGTTGTCTTCCAGGAGAACATTATATCCCCCATGGAGGATTCTCCTATACCCGACATTTCAGGGAAGGATGCTAATGATGGCGCTGGGACTTCTCCTCGAAGCCAAGGAAAAGCTTTTAGGTATTTGAGCAACACCTAACGAATGGGTGCGATATGCCAAGATTAGGGCTGGGTATCGTCACTGATTTTGTGATTCCGATTAACAAGGATTTGATTTCTGATTTGATTCAATAACAATTCGATTAGGGGTAGTTCAGTTGCAAAACCAATTTTGCTTGAATATGAAAGAGATTCTACAATTGTAAAAAAGTTCCTTTTTAGCCTGGTGCCTTATTAAACTGATTCATGTTTACATTAAGAACTGACCCCAAGGCAGTTGCATTAATCATGCTATTTATTTAACATGAACACACTACAGCAGTCAACACAATAAAGTGCAACTCTATGGACTCTGCAGTCAGTGAGTATTGAGTGATATTTCATTAAAAAATACTGTATTGAGGTGAGAGTCCAGGGGACCCCTTTCAAAATGGCCGTGCCAGTTTTTCCCTCTCAAAATGTAGTCTATCTTTGGAGTTCCCAACAAACTAGCGTGGCAGTAGTTTCTACCAATGGACTCCTTAGGTCTTCTAGTTTCATATGATACAGACATAAATTGATTCTGGATTTTCTGAATCGATTTCGGATCATTCAAATAAAAATCGATTTTAATCAGAAAATCAGTCAATTTTCTTTTTTTTATACCCAGCCGTAGCCAAGTTCAGTTCTCCACATTAGATAACTTGGCATGTTGGTGGCAGACATTAGGGGTGCACGATTCAGAAAATGTCACGATTCTATATCGATTTTTAGGCTCAAGATTCGATTCAAAAACAATTCTCGATTTAAAAAAAAACAAAACAAAAAAAAAACGATTCACTGTATGTAAATGTAGTTACTTTTCCCATGTGATTGCAGTAAAGATACAATTTAAATGAAAAGAAACAACAAATGAAATGTAGTTTGATATTACTTTATATGTCTTCATACAAAAATGAAAACTTTTGCAACTAAAAACTGCGAAGTGCCAAGCTTTGGCCAGCTTTCAAATACATTTAATTCAAGTATAAAATAAAACTGTTCAATAAAAAAGCTTTTCGTTCAGAGTTGGGTGGGCGTTTAGAGCGTTGAAAGAGTGCGTTGGTTGACTGACATGTTCGGTACTTTAGGTTGTTGTTCGTCCACGTCTTTAATGTTAATCTCCGGGTGATGGCGTACCATGGGAGTTCTCAAGTTTGTGGTGTTTCCAAAATATTTAACTTTTGCTTTGCAAAGCCTACATATAGCATGATTCCTATCAAGTTCCGTCTTCCCCTCAAGGTTATAAAATCCGAAATGTGCCAAAACTCTCGCCTTCAATGAGGATGGAGCAGGTTGAATAATTCTTTCTGTGAGGTTTGCCATCGTTTGCGCCAACTAAACTACTTCTGCTGCGCTCGTTCTTCTTCTGATTATAACAAGTGCCCAGGCGTCAGTGTGAATTTGACGCAGCGCCATCTATGGGAATGGCGAGCTAAACTCAAATAGTATACACGCCATTACAAAACGAAAAAAAATAATAATAAAATGAATAGATTTTTGGAATTCTATGAATAGAGCTTGAATCGCAATACGAATGTGAATCGATTTTTTTATTTATTTTTTGCACACCCCTAGTAGACATGTTCACTCACAGGTTACATTCACACACCGACCCCAACAGCTGACTTAGGATAATAAACACATGTTCAACCGAGACTGCAATCATAGGTTAATCCCAGGTCATTGTCTTTTACAACGCCCAGGTCTGCAGCTGTACACATACTAAACAGAGCTGTGCTACAAACAGCTGCGTGTAATAGTATATTTATGTCGTCACACACACATACCCAGGTGCTTGTCTGAATGTAACTGCCTGGCCACAGTACTGGTATATTGGTTGCGAGTGTGGTTTATTCTAGTCCTGTGTGTCCTCAACAGTACTCCAAAACTGTTTACTTTACTCTATGCCACGCATCTTATATCTTCGGTCTTTCTTTCCCCGCTCCAGTGTTCCTCACACACGCTCGTTGGAGGCTCGGATCAAAGAGGAGCTGGTGGCTCAGGGGCTGCTGGACTCTGAGGAACGGCCTGGACCAGGAGGAGACTCTGAGGACGAGGTCTTGGCAGAGCTGCAGAAGAGACAAGCCGAGCTCAAAGCCCTGAGTGCTCACAACCGAGCTCGTAAGCAGGAGCTGCTCCGGTGAGGACACAGGCCAACAATGGATATATTTCACCATCAAGTAAACTGTACATCATGTAAAGTCTGATCCATGATCAGCTGTTGACACTAACTTTTGTATTTGCCGCTGCCTCGCAGGTTGGCGAAAGAGGAGATGCGCAAGCAGGAGCTGAGGCAGAGAGTCCGGGTGTCTGACAATGAGGTCATGGAGGGATTTCGGCGAATCATGGCAGCCAGGCAGAAGAAACGCACCCCAACCAAGAAGGAGAAGGACCAGGCCTGGAAAGCTCTGAAGGAGAGGGAAAGCATCCTCAAGTTACTGGATGGATAGAGGAAGAAACCGTTAGTGTCTGGTTTTTAACCAGGAAAAATGTTGGAAGAAGAATCTTTTCCCCACGGATTGACACAGATTAGTATTGCTGGGACAGCTGTTTGATGGTCAGTGAACAGCTGTATTTATGATGATGTATGATACAGTTTACTGCAGGTCTGCGTGATTTGAGTAGGGACATTTCTTTATTAGTTTTTATGTTATGTACAGCAGAATGCTCATTTGATCAGTAACTTTTAGGACGCATCAGGGACCTCTTTTCCTTTTGTTGAGTTGTTGCCATTGTCAGTTGAATTTTTATGTTTTTTCTTTTTACCATTTGTAATGTTATGAAAACAATACACATGAATGTTTGAATAAATCAGTACCACCATTTTTGTATGTGTGTGAAATGGACAGTTCAGAGTTTTTTTTTTTTTTTTTAATGGCTGTTGACGTTTTTTTGTTGATAAAAAGAGATATTCAATATTCCCTCTGTAAAAACCTTTGACTCTAATATGTCAACAAAATGAAATGTGGCTTTATCCAGTGTTCAGATTTACAGTATGTTCTAGAAATGTATGCAAAATAGTGCATATTTGTGGCCGGGTTGGCTCAGTGGGTGGAGCAGGCGCACATAAACCTAGAGGTTTATGCCTTGATGCAGAGGTCCAGGGTTTGAATCCGACCTGTGACAATTTCCTGCATGTCTTCCCCCTCTCTCTCCCCTTTCTCACCTAGCTGTCCTATCCATTAAAGGTGGAAAAGACCCAAAAAATAATCTTAAAAAAAACTAGTGCATATTTAATAAAACAATGCCTCATTTGCATATTTAAACAAACGTTATGAAGATTTATAATACAAAACAAATTGTCTTAAAGTAAGTAATCAGTTTTTACACTATTCACCTGGAGTGTCTCACCCCAATGGCTCTTATCTCTGTATATTTATCTACGTTCAAAACCATGTACAAGAAATAATCTATAACAAAGGACTCAAACCCCATAAAATATTAGTGTGTGAATATATAGGATGCGAACAAGCATGGAGACCATTTCTCTCAAATGGTGGCAATGAGGCAAACTGAGCCAAATGCCTGAGGTCAGTTTTAGCCAGAGGTTCAAGTAGCTCTACAATGTACTGGCATTAGAATAATGTGTGTTGATATTACAGTAATATTATTACAACAATAGGAGGGAGCATCTTGAGTGGTAACCCAAAGGCAACTGCCTGTGAGCTGTATACAGTATGTTTGACTTTTTTGTTTGTTTACAAATTACTATATATAAATTCACACACAATCTAATGTGCGCACACAGTGAACCTATCTCTTATCTGTTATGTATCATTTATTATTTTCAGTTTTATTTCAGAATTTTTAGCCACATTGTTATATATATACTTAATTTTGAAAGTCAATATGCTGAGATATGGATGCAAGTATTTATTTTAGTTCTGGCTCCTTTACCTTTTTCTGAGAAAATATATCTATTAACATAACTGTAGAAAGCGTTCCTCTTTACTGAGTCCCCCACTAGATGGCAGTCATTGTCTCTTGACTGACTAGGCTCAATGAATTTACATAGCAAAGGCTCCTGTGGTTGACATTAGCATGTGTCAGTGTGTGTGTGTGTGTGTGTGTGTGTGTGTGTGTGTGTGTGTGTGTGTGTGTGTGTGTGTGTGTGTGTGTGTGTGTGTGTCTAGTCTTCATTTAAAGATATCCTCACTGATCTTGATCCCAGGATAAAGCAGGAGTCTGTGTGTCTCACAGTGTGCAGCTGTGTGTGAGGGTCACTCGGATCACATCACAACAGTCAGACACACTGCTCTTTCACCAACTATCGCGTGTGTCCACCAATGAAAGTTTTCCACTTCTTTTTAAAAAGGTATTTTAAAGTTTTTTTTTCTTTATTAGAGCAGCTGAAGAGAGACAGGAAATGTGTGAGGGAGAGAGGGGATGACATGCAGCCAAGGACTGAGCCTACATGGGCAGACGCTCTACCGTGTGAACAAGAGGTCGCCCTAACCAATCAAAGTTTTAACAGACAGTTTTTTTTTCTTCCTATCTCCTCATTGTTATACTCCATGTGCCCAATAAATCATGTAACTTTTATATCATAAGGATTTGACTAGCCAGACATGTAGGCCAATGCACAGGTAGGATCTCCTACATGTGTAGTAGAGAATATATTTGCAAGACCCTTTGTGGAAACTGACTTCATCCACAATAATAATAACACAGCTAGACCATCTTTTTAGAACTGACTGGTTAAAAATAAAATTTCATGTTCAGTGTGCTTGAGCAGAGCTCAGAGCTTACAGCCAGGCTGGAGGCTGCAACAATGGCCCAATCATTATTCAGTTTAGGTCGGTGTCCTCTACGAAAATTCATAATGCCATCAGCCCTTGTGTATGAAAGCTTTTAATAACATCCAGACCTTTTGAATCCTCCTCACAGGTGAATGAGAGGCTGAATAAATAGCCTAGCTGTTGAGGCTGGGCGTTCCGCGGAGGGCTTTTGTTGCATTTGTTGTCATTAGACCTAAACTGAAGGGCAGGTGGGTTTTGTGTTGATACACTGCTCATACACGCTCAATGATGCCCGTCCACTGTTTGCACGTCTCATATTGAGCTGTTTGTAAAGGCTAGCTGGACCCCTTTTGATAACCCAGGTGGTGTGTCCCCGCGGGATCTATGAGGCACTAACTTCAGCTCCAGTCGGTCAGCTGGCTCTCTCTCCTCTCTCCATGTGAAATTCAGCTACGTGGTGAGCTTCTTCACTCCTCTCTGTCATGGCCTGTAAACCTTTACTACTGTTTAAGTACAGGGCTCTCCACTGGAGGGTCTGGCTAAATAACTTGAACTTCAGCATTCTGGCACAAGATTTGCATCGGCTGCATGTCTGGAAGCTTTTTCTGTATCTTCTCAGGCAATTACGAGAAGACAGAATAGAGTCTAAAATAAAATGTTATCATGAGGGCAGGCTGTGTGGTGTGTGCTATGGGTTTACATGAGCACATACATGTGCGCACACACACACACACACACACACACACACACACACACACACACACACACACACACACACACACACACACACACACACACACACACACTCTATTGGCTCTTTGTTTTGCCAGTTTGTGTGAACTCCTACTCCACCTCCATCCCTGCGTTCCTGAGCTGGAACTTAGCATGGACAGAGGCTGACAGACACACACACACACACACACACACACACACACACACACACACACACACACACACACACACACACACACACACACACACACACACACACAGATACATAGGAGTAAAGGGATTTAACATAAATCTGTTGATCCTTTGTCCTAATGCTATGTCAGCTTTCATGCTGAATAGAAATTGTGTGTGTGACAGAGATACAGACAGAGGTTGAGACAGCTGCTGAGACTCGCTGGTCCACTGAGAAGATCCTCTGTCCAGGCAGGCCACGCCTCGGCTCTACTCCCGCACAGAGAACTATTGTCTTCAGCGCTGCTTCCACTATTCTGATGTCATGGCTCGTCCTTCCCCAGAGGGCTGCTGTTGCTGCTGTTAAAACTTAACAGACATTTTATCCTTTGGTTAGTGGCACAAACGACTGCATGGATGCATGCGAGATAGTCGCACATAAGTGTACACACAGTATCACATACACAAAAGAACACTCCTGTGCTCTCACCTTTTTGGCCCCTCCTTTACCTTGGTCTGATTTGAATCTCATTTGCTTCTCATTTGCATGGCAGTTGATGCTTTTCTTGTGTGACTCCTGAATTGGGCAGCTTATATGCAAATCCTTTTGCCTTGTTCATCCCTCCTGTCTGGGTTTTGTTGCTCATCGGTTTGGTAAAGATAAAAATTCTTGGGTCCTCTTTTCAGCCTGTCATGCCTCCAGGGTAGTTTGTACAAGATAAGCACAATCAGCCACAGACAAGCCACTCATTTGCAGTATTAGAAGCAACAAACTCAGTGTAGTCTATAAGTTGCAAGGGCATGGTTGGCAAAGTGGTTTTTGTCAGTCGGTCAATCGCTTTGATCCCAGACTGAAATATCTCAACAACTATTTGATCTTTGCCATGAAAGTTTAGCAGTCAAAGTTTTCCCTTATACTGTGAAATATCTCAAGCTCTTCTAGATGGATAGGCATACGAAAATGTTTTTTACGTAGTTCCCAGACAATGTATTTCAATTTGTGATCCCTGACTTTTCCTATAGCGCCACCATTGGGTTGACATTTGTGGTTCTAAGTGAAATATTGTCACCACTATTAGATGTTCATATAATTTTGTAGACATTCATGTCCCCTTCAGGATACATCCTAAAGAGTTTGGTGATCCCCTGGCATTTCCCCCTGTCATATTATATGTCCAATATGACAATACAATACTAATGACATACCCATTGGCGCCAGCTGTACTTTGTGTTTAGTGCTAAATAGCAAACGTTAGCATGCTAACACTCTAAATTAAAATGGTGACAGAAAAATGGGTTCCAGTATCCAATTTTTAATTTTTTTCCGCATTGACAAATTAAAAAATTGGATCTTTAACCTGTTTTTCCAATTTTCTGTTTTTATTCAGAGGATCAGAAATTTAGAAAATTACAAAATTGTGTCTGGGCTCCAATTATTCAATACTGCAATGGTATTGTCTCCCTCGTTCACAGGTTAAAGATCCAATTTTTTCATTTGTCAAGGTGGAAAAAAATTAAAAATTGGATATTTCAACCCATTTTTCTGTTTTTCCAAATGTCCGTTTGTGCTTAGAAAATTGAAATGATAAGTGTTACACTGACCCTGGTTGAAATCACAGCTCCAAACATCAGCATTATAACATGGTCATTGAGCATGTTGCCATGCTAACATTAGCATTTATCTTAAAGTGCCCATATTATGAAAAAAACACTTTTTCTGGGATTTGGGGTGTTCTTTTGTGTCTCTGGTGCTTCCACACACACACAAACTTTGAAAAAAATCCATCCATGCTGTTTTGAGTGAGATACGGTTTCTGAATGTGTCCTGCCTTCAGTCTCCTAGTGAGCTGTTCAAAATCGGCCTCGGACTGTGACGTCACAGTCTGAAATGAGCTGGCTAACCACAACCGGTATAGCTCAGAAGCGGCGCTAGTCGCGCAACGCTTAACGCTAGCATGCTACGTCGTTCTCAATAGCAAAGCACTGCTACAACACACACAAGTTCACCATAATCTACAAAAGAACTACTTCCATGTGCGCCCTCATTTAGAAGTCTCCCAGCTAATCCTGCCTTGTAACTGACCAAAGTTAGAGAAACAGGCTTTCTTTTACTGTCTCTAGAGTTAGCTAGCTGACATGCTCTACATCTGAGCTACTGCGCATGTGCGAGTGCAATCAAAGATAGTACAGAAGAAGAAGATGAAAAGAGGTCTCACTCTGTAGCTAAAACAGAAACCAGGTGAAAAGAGGATCTGCAGCAGTGAGAGAGAGCTGTGCAGTACAACAACAATATGGTGTTTTTTGAAAATTAAACCATGTAAACCTATTCTGGTACAACCTTAAAATACAGTTATGAACCTGAAAATGAGCATAATATGGGCGCTTTAAAGCACCACTGTAGCTAATTACGTGCGGTCTCACAGGGCCGATAGCATGGCTGTAGACTCTTCTGTTATCAAAGAAAGGTGAAAGACAAATTGCTACCAAACCGAAGCGATTAGGATTAGGGACTGAAGACGAGCATGAGGTTTGATCCCTGCCACACCCAAGACCTACAACGCAAGTCGCTATAATGAGTCGTTAATACTGAGAAGGGCAATTCTCAGCCCATGTTTGCTTAGCTTTTATGAGTCTTTTCTTTGTAAAGGCTCAAGTCATGCCAAGTCCATTAGCCCCCATGTAGTGCTAATACACAGCAAAACCTTTTTCTCTTTTTCTCCTGAGAAGCAAAGTATCCTGAGAGCTGGAAAGGAGCCATTAGTGTTTGACCATACTTTGTTAGAATGACCAGGCAAGGAGTAAGATAAGAAAGAGAAAGATAGGTGGATAAGAGTGTGCCATGTTAGAGCGTTGTTTGTCATTGGCAGTAAATTTGGACAGCAGAGGTCAAAGCTCTTGAGAAATATGCTTCCCTTTGGAGATAAGGGCAGATAACAGAAGTATGTAGAGGGGGACCAATAAGAGCACAATGTATGGATATATGCTTATATTTCCACTCAGATTCAATGCAACAGTGTCTGCCACTTCAGCTTCTACATATGGTGTGCCAGTTGGAGCAATGGGACTGGAAGAGACCCATCCACTGGTTGTGGGACATCAGAGGGCTGGATGGATAACATGCCCCTTTGCTAGGACTTCCTCGAGGATGGTGGGGCAGAGAGAGGACATCACCGGCACTGTTGATAATAGTCATTGAGGAGCGAAGAAGGCACAATGAAAAACATTTCTCTCAACACCCACCACTTCTCTGTCATCCTCCCTCCATCCTCTCCCCATCTCTGTTTCGATTTCCTCTGCTCTGTTATTATCACCCAGGATCATTATCAGGCTCACTCTCCCCTCGCTGCGATGGAGAGGAGGGCCGGCCGCCCACATGGCTTTGGTGAGAGATTTTAAACAGCAGCAGCACAGGAGGAGGGGGGGAGAAAAACGAAGACAAGAGGCCCAATAAAGTCCATCTAAATATAGAGGCAGCAGGGCCTTTTTTCCATTGTCCTTATAAAGCGCTGCTAGTGAATCCGCGTAGACTATCCTCCTCACTGTACCGAGAGCTGATCACTCCCTCCAGGATTGGGAACATAACTGTTGGTGTATGGAAACACATACCCGCACACAAACACACAGGGCTGCGTTGTTTTATGAGAGAGAGAGAGAGAGAGAGGAGAGAGAGAGAGAGAGAGGACTGGGGACTTAGTGAGTTTTTTTCTTTACACCAGAGGGCAAATCATGTTTGGTGGAACATACTAAAATAGGAGAGGTTTCAGGAAACCTCCAAAAAGAAATGATGGGAGAAATGAATGATGGGGGGAGGCTCTTGGCCAGCAGAATTAATGGTCAAAATATCTCAAAGGATGGATTATACATTTAAACTTATATCAACACAATCTCCGGCTCAAAGATGCCCCTTTTTGGCTCTTTTACTTCTATAATATCTCACGTATACTCATTATTTGTTATTGTTATTTTGGGCTTTTTCTGGAGATGATGGCAAAAATAGGAAAGGAAAAGATTGGAGAGAGATATGGAGGGAATTACATGTAATTAACATGTTGTATCTTGTTTGTTTAGTCCGTACAAAAAATGTAAAAATGACACATTGTGGTTTTTGGAAATATTTTGATATCGGTTTTACAACATTTCTAGCGGCTATCTCCCATCAGTGAAAAGAACAACTTTAGTAATTGCTTTTTATATAAATAGCTGGCAAAAATGGCTGCAAAGCCCCCATCGCTGGCATCTAATTAAAGTTCAATATTAACACTTGTAAAATTAATTCAGTTAATTCAGCTAAACTGTCTTTGCTTGTATTTTATTTCACTTGTTCACAAACCACTACAAATAAATGTCACAACAAAAGAAGCTAAATTAAGCTAATTAAAGGGAACCACCACCTAACATCACCTAAATTAAAAATTCCAATATGTTATTGTCATGTTCTAGGAAGGTTCAATCAATATTTGTGAACATGAAAGCCAGAAATCAGTGAAGTAAGTCTCAAACTTGAGATAAGAAAAGGTGAAACGTTATTGTTCGTTCCCACAGAAATTTGTCTTGCATCACAAGATGTGATGTCATCAAGTATGATGACAAATTTGAGTTTTAGCACTCTAGTTTTTGGATTGGGAAGAGAGTTGTTTACTTATATTTTTGGACTATACAGGAACATGTATGAATTTTTAAAAAGGGGCGTAGTTCCCCGTTAAGTTTTTGTATGGATCAGACAAATGAGATATAATGTGTTAATTAATAAGCTTTAGAGGTTTTTGTACAGAGCTAGGCATTTCCCTGTTTCCTGATTTAGTGCTAAGCTAGGTTCAAAAGAGAAAATGCCTGATCTGTTGAAAAAAAATCAGGCTTCAGTCAGCAACATAAAGATGACCTTTTCACTTCGGACCTTCCCCATGTGACAAATTAACAAATCCAACAGCTGCGTTATCAAAGTAAATGACTAATGTGATTTACTCCCATATCCTACACACTGTTGCTGTCTGTCTGAGATGAAGTGATCAGTTTGCGGCCTGTTCCCTTTTCTGCTGTTGTGGTCTGTGAAATCAGCAGCTGCTTTCTACCGTTGAATAACAACATACGTTGTATACATTCATGTGCTGGTTAACACAGACCACAGTTCGACATGTAACAGGAGACACAGAATCAGCTCATTTATAGTGCACTTATTCGCACAGAGACACAGAAATATGTTCCCTCTGTGTGAAGCAGACAAGAGGTCATTTTCACAGCTGTCCTCTCACGCCAGCGGTGACAGCAAAAGTTCAGAAGTCAAACAGGAGAAAAGAGGTTCACTGTGTGTTTTAACATCCTCTCTTACACCTGTTGCTTACAGTCACCTGTGGGGTGTTTATTTGTGACCACACACACACACACACACACACGAAACATGCACACAAACACACTCAAGGGGATTTTATCGTGGCTGTCTATGCTGAGACCGTGCACCAAAGGCAAGTTGAAGAAAAACAACCAAATAACATCACACACATACAGACTCACACACATCAGCACTTGTTACATAAGAGCTCCTCTTCCACACAAACAACTCCACAGTACAGTCTGACAGAGTCAATGTCAAACTCTGCATGAGAGAGAAAATGGGTATAATTTGTGCATGACCACTCAGTTACTATGTGTACAGCTGAAGTGGATCGATCTGTGTGTGTGTGTGTGTGTGTGTGTGTGTGTTATGTGTGAGACTATGTCAGTTTGTGGTCGTGAAAGCCCCGCTGATAGAGGAAGCTCAGCTGTCAGTAGTTGTCAAGCACTGGGTCTGTGTTTTCTTTCTCTTTCTTTGCTGATCCTGTTGTAGTTAACTTCACCCCCTCTCCCTCTTTCCTTTTCTCCCTTCCTCCTCTTTTTTTGACCCCCCCCCCCACCCCCCAACAGCAGCTGGCTGGGTTTGAGGTCGAGGTGGAGGCGCTGGTTTGTACAAGCATGTTGGCAAGAGATAAGGAAATGTGTCACAGGACCAACAAACCTCCCTCTGGTCTGAACATCTTATGAACACACACACCACACACACACACCACACACACACACACACACACACACACACACACACACACACACACACACACACACACACACACACACACACACACATATATATATAACAAGGAAGTGTCAGAAATATTGGTCAAGGCATTTTTTGGTGATATGTGGCGTCAATTTTGTAAACAAGACTTTAACCTCCCTTCACCGTTGGCTTTAACACTTACACCTTGGCTTTACGTCTTCTTGCACTCTATCCACTGCTGGATGTTACCCATGCCACATTAGCTGCTCATGTGCAGAATGACACTGAACAAACACCCCTGCGCCACGTTTGGCGGGTGAAAAATAATTTCTGTGTGTGCATGCCGACGCTGCCAGACTGGTGTGACGTGGTGTGAGGAGAGGATGTGAGACTGAAAGCGTCTGTGGCGCCTCAGCTCCGCTTTCTGTTGGGGGTTGGATAGGGGCTGTTTGGGGGTGGGGGGGTGTCAGGGCTTGTGATTACAACGCGGCTCTGATGGACCTCCCCAGGCTCTGCTTGAGGCAGACAAACTCAGATCACATTTCGGAGCTGGAGACTGGAATCGCTTCACTTCACTCAGTGCAACCTGTTCCAGCTCTCAGGCATTTTCTGTCTCACCACTAATTAATTGCTCTTCACTGCCGTTAAGTTTGATAAACTTTACCACAAGTATCAGTCCTGTGTGGGGCTATCGCCTCTGGCTCACCTCATTATCACCTGCCCCAGCAGAAGTGCCAGAAGGAGTACGAGGTGTGAGAGTGGCGTGTAGGGCCATCAGTGCAGCTGATAGGATACAGGCCTGCTGTTGGATAAGCACTTATTTCTGCCAGAGCCCTGAAAACTCACACTGATCCACAAATATCTCAATCTTTATCACACCCAGACTCCACTGCCATGGATACACTTTCCTAGTCACTCTCCAGTAACATTTTTATTGGCTTACCAAAGTTACCAAGCTGCTCGCACCTTAAAATGTATGTACACTATTTCAGAGATAATTTCTCTACACAAGTAATATTGATGATTTTTTCATTATTTAATACAAAGGCTTATTGTTTCCTGATGAGGAAGTAGGTGACGAGAAAGAAAGCGCAATTGCATTCTACAGTAAAGGTACGCTATGTAAGAAAAAAATAGCACATGTATTCTCCTAAAAATGAAAAGTTGAATTCATAAGAGATAAAATGCACCCTGATCAAATCAATACACTCAGGGCTTTGCTTCTACTGCCTTAGTTGGTCTGGTATGACCTGTAGTTTATGGTGGTTGGCTGCTGTTACAGTACATTTTAGCATTTAGCTTTAACCTATAACTGTGGCCACAGTGCCTGCTGGTAAGCAAATGTGAAATAGCTTCACTTTAAAGGGTTGGAACATTAATTTCTTGCTTCACTCACCCCTGTTCTTTTTCACCAACAGCCTGGATCCCTGACTAGGCCATGGGAGGGACAATGGGACATGTTTATGTAGAAGACAAAAGTATATTGGTTTAAGACTCCAGCGGGTTCAGCCAGTTAGACTAGCCCAGTCTAACTGGCTGAACCTGCTGAATTGTTCGGTACTCATTTGAATGTTGCTCAGCTTGTTAGTTTATTGCCAGCTTTGCACCTAGTTGAACTGCCGTGAATCCTCATTTGCTTATTTCTCTTCATCCTACAACCCTTCGTCCAGGTTTGCAGCATTCTTGTAACATAGGAGTTGCTGTTTGGAGTTTTTCTTTCATTCCTACATTCCTCCTCCTCCTCCTCCTCCTCCACTTATTGTAGTCATCAAGGTAAGCAATACTTTCTTAAGCGCCATTCCTCGCGCTGTGGTGGCATCGCAGACTGGGATAATGGTTAATCACAGCACAACACTGCACAGGTATCCCAACTGTGGAGAAATTCTATCACCTACTGTTGTTCTGAGCTCCAGTTCCCCTTGCTTACAGTTAATCTCATCTGTCCTACTTCTCCCTAGTTAGCTTGGCGTGTAATAAATAAACAATGTTAATACACCAAATAAAATCATGAAGTATGAAGCAGTGTTTTTGCCCAGGTATTATGACTGATGACCACAGGCTGTCTTAATTGGTTGCTCTTATACAATCCTGCACATCACTCTCACCTTTAACAGGCACTTTTTCCCTTCACTTACTGACTGTCTTTACTTCTCGTTCAAACCTGACTGTCTCCAGACTAGACCACCTTATCTGAATGGGTTATTGGCATGGGGAAAGGCCACGGGAAAGAGCATGTGATGGGTTTCTGGGGTCTGGTCATTTCTTCTGAGAGTCTGGGTAAATATAGCCTATCTGAGGCCACAGCACCAACACTCCCCAGGCCCAGACAGTGGGACTGGACTCTGTTGTGCCACACAGACACAGAAGGATTTAGAGACAGGGCCAGTCAGGTGCAAAATGCTTGGTTTGGGTTTTAGGGGTAATCTAATAAGGGAGCATTTGTGTGAAATAATGTTAATGCATGACCATAGCCCATTGCAAAATAAGGAGCTCATAAAATTACCATTTATGATTCTCTTCAAAGCATTAACTTTCAAAGGAGATTAAGACAAGACATCAAATTAATGGTATTACTCCGCTTTGTCCAGATGTAATTAATCATGTTGTTACAATTGCTTACTGTATACACAGCTAGCATAAACTAAATTGAGGTCCAAAGCATAATTGTTTATTATTGTAGTTTTGTCAATTAAGCCCAAAATGATAAACTTATGCTGTAGTAGCACAGTATTTGTTATGTAAGTATGTAGGCTTGTATACAGAAAAAGTAGAAATTATAATTTGATGATGATGTAACCAGAATACATTTTATATAAGATGCTAAACTCAGGCCAACTCAAAATTATCCAACATTGTATTTAAAGATTTTTTTGGGGGCATGTTAGGCCTTTATTTGTATAGGACAGCTGAAGACATGAAGGGGGAGAGAGAGGGGGAGAACATGCAGCACAGGGCAGCAGGTCGGAGTCGACCCCACGGCCGCTGCGTCGAGGAGCACACCTCGGTATGGGCGCGCGCTCTACAAGGTGAGCTAACCAGGCGCCCTCCAACATTGTATTTAGATCATGAAAACTGTATCTTTGCCTGGTTGTGATTAAAGTTGAGTTGAGGTCTGATAAGGGGGCGGGTGGGGGCTGTTTTTATGACAGTTCTGAGGAATCCCTTGACGTCAGAGTTGCACGACAGAGCGAGAAGCATGTGGTGAGTAAGATTTGACTGAACCTTTTTTTGCATGTGCATGTGAAAGAGAGACAGAGTGACAGACAGAGAGAGGCCTAATGGTGACTCAGCATAGGGGGCTACTGTGGCATGTGAGGAGAAACAGAACCACGAGTGCTGAAGTGAGGAAGACAAGAAGAGATGTAAGGGGAAGAAAAAACAACACAAATGACAAGCAGAAAAGTTGAGTAAATAAATGTGTGAGTGAGCTCACAATCAGAGAACAGGGAGGTGAGATAGTGAAAGATAAACTGCGACGAGAAGTCAGGGGGACCAGAGCTGCTTCACTACAGTAACAACCAGTAAACACAGCAACAGCCATCAATTCTGTTGAACGCAAGTGTTTAAAAATTTGTGACGTGGTTCAGCTATAAAAAGTGCATGTCCCAAGACACTTGCGTGGCTTCTATCAAGCTTTTTCTTTTACTTACACCTCGGTGTCTTGCTCCTAGACACAGCTCCTGAACACAAAACACCACGCTGTTATCACTGAAAAAGAAAAAGCTGATATATTCTGTACATCAACACACCTTCAATGAATCTGTTTAAGGGGCGAGCATCAAGGTCAGTTTACTCATCACACTCACTTAACCTGTGAAATCCGTTGCATGATGTCTGCTGTGGGTCTGGAGGAGATTGCATTATGGGAAATGTCGTAGCAATTTTTGATTCATAGCAGCGACTAATTCCACGCTCATGTTTGCAAATAACTTGGTTCGGAGGTGTCCACGTCATGAATGAATTGTGAACTTTGGAATCCTTACAATCTCTACTATTAATCTAAATCTAAAAACTGCTTTGATTTTGTCCATTCTTGTTAGCAATGCTAACGGTGTGGCTCTATATGCATTACAATGCCAGCCTCTTGGTCAGTCATTTCACCACTTTGAAATCTCAATAATTATTGTATGAATTGCCATGACATTTTATACAGAAATGCATGGTCCTCAGAGGACTAAGTCTTCTGACTTTGGTGATCCCCTAACCTTCAGGTTACCATCAGGTGAAATGTTCAAATGTTTGGTTACATGCCGCCACTCCGACATGCTGCTATTCCCTAACCCTAACCCCTAACCCTAACCCTAATGGAAACAAAAATTGTCGGAGTGGTGGGACGTTTGAAAACAATGGAAGTGCCGCCACTCCAACAATTAGACATCAACGTCAGAGTGGGGGTATGTCGGAACCCAAAATGTTTGTCCAATACTTTGGTTTATGACCAAATACCCCCAAAACTAATGGCATTTTTATCAGCCTCAGTTGTGATTTGTGTTTACTGGCACTTAGCTAACATGCTAACAAGCTAAACTTAGACGGTAAACAGGGTTAAAGTCGTATACCTGTTAAACATCAGCAGGTTTATGTTAGCATTTATCTCAAGAGCAACCTCACAGAGCTGCTAGTACAGCTGTAGACTTACTTTTATCTGCTTCTTGCATGGCCCCAAACGTAATGGAAGTAGAATTCTAAATTTCAGGAGGAACCCTTAAACAAACTTGGGACACTGAAAGAAAGCCTTGCTATCAGAGATCAGAAAACGATCATATGAACTGAAACCCGCTGACATGATAGTTTAAAGGGCAAGGTGTCTACGGCCAGTGTAACGCTTATCAGTTCAATTTTCTAAGCACAAACGGACATTTGGAAAAAAAGAAAAATGGGTTCAAGTATCCAACTTTTCCACCTTGACAAATTAAAAAGATTGATCTTTAGTTTTTTATTCAGAGGATCAGAAATTGAGAAAATCACAAAATTGTGTCTGAGCTCCAATTACTCAATACTGCAATGGTATTCTCTTCCTGTACTTTGCGGAATATGCAGGTCATTAACTGCATATGGACCAAAATGAAAAACTGACGGACTTTGGGGTCAGAGGTGCTTGCGACTGATAGTTCCGAGTGGGGGGGCGGGGTGTAGCTAGGCGGAACGAGGGAGAGAATACCATGGCAGTATTATGAATAATTGGAGCCCAGACGCAATTTTGTGATTTTCTAAATTTCTGATCCTCTGAATAAAAACAGAAAATTGGAAAAACAGTTTAAAGATCCAATTTTTTAATTTGTCAAGGTGGGAAAAAAATAAAAAATTGGATATTGGAGCCCATTAAGGGCTAAGATAAGCGTCACACTGTCTACGTACTTAGTGTACGTGCAAAATTTCACGAGTAAATACGGTCTGAACAATCAAACAAAGGACCACAAACACATCTACTGAACTCAAGGCCGTATTGTAAATCATTACTGGGTGGATATATTACACGTGTACTTACCCAGTAGTGTGTGTGTAAGACAATGGATGTATGCCTGTGTTTTGTTCGTCAGGTCTAAGTAAGGTTTAGAAGTGACACATCTTCTAAAGTAACTGATGTACAGAAAGCACAAACATGTAGCGACGCTGCTGGGAAACAGAACCAGCAGAGCTTGTTTAGCAGTTTAAAAACTCCTTTCAACAATACAGAAAACTCTCAGTGAGAAAGATTGTAAATGTGTTGGCTGAGGGAACACCCAGCACCCCTGGCAGGTGGTGGAGCTGGGACTTGATAAAAGTCTGGGCCTCTTGCCCCCCCCCTCTCACCCCTGTACAGGATCTAACAGCACACACAGCCTTGATAACATGCACACTCACACACATGTGAACCCTATCACCCCACAGGGTTTTCACAGTATCATCGAAGCAGGATCTGCATTTCAGTTTTGTTCTGAATACAGTGACACTGCAATAACACAAGTAACCCAAGTAAAAAAAACACAAGTAACCCAAGTGGGGGCATTTTAAAGTCTGTCGGTAAAGGACAAAAGGACCTTTTTTGACTTTTATTTTTGGTGCTTCATTTTTTTCTATCAAAGAAGAAGTCAAGAGTCAACTTTAAGTACAAAGTCTTTATTTCCATTTTTTTTTTTGTTATGGCTTCTTGAAGGGACTGTAAAAGACATCTTTATTGAAAAATTCTAGAGAATTTCAGATGCAAACCGGTCAAGGATCTACAAAGGAGCATCTACTGTAGTTGCCATGCACCCGGGCAAATCCACTGACATGGTGAAAGAACAAAAAAACTAAATGAATACGACACCTGTGGATTTGCAGGTGTGCCTCTGCAGGTTAAATGAAATCAGTGCTGCAACCATAGTCATAGTAACAAAACAAAAAAAGAAGCTATCTTAACTTAGTTCCTAATATAAATACCTACATATAAATATTGTAAATGTACTTGATGACTGAAAACATTTTAAATTGCTGTACATGAATGTCCTTTTGAGAGCAACAATTTGTGACAATCTCAGTCAGGAAAAAAAAAGAAAGAAAATACACTGGTGTTTAAGCTCAGTGTCAGCTACCTTTTAACAACGATGCACAGCGCTCCTGGTCCCCATGGCCCACATACTGCATGTGATTATCTACATCCATTTGAAATTATCAAGACCCAAGTAAGCCAGAGCAAAGTGACTGACTGCTGAAAGGCCAGTTACAGAGGGCTCTCTGCACTTGGTTCTGTGGTGGGGGGAGCACTTGAAAAATCAGGAGATTCAAAAAGGAGTTTCTCTTTCATTAAGGCCTCTTTAATTAATAAGAATTAAAAAAAAAAAGTGTAGTCCTAACATCACAGTCTCAAAACATGTCTTGTATACTGAAAACCTTCGTTCCATTTTGTCCTTGAGGTGAAATCTCTCATCGTCCTCCTGTGTTGGGGAGCTAACGGCTGGAGGTTTGTTCATGGGGCAGTCAGTGCTCTACCTTACTGTGGATGGCACTAGGATGGGACCACAGATAGGCAGAAAGGCAGGCTACGTGCCTCTCCAAATCCCCAAAATGTCTTCACCCTGCACCCCACATTTCTGACTGTCCCCGAGTGTCTTAAAGCAGCAGTTCTCTTCATATCCGCCCCAGATGCTCTGGAGTCGGGAGGAAAGAGGTGTGACATGTCCCAGACAGCTCTCCATCATTACTATGTACCATGGACACATAACTTCCACTGATTGAGCCAAAAACATGATAACATTGATAATAATGGCATACAAACATTGACAATGACATTAATACAACAATAAATGACGATAAAATAATAATAATAAAAAAAATGAAGTGTCAGCTTCTGGAAGCCCTTGGAAGCGATCACATACTTTGCTGTTTAGCCTCCCAATTTGAACATCGACAGTCCTCCAACCCCTCCCAACCCCTTAACCAATGAGCAAACGACTCCTCCTGATCGTATAGTGCAATAGTCCCACCCTTTTTCCTGAAAGCCTCGGCTGATGATAGCTGGGGTCACCCTGTAGGGCGTTTTGCCATCCTCTGTCCAAAGGTCCGCATCCCCTACTCCCTCCTCCTCCTCCACCACCTGTACCACTCCTTCTTCTCCCCTTCCTTCACAGACTCACTGCATACGGTCCGGCTGGATGTGCTGCTGCGGGGCATAGTGCAGGAAGGCCTGGGCCTGGCCAGTGGCGGAGGGGAGGGTGGGGTGGACGGTGGCTGGAACTGTGGCGGCGGCGGCCGGACCGGCAGTGGCTGTGGGGCTGGTGGCGTAGCTGTAGCCCAGGAAGCTAGCTGGGGAGGCGGCATACGGGTACTGCTGCTCAAAGGCTGCCTGAGCGTACTGGGTGTAGGCTGCGCTGTAGTCCATGTAGGGGCTGGTGCTCACGGAGCTGGAAACCTGAGTGGGCAGCACCAGGCTGGGCTGCACATAGGCTTGGGGGTAGACATATTGCTGGGCCAACCTGTTCACAGAGAAAAAAGACCAAACAGGGGGGTTATTAGACTGGGGGGGGGGCTGAAGCACCAGAACAGAAAAAATCTCAGGGCTTTTATTGTTTACATTGCTCCCAGGGGGCGAGCATGTTGGGAATATAAACTCTCTGTTGGCGTTTTGAATTAGAGAGTTGTCACACGGATATCCACGGTTATTAAAAGACTAAATAGAGAGACAGAGGAGGTTAGGAGGCGAAGGTGACTCAACCCTCAGTTTGTGTCAGTTAGTAAACCTACAAAACCTGTTAGGTAGGGCCTGCCGAGGTAGACGGGAGGGGTGTAGTGTGGGTGAATGACAGAGTCAGCCGTTACTGGCAGGTTTTCAAGCTCAGGCATCAACAGAGTGTTTTAACAGCAGCTGCCACACACACACACACACACACACACACACACACACACACACACACACACACACACACACACACACACACACACACACACACACACACACAAACACACACACACACACACACACACACACACACACACACACACACACACACACACACACACACACACACACACACACACACACACACACACACACACACACACACACACATCTCTCTCTCTCTAGCTGGGGGAGTAATGGTGGCGGGGGAGCTCATCAGGGTTGGGTGCCAGGCTCTGCCGTGTCTCATGGGCCAGCTTTCAGACGTAGCTGATTAGAGCTGTGGGGTCTGGGGGCTGTGATGTCTGTTCTTCTCTTTCTGTCTGTGCTTTATCCATGGAGGAAAGGGAAGAAGAGAGGTCTTTAGGAGTCTATTTTTAGTCAGGACTTGAAGCATCTCTCCTGGGTTTGTTGTCTACAGGGAGGGATGGTTGTGGCAGAGAGAAGAAGACCCCCTCCTTTACTAAAAGGAAAAGGTGATGTAACGGACTATTGTTTTTGAGAGCCTTTATCTTTTATACTACGCTTTTGGGGAAACATCCACTGACACACATCCCGAGACAAAGACAAAATAGTCACAACAAATGTCACGTTGACGTACGCTCCTCAGCTGCTTCTCAGTACTGATGAGTAGATCTTGACTTCTGCCTTCATGCACTGGATTTAAATTTAAATTTTTTTACAGATTCATTCCAGGAGACAAAGAGGATCAGTAATGAGGGGCAGCCATGAAGTCAACACCGCAAAAGAAATAAGCATGCAATAACACACACACACACACACACACACACACACACACACACACACACACACACACACCACACCCCCTACCACCCACCCACCACCAGTTACAACTGCAAACCCCCAAACCATGCCATAATAGGGAAAGAGTCACACCGCAATCAGCAAAACCTCTTCTGTTCATATCACACAAAAGAGAAAAGATAAAAAAGGCACTCCACTCCAATCCATCACAGCACACTGCACTGCACTCTCAAGCCATCACTGGCACCTTGGAGAGAGGCTGGCTGAGGGAGGGAGGATGGGGGGCGATCAGACATTTTCTGTCAAAACCCTCCTCGGGGGCTAGTCCTGCACTGTGGGCATCTTCTGATCCTCTGCTGGTACACCGGTCAGCTGGCAGCCGAGAGCAACCATGGCAGAAGGTTGGATAGCAATGATTATTGTCAGCAATAACATTAAGGTCCTATTGTATCAGCAAGTCAATACAGAGATGTCATCAAGAAGCATTGGGGGGGGGGGGCAGAAATGTACGGTTACAAATTAAGAGTCCCATCAAATTCAGAATAACGAAGAAAAACCAACCTATGATATGACATTGCAAACATACAAACCTATATAGAGCAGGGCTGATGGCAGCATTAGCCAAGAAACCTGTATAAATGGTTTAAATACTGTTTTTCCACAAGGACAATTTCAAACAATGTGGTAGAAACAAGATACAGAAGCTCAGCGTGAAGGGAAAAAAAGTGACATACATTAAACCAGATAACAGTAGCATGTAACAAGTAAGCATAAGCAAATTAAAGTAAGTAACCCCCCCCCCCCTTCCTCTCTCGCATGAGCGCAATCTACACTTTGCCCTCACAGTGCTACGTACAAAGAAGCATTCACTCTCACACACAGCTTTCTTAGACTGCCATACATTAATGCTGTGGGGCATATGTGCTTTCACTCGCATCATGTATAATGAGTCTGCCTTCGCCGTGGCCTTGGCTGTGTGTTGCCACGGGCTCTTTGCCTTAATCTAGGCTTAAAATCAACTGAAAAGGTAAAGTGGAATAGAAAAAATTATGTAAATAAAAGTAAGCCTAAAAGGTAGTTAAGGATGGACAAAGCACTCCTGTATTATATCTTTGGTGTGCCCAGAAAGATGGAGATGTAATTTTAGCTTCCATCTAAAAAGAGACGAGAGGGACAAGTTGGGGACAGTAGCGAGCTCCCGGGGCCACAGAGATGCCAGATGCCAAGTGGATTGTGGGGCATGTGGATGAAGGCCAGAAGATCATAGGTCAGCTGGTTTTATGCTGACGGCCAGTCTGTGTGTGTTTGACATAGCGTCACTCTGCGGATGGCAGGCTGAGACACTAGAGAGAAAATGCTCCCCAACTACAGGCCAAAGTAATCATCATCATCATCATCATCATCATGAAGACAACGTAATGAGCTAATGCGAAAAGCCTGGGCGATATCACACCGAACGGCTAAATATTTCTACACAATAACACAAATGACCTTTAGTGCATGACTCCCTGCAACACAAAGTGTGAAAACAGACTGGACTGGGTGGGGTAATTAAACAACAGCTTACAATACTTGTAAGACAGCTCGATATTCATTGCCTCTTTGTTTAAGAGGATTGTGAATATTCTTTAAGAGCAGGAGGGAAAAAGATCTTTTGTTTGGCACCTGGAGAGGTGAGTTTCCTAGGGAGCACGCTGCCTCATTAGGCATTAGTCCCATAATAAACCCAGATACCCTCCCCCTCAATCTCCTCTTTAACCCCCGTCCCCCTGCCTCCTCCCTCCCAGTCACACAGAGGTGTCAGTTTTCAGTGTCTCGATCTCATGTACTAGTAGTGGCAGCACTTTAATGGGAGAAATTAAAGTTTAAAAAAGGAATAAAGAGGGATACGTATGTGGGAAAGCATAGGGAGACGGAGTGGAGGTGGTGAGGCATGAGAGGAGATGAATCTGCAAACCAACTGACAACGCCTCCCCTCCCCAGCAAAACTATGTTCTTGGCCTCAGTGACCCCCCTCTGGCCCCCACTGTCCACAGCATCTGCTGACAACAGCTAAACACACACATACACAGCAGTAAGCCTGAACAAGGACACCACTGCTAGACGCAATGCTCCAGCATGTTCAAAATCCTACTTCAGACCATGTCCTCACACCATATGCTATCACGGGGGGCGCGGGGGGGTGGGGTGTTTGGGGAGAGAAGAGAGGCTGAAAGAAAAGCCACTTGTACGCTCTGCATCTTAGGGAGGCCTGCGTCAATCACCCGCCAGAGGAAACTCAGAGGCAGGCTGGCAAGCAGACAGGTGCTCCATGCGCCTAACTACGTCTCTGGGGTGGTGGTCATGGGAGATTAAGGGGGTGTAAAAGGCTGTAATAAGAGCCAGCACCTGTCAGGCACATGCCTCAAAGCAGCAGCTCTGTGCTCCACATTTCAAACCCTCAGGGTTTCGGTGCCATCCATGCTCACTATGGCAGCAGGAGCACGGACATTGGAGGGACTTTCCAGTGTCCGCCTAAGGTCTTGGAACATGATGGGACACGTCCCTGGTGGACTCCAAGGTTTATCATTCAGACCCAATAAGATTTTCCAGAGGATATGGCTGATGTACACTTCGCGCGTGTCTCTTTTTGACACCACCAAATGTTTCTTTTTTGTCGTCGTCCATGCGGACTGTCCTGGGAGTTCCATGAAGCACTCACTTGCTCTGGAGTCATATACACTACTGATTATTTCATTAGATATTAATCGGACAGTTATGTTTTCGATTAATTACATTATGAACCATCCAAAAATATTTTAAAGTGCCGTTGCAATTTCCCAGAGGGCAAGCTGAAATCCATCTTGTTTTGACCAAGCTGGAATCAGTTAATTTTTGTCATTTATGGCTGAAAATGGGTTAAACTGTTAACAGATTATCAGAATTGCCTGTTCATTTCCTGTTGATCTGTTAATGTTTCATCTCTACCCTGAAAACATATTCCAGGCTGCAACTAACGAGATTTGTTCATCATTTATTTCAATGAATGGATGAATCATTTAGTATGTAAAATGTCATAAAGCAGTGAAAAATGCCCATGGTGAATTGCGTTTTGTTTTTTTTCACCCAAAGATCTTCAATTTACAATCATTCAAAAATAGATAGATAAAACAGAAAATCCTCAAATTTAAATTGCTATTACTTACTGTTTAAACTACAGTCACATAAATGGCACATATTAAGGAAAGCTTATTGTGGGACTGGCTCTAGTGGCTGTAATTCTGCACAAAGGCTGAATTTGAGGTAAGAGACTTCAGATACAGTATTAGGGGACCACTAAGGTCTATATAAAAGAGACTTCAGATACAGTATTAGGGGACCACTAAGGTCTATATAAAAGAGACTTCAGATACAGTATTAGGGGACCACTAAGGTCTATATAAAAGCATCCAAAGAGCACCATGTCATGGGACCTTTAAGAAGATTTAAGAAGATTGTTTGGGTTTCTATTGATCAAATAATCAACCATTTGTTTCAGCACTAGCATGAAACAAATGAACATAAATGTTGCCGTTTGTTAGTTTGTATTTCTATAAGCACTATGTGTCAAAACCTGGACACAAAACCACTTTGTAAACTTGACTTCTAATGGTATTTTAATCTTCCAAACAGATTAAAGGTTGCGTGTGTGTATAACATGAACAGTGTTGAGAGATGATATCTGAGAGCTGCAGGGGGTGGAGACTCATTACTCCAGTGAAATGTTCATTAGCTGCTCAGCAGACCATGGCTCCTAGACGCTATCCAGGCTGTTTCTACAACACAGCCACTTCTAGGAAGTCTTCTCACTGACAAAGCCCAATCATGTACACAACAACACGAGCCAAGAGGCTCCTGACAGAAGTCCACAAGTAAGTCACACATTCATCTCTGGAATGCTCTTCTATTACCACAGATATGTGAAACATCACCCAGCCCTACAAAACTCAAATATGCTAAAAGACTACTTCTGGAGTTGCATGTGGACACAGAAACTGACATGTACTTTCCAGAGGCCTTGTTTGTCAAACAAATAGTAGCCTAGTGGCATCCCACAGAGTGTAATACAAGCACCCACTCCCGCTCACTTACCCATACTGCCTCTGGATGAGTGCTGGGTGAATGGGCTGCACTCCGATGGATATGCCTGGAAGAAAGGAGGCCGGCTGTCAGACACACACATTTGCATTTACAGAGGAGGACCAGAGAACAATACACAGAGGGCATGGAGAGACAGAGGCAGTGCCTGTTTCAAACCTACCACAAATGGAACAACAGTTACAAATGCGCAATAAGCAACAGTAAAGCATGTATGCATTCGGGACACAGAAAGGTTTTTGGTATATAAAAATAAAATCCTAACTCTGCCTCCAAAAAGTCTAGACTGCAACTTTAACTTCACTTTGTATTTGGTTTGTATCCTAGTATTTTCAAACCCTTGTTTTTTGTTTAGTTTGTTCTTTTTCTATACATGTAAATGTAACTTCGATCCTCTATATGTCCTGTACACATGGCCGAATTGACAATAAAGTTGACTTTGACTTTAATATTGACTGTCTTATTGGACCGAGACAGTGAACCACGGTATACCTGCTTGCAGCTCTAGTTTTAAACCAATTTTATTTTGTCTTATGTTCTATGTTTTATGTTCTAATCACCATAGGTTTCTTTTGGGTGAAGTTACCTTGGAACGGCATATCTCACCTGTCTGTATGCTGCGGGGTTTGGCACCCAGGTAGGCCAGGTTCACGTTGGCCTTCCTGCCATCGATTATGGGGTTGGGGTCCTTGCAGGCTCTCTCTGCTGCTCCTCGGTCCGTCATCGTCACCTGGTGACAGAGTCAGGCTTGTCAACAAGGTCTCACAGGAACAAAATCATTATCTCATGTAACGAACAGATGGCAGCAAGACGTCCTGGGCTGGTGACACATCAACTATTCAAGAAAAACAAAACCAAAACCACATAAAATTTCCCTTACAGACTTTCCACTGTTATGATTCTGACGAAAAAGGGGAAACTACAAACAAAGCACAATGATAAGCTTTGAAAACTGCCCACACCAGCAGTAGCCAGACACTTGACTGCCACTCAGCCACAGGCAGACCTGCTGAAATATGGTTCTGGGAAGAGCAACAAGGAGCTTATCCAATTAGGGATAAAATATTAAGGAGATTGGTATTAGTCCACCCCTCCTCTCTCCCTCCTGGCTTTAGACGAGTCCTTCTGTTTTGTTTGCCACATTCTGCCAACTCAGAGGGTTCAGTCACCTCGGTGTGTGGACCGAGCAGTAAATGTAGGCCACGGCTTGCATTGTTTAAGAGGACGTTTTTAAAAGCAGTATGCCTCTTCATAGTGGAAGGATCCGGAACTAAGCCCACTCCAGGGCCTGTGTTGTGAACACACAGGAAGGAACAAGGCTGTGTTTACACTGTGAAGAGCCTTGCTGTGGAGGGGGGGGGGGTTCTACTAATCCACCTCTAAAGTGTGTTTAGAAAAAAGGTGCGCTCAGCTTTGGGGTGCCTCCCTCCCTTTCTGCCGCCAGCTACCTCTCCGACTGGAACGCTCAGAAAACAGAATAAGCAGGTTGCTTCATGCCCCACAAAAAGTGTGCAGTAGAAGTATAAAGTGCCAATCTAACACGGGTATACACGCCGTAGCCCTGGGCAGCACCCACGTTGCCCTGAGCCTGTTAAACCTGAAACTCCAGCCTCAGCCACAGCCGTTGGATGCCTGCTAGACTCACAGGACAGCTTTCCTCTCAGAGCTGATGTGTAAACACAGAGAGCAATTGTCTTAGAATTCTGACTTTAGAAATAAACATGCACCCATAACAGTTTTCCATTCCTTCTTTGGCCTGACAGTACATCAGTACTGATGTGTCTCTTCAAGGTCCTGGTAAATATTTGCATTTCTTGTGCTGCTTTGCTTTGTGCCAAAGACAGAATAACTTTATCTGCCTGGAACAGGATAAGTCACCCATTATTGTAGGTTAAAATTAGACATCACAGGGGTCCTTGAATATTTCTCATTAATCTGACTTAAAGCAACTCTGGCCAAGAATCAACTAGTGATTAATGTAGCGGTAAACAGCACTTTTCCCACACAACACCATGAGCTGAGAGATCAGAAGGGAGGAAGACCAGGTACAGCTCAGTTTATATTTTATGAACTTCAAAGTATGTTGTATGGCTTTGACTGTCTACTGAATCAAAAAGACCAAAGGCAAATATAACTTTAAATTTGTAGACTACTAAAGAGCCAATTTGTTGATATAGGAATTTCTCTCTCTCTCAGCAGCCAAGATATGATGCAAATCATATGCTACGGCCGACTGCTCCGGCCCTTCACAATGGAGGGCAGGGTGTGCAAGGTCAACCTCCCCACTGCTCCAAAATAACCATATAAAGCAGTGCAGTGCAGTGCACACACCACACACACACACACACACACACACACACACACACACACACACACACACACACACACACACACACAACACACACACACACACACACACACACACACACACACACACACACACACACACACACACACACACACACACACACACACACACACACACACACACACACACACACACACACTAAAGGGGGACTCCATTGGGTTGGGGGTGGGCATCAGACATATGTTGAAATATAATCTTCTTAGTTACCCATCAACTTGTGTGTGATCCCTCATCCTCATTAAGTTAAAATAACAGCCAGTCAGGCGAAAAAACATAGATGCTGTGCAATTATGCGAGTAAGCTTAAGTGGAGGATTACCTTTGACATTAATGATTACGTACAGTAACGTTAGTAACAAGTATGGACATTTATATTTATGCCCATATAAAGAGAGGCGGAGAGACACCAACACTACATAGAAGTGTTATGCAGACGCAATAAATAAATAAATAAATAAATCGCGGGGAACTTAGCTGTATGGCGGAGATACAACAAATAAGTAAGTTGTAATGTGGTTTGATAGTGTTAAAAGTTGTGAATGAGAGCTACGTGTTGGTCTCATGGTGGATGGTGCACGGCTGTCCCGTTTGTACTCACAAAGCCGTATCCTCTGGATTTACCGGTCTGTCTGTCCGTTATCACCACAGCCTCGTCAATGTCCCCAAAGGCCTCGAAGTATTTTCTCAGTGAAGCATCGTTCGTGTGGTATGGCAGCCCCCCGACAAAGATTTTGGTAAAAGTAGTGTCTTTCTGAAGCGGTGTGGGATGCATGACTTCCAGAGCTCCGTTCATGAACTGATGCAGAAGCATTGGTCAGCAGGAGAGAAGACCGGAGGCACGCTGAAAATATACTAAGCGCTTAACAACGTCCCAGCATTAGTGAAACTAAAATGATTATTTCAATATATTATGCTGCAGTTTTCCTTTTCTGTTATGACCTTCGCTCAAAGTTGTAGCAACCTGATGACAACTATGATTCACGCTGCGTGGGCTGTTCCGGTAGCATCCAAACTGGTTGCTTCTTCGCTGCTGAGAATAAGCGCCGGGAGGTTTTATATGCCATGACTCTGGCCACGCCTACAAATAACTATTGCCCAATCAGCGTACTCGATGATTGCCAACTTGGGCATCGGCTCCTCCCATTGGTCCGCCTTCGCCGGCGCTGTGCTGCACCTGCTTTTGTCCTTTACGACACAAAGAAAAGCCCGGCTCTGCCACATGGTGCATTGTACTACTGTAACGAGGAAGTAATTGTCTCGGCATTTGGCCTGAATCACCTTTCCAAACTTTAATAAGCAGCCGTTAAAGTATGCGTTTTATACTTTTGCTGTGACTTCACTTTATAATCGCGACAAGCAAAAATACAATTGGTGCAAGCTGAAACAAAAAGGACAAGGGAAACTACACCACTTCAACTAAAACACAAACTTTTAAGCCTTACGTTATAATCTATTATGCTGGATTTTTAATCTTAACTTTAAAAATATCCTATCACTTGATTACTCAATAAAACGAAAATCACATCACAGACAAAGGGCTTACTTTGATATTCTTAACGTTCTAGTTTTAAATTTTTTAAATAAAGTGTGATGACCTAATGTGGTCTCACAAATATATTCTATTGGAGTCTGAATAGTGTTACAGTACAACATGCCATGGGTTGTTAATTTAAAACTACTCTATTTATATACAAAGTTAGTGTGATTATTTCTTACTCCCTTTTGGAGAGGCAATATCAAAGTCCAGAGAGGTATAGAGGGTTCTTTTGTGAATGACAAATGTCATTGGGCCTGCCACAACAGGCCATCTCTTATTACCCTATCATAAAAGCAAATGATTGGCACATTTAGCAAAAAAAGGGAACAAGTGTGCACTTGAGCTCAAAGCTCTTATTTTTTTCCAGTGCCATAGTTATGCTTGCTACACGTTCCTACATGCTATTCATAAACACTGATATCTGTGCAGGATAGGGTAGATCCAAGGGTCCACAGCAACAGGTCAATCCAACAGTAAGCTTTGTAATTGCTTGACTGTCCAAATACAATTATATATTTATACTATTACTCTTCTGGTGCTTATAGGAGCCAGCCTAATTTATTATCATGGGTGCAGTCAACCTGGAGAACTCAATAAGTTAAGAGAAACTTGTACAGCTTGAATGAATGAACAGTATAGGAAACAGTGGTTGAGAAGAGTGGTACTAGCCTCACCCCATGAAAGCTCAGAGGAGCCGGTGAACTGTGGCAACAGCATGTCTTCCCGCCCCCGGTGCCTTGGAGTTCCACTGCTAAGTACCAAGGGTCAAGCTAACAGTTAGGTGATACTCTAATGACCTCAATAAAAAGGCATTTAATTCACACCTTCTCCTCCATGAACTGGTTCACTTTTCACACATGGCCTTTGTAGCTGCTTCATTCATATCCTCTTGATAAATCCCATTTCCAGCTGTGTATCCCTATCAAAAGGACTTAACCTGGATGAAGAACCCCACTGTCCTGCTTTGATCTTGTTTGTCCCATTTAGCTCTTTAACTTCTCTTCAGGTAACTGCTGCAGTTAAGAGACACTGGAAGTCAAAATGCTCCACCTGCTGGTTAACTTCTGTTAAAACAAGGAGACGGGAGGGGTCATGAGATACAGATGTCCAAGGTTTATCGTTTTGATGATGTGTTGATCCACACGATGAAGAGATTTACAGCTGAAACACGACAGTGGTTCATGGTTTCATGCACAGTACAGTTCCGTGAATCCCCAACAAACATTTAAACAGCAAACACAATAGGTTCATTTTAACCTTCCCCCTTTAGGTTGGAATAAACATGTTCAAAATATAATAGTATGCAGTTAGTTATTTATTTTACATCCCAATTTCATTCATGGAGCTAAACCACTGAGTAACAGCAAATCAAAAGAGAATGAAAAGTCTTTGGAAAGCTGTAAAATGGAGCTGGACAAAAAAAAAAAAACGAAACATCAAGATGAATGACAAATAAAGCCCTCCCCTTTTATGATGACCTCTAAGACCAATTGTCACACAGCTGTCACCAACTCCAGGTTGGGTAGGCCCCTCTGATTGGTCCATGCACAGTATGCAGCACCACGGCATTGGTCCAGGTGTTTGCCGAAAGGAAGATGTCAGTCTCGAGCGTATACACACACACACACTAAAGCAGCAGGTCTTCCGCATTTCCCCACAAGAGATGCAACTTGGCACGACGAATCTAAAGACAGGAGGGAGCAGTCAGTCACAAAGAACATTTCTTACTTTTTGTTTATTTCTGAAAGAGTGTTCACTGTCCTTTTTTGTTGTTGCACAAAATCACTCTTCAGCAGACAAAAATCAATCCTTGCACACGATTTATTGTAAATCATTGCTTGCCTATGTTCAATATTTCCTGAATATTTCCATTATCTACACAATTTAATAAATAACAGTCTTTAAATACCTATTCAATTTCACAACAAACACTTCAAAGCCTTACTGCTTACAAGCTAAATGCTCTAACAGGCTTCATGCCAAAATTCCAGACTGTACAGCTGCGAATGCAGCTTGTATACACCATTACAGCAGAAACCACACAAGCCTTCAAAATGACTTCACTCAGGTCAGTACAGTACCACTCCCATACAAAATGGCTACTTGTCGTAGTACATGGCAGCACTGAGATCAGACTCATGACTACCGTCACTGCCCAGATCCATGCATGGGATCATGGGGTGCCTTGAAAGGCCCCAATGCGAGTCACAAGGGTATTGAGGAAGTGGGGCATCCCTGTACAGTGACTGCGGTCTCCAGGTTTACAGACAGCGGCTGCCCTTCTCTCACCATTTCTTGTTCCGAGGCTTCAGCTCCTCGGCAGCATTCCTTAGGAAGATGTAGTTCTTTTTCTGGGGGTTGTAGTACTCATGACCCTGAGGAATTCAGAGGAGATGCACAACATTAAAAAGATGAAATGAGAGAAGGCCTGCATGAGGTGCGTGCCCACCCAGGGGTTTTCCTGGCTCAGAAATGGGCCTTTGGGGGGGGAGGGGGGACACATATGAAGCAGGGGTCTGGGGGTCCTCCCTCAGATAATTTTGAGCATCAAAGACTTCATTTCCTGCATTCTAATACACTTTCAGGAAGGAAAAAAAAAAAAAAAAAAAGTCTTAATTTATGTCAAGGAAAATACAAAATTCTGGTGGCAGAAACTCAAAATATAAAATATAATGAAATATAATGCAGTAAGGGATCCGTCTACACTTGACCGCAAAGTGCAGTTCATTTGATTAGTATGAACAGGGCATTACCGTATCTTTTTCCCAAGGAGCACATTTTGCTCCTTAGTTTTACATTTGTGATTTACATAAGGTACCTGCTGTCACTGTTGTAGCTAATTTGTATACCAATACAATAGTGTTGTCAATACATCTATTCTATTTTAAAATATTGATTAAAAAAATTGTCACTGACGTGGGGGAAAAAAATCAATACAGCATAGTATTGCGATATTTTTCGTGGCAATACTGTATCGATACACAGACGCCAAGTATCGATCTTTTATGATATATGTGTTGGTCAGTCTGTCTGCTGACAATCCCCATTTTCAGCAATACAATTGAAAGGAGATGAACAAACATGGAAATGTATCTTGTTAGATAAAACAAATGTTGACAAAATTGTCCTTAAAAATTTAAAGTTGGAAAAAAGGTAATAAATTGCAATATATCGCAGAATATTGCAATATGTTTAAAATCGCAATAATATTGTATCGTGACATAAGTATCGTGATGATATCGTATCGTGAGGCCTCTGGTGATTCCCACCCCTATTGAATAGCCTATAGGCCTACAGTAGGGTAACGGACCGTCCCTACGGTATTTTTTTTTTAAAGATTTTACACCTCCTACCTTCGACCAGTCGTAACTGGAAGCATACGCAAAGATGTTGCCATTGTGGTTGAAGCAGCAAGCCGTAATGGGCTGGTCGAGCTGCTCTGAGGTCTTCAACTTGGTGCGGGCGTCTTTGTCCCAGAAGCTGAAGCGCCCATCTGAGCCCACAGTAGCCAGTGTGCCATGGACAGGATGGAAGGAGATGGCATTCACCTGACGGGAGAAAATGGAAATCAGCAGATGAGACATAAGGAAACATTATAACTTGGCTGGTTAGTGTATCAGAGTGACTATATTGTAATGATAGAGTCTGTGAAAAGATAAGACAAACCAGGGCTGTCCAGCAACATGGTGTCTACCAATACTGCAATTATACCATTAGGGGTGTATTAAAAAATGCACTGCCCTAAATGAAAACACTATTAACAGACCTGTTTCACTGCAGATAAGATAAAAAACACAGGTGTAATTAATTACATAACGTTTTTCCAAGGCACCACTTCCACTACCTCCTATAACAGTTATGTACTGACTGTCCACTGGCCCACTGTTTGCTGCTTACTGGCAATATTATCCCATATGCACAACCCCTCCCTCCTTCCCCCAGCATGGACTGAGATCTAACTTAATACTTGAACAATGGTTGTAACCCTATTATTTCAAACCTCTAACATTGACTGTTGATTTGTAGTTTATCTGTGTATTTTTGCCCCCAACGGTGCCTTCCAGGCAGCACTGCCTGGAAGGAGCAGTTGATTTGCTGATTTGTGTCTATCCTACCGTCTACTTTATTCCCTTATAATGCCCATATTTTTTATGTTTGGATGTCTTTTTTTTTTTTTTACTTTATCCTTGCACTGCTATAGTTTTTATATTACTATGTCTACATTATTCTCTTATATTGTCCATATTTAATGCTGGTCTCTAGACTTTATCCTTGCACTATTGGACCTATTTGCACTACCACCAAGACACACACTCTCATAGAGCACCTTACAATTCATACCGAGTCACAGGGTCAGTCCCTGCCCTGTCACCAAGCATCTCATGCTTATACATCCCATAGTACATTCATGTGGATTTTTTATTTAGGATTTTTTCTTTTATTGTCCATGCTATTCATGTGGATTTGCGTTTTTATCATCCTGTTTGTGATGTATGTGAATGTTGTGTGTGATGTCTGTAAGCTACTGGGACCTTGAATTTGTCCTTGGGGATCAAGAAAGAAAGAAAGCATGCATGTATGTATGACCAATGTTCCTAGTTCCACCTCGGTTTATCCTAGTATGACAAGCAGAAGGTCTGCTGCTACACTTTGCATCACAACTGTTGAAAATAAAGTCCATAAACTGGTATAATTTCTCTATGTTCCAATAAAAATATGATAATAAAATCTCATTTAAGAGCACAAAAGATACATTTTGTTCACAATGTCAATACGTTTTTTGAAGTCCATAACTTACAGCATAGATGTCCTGTGGAGTGGTTGTGTTGGTTCCATTCGACCTGTGGCACTTAAAGGTGAAGTTGTCTTTGGCTCTGAAAAGGATAGGGAACATTTGGCTTTTGACCGAGAGAGCCTTGTCTTTTAAATTATGTAAAACAACAATAATTAAACATGCATGCACTTGACTGGATTAAAGAAACACCTGTACCAAGACTTCCAAAACTCATTCCCTTGTAAGAAATTAATTCTTTTAGACACTCACGGGTTTGGAGGGTTGATATAGTGGATGGCCACTCGGCCTTCGATGCTTCCCAGTGCAAAGCCAGTGGGCTTGTTCTGCTTGTCCTTGAATATGGCAACACAGCGGTGCTGCAGGACCAGGGCAGAAAAGTACATTGGATCAAAGACAGTCATACATTAACAGTAGTATATGTCATGACGTTTTACTTTAGATTTCGCATCAAGTCAAAGAAAATGAATCTGGATGTACAAAAAACTACCAGAATGAGTGGCACAATGTATACCGAGAGATATTAGAAGTGGGAAAAGACAAAGAAAAAAAACATTTCCATGCTAGAGGAAAATTCACCTGATGTTTGAGAGGAGAGTCTATTCTCCGAAATTCAGAGGGCTGGTTCTCCAGCTGGTACACTATTAGGCCTCTCTCAGCTGTGGCAACCACTGCCATGGGGTACACCTACATATTACAATCACAGAGGTTAAAAACACACAAAAAGAAGATCCACATATTTAATATCTACTCCCCAAGTAATAAAATGCATGTCATATTCTTTATGAACTACTTACAACATCTGCACAATAGCATCTCTCTGGCATCTGCAGAGACATCATGGGATTGGGAGAGCGAGTGTCCCAGAACTGAAGTGAAAAACAAAAAAGGTCACGATTCTCAGTGCTCCATTACAAATATTTGATATACCACTCTCTGATTAGCTCTTTTAAGTTATCATTATGGTTAAATGTAGGCATCTACACAAATAGATACAAGACAAAAATAGAGGCCATTGACTATTGATAAAATGCTGATCCATAAGTGACTGAAATAAAGTTAACCAGAAAGCAGTTTTGAAGCATAATGGCCGATCATATTTCAGATGTTCAGGTTTTTTTAAAATAACTTCAACTTTGTTTCATTTCCTCTCTCAGTCTTTCTGACTGGAGCGGACAAAAGCTCTATTACCGTGCGTGGTGGCAGACGGTAATGCATCGCGCATCACTCAGCTTGTTTGCCAACTGCCAATAAAAACTAACGAAGAAGAATATAAATCTTCTTCTTCATCGTTAACTTGTCATCAGGGGCTGGCGGGCTGTTGTCATGCTGTAGGTTTCATCGGTGTCGCGAGCTTACTGGCTAACCAGCTGAAGTTATGGATATAACAAAGTTTTTTTATACGGAATAGGAACACTAGTAACAGACCTCACCGGCCGGAGAGTGATTCAGAAGCAGCGTCAGATGAACCGCGGACAAGTGTTGCAGGTTTGTGAATCCGCTGCACTCGTAAAACCGAAAACACACAGCTTGTATCAAATGCTAAGTTATCTCAGGGCATGTTTTACAGCTAATCTCGGCACATTAGTGGGATAAGAAGAGAGACTAATTGAGAAATATAGTGATAAAGAAGATCAGAAAGACATGAGAAAGTTTATTTCCTCCTCCTGATGACAACAATTCCAAGTACAGATGCATCAATATCAGTGGAAAAGATTTCCCCCCCCCCATACTTTAATTTAAAAAGTAAATATTTAATATATTCTACATTCATTACATAAAAAGTAAAATATATATTTTTTTACTTTTACTACCTTTTATTGTTTTAATCTTGATGATAAGCTCATATAAATCAAAATTGTTTGGAGTCAGAGATATAGAATACAGGCCATTGCCTTCTCAATATTTAATACTTTAGCCTCTGATACAGGACATGTTCATTCTCTTTATAGGCGGGTAATGGTATTTGTTCGTTACCACAGAAAACCGCTTGCGTGTCCATGTTGAATGTGTTTCTAAAGTAGCCTACTTGTACAAGGAAAGATCGCAAGAAAAGCTTGACATGTGCTTGACTAAACTGAACATTATTTAGGACTATTTCTATTTGTTAAGATATTGATATGAACTTCGGTAGTCAAGTATAAGCTTCATTCATAATGCATCATCACATTATTAAACATTTAGATTGATTTTTGAATCGGTTTGAATCCGCAGAAGATGGAATCGTAATTCATATGTGAACCGATTATTTTCCCCCCACCCCTCATATAGTCCATATGCATATCCATTTATGCCACACAACATGCAATCAGTATATCCACCTTATTTTTCAACTTTGAAGCTAAGTAAGCTATTTTCTGTGAATGTGTGAGACTTCCGGTTCATAGGGAAATAACGAGATGAATAACAAAGTGCTATTAATGATAAAAATATTTGTGCTACAAACTAGTGTTTACAATTATGACAAATTCAAATACATCAAAATAATAGGGTAGGGTAGAAAAATACCAGTTTCCAATATCAAGAAGTATAACAAGCTTTTTTGTACAGCTAGAAATAACTAAGCGGATGACATCGGAAGCCAGACGCATTCCATTTACAAATGTCCGTGCCACTCTTCCGTGAATAATAAGGTGGATACCATAGGCCAAAAAATGTCCCCTAAAAAAGGTGTTAGGTTTGTTTGATTATTAGTTGTATGTTTTGCCTCCGATTGATTAGTGCTTATCATTTCTTGCAGGATTATCAGAAGTGCTGTCACTCTTCTTCCACTCGACACCATCACTACCCTCCTCACCTGTATTGCTTTCTTTCTAAGTTTCTATTTTACCTGTTAAGGATAATTTTTTTTATAAATTGAAATGCATGAATTAATAAATTGTTCTTGTTTTAAAACAGATTTTTATTGTTTTATTATATTACATTATTATTACTTGTGTATTGTTTAAAAATACACAATAAACCTTGTGCAGTTAAAGCTTCAATTGTTCTTTTTTCCATTTCATAGATTCTGATGTAGCAAATTTATCAGCTAAGCACAAACTAAACAGAACTCTTAAGATTAGTAATGATGTTTACACCAAATTCCAATTTTACCTATGTAGGCTAACTTAAAAATAGTCAGATAATGGTTGCCTCTTTTTAGTTGCCAGGGGTGAAAATGAGTCATCCTTAACATTGTTGGTGTTTTGGATTCACTACAGCTGGAGAACAATTAAATACAAAATAGGTTGTAGGCTCTACTGGGTGATTTTTTTTTTTTTAACGGAGTAACTATCATCATTTTCCCAGATAGTGTATAAGTGTGTAGAATTTTAGGCATTCTATTATCTCAATCAGCCTGAAAAATAGTGCATTTAGCTGACGTAATTGGGAAAAAAAAAATCTCCACCGGGGGACCATGCCACTGGACCCCCCTAGGTTTGGGCTAAGCCCCAAATGTTTATATCGTCTGGCTCCGCCCCTGGTTTTCATTCAGATGTGTTGTAATGTGCGTTGTGCTGCTGTACCTTCAGTGTTTTGTCCCAACTGCCAGTCATTATGCAGCTGTAGTTCGGGGCTTTTATCCAGTGGATTGATTTGATCGGACCGTCATGCTGTGAAGAGAAATGGTGAGCGGTGTAAGAGGATTCTGCTTCATTCTTATGGCCATATAGTTGATCTGTGAATTCTCATCCAACCTGTGCAATCTGCAATGCCTGATTGCTGTTAAGATCCCACATCTTGGCTGTTTTATCACAAGAAGCAGTGAAGACTTTACTCCCATCCTGGTTAAAGTGAGTAACACATCATAAATTATTCCATGGCCTAGCAGATAGCATCGACTACAGAGCTTACATTTTTTGTACAGTGAGACTTACATCGCTCCAGCATGCATCCAGCACGGGACCTGTGTGCATCTGTTGGGCTTTGGGGACAGTCTGTCCATTGTCCTGAACCTCCCAGCACCGGACCTAAAGACAGATGATACCACATAGTTAAACTGTGTTTACTTAGGAGCATACTATCTAAGAAGAAGTACAGAAGTAATGCTTCATGAAAGACAAGCCTGGTGAAGGGATCCTCCTCCTTTTATGGACTGTACACAAATTAATATGATCATCCATAATCTTCACTAAATCACACAATCTACTACTGTTCAACATTATTATGATTAAATGAATAACTCACATCGTTGGCCCAGGATCCTCCAATGAGGAAGTTTCCTGGCATGGTGGGGGGACTGAAAGCCAGACAGCTGATGCTGTCATCTGGAGGTGAAGTCACTTCAACATCCTGTAGGACAAGACAGAAACATAAACAACACAGAAAAACATCACGCTGTAGTACAGGTGAAGGCACAGTTTTCAGTAAGCCATCATAACAATTTTTTTTTTTTTTTTTAAAACATGTCAAATGCTTTTGTCATTTACTCCGCTGGTTTACCTTCATGGGGTTATGGCTGTCTGTTGTTGCGTTTCCAAAGACACCGGTCCCTCCTGCTCCAAATCCGGAGGTTGTCCCAAATAAACTCATAGTACATTAACGTTATTCCTACGCCCGAGAGAGAGAGAGAAGACAGTGGCACGGTGTTACTTACACAATAGCAGACTACATTCTTCTGACTGCCGTCTTTAAGCATCAATATCATCAAAAGCCAGATAGTGGTAACGTTAACAGGTAACTCTCGTTCGCTGATGCAAACTGGGCGTAACGTTGAATCCAAATAAGGAGGGTAAGCAAATACTGCATGTGTATAACGCGAGGTAGCTAAAGCCACAGCTTCACACGACACTATTTTGCTACCAGTCCTTTATCATAACACTCATGTCAACCGACAGGACGATAGAAAACACGCTGGACAGCCAATATAAACGCTAACATTAACGTTAACAGTTAGCTAACGCTGCTAGCTTCTGAGTTATGTGCTAGCGGTTTCTAGTATGATAATATATGGGCATAAGCGTGTATGATAACGTTATTTAAAATACATTTGAGCGCATGTAACGTTACTACTATTAGTCATTATGCCGGTTAGAAAATAAACATGATACGGTAATTCACCGCTTGCTAACGTTAGCTAAATCAGTTTTGAGACTGTGGCAGTCACGTTAGTTTACGTTACTGGATTAAAACGTGTCTGAGCAACATTTTTAAACACCGTATTTAAACATTCTATAATCTGTAGAAACATCTCATAACTACATTACGATACATACCCCAAATATGTCAAATTATGGCTATAAACCGTAAGGCTGAAAATGCCCAAATAATTTGGCGCATCGAAAATGTGGCGCTAGTTCCTATGTGTGTCGCATTTTGGTGACGTTTTTGAGCCGGGTAAAGGCATGCAATGTCACGAGTAAACGCTTGGAGGCAGTGCATGACAGCAAGTGTCACTTTTACTCTTCAGGGAAGTAATTCAGAACTGTTGAACTGCTGAGTTAATTGTATGCACTTCGTCGATAGTTAGTGTAATTCAGTACAGGGGCAAGGTGTAAAAACTGTAGACTAGGTTACGATGGTTCCCAACCACCGACAAACTCATCCCCCGAGCACCCCCGTAGTCCGCTCCGTATGGCCTTTCATGAAAATGCACTATAGGCTACTATGGAGTGCATAACGTACCATCATGTAAGGTAGGTAACTACCTTTACTACCAAAATATTAGTAGTAATACAACAGTATAACATACTCAATTACAAGTCCTGCATTCAATATTTAACTAATGTAAAAGTCAAAATGTGTCTTATAAAAAATGTGTCAAAAGAAAAGGTATTCATTATGGAGAATGGCCACTTCAGAGTGTTACTATTTGGATTTAATTCATTAACGAGTAAGCCGTATTTGATTGTTGCAGAAAGAAAGAAGATTGAGCTATTTTTATCTACTTTATATGCCATGAATCTATAACAATTCAAAATATTTAATAAAATGATTGGGTGTTTTGAATGCAAGTAATCTGCAAAGTCAAATCTGCAGCTGTCAGATGAATGTAGTCAGCCTGAATGTAGTTGAGGAAATGTAGCTAACTAAGTATAGTAACTAAGTACAAGGGTTAAAATGTATACTACCATGGCCTACATTAGTAAAGGTACTTTTGTACTTTCTAACACTGGTAAGGCCTGTTATTTTTCTTCAAAGTTTGTGCCTGCATGGACATATAATCTCAATGAATCTGCCTCACTTTCCCTGAATTCCAGAGGTCATGTGTATAGAATAAGCATATTGCAGGACCAATTCGAACCCTTCACAGTTCCATCTCCTCATTCTCAATAATAGATCCAAATATAGACAAAACAAACCATGTTTCAGTACTTATCTGCTGTATGCAGTCAAATATGACACCCATTATGGTTGTACCTCCAGTGGGAGATGTAATTCATGACTCTTATTGGACTGAGTAAGTAGGCCTATACATTCAGCAAATATAATATGGCGCATGAATTAAATTAAGGGATACAGTACATCCTTGAGGCTGAAAAATGCCTGAGTGTGCAGCAGTTTCACAGTGGGGGTGCTATAGTGTAAAACCTCCTTCAGTTCTAATGCGTGGGATGATGAAGTGGCTGTCAATATATGAAATATGATGTATGATATGAATACATGAGGACCTGTTGGCATAAGAGTCCTTGAGCAAAACAGTTTTTTTAAGTCTTAAATAGTTACTTGTAATGTTTACAAATGTTAAAGGAAGGACTCTTGTTGTTTATATGAGTTTGCAGGGATGAGCCATAAAGTTTTTTCTTTGCTGGGGGAAAAAAAAACATCTCAAGTGCATAGTTGAAATTTGGTTGTGTGATTTTAGTTCATGTATGGCTATATATATATATATATATATATATATATATATATATATATATATATATATATATATATATATATATATATATATATATATACAAAACAGAAGGAGGAAAACAGAAAAGCACATTAGCAAAAGGCCATTTCAGTTCACGGCTATTACACATTATTTTCCTTCCTTGAGTTTTATGATCTGATCCAGTCACAGCTGTCCTCAAATCTCAGTAAAGCCACCCCCACCCCTGTTTACTCTCTATTAAAGTAGTCACAGTGGAGTGCTTTACACATTGTTGTAGTAATTCATTGGGGCTATTGGCAAGTCCGTTCATGCCTGTAGTGCTGATCACTCAAACCCCTCCACAATTAGGGTGGGCCTGAGTTTATTGTTTGAGTTCAAAGGTGTGTGTTGAAGAAGGGATTAGGGGATTTTCCCTCTTTACCTTTAAACTGATCTAAACTTTAAACAAGCGTTTTTTCCCCTTAGTGTTTTGAGTATCTCCATGTGCACAGCGTTGAGGCACTGCAGTGACAACAAATTCAAACTGTCCAGATCTGTTGCAATATAGATAGGATTTGGAAATAAGTACACGTGGCCTTTGGTGTTGAAGAGACCACCAGGGAAAATATGTGCTAATCAGATATTAAGTCCACTTTCATCAGTGGCCCAAAGGTCGTCTCCAAACAAAGGAAGCAGTGATGGGACACTTCGGTGTGAAAGGTCCACACCCCATCTAATTTATCTTATTACCAAGATAGAGAAGTCCACTTCATGATAGGACACTGACCTATTCTCACCTTACTTTTCTTTGACTTACCCCCACACACTCTCCCAATCTTTCCAGTCTTGGTTTGCATTCTAACCCCCCACCCCCCCTGCCCCTCCCCTGACACAACGCCTCTATAAAATTCATTCCCAAGTTGCCATCAGGGGAATGCACGGCTGTATCACACCAAGACAGTGCGCAACTATAGTTGATGAGGGAAGGGTATTCGGAGTTTATAGAAGGTAGTGTGTTTTACTCCTACCACAAGTAGGGGAACTCTTTAAGTAGGAAGCGCATCCCCAGTCTTATCTTTCAACTAGTTAGTGCTAGCCGCACGTAAAATGGTTAAAAGCGCCTTGGCGACGATACCAATCCTCCTGTCGTGGGGTTACTGCGTGTTGGCTACGCAGGTCGCCTTTGCCAACTTCTCCGTAGACAACGAAGTGCGCTCCAGCTTCATCCAGCGGCGGCTGCGGAGCCAAGAGCGCAGGGAGATGCAGCGGGAGATCCTCTCCATTCTGGGGCTGCCGCATCGTCCGCGTCCGCACGTCCACACCAAACACAACGCTGCCCCGATGTTCATGCTGGACCTGTACAATACCATCTCTACAGACGCACAGCCGCCCGGATACTCTTACTACAAGTCCGCTTTACCGACCCAAGTCTACCCCGTGGTGACCCCACAGGACAGCCGCTTCCTAGATGACGCAGACATGGTGATGAGTTTTGTCAATCTTGGTAAGTTTACAATTCGACTTTATAATGACACTTTTTGAAACATAAAATATTTACTTATATATATTTTAGTGTATATAAATGTTCACTACATGCTACTACAGGGACCTGGTTTACTGTGATAATGTTTTCATGAAGTAAAAAAAAAAAAAAAGAGTACTTGTAGGTTATGTTTTTCAGGGGGAGTCTCATCTCTGTTATCTGATTGAATAAACTTAAGATTCAATGTTTTTAATGCTTTCCATTTTGTGGTGAAGCCTTCCAAAGCCACTACAACAGAGTGCATTAGTTAAGTGTGTTTGAAAGCCATGTATCTCTTACATCCATTCAAAATCAGGCATTACGCATTCTGAGCTGTAAATGTTATGACAACATGTCTGTATCCGATTTCCCCAGAATCCCTTCAAAAGCTCTGGGGGAGAGGCTTAGCATGGCTTTGTTTCGCATGACTAGAAACTGAACGGGCATTTCTAAACCCCTAGGGAGGGAGAGACAAGTTGTCTAAGATGCAAACAGCATCTAAACACATGCTTTTGCTGCATAAATCTCTGTTAGTGCAGGTGCAGTGCATTCCTGCATGTGCGTGTCTGTTTGGAGGGTGCAAATCACATGGGTCACAGGTGGGAGTTGGGGCTTACTCAGACATTATTGAATTTATAGAAGGCAAATCCTGCCTTTGTTTCCCTTGGAGATCCTACGGCGGCTCTGGTATCACTATGGTGAAACAGCAGACCATGGTGCCTGTGGCTCTTATCCGGATGTGGTTACATCCAACACCTACCCGTGTCTTTTTTATGCCTCTCTCCGGCCTCAGGAGTAGGGTCATAGGTCAACCTAAAGAGATGAAGTGTGTTCATCTGAGATACGTCTCCAAAAAAACGCCAAAACCTTCCTGTCTGTTTGTATGCCTTTGAGATTGAACCGAAGCCTTTAAAACGAGGAGACATTTAGAGTTATTTTTTCAGCCCATGCATGTGTAGTTAATACAAAACATTTGGAGACTGTAAAACAAATCTGAAGCATAACATTTTATGTCCTCAGTCGTGAACCTTTCAGCTAATGAGATCTGGAAACATTGTTTCTGAAAACTCATAGCAGATTTATGTGGTTCCACATCTGAGAGTTTGATTATAAAGAGGAAGGAGGAAGAAAAGTGTGTATTATTTCTCTCTCTCTCTCGACCCCACTACCTCCTGTGCTGATGACTGGCTGAGTGTTTAGCTGGGGCTTCGACATTGTGCTGGAGTGACTCTTCTTGGTGGTCCCTGGATGATCGCTTCAAGACCAAACTGGATTATGGTATTTCCCCTCCAAAGACCAGCTTCCAGTGTGAGGGAGAGCTGCTGTAGGGCTGCCCATCCCCTTCACTCAGTGCTCCCAGGTATATCATGCAGGTAGACAGTGCATGGAACAATGATGTAGAGAAATATTGCATTTTAGATAAATCAGCCTCATTTACTCAGTATAAATGAAATGAATTATGGAAGAGGGAAAGGATTCAGAAAAGTTAAGGGGAACGATTCAACCCCTCTTTTTTCATCACAGACAGTATTTGAGATATTGTGTAGTCATTTTGAAAAGTCTACACACACATACAGTCTATCGCATCACTGCACACATGCTGATACATGCACATGGCTCCATATGTTTACTTCTGTTAGAATGCCAAACCACAGGTCGTACTTCAGCAGGAAGCATTCGTCTCATTGTCATGCAACATTACACACGGCAGCCGATATTGCACTGCACATAGCACATTGTAGTTCCTCTTGTACAATTGTTTATAAAGAAATACATTGAATGTAGTGCAGAGACCTGACTTCGCACTCAATCATATCTCAATCTGAAAGCGTGGACACATGCGTTATGTTATTTTGTTTTGTTGCATTGACCAAAACACACCGGCAGAGCATGGGAAAAGGCACACTGAACATAAATGTCACTGGCTTTCATTAAAGTAGAAAGAGTACAAAATGCTCTCCTAGCACTTGGAGCAATGACTGTGTTGCTGGAGAACAGAAGGTGTATTGTGTTTGAGAATAAGCGGGAAGAAATGTGTTTGTCTGCTAAACTAATCTGTAGGAAGCATAAGAAGATCATACTAAGAATTTCGTTTGCCCCACCAGAAAACCGCATTAACCTTCCTATTATTTATACATTTGTGTGCAAACTAATTCCTTTCTGACGATACACTTTAAGCCCACCTCTGTATTTTACATCTTGTGCAGAATTCAGTTCAGTAAATTTGGTTTGTCATCAATAAGCAGACATGGTGCTACATTCTGCAGCAAATATGTGTGCAGTCATGCAATATTTGCTAAGCAAAAGTCTTTAGGGTGGTTCTAGTAATCTGCAAGAAAAGGAAGCAATGCTGTCAATCTTGTCAACACATGCAGACATCCGTGGATTTGAAAAGGCAGTAAAAATTTTCCTTTTCATGACTATTTACATTGTAGATTCTCACTGAAGGCATCAAAACTATGAATGAACACATATGGAATTATGTACTTAACAAAAAGTGTGAAATACTGAAAACATGTCTATATTTTAGATTCTTCAAAGTAGCCACCCTTTGCTTTTTTATTAATAAGGGAAAAAATTCCACTAATTAACCCTGACAAAGCACACCTGTGAAGTGAAAACCATTTCAGGTGACTACCTCATGAAGCTCATTGAGAGAACACCAAGGGTTTGCAGAGTTATCAAAAAGCAAGCAAGGGTGGCTACTTTGAAGAATCGAAAATATAAGACATGTTTTCAGTTATTTCACACTTTTTTGTTAAGCACATAATTCCATATGTATTCATTCATAGTTTTGATGCCTTCAGTGAGAATCTACAATGTAAATAGTCATGAAAATAAAGAAACACATTGAATGAGAAGGTGTGTCCAAACTTTTGGCCTGTACTGTAATTGAATCAGTTGCAAATGAAAGTACTGATGCAGAGAATGACATAAATATATTATAAAAAATATTCACAAAGGTCATATTTGGGTAATTTTTTGAGTTCTGTTTTTGCACAGACATACATCTTTAAACCACCCATGCTGATATGTTGGAGAAAAAAAAAGATCCCATTTAGTATAAAATTGCAATAGGTTAATGATAGCTTCGTGGCTGTGTGGCCCTGCAGCGTCAGGAGTAATCTGAAGTGTTGAAATGCCTCCCAGAGGGAAGTTTGCATATCTGAGGTCTGATCTCTGCAGCTAATGGTCCCTAACGTAAACACACCGAGTCCTTACAAGCAATTATTGCTTTCATAAAAACACCCCTCGTTCCCTTCCAGCATTTAATTGCGGTCAAACAAATGACTAGCAGGGTTCAGAATGCACAGCTCTTAACGACGAACGGCTTGTGTGTGTGTTCTTGTGTCGTTAGAAATGTTTTTAGAAGACTGTGAGTCAGTGTGTGTGTGTGTGTGCGCTCTTTTGTGAAACATAATAATAAATCAGTTTCTAGTGTTGAGGTGCTGTGTGTATGGTTGCCTGTGCACTGAAACAATAGTGGACCATCAGTAGGAAGGCTGATGTCATGATGATGTCATGATGTGTGCCAGTGGGCAGGATGTGTTTAAGGTGACTAATCGCTGCTCCGCTCTGCACACCTTCACCAGAGACCTCCACTGCTCTTTCCAAGGACAAACACATTGGCTAACGCTGTAAAAACACGACACTGAAAAGCTCCAGGAAGCTTCGGGGTCCTTCTGACCGCCGTTCTTCTGGAAAGTCTGAGTGTTGGAGAGACTCAGCTGGCTCGGGGCGGATCGGAAACCATCAGCTACTGTTGCTTTACTTTAGCCTCTACAATCAGAATGAAATCACTGGATACACGGTGATACACGACAAAATGATCAGGCAGGTGTGGGTGGTACAGACTCTGGTAGTTAAGTCACACATGGATTTGTGGGTCTCTCCATACTTTACGTGAGTGTGTTTGTAAAAGCACACTGGCAGCTGTGGTTTTCCGGGCTGTGCCTTAACAGGCCTTTTCTTGTGGTCAGCACATGTGTGCAATTTAAACAGGGAGCCAAACTGAGCCCTGAGAATGTTTTTTCTCCCCCACATTGGCACGTATGGCAGACTTAAGTGATGTTTAGATCAATCACTTTACTCATGGAAGCAGGATTTTTCCTATTTCTGACACAGTGCTTCCGAGATGTGGGCACACATCAGAGCAACGTTTGATTTGGCAACAGTTTTGACGGATATGCAACCACCGACCGGTTTACCATCTGATTATACTCACAGTGGTTTGCCTTTTTTACTCAGCAGTATTATTTCACTGTGTGTATGTGTGTCAGCTGACGCAGACAGCCATAAACAATCTATCACCTCTATTGCTTTCTCTTTTTTTTCTCTCTTTTCCTGATAGTTGATCAGGATCAGGATCAGGATCTATTGTACCAGCAGCACAGAAGAGAATTTCGATTTGACCTTTCCCGTATTCCAGAGGGAGAGGCCGTCACAGCAGCAGAGTTTAGGATTTATAAAGATTTCATCCAGGAGCGCTACGAGAATGAGACATTCAGAGTCAGTGTATACCAGGTCCTGCAGGAACCTCCAGACAGGTATGGGTGTTTTCTTTCCTGCTCCTGCACATCTCAAATTTCAGATAAGACAAAACTGTTGCTTTTTTTGTTGTTGCTTTATCCTGTTTTCATCAGCTCGATCTTTTCAGTAGAGTTTCACATTTAGGAATCATTTCAAATTACAAATTTAAAAAAAAGTATTTCCTCACGTACCCTGCATTGTCTCTGGTTTATTTTGTTAGGGTTTTGAGATATCTGTCTGATTTCTGCCACCACCCCCAATACAATGGAGGTGAACGTAAATTCATTGTGGTGAAAATATAATTTGCAGCTCTCTGAAGTTGCAGTTTGGACCAGCGGTGCAACAAGCTAAATGTCACCATGCTAACATTCTCAATTCAATTGCGAACACAGTCACAGCTATCACTCATGGCATCACACCCCCTTTTTATAGCATCAAATAACTAATTTAAACCAAACTTATCAGCATGATAATAATTGCCTAAAATGACAGTTACCGTCTTAGTTTGGCCCATGTCCCATCCGCTAACATGGAGGAAGCGGAATATATGACCTATACCGCAGCCAGCCACCAGGGGGTGATCGAGATGTTTTGGCTTCACTTTTGGGCGCTGTCATGTTGTCCATCTTTATATATGTTTAGAACGTAATATGTTTACCACCTTAGTTTAGTGTGTTAGCATGCTAACAGCAAATTAGCACTCGGTTTTGCAGGTATTCAGTCATAAACCAAAATGTTGGATAGATACAAATAAAATAAATGAATGAAATGAATGTCTCTATTTCATGGCAATCCATCATCATGGAAACATAAATGATTGTGTACAAAATTATATGGCAAGCCATCCAACTGTTGTTGAGATATTTCGGTGGTTAACTGCAAAGTGGTTAACTGCCAGAGCCACGCTGCTAGCGTAGCTAAAAATGTGACTTTTCACAAACAGTGTCTCTGTTTCTGGATAATCCCCAGAACACACTGTCAACAATTTTCATAGTAACTATTTCTTCAGTAGAAATTAGTTCCTAAGATTTGCTGCTGTCATATATGTAATTTTTCAGTATTTATATATATCTATACTCTACTATTCGCATTGCCAGATCTACCTCCACAGCGCTGCCGAGGAGGGTCTAGGTGCCGCTGCAAAATAGCCTCGGGAAGGAACTTGTTTTGGTGGAACGTGTGTACATTCAAAAGTTGTTGATTCAACAGATTTACGTTAACGTTACCGTTAGGGTTAGCATAGCAAGCTAGCGATTTTTAAAAACATTTCAATTACAAATATAGTTGCAAATATGTATGTTCAGGACTGTGTAGAGCACAAAACAAGACTTTTGTAATTTTTAAATCAATTCTTTAAGCCGAAAATACTTACATTTATGGGTCTCTCTTGTCGACCTGGCAGCCATGTTCCTTGTTGCGCAACGTATCTGTATACCCCTGGCTGGCCCTGGGCTACCCAAGTGAGCTCGCGTCCTTACTTGGTCGGAAGGGACCTCTGGCCCTTGCCCTATGCCCTATCCCTTGATCAAGACGAGTATTGGGACAGCACTAGCTCTCACGTGAACGCGCACAACAAGGGTTAAGACAAAGGGTTAGGGATAAGGGGAGGATTGGGATTCAGCCTTACCCTGCAGAGATCTGAGCGGTAGTCCTCATAAATCGAACAGAGTTTAGAATGCCAGCACAAAGGAAGCAGAAGGTGTTGGACATTTGGTCGAAAATGAAGGACATGAACAACCTGAACAATCCCCGAAATGAAACCACTGTGAGCACTTACCAATGAAATTCCATTCGCCTCGGTGGCGCTGTTGTGTTGACAGATACCTCAAAACCCGGATATACATAACCAAGCCTATCTGCATGGCTAGAAAGCGAGATGTTTTTTTTTTTATTTGGGTGAACTGACCCGTCCAAAGCATTTTTTAAATGAATCTTCATAGCAGCTGGTTTCATTGCTATACACAGTATGATCATCCTCTTGTGCTAGTGACATAATAGGAGTAGTGTGGTTGATTTTGAACAAACAGACCTAATGCCACTGTGTGTTTTCCTGTTCCGGTTGTTGGGCTGCTGTACGTGAACACTCGATTCTGCCTGCTTCGGCCCGTGTCTGTTTACATTTCCTCACAGGTTATTTCTGCTGATGTTAGTGCACCAAAGCTGTTTACACAGACATTAGTGTCAGTTATAGAAACACAGTCAGAACAGGACAGTCCCCAGGAGACCTGCATTTATAACTCCCAGCTCCAACCACAAATAACACTCTCAACCCTCAAGACGTCAATTTACTCTCATTCTCTTACACAGGTGGTTATTCCTCCGTGTTTCGGTCTGTCGGACTGGCTGTAGCTCTGTTTTGTCTGTCAGCCTGCTAGCCTCTGTTAGTCTGACACTGTTTTCTTGTTTCAAACCACACCTGAAATTGGATAACAACATGACAGATTATCCGTTTGTAGAATAATTAGACCCCACACATCCCCCTTCTTTCACACAAATCAAAGTTCTATACTATGAGCTCTCAGCAGAAGGAATCATGTGCAGGCAGTAGATTTAAGCTCTTCACCGGTGACAGTGGGGCTGACGATGGTGTTAACGGCAACATCATTGTCATTCACAGACCCACAAAGGCTACCCCACACACACAGACGAGCAGGGGGCAGGACCAAAGGCAGACGTCTGCCTGAGGGTCTAAAACTCAGTGTGTAAATAAAGCTATTGTCTGTTAAAATCTGCCCTTAAGACGGCACATATCAGCATAGTTTTCTTCTATGATGTTGAGAGTGCTCCTTTGATAATGGCTGTTGGTTGTTGTGGGTGGATACATGTTTCAGGGTGTTACTTGATGACACCAACTTGCCCTGGATGTTTAGGTCGCTACATATCGTATTGAGGCTGAAATGATGAAAAATCTTCTTTAAAATATTTATATTAATTTGTTGCTCCTATTTTTATTAGTAAGGCATCTTTCCATTAACTGTTTGCGCCTTCTTGCACAATATAGTGCATTATTATTTGTTGTTCTGATTTTCCCATTTATTTATCCTAGTTTAGTGTATTTACAGTGCAGTCAGAAATAAGGACAGTGACACATTTTCTGTTGGCTCTGTACTCCAGCACAAATTTGATTTGAAATGAAACAATGGCAATGAGATTAGTTGTGTGTCAGCTTTAATTTAAAGTTCTTCATATTCACATCTGAACAATGTAGGAACTATAGCTCCATTTTTATATAATTCAACAGTTTAAGGTGACAGCATAATTAGACAGTTTACCATACTTAATCATGTTTTATGTTTGGTTCCTTTGAAGTCACTGACTTAAATTTACAACCCACATACAGTACATCAACTATGTAACCTTATTAATTAATTAAATAATTAAAAATAATTTCTTATTTCTTGCCTTCAGTCTGGTCTTCAGCAAATGAAATCTATTCTCAGTTGGACTGAGTGTCTGACTTGGCTTATCAACAAAATTCCACTGTGTGGCCATAAAACCTCTTAGTTGCCTTTCATGTATTTTTTTTCCTGTTGAAATATCTTAGAATTGGGGGAATATGTATAAAAAAGGGTTACGATTCCCACACTGTTCCCAGAATATCGATATAAACACCTTCAAACACAGGGCCGAAAATATTAGCACTTTAACCTTAAAGACATTCTTTAATTTGAAACCCAATGTGCTGCCATATTTTGTCAAAACAACATAAAACAAGTTGTCCTAATACTTTTTGACTTTCTTCCTGCGCTGTAGCTATTACAGGACCACACATGTAGTTTTGCTTCTTTTTTTTTTGCCTATTAATAACATATTTTATATAACTTGCATGACAGCCAACCATTTTCCTAAGCATACCACACACTAGTTAGTTTTTCTTTTCATAGATCCCAGACTAGATCCCGCTTACCGTTAATTTCAGGAATGAAAATCAATTTTCATAAACAAGAGATGTGTAACAAATCACAGTAGACATTTCATCACCATAGAATTTTGCAAAAACACATTTGCAAGGAGTGATTTGAAAGTCTTTGATGGTTAATCTGAGGAAAATTTAATTTCAAAATATTTCAGTCTGCAGCCAAAACACTGAAAACCTACTGTATGCGTTTAGCCTTGAAATGCCTTCAATTCAATGACGTACTGTCCTCTCCTCAGTGAAGTGGAGCTCTTGCTGCTGTACCAACGAGAAGTGTGGGCTGCAGAGGAGGGCTGGCTGGTCTTTGACCTGACCGGCACCAGTAATCTCTGGTTGGTCAACCCTGAGCAGAACCTTGGCCTGCACCTGGTCCTGGAAGACAGCCACGGTCAGTCACTGTCATACACTAACTAACACAGGGAGTGATCCATAACAGCAACAGCAGCAAGAATACAGTCTTTGTCTGTAGTAATGCTTTAATGTTCTTTTAATCCTATGGGGAAAAGGACCACCACATAATGAGTAAATATGTGTAGAGGGTTCTTACAGAGTTCAAGTAATGATTGTGGTTGTTGTGGTCATATTAGAACTGTGTACCGCGATGAACAAATTATTGTTTCGTAGAGACTTAGATGTGAGTTATTGTCATCTTCAGTGGTCGGTTGAGACTCATTCTTTTTGTTCCCCCTTGCCTCCCCCTGTAGGCCAGAGGAGGAACCCCCGGCTGGCGGGGATGGTGACAGGCGGCGGACCTCAGGACAAGCAGCCCTTCATGGTTGCCTTTTTCAAAGCCAATGAGGTGCGCTTCCGCAGCATCCGCTCTGCCCACAAGGGGCGCCAGTCTAACCGCTCCAAACCCCAGAAGACTGTCCAAGATGCACTAAAGGCAGTGGAGGCTGCAACAGGTGCCCGAACCATTACAAAACCTCACCATCATTGACCCTTGTCATGGTTTTAATGTCTTTGACTTACTGGCCTTGTGTGTACTCATACTTGCATGTTTTCAATTTCAGATCACCTTGGCATCACCAAAGAGGGATGTAAAAAGCATGAGCTGTATGTCAGTTTCAGAGATTTGGGATGGCAGGTATATATTTCAGAACTGTAATTTTTATCTCATTTTAATATAATTTCACTTGATTTTATGCCCAAAAGGGACAATTAACTGACCAGTAGTTTTACTCTGACCAGGACTGGATTATAGCTCCAGAGGGCTATGCAGCGTACTACTGCGAGGGAGAATGCGCCTTCCCTCTCAACTCCTACATGAATGCCACCAATCACGCCATCGTACAAACTCTGGTAAGTCCCCAAGCAGCCTCTGATGACTGGCACCTTTACATCAACCTCCACTTCCTGTAAGGATTGATGATTTAAGCTTCTTCTAACTACAGGTGCACTTTATCAACCCGGACACGGTGCCCAAGCCCTGCTGTGCCCCTACCCAGCTCCACGGCATCTCAGTGCTCTACTTTGACGACAGCTCCAATGTCATCCTCAAGAAGTACCGCAACATGGTGGTCAGAGCCTGTGGCTGCCACTGACCGCTCGAAACCCCCTCCTGTGAGTTCTGCAATGATGGAGGGACACTTCAAAAAAGGCAGAAGTGAAGGAAGTGAAGGAACCAGAGACAAGAGATGATTGACTGGTTGGTCATCAAGGAGCTTCTGCCACAGAACGAGCTTTAATCTGGCGTACTGTTTTCCTGAGCAGCAGCTGAGCCTCCCATGCAGTATTAACCACTACCACAAACCAATTAGAACCATTGGCAACGGAGAAAGGTTGAACAAAGTTTGAGTACAAAAAGTGCACTAAAAGGACTCCGAACATTGTTGAGTTACCTCACATACTCAAATAAAACATTCAGTGCTAGAAACAGAGAAGTAAAAAGTTACTACTGGTATTTTTCCCTAATGTTCAACACATATCTATCTGCATTTGAATTCAGGCATTGACCATCAGGCATCAGAATATATAAAATATTGCCTGGGTTTGGATCTGCATTTGGTAACTGATTTCACAGCTCATAAAACTTTAAATCTCCATCTTCCTGTTGAACCAATACACCTTTTGTTTTGGAACAGCTGCATGAACTTATGTCTGATGAGGACTTTCTGTACTGGCGTTGAACTGGTTGTTCAGCAGGCCATTTAAAACTGGTCAGGTGTAAAATATGTGGCAACTCACGTGTGTGCCGCTGATGTAGAGGAGCTCAATGAAGAATGGCAGCTAAAAACTGTTAGCAGTGTGGGACTGAAATGCCTGCCTATAGTTTCCTGGTGCAGACATACTGTATATCACCAGGCCTGTGAGAGGCATGCGATCTGCAAGATGCCAGTGAATCATCTTCATGAATCAGGGTGTGCACCATCGCCCCGACTGCAGCTGCCTTCTGGTGTCAGACCAGAGCTGCAGGTGGGCAAAGGAAAGCTGTAATTTTATTTTGTCAGAATAAAGTAGTTGAATAAATGGAAACTATAAAAAAAGAAGCAGGTGTGTGTGTGTGTGTGTGTGTGTGTGTTTTTTTTTTTTTTTACCTCATTTGGCTTTAAAGGCCCCATGGCATGAAAATTTCACTTTATGAAGTTTTTTAACATGAATATGCATTCCCCCAGCCTGCCTATGGTCCCCCAGTGGCTAGAAATGGTGATAGGTGTAAACCGAGCCCTGGGTATCCTGCTCTGCCTTTGAGAAAATGAAAGCTCAGATGGGCCGATCTGGAATCTTCTCCTTATGAGGTCATAAGGAGCAAGGTTACCTCCCCTTTCTCTGCTTTGCCCGCCCAGAGAATTTGGCCCACCCATGAGAGAGAGAGAGACATCATGGCTTTCAAACAAGCAAAGTGGCAGTTGGTCAAGGCCACACCCCCACCCTGCACCTTGCCCCCCCTCTCTCCTCCTCAATAGCTACAGACACAGAAATGGCACATCCTAAGGAAAGCTCATTGTGGGACTGGCTCTAGTGGCTGTAATTCTGCACCAAGGCTGAATTTCAGGAAAGAGACTTCAGATACACTATTAGGGGACCACTAAGGTCTATATAAAAGAGACTTCAGATACAGTATTAGGGGACCACTAAGGTCTATATAAAAGAGACTACAGATAAAGTATTAGGGGACCACTAAGGTCTATATAAAAGCATCCAAAGAGCACCATGTCATTGGACCTTTAATAATGTTTGTTAGAGTGGCATTCAACACACATTTGGCTAGTTATTTGATGTTTTTGTGAGTTATTAATGGGTTTTGGAGATTTATGTGAAAACAATATGCAAATAACTTAACACATTTATTTAACAGTGAGATAACTTTTTCACAAAGTAAAGACCCAATCTGTGTGTACAGCACCTTATCTGCCCTAACTGTGACATCATAGTTGAGTCCACATGGTCTGCATTTTCATTTTGTACAATTTAATTGTTCGTCAAAATGTGGGCCATGTATACTCAGGAGGAAACCATGTTTTGGTGCTGACATTTAGCACTGTACACCAATCACAGATTGTGCTTTTAAAGTACTTGAACGGCACAAGCATCTCCACTCTTGACAATGGAACAGGCATTTAAAAAAAGAGCTTCAGTACAAAAGCAAAGCAGTTATATACTGTAACAACCAGGCAAATAAAGGCATTCACACTGACATTTACCAAGAAGCTGAGAGCTTCCAACAGTAGAATATTACAACACAGCCCACACACAAACTCACCGATTATCACTATCACCTTGAATATAAAATAGAGGTAGAAGCGTAAAACATAATCCTACTGATGCAATCAAAAGTGGTGTTGACTGTCAATGTGAAAGGTCACTCTCAATCATTTAAAAAAAAAAAGGTTTCTGGCATTAAGGATATACAGTAATTTGGAATGAAACCTATCGTTTTATAATCGTAAAGAAGTCTTACATAATGTAAGACAGGAAAGATATAACTAGAAACGATATGATCATCAGCAGTAAAGGACCTGAGGGAGTATTTTTCTGTGCTTTTCAAGGAACGTGGGCCGATTTTGTCAGAACTGCTTGAAAAAATGTGAACTCTCGCTTTAAAACTTCCCCAGATCTTCCTCAGATTCACTGTCGCAGAAGCAGCTCCCTGTGGCAACATATATGTACACTTTGGTTCTCCAATTTCACACAAGTAAGATCTGAATTCTGTGTTATCATAGACTTTGATCAGGCTCACAGCAAATGTAATGTTTAACTCAACTCACATAGTCAGTGTTTGATCCCTGACTTACCTTGACAAATATGCTAATTTAAGTTTACCTCTGGGGGAATCCTGAGAGTTCGTCCTATCTATCCTCTTTCACTCCTTAGATACAATTGAAAAAACGACAGTCAAGCACAGAAATATAATTCAGGAGGTAGAAAGACAGCAGATATAGGCTGACAATAGCAGAGCTTAAAAGAGATTGACATGCTCCCTGTCCTTTAAACAGCAAGCCTCCCCACACTACATGCAGTTACTCCTTGGACCTCTCAACTAAGGGGCCGAATAGTGTCTCCTGCGGACTGCCTCTGCCTCCTTCTTCTGCCCCCATGCTTGCCGCTCTGGCCCTAGGGGAATCTGGGGTTGTGGTGCCTCTAAAGACTCACACCCTCCCTCTGACTTACTGGGTGAGGTTTTTGGCTCCAGGGTGGCCGACGCTGGAGGCTGGGGGGCTGAGATAGGGGTGAGAGCCAGGCAGACGTCCCCAACACTGAGCTGGCGGCAATGCAGGCCACAGAGACGGGCAGTCCTCTGAGGGCTGCAGGAGGACCAGCCTCTCCCACGCACAAAGAAGGGGTACTCCACATAGACGTCCACCAACTCCTGGAGGAGGATGATACATATGTACAGGAAGATTAGACACCAAAATGCAGCATACGTAGTGTTCACTAGGGGGTGCTACTGTTCCAGTTTGAAGAACCTTTAAAAAAGACGAAGTATTTATCTGAAGCATGCAATACATTCAGTAGAGACCTTTGATGAAAGCAGGCTTGTAATGATGAGCTATTTGCACAGTTAACACCATTATCCCTGACCTATAACTGAATGGTTGATGTCATTTTACCACATGCCAAACCCAAAGATAGGTTAAGGTCCTGCCATAATGATTAAATATAGCTATTTTGGAAATTTTATTTGAAATTTTGACCCTATGAGTCAAGTGGCTTTGATGTTATTATAAAACATGTCAAATTACCTGTATGATACAAGCTTTGTTTGTAGAAAAATGAAACAATCCCAGCGAAATCTGAGAGGTGGAATGCATTACTGTCTGTCACAGTTTTTTCTTTTTTTAAATACTAGGATTGTTGGCATCAGCACTTTCATTTCTACCAAAGACATTCAACTTTGACATGATCACATAATATAGTTTCAGTTTTTACAAAGGCTGCTTTATTTCCCAAAGCAGCTGGCTGGGTACTGTAGATTTTAGCAAACGTTACTGAAACCAAACTAGGTGGTGCAGTTGGGGACTATTTTCAGCAGTGGATTAATACAAATTTTGTGTGCTAGTATTTTATGGCACCAGGACATTGTATGTGGGAGTGTCCATTTTCATTGTCGTTTAGTTCAACGGTGTGGCTAATTTATCTATTTTAATAGTTTTTGGACAATAGAGCTCTATGGCTCAGAGGAATAAGATACATCAAGCTTTGGCTAAACAGACAATACTTGTTAGTAAGATTCTTTGTTGGTTTTGGTATTTTAATTAAAAACATTTTTTTTTACAATAGATAAATGTCATCACAGCCTTATTCTTTAACATGTAATAGTAAAGACTAAAGGCATTTTCTAAAGGAAGAATTTGAGAGGATTTAAGAATTTGTAGAATGTATCTTAACCCCATTTAAACAGTAGTATTTAAAGTGCCCATATTATGAAAAAAACACTTTTTCTGGTATTTGGGGTGTTATTTTGTGTCTCTGGTGCTTCCACACGCATACAAACTTTGCAAAAAAAACCATCCATGCTGTTTTGAGTGAGATACGGTTTCTGAATGTGTCCTGCCTTCAGTCTGCACGGCTTTCTACGTCACTAGCCGAAACGAGGGGCCTAGGGGGCTAACCGTTAGCATGCTAGCTCGTTCGAATTCACCCTAATATACAAAATAAATTGTATAGAACTACTTACATGTCCCTGTTCTGCAGGTATTCCACACAAAGTTGGAAGTGCGCCCTCGTTTAGAAGAAGTCTCCCAGCTAATCCTGCCTCGTACAGGCCGAAGTTGGAGAAACAGCTAGCTAGCTCATGTAATCCTTACCTAGCTACTACGCATGTGCGACTGACAACAAAGATATTACAGAAGTTGAGATGTCTCACTCTGTAGCTAAAACAGAGACCTGACACAGGGTGAAAAGAGGAGCTGCAGCAATGTGCAGTACAACAAAAATATGGTGTTATGGGAGATTGTACCACATCTCCCATATTACCTGAATGCAACGTTTGGTCGATATAATGCGTAAGAAAAAAAATGCCAGCTACATGTGAAGGGTCTGTTGTGAATGGTGAATACTACAATGTGATTTTCCTTCACCTGGGACGGCTGGTCGTGAAGCAGGATAAGGAGCCGCGAAATGGTGGCGGAGGAGGCCGAAGGAGAGATGCTTTGCACCGTGCAGCAGCTCAGGCGCAGGTCTGGACAGGCCAGTGATCCCAGCAGGAAGTCTTCCGTCTGCAGGTGTTCCACCCTCCTCAGCCGCCCGTCTCTGAGCTCGATCAGAGAGCCTGCCACAAAGTGAGGGAGCAGCCAGGGAAAGTGGTTAGGAGAGGAAGAGGAGGAAGAAGCCTGCTCAGAAGAGGGCAGAGCAGGAGATCTGGATGCGTCCTCCTTCATGGAGGTGTATGTGTTGCTTGAGTTGTCGTCAGGGGAAACTCTTATGAAGGAATGTCCAGAAGTGGGATGTTTGACACCCTTTGCTGATTTGTGCAACGCATCATATTGCATTTTAAGGTCCTCATGCGAAGAGTGAGGTAGGCATGTGCTCAAAGATGGAGGACTTGCTTTTTCAACCCTGGGGAAATGCTCAGCTTTTATGTCTCTTCTCTTCACATATGGTCCTTTATTCCTCACATTGCTCTGCCTCTCTGTGTTTAAACTCTTGTCCCTTAATGTCTTGAGCTGCTCCCAGCCATACCCTCCACCCACCCTTTGGAAACCTTCAGTGACCAAGGAGACTGGGCTGAATCTGGAGGGATGGTGTGGATGGCCCAGGTGGAGTGCGGGTGTGTCGGACGAGTGGCCGTGGTGCTGATAGTAGTGAGAAAAAGCCCATGCAGGGTGCAGGGGGTTGAACTCTCGCCACTCTGCCAGGCCATGATGATCCCTGAACGCAGAGAGGTTGTGAGGTTTGGACCTGGCGGATGAGTGAGTCTGCATCCAGGGCTGGTACAGTGCAGGAACCCGTCTCGGTACGGGCTGGAAAGGGCCTGTGTGCTTTGTTTTAAACTCACTGTGGCTCTTGTAAGGGTAGGGTGCCTTGAATGTTGCAGCATCACAGTGCTGCTGCTGCTGCTGCTGCTGTGGTGAGCTCGGTCTTTGGTCCCTCTTTTTGAGTGGGAGTCTGTCCCTGTCTGGGACTAGAGCTGGGTTTGGTGTGAAGCTCATTGGCTCACGCTGCCTGTCACTCACACTGGCACTGCATGCCCCCCTGCAGAAGTTGAGGAGGTGTTGTGGTCATGTGACACAGACTACAGTCTTCTGGCAAGCGCTGCGGAGAGTTAGGTCCAAGGTCGTCACGATCTATGAAGTAGAAGAAACAAATATCGGTGCACTTAATATCCTTGCAAACAAGGCGTCAAGCGAGAAAATCAATTGAGTTTCTGTTTAGACTCTCTCTTTCTCTGTCTGTCACTTTCTCTCTCTTGATAAATGACATAACTTTCTCCACGCCAACCACCAACTGCCACACTGAAGGGGTTTAGTTTGATGGACAAGTCCTTTGTGAAAAAAAAAAAAAGTTACTATGGTTACAAAGTACTGTACTGCACAGTGTGGCTGTGAAGGAATGGACATAATTTGACACAACAATGCAAAGTTTGGGGGGTAATTAGAGGTTAGCTTTGATCACGACATTAATGATATAATTTAATCCAGTTTTCATGGTGACATTTTCCAATAGAAACAAAGGGAAGTGTGTGTATTCAGTGACTGAATAGGTCCAGAATGTTAAACCCTGCATCTTTCTTGTGGGACTGAAGTGCTCTCCAACACCTTAAGCTATAGAAACCCCATCATCCTCCTTACATGCATGCACAATAGTGAATCAGTTCGTAAAGGGGGGCTAATATAAGCACCTTGTGGCTACACACACGTGCACGCACGCACACACACACACGCACACAGGCATGCACAAACAGTTTCTGCCCTATCCAATGACTGCAGACACATTACAGTATTTATACAAAGTGATGCAGAGAAGTAAAGAGCAGTGCAGGAGTTTTACAGCCTGTCAATGCAAAGCTCATCTCAATGCCCTGTATTATGTCATCATCATAGCTGAGCACCACCGCTGAATGGACCTCTTTCACTCTGCCCGAAAGGCATGTCTATGATATGTGCTGTTTTTTATCGTGTGTGTGTGTGTGGGATCAGACAACACCCTCACACTGTCATTCCTGTGCCAGCACTCAGCATTATACCATGACACATATATAGATAAGTATTTGTCAGCTAAGTGCCTGCAGTAAAAATGTAAATTCATTCAAAAAGCATCGAGGTTCGAGGGCTGCTTACTCACAGTAAACTGACACACAGGTATGATTAGATCATAACGCAAACAGGCCATCACTGTAGTGTTATCCAGGCAGAATAACCTTATAGGGTGATCAGTTTGCCACAGTTCAAAAATGAAATGTATACACAGCAGTCTTTGATGTGTTTTTTTTGGTGCCATCGTGATAACAATAATCTGCAATGAGGACAGGATCATTTGCATATCAGTAGTGACTAGGTCAGCTTGATGTTTCTATCTATGGAGCTGTAGCGCAACACAACAAAATGTAACCTCTGGTTCTGAATCCCACAGACCACAAAGAGTTCCTCAAACACGCATTCAGAGTCAAACCAATGCTTATATTGGTTGGCTCTCTCGGTAGACTTAAAGACAAGAACATACTACATACATCTAGACAAACTGGTTTTAAGAGAAGCTTCATGTTTGGAGATTTACTTACTCGTTCCTCCATCCATCCATCCATCCGTCCCTCTGTTTGACCCATCGTCACAAAGCGTGTCCATCCATGTTCACAGACGCTCCACATGCACCTGTGTGAGCAGAATGATCAGACGCATCCAGACAAGCTCAACAGACTGTCTATCAGACACGCTCTCCTCCCTTTCTCTTCTCCTCTCTCTCTCTCTCTTCCCTCCTACTTGCTCTTACATTTTTACACTCCCACTCTACTCAGTCAGTCCTGTTAACCTTTCTCAGACAAATTTTATGTCTCTCCCTCTCCCTCTCTTACTTTCTTTCTCTTTCTCTCTCTCTCTCTCGCAATCTCTCACATCTGAACTTGTCCACCCTGTGCTTGCTGCAGAGTAGCACTCGCTGCCTCTCTTCCTTTTGTAATCACACTCCTCTTCTTCCTCTCTTCATATTCCACACACTCTCTCCTTTGCTCCGTAGCTCTCTGTTGTTGGGTGTATAATTAGACATGAGACTGCTGTGCAACTCCTCAGCTGATGGTAGGCGTATAAATGCCTGATGGCTTTGGCGCTTTGCCTGGTGTAGTGAGGGTGGGAAACCGTTGCTTTAGACTACAGCGTGGACACACACAAGGAAAGAAAAAGGGCGATTGCAGGAAAGAAATCTTGCTATCACATCTGGCACATTTGATAGCATGTAGCCCTCACTGATAATTTCTCACCTCAGTGGGAAGACTAATAATGTTTCATTCTGAATGAGCGAGAGACGCCAAACCGATGACTGCTTTATAAATGGCCAGTAATTGCTTTCAAGCAGTGTTCAAAGGTCAACCTTAAGAACTAAAGCCAACCCACTGCAGAAAAAGAAGGCCTTTTATGGATGTGCAGACAACATAAACCAATGACCCCCTCACCCACGCCCTGATGCCTGCTTGCTTTCTATACATGTTTCGTCTCTTTCTTCTTGCTTGCGTTCCTTTTATCTCATTTTAAAACACAAGAAAAAGAGGACTTGGCTTTTGCTTGACGGCTGCTTTAAGCAGCCCAATTCTCAGCTATTGATTTTGCACGGCCTCAGCAGGTGAACCCCCAGTCATGAGAATGCCCACACGTAATCTACTTTGAGGTGGAGAGGATTTCTCACTTTGAGTCACATCATGCTTTCTCTGCCCACTCTCTCTCTCTCTCTTTCTGTTTTCTCTCTGTCTTTTTTGTCCTCAGATGTACACACACACACACACACACACACACACACACACACACACACACACAAAAAAACAAAAAAAAAACAAACAAAAAAAAAAAAAAAAAAAAAAAAAAAAAAACACACACACACAAACACCGCCACACACACACTACACGCACAAACACACACACAGACAGACACACACACTCACACACACTGGAGAAAATTCGCAGCATATTTAGGCTAAACTACCACAACCACTGACATTTGCAAAGAGTGTGTGTTTATTGATAGAAATCACCAGTCACTCCCACCACTTCCCAACTGCTACATTACAGTCTGTATTTGAAGTTTCACTTTTCAGCCTGGCACAGTGTGAGTTTCAGTAGTGAAAGTTTCCGTGCTTAGGCACATAAGCATATAAAGGTGTGTTAATAATGTGTTACCTTATGTGAGGAACTATGGACCATGGTATTTGTATGAGTAGTAAGTATTATATAAGTATAAGTATAAGTATTATATAAATAAAGAAATAATTCATTCTTAAGAAGAAATTATCAAATCTATAGCGGATGATAAACAAGTTAGCGCACTTTGTGCTGATTCTTACACACAGATTCTTGTAATGACTCACAACAGCAGCTTTTCCTGCTTGCAGCTGAGGCAAGGCACTAATATTAAAAAGCTTATCTCAAATGCAGATGCAGTGTTTTGGAAAAAAAAAAAAAAAGAGGCAATGATGTAATGATGCTTTGTAAAGCCTCTGCATGCAAACATTGTGTAATCAGCAAGTCAAGCTTAGAAGAACTGGAAATGTCATCTGTTGTCCACTAGATGGTGTCGAGGACACACCGACTGTCAGATATTATGCTGTGGTCTGACAGTACATTTTCATACAATGTGAATATAACCTATTTTTTTTCTCATCATTTTTGAGGAAGGTTTTCAACAGCCAAATCTGAGTTTTGTTTGGTTGCTTTTAGTATTTTATTGATTTATCAATGATTCATTTTTCAATGACAGGAAATGACCTTTCTTTCATGTCATTCTCCCTTCATCAGAATCATCAGAATTAGAATACTTTAACAATTTCCCAGAGAGAATCCATACAGTATTCTGATTCTGATTCTGATGAAGTGGGAGAGAGAGAGAGAGAGAGAGAGAGATGGGGAATGACAATTATGCAACAAAGCTCTCTGGCCGGACTGGGGATGTTGCAGTACACTATCAACACCTTAAACCTCGAGGCCACCAGAGCAGCCCTACCTTAGTTTGTTAAAAACAATGATAAGAAATGACTAATTAAGAAACATATGTCAATTTCTACACCGCAAGTCTTAATGCTTAATTTGGATTTTTTGCTCAGAATCGATTTTTTGTTTGGCTGTTCACATTACCTTTTAAAATGTGGCCTATATCAGACTCCAGTGTGAACTGTTTGCGGTTTCGAACTGAGCCGCATGTGCAAAAGAATAATAACAATCACATCAGACGCTGTTACACTAAAGTTAGGGAGGTTATGGGGGAAGTAAGCATTTTCGCTTTTATTTCAAAATGTTTGTGTATGGCAGCCGTAACATTAATGAGCAGGTGCTGAGGAGGAGAAGAATGAAGAGAAAGAGAGACAAATTGGCTATTATGGCCTTTTGCGGGGTTATGGCTGCAAATTCACTACAGAGGTCTGTGTTTCCTCCGGCTTTAGTTCACCATCTTTCGGGTCCTATCACACGCGCTCACCTCCCCAACAGTGTGGGCGAGACGGGCCGGTGGTGCGCCCGATTAAGTCTGACCTGGTCACTTGACCCCAAAAAATTTAGGATTTAGGCCACTTTTGCCTGCAGTCTGAACGTAGCCAAATGATTACTGCCAAAAGTAACAGGAATGAGAAATGTGAAATTGGGCCAATGCCAATATTTTTTTTATTATAGATTCATCTGCTGATTATTTTCTCAATGAATTGATTATTGTTTGGTCTGTAAAAAAAAAAGAAAGTTAAACATGTCCATCACAAATTTCCCATAGTCTAATATGATACCCGTTAATGTCTTGTTTTGTTCAACCAACAGTAATCATTTACAATGATATAAAACTGAGAGAAACCTTTACTGGATCAAGCTGGAAGCAGAAAATGTTTGGCCGACGTGTCTTCTGTCAGTTGACTGATGGATTCGTTCATAATGGTTTTAGCTCTAATGTGAAATGAGTAGATCTTTCTTCAAATATTTTCTATAGGATTAAAAAGACACTTTTTTTTCGGTTGCCTGCGTGTGAGCTGTAGCTCATCTTTTTTTATGTAATGTGTTGCTTTTAATGTTTGGATATAAAATCTATTTTGAGATTTGTTTCAACAGCTTGTCACACATTGCATCCAAATATGAATCACTCATTCAGAATCTATTATTCTGTGTGGAACAAAAGGTTCTTTGTTAAAGGTCCCATGGAATGAAAATTTCACTTTATGAGGTTATTTAACATTAATATGAGTTCCCCCAGCCTGCCTATGGTCCCCCAGTGGCTAGAAATGGCGATAGGTGTAAACCGAGCCCTGGGTATCCTGCTCTGCCTTTGAGAAAATGAAAGCTCAGATGGGCCAATCAGGAATCTTCTCCTTATGAGGTCATAAGGAGAAAGGTTACCTCCCCTTTCTCTGCTTTGCCTGCCGCCACAGCTGCCCAGAGAATTTGGCCCGTCCACGAGGAAATAGAGCTACAACTGTGGCCGCAAGCTGGTCAAGGCCACACCCCCACCCTCCACCTTGCCTCCCTTCTCTCCTCCTCAATAGCATTTAAAGCTACAGACACAGAAATGGCACATACTAAGGAAAGCTCATTGTGGGACTGGCTCGTAGAGGCTGTAATTCTGCAGCAAGGCTGAATTTCGGGAAAGAGACTTCAGATACAGTATTAGGGGACCACTAAGGTCTATATAAAAGAGACTTCAGATACAGTATTAGGGGACCACTGTGGTCTATATAAAAGAGACTTCAGATACAGTATTAGGGGACCACTAAGGTCTATATAAAAGAGACTTCAGATACAGTATTAGGGGACCACTAAGGTCTATATAAAAGAGACTTCAGATACAGTATTAGGGGACCACTAAGGTCTATATAAAAGAGACTTCAGATGCAGTATTAGGGGACCACTGAGGCCTATATAAAAGCATCCAAAAAGCAGCATGTCATAGGAAACCTTAAGAGGAAACCTTAAAAAGTCTTTAAATGGTTCAGGAGCAATGCTGCTATTCCAATTATTACTTAAACAGTTGCAATAATTCAAGGGATCTTTGTTGTCTGTTAATGTTACATGTGTTGACATCGCTTGACCCTGACACAGAAGAGAGTGTTTGTAAGTCTGCAACAGAAATGAGAGACAGGGAACAAGAGACAGAGAGGGATGGAGGGGACTGGAAAAAGACAAAAATAACAAAGGCATGTGCCTGTCTCTCCTTGGTATTTTCCACTCTGTTGCATAAAATCCCTCCTTCTCTCTTCTCCATCCCTTCCTCGGTCTCCCTCAGCTCCTCCCTCCTCCCTGTCATTGGTCAGCTGGTCGGCTCCACAAAGCCACAAACTTATTCTCGCCTCATCCAAGTGGCTCAGAGTCCACTGAGGCAAAGAGGGGAAGCGGGGAAGGAGAGCAGCATTGTGACAGCCAGCATCAGTCACATTGGAGCAGTCCGAGTGAGCAGAGGAGGTGGGAGATGATTGGCAGCGTCTCTGCTGCTGAACTCTTCCTGATCATCTCTGATTGATTCTCTCTGTTCTCTGCGACTCGCCAGCAACATGAGCTCCTCATCAGCCAACCTTCACAGCAAACGCCTGCCCTGTGAGTCATTTTTAAAACTTCTAAAGCTGAAAATCATCTTTTCAGTTCGGGTGGATATTTTGAGATGTAGCTGCAAGTTTGCTCCATTAACTCAGTTTTTATTTTTGAGATGTAGAGCAGGACTTTAGTGGGGAGAAAATGATTCTCCATATTTGGCTGTCAAAAGTACAGCACACACACAGATTGAACAGTCAAGGCAAAGAAACAGAAACTTTAGCTACAATGAAAGCCTTTCCCATTTCATGTGTCACCTTTTACATGTCAGAAATCATTTTTTTAATAGGAAATTTGGTGTCTATATTATATTAATTGGTATCAAATTAATGCCAAGTAAGTCATGTTTTATTTATTTATGGTGACACCACATTTATTCACTAGCATATGCTGTGTGTGTGTGTGTGTGTGTGTCAGTGTAACAGCTCAACCAGTGTGTTAAATAGCTGCCGTTGTGTTGATGTTTCTTGATATGACTGGTCCAAGTTCTGCGTCAGCCAAAAAATCAGACAGGAATGTTGAATCATCACCCTGAGTAATGTCCACTAATACCAACACTCTCTTTGCACAGGAACAGGGATGCATTCCCACACACACACACATACACACACACACACACACACACACACACACACACACACACACACACACACACACACACACACACACACACACACACACACACACACACACACACAGTGAGGCAGGCTTGGATTAGGGCCACCGCAAAGCTCCAGACAAAGATCTCTTATTTCTGAAGGGATTGTGCCTGCAGATCTCATGAGGGTCGACTGCAGCTTGTTTCACAAACACACCAACCCAGATAGGACACAGAGACCTGAAAATGAATTAGTCCCAGTCAGATCAGTTTGTGATTTCATGAGCCTAAAAAGGATCAGGGCTGCGGCTCCAGAGAGGACGTCTCCCATCTGTTGCTCTGCCCGTGGCCTCTGTGCCTCTATAGTCCGCTCTGTCACGTTTTGATTATTGTGGGAATGTGCCAGAGAGTGGCACATTGGTGTGCTGTGGCGTGAAGGACTGGCCAGCTGTTGAGAGCATGTTACAGACAGCAGGCTACTGCGTGGAGAAGGAATTGTTTCTCCATGTATTCTTAGCTCAGTCCCCTTGGACATGACCCAGATAGGACTGAGGAGTAGATTCTGTTTAATGAGCAAATTAGAGTGGTAAAAATCCATATCATGTACTGTCTGTATCTTTAACTGATCTGAGGGATGCGTACAGTGTGTATTTCTGCTATGCTGCTCTGCCATCTAGTCATTGGAGCTTAAAGTCTGAGCTAGAGGGGATACAGATGAAAACATGCTGAAGAAGAGGAACATGTGGGTTTTTTCGTTTACCTCCTTTACCCCCAACTCTTCTGAATTACTCTGGCTTTGCCAGACCCTCCTCCAAAGCGCGCTGAAGGAGGGTCTGGCTACTCCACATAGCATTCGGGGATGGGAGTAAAACGCGTTCTGGTTTAGTGGCATTTCTTTAAAAGAAAAGTCAGATTGGAAAGATATAGTCTAGCTAGCTGTCTCAATTTACCCTGCAGAGATCCGAGGAGCAGTCTACAATAGTCCTCATAAATCCACCAAATTTAAAATTCCAACACAAAGAAAGCGGAAGAAAACGGAAAATACATGCATCCGGGGGAATTTCCTGCAGCACCGGAGCAATCCTGGAAGTGGAACGCGAAGGATATAGACTACTTCTGAATTGACGCTGGATTCACACTCATGTTCCTGATTTGTTTCTCTTGAGCACCTGTGCATGGCTACAGCTACCACTGAACATGATGATGTCATGTTGAGGTAGTTTACATTCTATGTATAATCTTTTTGCCACATAGGACAGCGAGACAAGCTGTAAAAACAACACTGACATAGTATCAGCTTATAAAGTTGCTATGGTCAACTTGTAACAGGATACAGTTGCCTATTCACACATGGAGCAGATACAGAGAAACATTTTTGGGAAAACACTTATTGGGAGTCGTGTTTCCGACCACTTGATGAATCCAGTGTATACCTCTGTATCAACTCCTGAGTAAAATAACTGGTTCTTTGGCAGCTAAATGCTCCGCTATGTTCACCTGGGTGGGAGCGTTTTTTGCTGAAGATAGCCGATTCCTGCAGCCAAAAACAACACGTTGGCACTGTTAAACCAAAACAGCCGAGCTTAAAGACAATAAAACGCTTTGCAGAGCTGAGGGAAACTGTCGAGTTGATTAACAATTGTGTGGGTCCGTCACGGGGGACCCCCTTTCACATTACATATAGTCATTTAAATCATTGTTATTGTAAAAATATATGAATTATTATTGCAACTTTAAATTTGGCTATTTTTTAAGATTATTAGATTACATTATTTCCAAACTAAACATACTCCAGGCAGTGTGGAGAAGGCTTCGAAAACAGCATTTAGAAATGAAATATTTGAGACAATATAATTGAACAGTAGTCTGTTTGCAGAACTCTAAATCATTGCACATATCTCCAATTATTTCATCAATTGAAAGGTCTGGTGTTGTGCTTAAGTGGGATCAGTATGGAGACATCATCTTTCTATGAAAGAGCCAGAAAAAAAGGCAACATAAAAATGAAGCGTGGATAAAACTAACACATCAGTACAGGTTGTTGTAAGTTGATTTGATTTGGGTTGAACCAGGGGTGATTTCTCTCCCAATTAGTCAAGTGGGGCTGGGTATGGCTCAAAAATATTCGATATCGGTATCGATACCAATACCGTGACTTCGATACCGGCTCCTCAACGATACTTTTTTGATACCAAATTTATTAAACAAAATGGAATTACAACATTACACATTACGGCACAAATCTTTTTATCTATTTTTCAGCTCCTACTACGTGAGCCCCATCTCTGTGCGTAACGTAGAGTTTTTCCTGCGTGTCTCTATGCCGTGGAACGTTAGACAGCCAATCACAAACATTATTAGATCTTGGTAGAAGCATGCTGCATGCTTATTGGCACACTGACGCTGATGATATTTACTTCTGAGGTATTGAAATTGGGCATTGAATGACGAAGCATTTTTCGATACTCAATACTTTAGAGGCAATTCAGTCGGTGCCTAAAAATATTGAATTCCGTACCCAGTCCTAAGTATAGATCGTACTTTGTGTGAAAAAATATAACTAATATATACTGGCACTGTCAGACTGATATATTACCAGAAATGTTTCCCTTTTTTGGGGGGGCAATTCAGTTGCTGTTGTTAAGACTTTGTTATGGTCTGTCAGAAACCAGGAACACTGACAGCATCACTGCCTACCAAAGTGACAAAAGCAGACATACACAGATTATTCTATTATAAACAATGCCTCTTGGCATGTCAGCACTTTAACTTAATTACATTGGTTTGATTATACTAAACAGCCTTGCGTGGATGACTGAATAAGGTTCCCATCAATTCAACAGCCTAAGCTGTGCTGCCCTGGGGACATCTCCTCCTCCTCTCATTAGTTCTCAACAAATCCATCTACTCACTGTTCAGCTGAATCCTCCGTGTATAAACAGAGCTAATGCCTCGAGGCATACGCTGAGTGTTACACAGAAAGATAGCAGCAATCTATCATGTGAGCACTCTTCCAAATGTGTGGAACTTGTAGCACAAATTCACCTGTTTGCTCAGTTAATGATTTGGAGTTTACTGAGGTGTTGCTGGAAGGAGAACAATTATATTCCTCTGACTATCATAACAGGTGGAAGTTAAAGCTGCTCTAATCAATACTTTTATATTAATAATAAATTAGGTATAATGCCGCATTTCTACTGCATGGTACGACATAGCTCTACTCAACTTGACTCGTTCTTTTTAGTTTTTTTTCCCATTAGCAAAAGTTCGGTACTTTTTTTGGCAGCACCTCGTTCCAAGTGAGCTGAATCGATACCAGAAGGTGGAGTTAAAACACTGCAGACCACTGATTGGTCAGAGAGAATCTACACTAGAAACGTCACTTGCACGACACGGTAAATGGACTGCATTTATATAGTGACCACTCAAAGCGCTTTACACTACAGGCAGCATTCACCCCATTCACACACATTCATACAATGGTGGCTGAGGCTACCAGGTTCAGTATGTTGCCCAAGGACACTGTGACATTAAGACTGCACAAACCCTCCATTTTTAAATAGCTAAGCTACTGTCAACAGCGGCCGCAATTTTTTATTAACTCGACCCAGGTTTAAAAAAATGTCAGGCTGCAAAACTACGGCGTACACTCTACGTACACTATACGTACACTCTACGTACACTACGCAGTACAAATGATAAAGTGCCGAAGTTCCTCTGTCTGGTTGCCAATGAAAGGATTCAGAGAGTGTGGCGTTGAAGATGATGTCATTGCAGTTTCATGCGCCGTTGCTATGGCGATGAGCTGAGAATCCCGTGGCCTAATACAGGTCTAATTAATCAATAAGGGAAAGCACCTGTGGGTGTGCAAGGGCCATTTTAAGGTACAATGAAGAAGTTAATCAAATCCATCAGAGTTGAAAATTATGAAATAATAGACAAGAAATGCAGTTTTACTACAATACAGTGGACTATTACTTAAAGTTGCAGCAAATTTGATAAAGGAAAAATTCATACATAAATAAATTACTATTAAATTAAATTACATGTAAAAAAAGATAACAAATCCAAAAGCACTTAAAGTCAGAATTATTCTTGGAGCTTACAGTTACCAAATAGGAGACAAAATAAAATTCAACTGTATATGGTTTGAAAACTGTTATCTTATAAATCACACACGTTTTTTGGGATTGTGATAACGTGAAGTAAAAAATGTAATCTTTCTGTCCAGTCAGTGCTTCAATAAATCATGACAAAATAGTGTTTAGTCTTTTATAGCCGGCGGCATGTGCAGGCCACCCTGCCTCAGCCTCTACAAACAGAGGAGAGATGGCTGAGACACGGTGTTGCGTTCAGGCAAACATTCCTACAGTTCTTCCAGCTGAAGCGAAAATAGCTTTAAACCTCCCTCACAAAACACAGGCAGAGGGCAGCTGTTGCAGGAAGAACAGGGAGCCGTGTGAATGTCGAAGTGTTTGCAATGAGACAAGTAAGCATGTGAGGATTTAATGAGGGAAAAACAGTTTTCCTCTTTGTCTCTTTCTCTTAGACAGAGAGAGCCCTAACCCCATGTACTCGGTAAACCTTCACTAGCTAATTTATTGTTTTCGAGTGTGATTACAGATTATCGGTCCGCTGACAGCCACTCCAGATGCACTTTGCTTTTACTGTATCAAGAGGAACAAACCCATTAACACAAATGTCTTTATTAGAGGGCTTTGTTACTTCACCCATGATGATTAATACTCCAGGTAGAGAGTTATTTTTTTTATTGCTTTTATAAATTGCTTTTTTTACTAAGTAAGTAAGTAAGTAAGTAAAGTTTATTTATGAGGGCTTTTAACAGATAAAAATCACAAAGTGCTTTACAAGGTCTGGCCTATACAGAGATTTGAGCATTATTGGCTGTTTGGATTGCTTAAAAATATTCATTAATCTTATTCTACTGTCCATTAATAGTTATTCTGGATAAGAGGATTTGTAAATATAGAGAAAAATACTTTGTCAGCTGGTGAAGCCTATTGTGTTGATCAGAACTTATGACAGTTTGTTTGTGGGCTTTGGGAGGGCAGTGGGACAGGACACTGACCCATAACCAGTCCTATTGTCAGTCTGGGTATAATCCCGGCAGGAGGGAAGGATGGAGAGGGTTAACACTGATGTCATTGTTGTCCTGACGGACTGAAATGATGGAGCTGGACACTGCTCAGAACAGCCAGATCGAATATGCAAATGAAAACACACACACACACACACACACACACACACACACACACACACATGAACACACAGGTTTGTGGCACTATCTTTGTGGGGACCCGTCATTGACATAATGCATTCCCTAGCCCCTTACCCTAACCTTAACCATCACAACTAAATGCCTAACCTTAACCCTTACCCTAACCTTAACCATCACAACTAAATGCCTAACCTTAACCCTTACCCTAACCCTAACCATAACCTAATTCTAACCCTAATCCTAAAACCAAGTCTTAACCCTCAAACAGACCTTTAAACTTATGGGGTCCAGCATTTTGGCCCCACAAGAATACTAGACTCCTGGTTTTTGGACCCCACGAATATAGTTAAATAAGCGTACAAACACACACACACACACACACACACACACACACACACACACACACACACACACACACACACACACACACACACACACACACACACTGCCAAAAATCTTTCCTGTCCTTGTAACTGGAGCCCAGTAAATGGCAGCTTTTTGGAGAGAAAAGAGGGATTTCAGGCAACCAAAAATAAATTAAGTGCGACACAGAGCAAGTGCATAGTCTCCACGGATATTATTGTGTAGTTTACAGCGTTAAAAGCGTGGCTCCTTGTCTGTTTCACTTCAGATATGGAACTGCAATTACTAGACAACAGAAAAGTGTAAGACGGGAGTAGTGTACTGAGTTTATTCTCAGGATGTGCTGTTGTGTTAAAGCACACAACATCACCTTTCTAATGTTAGTGATGCATTAGCACATTGCATTCATAGTTGCATCTCTGTTGCTGTTAGAGCAGGATAAAACTTCTACCTCTAGCCAAACATTCGCTCCACAATTCTTCACAATCACTTAGACAACATTAATTACTGTTACAGCCGCCTGGCAAGGAGACTGATCCACTAATGCTCAGCTGTAGACTGTTAACAGCGTGCTGCTGTTGTGTCAATGTTCAACGCATTCTCATGAACGGGTTCGTATGATATCGTACGGAAACTTATGCACACCAATTCGTATGATATCGTACGAAAACGGCCCGTCACATGACAGTTAAATTTAGCGGTCTTTACAGTTAAATTTAGCCGACAAAAGGTGACTTTGAGCCGAGTACAGGGAAACCTGCTATGTTGTGCTGAAAGTTACGGAAGAGACTCTTGGTAGAAATAACAAGACATCATCTTTAACTAATGAGGGAGAGCAGAATTCCTTCTCTCCGTCCTCTCCATGCCTATAACCCACACCCTTGTGTTGACTCACTTTTGGCTGACCTCTCTCCCGTAATACTTTTAAGACATCCTCCTACTTGTTTTTAGCCTTTCTGCAAGTGTTCCTGTCCTCCCTGATCTTTCCTCCCTCATTATTATTTCAGCCTTTTCTGTGTTTACAGCCACTCCCTCCCTTCTTTTCACCATATCTTTCTCTTTATATCTCTCTCGGTCTTGCCGCAGCTGAGAACCCATCTATGTGAATTAAAATCTCTTTGCTCCCAAAGAAAAGTATCTGGGTGGATAGGGCAGCCAGTCTATTCATAGTGGCCTCAGACCATGCTCTATCTCGCAATGTTGATGAAAGTGAGAAATAGTCTGTGTATCCGCCCTGTGATTCGGATCTGCTCTGATATTGAATGGGTTCTTCCTTGGCACATGGTTTATCCTTTCACTGAATTTGCTGAAAATCAGATGAGTAGTTTTTCCGTAATCCTGCTGACAAACAAACTGAAAACATGACCTCCTTTGCGGAGTTTATACTTAAATAGATAAATAAATAGAAACGGGGGAAAATGCCATTGATTTTTCACAACAAGTGAGCTACAGCACAGGCCATGGTGAACAAAGCATAGTGAAAACCAGTGTGTCACTTCCCTTTAGCTGGCGTCAAGAGGAGCAGTCCAGAAGGAGCTCAGTCCTCCAAGTCGGGAGATAAGCTGAGGGAGTCAACGAGTTCTAGGAAAGGGTTCCAGTCTCTAGGAATGTCGAGATAGAGCCTTTCAATTCATTGCCATATTTATTGATTAATTGATGTATAGGCTATATTTCAGAGTTAAGGATGAATAAGTCATTTTTTGTCCTCCATACATACTTATTTACACAGGGAACAGGGGGAAAGCCAGTGCATTGCCCGATGCTTTGTCTTAGCAGTCTGGTATTAAATCTAATGGCTGAGAGGCAACACATGGAAGTGTGTAGCACCACCACAGGCATTTAAACGGGAATGACCTCATCCATTTGCACAAGGAAACTACTTCTCAGAAAAAAAGCCTGGGCTTGGATGAATAGACTCAAAATGAGAGTCTTGCAAACTGCTCCATAATCAAAGCAGAGGAGGAAGCGATGGTTCCCACTGGGGTTTCTGTTTTAGCCAGAGCTGCTCCTTCAACCAACGAGCGTAAAAACAACTGGATCATCTGGAGAGACAGTTTTCCCTGCTCTGTTCTCCTGTGACCTTCTCTTTACCCGTCACAGGGGAGTCTGCCAGTGATGGGTTAATAGCAGCCTGTGGGGGACATGGAGCCCTCCTCTCCCTTCATTAGCCTTCAGATCAATGTGTTGCCTCTGCTGTTTGTGCAGTTGGAAAGAGGCACATGCCATGCACATACTAAATAGATACAGAAAGTAACCTGATTCTTAGCATTTGCCTTTAGATATACAATAGATATGTAGTTAAGCTTAACACAGTAGAGCATTGAACAATCTTACTGTCATTATGTTAGTATCATATGATGCATTATATTTGCTGTCAGCTGCCGATCTGCTGAGAAGTCATGACGCAGTTTTCACAGAAATGTGATTAAACTGAGGAATAGAAGGAATTTAATAAACATGTCATGGTTAGTAAAGAATGTAACGCTACTAAACAAAGTAAAGGCTGAGTTACATCCAAAAATGATTTCCTGTAAATGGCATCATGTCTTTTAGAGGAGTGCAGGCCAGTCCTGTTCCCTTACATCTGAGCCTTTGTCTGGCTCTGAATGGGCTCTTTCTCTCTCTGCCTCCTGAGCGGAGGATCTGGGTTTGTCTTTATGTGGGGAGGCAGAGTGGCATGCATACACGTCCGGCCCGCTCTGTCTGTCTCTATCTTTCTGTCTGTTCCAGTCATGCTGCATGTCCAGCTGGTTCTGACCCCTGATCTATGACTTTTTTCTTTCTTTAGTCCCTTGAGCACTAAGAGGAAGGAAGGAGGGGGAGACAGAGAGAGAGAAAGAGAGAGAGAGAGAGAGGCAGGCAGAAAGAATGTTTAACAGAAAGGAGGATAAAAAAGAGAGACAGACAGAAAGAAATACAGACAGAGACAAAAAAGAGAGAGACAGAGGGCAAAAACAAACGGAAAGGATAGAAAGAGAGACAAAGAGAAATATAGACAGAGAGAGACAGAAAAAGAGAAAATACAGAAAGAGAGAAAAGAGAAAGAGAGATAAGACACAAATAGAGAGAAAGACATAAAGAAGAGACAGAAAAATGAGAGACAGAAAGACAGAATAGATAGAGAACAGAGAGAGAGAGAGAGAGAGAGAAAGAATTAAAAGATAGGACAGAAAAAGAGAATGATAGAGAAAAATTATCATCGAGAGAGAGAGAGTGACAAAAAGCGACAGAAAGACAGAACATACAGAGAACAGACAGAAAGAGAGACACAGAAAGAGAGCCTGAAAAAACACAATAAAAAGAAAGAAAGACAGAACGAAAGAAAGAAATAACATCAGGTCAAACTCATGCCTGCAGGTCGTTTATCTCTTGAGCAGCCACAGGCCCTTCAGACATCTCGTGGTATGAAACTAAAGCCTTTGGGCTGTAGCAGACTGGACATGTGATCTCATCAGCAGTGGACGCGCTGGCCAGGCTTTTCTTGTGAAAGACGATTTCCCCCATGTGAGCGGTTGCACTAATCAGAGGTCACCGGAGCCGTCCGCGGCCAGGGAAGCCGTATCGATCGAGGTGATTCGATGGAAAAAAGAACTGGATAGGGAAGCAAAATCAATGTGAGGATATACATCTGTAGCTAACCTTTAGCTCTCCACCGGCCTCAGCCTTTAAGTAGAAACAATCAATGCTGTGATCAATCCGTGGTTAACTGAGTGGGAAAAACCTCCAGGATAAGCAATTTATGTAGACCTGTAGCCTGTAATGAAAAGCATATTTTTTCTTGGTTGCAGCACAAACATGCTATCTAAGTCCTGTCTGCTCTCCTTTTGAAAGGAAAAGAAAGGATAGTCATTCATCCAGTACAAATCCAGTGTTTTGACATGGCTGGTCACATTAAACAAGAGCACACATGACAGGCAGCTCCTGATTGTGACTGACATCTTGCTTTGTCAGCGCTGCTCCCTTTGCATTCGGAAGACAATAGTGTTTCTTATTGTGTAACGGTGCAAGAATTTAGAGAGCAGTGCACACTCAAAACTTTAGACATCTAGCCTACATAAAGACAGAAATGCTGCAAAGACATTAAGATGGCTGGCATAAGATAAACAACTTGTAATCATTGACCTCCCATCTCAGGATATCACTTTTCTTACGGAACATTGCAACCACGGAAGAACAGATGTACCCTGTGATCGGCTACACTGTCAGACGAGGCCGAAGAATAAAAAAGACAATATCTGTGGTTCTGCTGAATCAATATTGATCCTTTTGTTGTTTTTTTAACTGTCCACCGTGATTTCAACAAAGTTACAGAAGTGCAGTGATTCTTATCCAATAAACATTTTGTCAAATTTAGCGAACATCTTCTCACGGTCCGCTAGCTGTCCGTTCTGTGTGTGCTGAAGAAAAAAATCTGGTGTTCACACACAGCCCTGGCTTTCTAAATGGGAAATAAACAAACACAATTCCGGCTACTCTCCCTCTTCCACATCCTCGCCCACGAGGAACGGAGCTACAATACGATAGTAATAAAACGTAAATAACATCAGAGATATTACCTTGGCAACTTGGTATCTTAAAATATTTGTTTGGATATTGGGTGAGAAATATCACTATCATAAAATATTTTTCCAGAATCGCTATAACTCCACCTTTAAGCTTTCAGAAAAGACAACCAAGGAATCAATCATGATAGTTAAATGGGCATGCTCAAAGTCCAAGAAAATAAGTCTGATGATGTCATTAGGATTATCTCATCTTGGTGTTTGGAGACTACAAATCGATAACGGAAAGCATGTTGTAGTAGCTGTAGACTACGTAGACTAACTGTGGAGTTTTAAAGATATCAGCATTCACCAGCAAGGTAGTCTATATCACCGACGTTCCACTTCCGGGATTGCGCCGTTGCTGACGGAAATTCCGCTCATTTAGGCCGGATATCGGTTGCCTTGAGCTTCCTTTGTGTTGGCATTTTAAACTCCGGTCGATTTATGAGGACTATGGTTAACCTTTTCTCAGATCTCTGCAGGGTAAATCCTGACAGCTAGCTAGACTATCTGTCCAATCTGAGTTTTCTGTTGCACGACTAAAACAGCTTTTGAACGTACACATGTTCCACCAAAACAAGTTCCTTCCCGAGGCTATTTTGCAGCGGCAACGTTGCTCTGTACGGCACTTAGCACCGCCCAAGACGATTGTGATTGGTTTAAAGATATGCCAATAAACCAGAGCATGTTTTTCTCCCATCCCGAAAGGCTGCGGTGGAGGAAGGTCTGGCAAAGCGAGACTACCAGCAAGGAGACTCAAATGAAAATGCCTTTGAGTGGCATTATGGGAATCATAGGGTCCAGAATTTCTGGAGCTTGACCCATACCAGGGACTAAAATGGTAATAATAATCAGATATCTCAGTCTCTGCTTCACCAACTTTGACCATTGTTATTATTTTCTTCATCTCTAGCTAGGGTATCTGAAAGGTACCCCTTTAAAAGAAGGTAAGAGAAGAGGAGCTGGATCTTTGTCAATATCTCCTGCTCTCTTAGGAACTAAAATAAAAGACATACAGTAGAAAGAATGTATGTCCATGGCCCAGGAAATAAATAAAGTGTTGCTAAGGGATAAAAAGGATTTATTAAAACAAGACTAACCAGTCAGGCTGCACTAAACTATACACACTATTGATATCATGATCACTGACCATCTGTCCACTGATGACAGGATCATACAAAATTGAATTATTATATAGAAGTAATAAAAGCATGTGAGCAAAACAAAACAAGACATTGGGATGCTTTGTTGATTGTTCGTCTATTATTTCAGCTCCATAACTTGAACCAAACACATATAGTGACAGTATGGTCACTGTGTCAAGGCAGATATTGTCAACTTATGACTTTTTTGCTGTCAGTATGCTTGTACATGTTTGTGTTTTCAGTCTTTGGGGAATCACACATACTGTACGCCCATATTTGCTGTCAGGCGTTCCAGCCCTGGGGTTTGAGTTGTCCTTCTTTTCTTCCCTCCAAAGCTGTCTGCCTCTCTGATCCCAGAGCCAGAGAGGTTCCTGCACCCAGGAGACAGGCTGTCAAACGGGGCAGAGCAGAGCTGCAGTGACAGGTGTGTGTCCTTCTGTCAGCACTGATGTGTGCCTGGACACGACTCATGATGAAAGACTGCGCTGACGCAGCACTCTGAGGGCGGCAACCTGTTGCTTTTTGGCAACATCTACCTTTTGGGATTTACAGTGTTTGCATATTTACCCCATACTACAGCAGTTAGTAAGTTGGCTGTAGTTCATTATGAGACAGGTTGTCTCAATGGGAGTCTCTTCCCTGGAATTCTTTCCTTTCCTGGTACTGTAAACATCCTAAGCGTTCTACTCTCCATCACCCACTGGTGCATTTCACAGTGCTGTTGTGACTGCTGCTCTCAACACAGGCTAGATGATCGTCACATTATTCCCATGACCTGAAAGCCTCATCCAATTATCTCATTCCCTGCCCGCAGGTTGTAATAGCTCCTCAAAACGCCAACATTGCTCTAATGACTCATGCAACATATCGAGTAGAGGGGGAAATAGAATAGAAAAGCCCTTTATAATAAAAGGCTGCAAGACTAGATTGTTGAAAGATGCAACATTGATTTTTCTATAAAATTAACTGAAAGTTAACTTTCTTACTTCTCGAATATGTATCTGTAAGGTACATGTGAAGCTACAGTCAGGACACATTATCTTAGCTTAGCACAAATACTGGAAACAGGAGGAAACGCTTGCCACCTGGCTCTGTCCACCTACCAGAACCTCTAAAGCTCACTACTTAACGCGTTATACTAGGGCTGGGCAATATGGAGAAAATCAGATATCAGGATATTCTTGACCAAATACCTCAATATTGATATTGTGATGATATTCTAGGGTTGACAATGGGTGCTTTAACAAAATATCTTCGCACTTAGATTATATATACATAATAATCAATAATGTGGACATAATGACTAAGTGATTAAAGGCAAATAATGGAACAAACAGCTCTATTGTAGTCCAGCCTTTACTGCCGTGACAAACGCGCTTCATTTTTCGTCACATTTTAACACACGTTATAATGCTCGCCTAGCTGCTAGTTTGGCACGCCCTCAAACCAAGCTAGTTAGAGCGGAGGCCCAGATACTAGCTACTGTGCATGTGCGACTCCCAACAAAGATGGAATAGAAATGAGATGCCTCACTCTGTAGCTAAAACAGAGAGCTCAATGCACAGGGTGAAAAGAGGAGCTGCAGCAATGTGCAGTACAACAGAAATATGGTGTTTTTTGAAAATTAAACCATGTAAACCTATTCTGATATAACCTCTAAATACAATTATGAACCTGTAAATAATCTGGCATAGCATAATATGAACACTTTAATATTATATATATATATATATATATATATATATATATATATATATATATATATATATATATATATATATATTGCAGCCCTATGCTATATCTCATGTGTAATCGTACAAGTTGTTGAGTAGTGATCTTTAGAGTTGCTGTCAAGCAGATTGTGTAACCAATAGAAAGAACCAGTCTAGCTGTTTCCCTTTCTATATACTACAATATACACCTGTATGTGGTTTTTCTTCAGTTTTGCAGATATTGTAGGCATTGACATTGTCTCCTCAGTCTCAGTTCAAGTGCTGTTTCCTTCTCAGTGGAAGGCCACAGCACTTACAGTCTCAGACATTTACAGTCCTGCATTTCCCCTTTCCTGATTGCTGCTGCAGTTCACCCCTCCACTCTTGCACATTGGACTTGCACTCAGCTTTATTGCAATGATGCTGATGAGGGGGAAAATGGGATCGCATGGTATCTTCAAACAGGATTAACTCAGTAAAGGACCTGACGGCTTGCTTTGCAAAATCAATCTGTGGATCTGTGGACATTTAGTAAATGTGCAACCCTGTACAGTGTGGGTGTTTGGATAGCTTGTTTCATAGGTGTCCTGAAAAAAAGCAACAGTTTGTTGTTGTTTTGTTTTTTTATCAGAAAAAGCAGTGTGTCAGTGGAATAAATCATAATCCATAGGAATGAAAGTCCAGTGGAAAATGGAAACAGATGATCAACAATATATTTCAACAATTGTGATGTATGTGACTGACTTTTCATTACCTCTCCTTAAGTCCATAACAAGGGGTTCCACCTACTTATGGCTTTCACTTACAGCTCAATGTCTCCCCCTTCTGGCTACCAACATTTGCCCCCTGTGTGACTGTAAAACAGATCTGGAACTATGTATCACCCCTTACAACACCCGGTAATCTCACTGACTAGAACACCTACCTCAAGAGTAGAGGAACCAGTCGGTTAAATCTCTTTGTATTGTGTTTGGAATGCAGCTTTACCTGCTGTCTGGCATTGAAACCCCCAGTATCAGGTATAAAACTTGACCCGAGCTGGTATCTAACTTTCTGTCCTTCCTGTTGCGATTGGCAGCGGAGACCGAGCGTAGCCAGAGGCTCCCAGATGTGGACGTGGCACAGCAGTTAAAGTTGAGAGAGAGACAGCGTTTCTTTGAGGAGGTCTTCCAGCATGATGTGGACGTCTACCTGTCCTCGTCGCATCTTTGTATCCGAGACTATAAGAGACGTGAGTTGGACTGGTGGCATTTCTGTAAACCCACGCACAAATTCACGTTCATATATTCACATGATCTCATTGCTTCCCCTCTCCTGCAGCTCCAATAGGCAGCGTCTCGTCCATGGAGGTGAATGTGGACTTGCTGGACCAGATGGAGCTGATTGACATCTCTGACCAGGAGACCTTGGACGTCTTCTTCAGCTCTGGGGGAGAAGAGGGGGTGCTGACCTCCCCGCTGCCAGGTATGGAAACCACAAACAGAGCAGAGATTACAAGGCACGCTGCACAGTTCCATCCCTAACAATATTTTGTATCTGACTCACAGGGCACGGAAACAATAACAACAATGAGGAAGTCATCAGCAACGGACTCTTTCGACATGTCCTCGAGGGTCTTGATGCCAAGTCCCGCATGTCCTCCACATCCTCAAACTCCTCCTCTGACAGCCAAACCACCAACGCCAACGGAGGAGACACCCCCGTAGTCAGGTCAGACGATGAGGAAACACACACCGGCACAGTCAAGCGAAGAGCCGTGCCTCCAGAGACAGAGAAGGGGAAAAGTCAGACTCCATCATCGTCTTCGTAGGACAGACCCTCTCCACAATAGATCTCCACCTCGGAGAAGTGAACTTTAGGGTGCGAGCTACTGAAAGAAGGCCTCTCACCTGCGACTGTCTTCCACACACTAGCTCTTATCACTGCTTTGTACCTTTCCTTTTGAGTTATGACTTGTGGGTTGGGTTCTGTGTGTGTTTCGGAGGTGCTGCAGACCATGAGCTGTAACCATGGAGATTTCCCATATATTCTCACCTGTTTCCATTCATGTTTTGGCATGTTCTGACGGACAAGATGTGTTCCCGTTTCTCACTTCATCTGACTTGTTGTTGATGAATAATGAATTCTGTACAGTATTAACACAACCCACAGACAGTAAAGCAGGAATAATGAAGTAATAATTGGATGATTTGAGGTACATTTGACAATAGAAGGCTTCATGCTATTAATTGTATTGTTTTTGAAAACAACACATTGTCCTGCCGGTGCAAATTGGCTTTCTAGCTCCAATTTTAAATGAATCTAACAAGATGTCTTTGTTTTAACAATAAAGGAAGAGAGGAAAATATAGTCATGTGTTTCTAAAAAATCAACAAAAGATTCCTTGGTCATTTTTAAACGTTTAAAAGAATGTAAAGTGCTTATTTGCCTCCAAGGAAGCTTAAGGACGCTACAACCAGAACCTGTAGGACAGCAATAAACATGTGCTGAGACCATAAAATGTATGTTGAAGCACAAGAATCAAATATAGAAAAAGTGAAAAGACATTGTCAGTCTTTCTTTTTGCAAGATAGATTGTTCCGCAAATATGACATTTTGTGTCCCAGTAACTATAAGGCAGTGTTTCAAATGTCCCATCACTGCGCTCCGTGGTGTTTTACGCCCCCCAACGTCTCCTTCCAGGCAGCGCTGCGACCGTTGACTTCAAGGCACCTCACCTAACCCTCACCCTAACCATTGCCTAATCCTAGCCTGGAAGGAGACATTGGCGGCTTAAAACACATATAAACCATCACTGCAATCATTGCTCAATTCTTAAGAAAACATTATGAGCAAAACAGTGACATGTTGAGGGTAATAGATTGAATATTGGCAGAATAAACACACACACACACACACACAGTAATCACACCTTTAATCTTTTTTTGAGCTTATTTTTTGGGGGCTTTTTCCCCTTTATTATAGTGACAGTGTATAGACGTGAAAGGGGGAGAGAGATGGGGGATGACACGCAGCAAAGGGCAGCAGGTTGGATTCAAACCCGCTCCGCAGCAGGACCCAGCCAACATGGGGCGAACGCTCGGCTGCGGTTACTGTAAAACACGCATTACTGGGTGAGCTGGAGGCCGCCCCACGCCTTTAAGCTTTGATGCGGAAGTACAGAAAATGTTAGACATATGTGACATATTGCCGTTCATCATCATGTTTTAGTCAAAACATTTTTGAAATTCAATGATGGTTATAAGGGGCCAGATAAAAATGTTTAAAAAAGTTTTTAAACCTATTTTCAGGTAAAAGAAAAGAAAAAAAGGGAAGTTAATTCATTGTCACAACCAATTATTATTATTTTTTAAATGTGTCTATTATAATTGTCTGTAGGGAAATTGAAATTCCTATGTAGCTGGGATGAAACCAAAACAAACAAAAACAGAGAAAATGGATAATTATTAATTAGAAACTAATAAAGAAAAAAAGAAAAGAAAAGGTGAATATATAATAAATGATGAGTAAACTGGAGTTGCATAATGACTTCACAAAAACATAATGACTTTTTCAGTAAGCCTTTATAATATAATAATTTTTCAGTGAGTGGATGCAATGTTTTTTAAATGTTTTTGTCATTTTATATAGGCTGGGTATTTAATCCTTGAATATTTCACCCTGAAAATGTAATTATATGAAAAGAAAACCGCAGGTTATTTCAAGGAATATTTACAACAGATTTGTCAGTGCAGTTTTGACTAAACACTAAGTGTTTATCCAGGTGATTTTATACTTTTAAAGTGTGAGTGAATAAACAGTATAATTGACTCTTGTCAACTTCAAGTAATCGTAGGTGAAAAATGTACACTTATAACTCAGGGGGTGAAGATATTCAATAGCAGTAGAAAGCACTATTATTAAATTCCTCCTTGACCTTTGCACCTTCTTTTGGGGCCCTGGCAAAGTAAAAGAAAATGAGACAGGGACATCTCCTCTGCGGCTGCATGCGACAGACAAAGACACCCCAAACGGCCTGGCGTGGAGAACCAAATACACCGTTGAGGGTGACGAAGGAGAGCACTTTCAAACAGAAAATTACCCAGATACCAATGATGGAATATTGACCATCATACAAGTAAGAGCTGTTTAGCTTTAGCATGCTTTACATTACAGTGACGCCCACCTAAGTCTTATATGTAATTACTACACACGTTTTTTTTTTAATCATAGTACAATTATAACATAGCTACATCATTTGAGCCTTTAGACTTCGAGGAGAAGGCACAGACGTGGGCGGCTGTGGCTAAGTGGTAGAGAGGTCGCCTGCCAATTGGAAGGTTGTTGGTTCGATCCCTGGCCCTGCAGCATGCCGAAGTGTCCTTGGGCAAGACACTGAACCCCAAGTTGCCCCCGATGCTGCGCCATCGGAGTGTAAATGTGTGTGAATGTTTATCTGATGAGCAGGTGGCACCTTGTACGGCATCCTCGGCCAAAGTGTGTGAATGGTGAATGGTTCCTGTACTATGTTAAAGCGCTTTGAGTAGTTGTTAAGACTAGAAAAGCGCTATATAAAAACAGTCCATTTACATTTACAGAGGGTGCTGAACATCTCGGTGGAAAATGAGGCGGCATATTTCTCCTATAAAGTAAAGGAGAGGACGCCCTCGGGCTGCCAGTAAAGGTAATGATCCTCGGCCTAACTCAGTAAGATTCATTATTGAAGTTGAGGATACCAACAACCCCCCACGGTTCAGTGTGACTGTCAAAGAGGCTATGCTGGAGGAGAACACACCCATTGGGACCTGTGTAGAGAAAGTGACTGCTGCCGATCCCGACTCCAGTCATGCAAGAGATTTTGTGTAAGTGGGATGTTTATTCCAACATGTTTTGAGCTCTTATCTGGGACCTCCTACACTAAAGCAAATTGTATTTGTTCACAGGTACAAGGTAGGAAATGATCCTGCTGGCTGGGTGAAGGTGGATCCCCACACAGGAGACATCACAACAGCCAAGACACCAGACAGAGAATCTTCTCATGTCGTTAATGGTGTCTACACCATCTTACTGCATGCAGTGGGCGATGGTAAAACTAAAAGTATTGCTAACTGGCAAAGACACAAACCAATTATTTTTTTTATTTTTATTACCAAGGACATGTTTCATTCAAATCTTCTTTGTGACACTATCTTTTAGCCATGCTTACAGCATGGCTCCGTGCACATCTGCCATCCCAAAGACTTCGATCCCTTGACCTTTTCTTTTTTTTACATATTCTGTGAAATATCTCAATATCTGCTGGATGGATTGGCACAAGATTTGGTACAGACCTTTATGTTTCCCAGATGATAAACCATAATGACTTTGGTGATCATCTGACTTTTCTTCTAGCGCCACCATGAGGTTCAAATTTGTGGTTTTGAGGAGATTGTCTCAACAGCTGTTGAGCGGATTGCCATGAAATTTGCTACACACATTCAAGCCGCCCTCAGGATAGCTTTTCTTCTAGTACCACCATAGGATCAACATTTCTATTTGCCCAATATGTTATAGCGAAACTAATACACTTCCCAGCAGTCTTAACTGTACTTTGTGTTTATTGCTAATTTATCATGTCAATTTAAGATGGTGAAAAAGGAATAAACATTATACATGCTTAACATCAACATGTTAAGCATCGTCACTGTGAGCATGTTAGCATACTGATGTTAGTATTTCGCTCAAAGTGCAGCTGGCATGGCTGTAGACTCACTTTTTGTTTTTCTATCCTGGACAGGTAGCCACCTTTGACAGGCACAGCCACACTGAACATCCATGTGACTGATGGGAACAACAATGTGCCTCAGTCAACAGTAGACTATATGGAGGTGTGTGTGTGTGTGTGTGTGTGTGTGTGTGTGTGTGTGTGTCGGCCCCATCATCACGGTAGATGCTGGATCGGATCCGCTAGACGTGTCGCCGTCACAGGACGTGCCTCGTGGCCCGCCTTATTCTGCCGCCGATTGGCTGACCCTGGTATTCTTAACCTAACCCTTAACCAATCCCCAATGCCTAAACCTAACTACGTCTAGCAGATCCGATCTAGCATCTACCCATCACCACCAAGATCACAGCCTTTGACCTGGATGAATGTCCCTTTGGAGGGCCTTTCACATTTGAACTTCTGGGGGATGTCAATGGAAAATATAAAACTGAATCCCTCATATCGTAGAAACAGCTATCATAGTAGTAGTGAAATATTAGGACAAGCATATAAATCAGTGTTTCTCAACGGGGGCGGTACCGCCCCCCAGGGGGCGTTCAGAAGATGATGGGGGGCGTTGGAAGCAATATTTTGGAAAGGGGGGCGTTGAGGTGCCCTTGGGGGGCGTTTGTTTGAAAGCTAGTTTAAACCAAAGATTCACAATAACAATACATGTTTACACTTAAACTACTTGCAAAAAACTGTTTTCTGCAACATTAAAAACCTGCCAGTTCACGGCACTGCAACTGGACGAGACGGTGGATCATTGTTCGGCGCAGCTCCGTGCTGCCTTCAAGGAAACGGGAAGTCAGAGCATCGTCTTAAATGAGCTCCGTATTTCAGCGTGAAGCTGCGTTCAGAAAAAATAGCAATCGCCGCAGGGTGGTGCGACGTCCTGATGTATTCTTTAATCCCCCCAATGTAGCACAAGTAGACTTTATATTTCACAGTAACAGTTTTTCGTCAGATCTTTTATAGAACCCAACGTTTCCTACTGTACCTGAAGGCAGCTTAATTTCACGAAGAAAAAGAGAAAAGAGACGAGCGAGAGATTTTTTTATTTTTTTTTACGAGCGAGAGATATCGACTGTGCTTTGTTGTTTGGCAAACATTTAGCTGTCCCCCAAACTCCCGGGCAATTCAGGGCTTGTGTTTGCTGTTTTAAAACTTTCTTGTTGAAGCGATAGAGGCAGAGATGTCACTGTTTACTGTACGGGACTCCACCTCCTCAAAACGCAGCGCGATGTGGGGTTGCGCTTCTCCAAACGTTTTTTTCTGCTATTTACTCGCAAGACAGGCGATAGCAAACCTAGACTTTCAAACCTAGACTCTTCAAACCTAGACTCTTCAAACCTAGACTCTTCAAACCTAGACTCTTCAAACCTAGACTCTTCAATCCTAGACTCTTCAATCCTAGACTCTTCAATCCTAGACTCTTCAATCCTAGACTCTTCTAACCTAGACTCTTCTAACTTATACTCTTCTAAGCATTAACAAAGGGCTCTCACTAACTTTCAAAGGTTGTAAACTTATTTCCATTCGGCAGTAGGTGTCGTTCTTCAAGTCGTTTGTCATCACCAAAATGAAAACCTTGTTTCTGTGTGTGTGTGTGTGCGTGTGCGTGTTGCGTGTGTGTGTGTGTGTGTGTGTGTGTGCGTGCGTGTAATCCTGCTTTTACCCCATGATAAGTGCAAGCTTGTTTTCCGTTGGAACAATTTGAATGAAAAATAGATTTGAATGTTAAATTGCTAGCTGTTTCTGATTGGCTACTGTTAGTGTTTGTAATAATAATAATAATAATAATAATAATAATACATTTTATTTAAAGCGCCTTTCATGACACCCAAGGTCACTTCACAACCAAAAAAGGACATTCAAATTATAGTCATCTTATAAAGGTGCTGAGGTTCACACCATGCAGCAGGCCTTTTGATAATACCTAATTATAGTTTGAATGTTACATATCTAGTAGTTCTGATTGGCTGCTGTTATTTAATTTGAATGTCAAATGGTTGCATTTAAAAAAAAAAAAAACTGTAAATATTTCTATTCACATGGCTTTTTTGATACCTGGGAAACTAATACATGTGTTGTTTGTCATTCAATGATTTGATTTATTGATTATTTTTAATAACAATAGTAACGACAATAATAGGCCTATATTAGGGCGTAATCATTAATATCCAGGGCAATTAGCCTACATAATATTTGATGGGGGGCGTTAGGGACCTGGATAATGGATAGGGGGGCGCTGGCACAAAAAAGGTTGAGAACCACTGATATAAATAAATAAATAAATATATAAATAAATCATTTAATGGTGTGATTATTTCCCACAGGGTACACAGCTGGCCTGTTGAAAGAGCCCGGTGTGCATGCTGGCCCACACAAAATTTATCTAAAGATCTCTGACATGCAGGGAGAGTTAACGACCTCTGTGTGACCGTGTGCGACTGCACTGTGCCAAAGCCGCTGAGGCACTGCCCCAAAAGCCGCCTCTGGTGCTATAGGCACTCACTGTTTTTACTCCTGTGTAAGAAATAGATATTTTTAGTTAGTATCAGAGTATAATGCAATATGTACAATTCTGATAACTCACTGCAAGTTGAATTTTGTCATCTCCGTCACGCTGACAGTTCTGCTACTGATGGCAGTCATGACCTGCCAAAACCACCCCCCCTAAAAAAAAAAAAAAAACTCACCACTTTGCAGACCAGTGATTGCTCTGGAGAAACCTTCTCAAACATTGAGAATCTAAGAACAGACTGCAAGGTCACTGCTTAGAATTCACTAACAAACCAGTGACAATTCCAGATTTCTCCTCAAGAAAATACCAGTAATTTAACGGTTTCTTCCCCAAGTTACCGGACAACCTCCTGGCAGTGTCCACTAATACCACAACCCATCTAATTGGCAAAGCCTGCACGACGGAACGCAACACAGCAAAGTTTCAACAGGGCGTAAAAATGGACAAACTGTTTTTCACTGGTTAAACTGCAAAACCTGAACTAGATTTTTATGAGCACAAAGTTGCATGTTTTCTTACATACTTTGAATACATTTGTGAAACTAAGACCACTATTTTGGGTGGTCTACACTCCAAATACATTTCTTCTCAGTTTTGTCATTCTTTAACAGTGTACAGAGCAAAACTTAATCTACAAACCCTTTAGAGATTACAGAAGGGGAATTGTACACAGTATGTAGTGAGTGGTATGGTTTGTGCTCATTACTTTGAGGTAGCAGCTGATGAAACTTGATTATGGAAACTTTTTTTTATAAACAGATTGAAGACATGAGCACACTGAATTTCCTTTACAAAAAAAAAAAAAGGAAAAGTACTCAAGCTATGAGGCAGCCACCACTCTTCTAGCCCTGCTTCATCAGGTTGGTAGTACACTTGCAGTATGGAGGTCCACTGGGCAGCATTATGAAATCTCAAAGCCTACATGTGCCTGCAGCGGTGACATAAGCACTGCATTTTTTTAAACTTGATATTTTTTTCCCACTCCTGCAGAGGCTCTCCTCTCTCCAGGAGACTGATCTGTTCAACTTTCAGCCTCAACTCTACACAGATGAGGGGGGACTCAGACAACCTCTCAGAGCTGGAGAACAATCACCATTCCTGATGAGGATTGATTTCAGAACATGCTGGAAGACCAGGGACCCAAGTTCAAGCAACTGGTTTCCATTTGCAAGCCACCACATACTCAAAACTGAGAATTATGCAACATTTGATCAGTGAAATATTAGTGTTTTTAAAACCATACCAAGCTGTGGTTTTAAGGTTGATGGATGCCAACAACAATTTACATGAGATTAAAGCCATTCTGTTAATCATATGTTATTTAATAGCAACTGTTACAAAGTCCTCCAGTTTCTATTTTAGAAGTGGGACAAAAAAAAAAGTAAAGTACAGCTGTCCTCCAAAAGCAACTTGGAGTTACAGTCAAGTTAAATACACTTAGCAAAAACTAAATTATCTGCCTGCTGGCCTAAATTCCATTGCATTTTACCAATTAATACATTTGCTTCTAGCACACAGCTGCTTGATGCAAAGAAATTGCTTTCTCATTTCATATAATAAATCTTCAAAGTACAGAATTCCCTGAATGCAAATTTGGGACGGAGAAAAAAAAAAAAAATCTTAGCTTCAAAGGGGAAAAAAGGGAGGTACTTTTTAAATAAGTAGAAGACTACAATATTTACAGAAAATGTTAACAAAAAGAAAAGCCTTCACACCCTCCCACCACCAATTTTTGGGAGGGGTCGCTGCTCAGTGGCGCTCTGCCCTCTGCGTCCTCTGCCCCTGAATCCTCTGCCTCTCAGGAAGCGGCCGGGCACTCCAAATGTTTCCATGTTCAACTTTTTCTCCTCCGCCCAGGTGGTTCTCCTAGGGACGCAAAAAAAAAAAAAAAAAAGTCAATTATATTGTTGAGCATGATAAACCGCTGAAGTAACCAACTGCAAAAAGTTACACAATCACCTGGGCTTAAGGTCTGATGAGATATTGTCAAAGAAACATTTGGCTTTGTCGTAGTACTTCGCTCCAAGAGTGTCCTCCTCCTCCATACCCTGGCTGTCCTGGGCCACCCCTGAATCCACCTTTTCAACTGCAGCAATTCACAAAATCCAAATGCATACATACATACCATGAAGTGCTTCTGTATGATGTGCACTGAAACTTAATTGACCGATCTCCTATGAAATAAACATACCCACAACCTCCTTCGTGATATCATCTTTAAACTGAGCATGTGCAGTTTCAAAATCAAAATCCGACTCAAACTGCAAGGTTGTGGCCTTTGAGTCTTTCACAAGAAGTTGGCCTCTGCTTCGATTCCTGGACCTGCGACTACCTTAATGTGAGCACCAGAAAGAGTTCAGACAAATGCCACAAACACTACTGTGAAAACGCTTTAGTAACCATTGAAAACTGTTTCACACAGTCTTTTAATATTTACATTTCTTACAGACAGATGAGCAATGTGTTTACTAAAAACTTGTACAGTACTTCTAACCTCCGATGAAACAAACTGTCAAGGCAAAACAAATTCCATTCTTTCAGTAAGAAATGGCTTGCGTGCATTTCGAATTTTAATACCTTGTTTCTGCCTTGGTTTCTGGTCCTCTGTGCCTTGGCCTTGAACCTTTGCTGCACTTGGCTGAGATGGTCCTCGACCTAAATAAATAAATGACCTGTTTAAGTTGTTTTCTTGAGCTGGATTAACAATAGAAGCAATGCAAGAAACCAATTAGTGATTTATCCTGTATGTTATGAGCCACTGACTTTGCTTAGTGGTAGGTATGTTCTCCTTCTGAACCTGGAGAGAGCGCTGTGTTGGACGAACAGGCTGCCTGACCTGTGGCTGGGTTGCAGTCCTCCCTTTTTTCTGGGCAGCACCAGCCGAAGGCACGGTTTGGACGGCCTGCTCGACCATGGGAACTCTCCTGGCTGGGATGCTGTGAAGTCCTGGTACTGAGGGAGCAGGAACAAACATGGTGGGGCTTGATCAACTGCAGATACAGGTGAGAAACAGCCACTGACACTCCACAGTGCTGGGGAAAAAAAAATAAAAAAGCCTAATTCGACACAGATACATCCGTGTCCAAACAAATCCATTATTACTGTACCTAGGCCCAGTGCTGCATTGTACTGCTGGTTGAGTAGAGAAGTAGCAGCCAGCTGGTTGTAGGTGGGCATCATGTCTCTGTATGAACTCCAGCGTGGGTGATAAGCAGCAGGGGAGCTGCCCATGGATGACTAAAATCAAAAAAAGACAAAATATCTTGTGATTCAACTTTTGATTATTACCAAATGCATCTAGTTGTAATTTCTCATGTTTTTTTTTTTTTTTAAAGTCAGCCAATCTCAGAACCACACACCTGCACAATAGCAGGGTCACGAGGCAGTCCATGGTGTGGTTTTGGTGGCTCAGACACAGTGATGTCTTTGATGTCACTTCCTCTGAAGATTATGAATTCATAAATTTCATCTTTGGGGGGCACTGGTCTATCGGAGTGTCGGTCCTCTGTCCCATAGGATTTAACTGTTGGGAAATAAAGTTAGTTTGAAAAAAAAAAGTTAGGTTTTGTTCAGCTACATCCTGCATAAGCTACTGCAAGGTCACTCTAGGCTACATTAAGTGGTTCACAACTCGAGGTAAAATTGTCAAAGAGAAAAACACGTGGCGCTAGAAGGCCAATCAACCTACCTTTGGCTAATGCAACCGTGGACCTGTCTGTGTCGACAGACGACAATATTCCCTCATACCGGATCTGCGCCTTGGATATCAAACTGATTTTACTGCCAATGTAAGGGGTCCCTCCTCCAGCACTCATGTTTACAGCGAAAATATGTCTTCAAATTGAAAAGCAGCGGCTAAATCACAGACCATTAAACCACGACACACACCACACTGGAACTAATCAGCTAGTGCCCAATTAGCGGGCACCTGTTCGCTTTATAAGCTTGCCAGTGACGCACCTCTTTACTGCTGGCTCACCTGCGTGTAAAACAGGGTACGTTTCTTTAGCCAGCTGGCGTACACCGCAAAGACACACGGGCAGGCCACACTGGCTACCTGAGGAGATTGAGGAAGACAGCAGTGGTGGTTTAACATTTATAATGATTCAGGGTTTATCTGTCCCACTTACATTCCCACGTGCCACTATAGAGTGAACTTTACCCCAAAAAAAAAAAATGTATATGCCCTAAAGGCTATATAATCAAGTCCTAACATTAAATTAGATATTGCGAAATGGCAGTTTGGAAATGCACTGAGCTATTATTTCCTCTTTCACATTTTCATTTTCAAATTCCCATTTCACAATATCAATTATAAAACCTACGTGAAATTTCCTTTTTGAGTTTCCCTTTTCATGTTAGCATATATTGTCTAAGTAGTACAACAGTTTATTCGCAAAATTTAAGTAAACATACTTTATTTGTACTGTGCATTTTATCTAAAAGTCAGCGCAGTCCCATGACTGCTGACAGCACTCCTACAATATTTCCTCTCTAAAAGGAGGGTGGGGCGCCCTCAAACGATTCTTTACAGAAGCAACTTCGCTGGTTGGCCAAAACACTGCAGCCATCTTGCACAGCGCATCAAGAGTGAGTAAACTCAGAAATTTGGTGTGTTGGGTTATTGTAAACCACGTTATTATTCTACCAACAGTCACACGATACAATTCTAAAACGGAACAGCTATGGTGATGGCATAACAAAGAAGCCGACAATGTAACATATGATGAAGAGATATTCGTCTCCGACACGGTGCTGTACCGTCTCATGCATCCCCTGGAATGACAGCTGAAGCCATTGGTACCGCCTTTTAGAATGTGGAACAGCCAATCATAACTCGCCGAAATCCCTGCACGGAGACGTTTAGTTGTTGTACGCACGCGCACGTCAGTTGGTAAGTCCCCTCTCTTCTCTCACAATCTCGCAAGAGTGTGAAGATGGCGGTTGTATCCGGGCCGCTGGATGAGCCTTTTTTACACACAGAGGTGAATAAAGCGGTAGTTTGTCATCCTGTACAGTCTGTAGAGTCACAACTGTCGTTCTTGTGTCAAAACAACCACTGGGGTAGGCACGAGGTAGCCGGTAATTACATGGCTATAGTTCCGGGACAAGGGGGTAGCGCGAGCTAACGTCCAGCTGGGACTTGGTCAAGACGATTGCCGAAGCAGGTACGCTGCAACTAACGTTACTAATGTTGTTTTCCTCTTTGTCTCTCCGAGTTAAGAAGGCGCCGGAGGTGACCGAGAAAAACTGTAGATGTGTCAGAGTCTTGCCCCATCACATTCAAGATTGTTTGTGCTCCTAACAAGTTGAAGTGCAGGAGGTCTCTATGGTTCAACTATGGATGCGTCGACGGCCAGCACGGACTCCACTACGGGACACGACCCTGGCAAAACACTTGTTGTTAGTGGCGCTGTAACTTCTCTCCCTAATCACCAGGGGAAAGTAGGCTCGTGCTCAGTGCAGACTTTCAATGGGAGCCAAACTATAAACTCTCACAATTCAGGAAGCGCTGCCCCCATCGCGGGGGCGACGGTGACAAGTGTCACTGCTAACAGCAGCAGCAGTACTGTGATATCTGTCACAGCTGTCAACAGTGGACCAGTGATGTCAAAAGGGCTGACCAGTGCAATAATGCACCCCTCGTCAAACAGTGTAATTCAGACGTCTCTCGTGAACTCGCAGAGTGTTGTCGGTCCAGCTCAGTGTGTGAGCCAGGCAACAGGACCCACTGTGACACTGGTCAGGCCGCCTATGCAAACCGCGGGGTCGGGTGCAACTTTGAATGGGAACAATAATGTGAGCCACGCTGTGGTTTCCAATACAACAGGTCACACAGGTATCGACATACACACCCCGCTTGTTAATAACAGCCAGCCAGCCAACTCGTCGTCTGTCAGCGCACCGCACATAATCAAGGCAGAGCCACCCACAACAATAATCCAGTCACCACAGCAGCCAGCGGTTACTCCTGGCGCCGTCAGCGCTCCCCGGATTCTGTCGACGGTAGCTGCCGGTCCAGGCGGGATACGAGCCCTGACGCCTCAGATGTTAGCCCCAAGACTCCCCCAGACGCCCTCGGGACAGCCCAGTGTACATAACATCCAGCTCCCCCCGGGTGAGTGAAGTCAGAACTTTTTACTGTATGTGCACAGGCATTTATTTTCACACTTGACTGAGTCACCATATTGGTTTCATTTTCATTTGCGTTTGATCAATGATAGTAAAAATATTGAATGTTGGTCATCCAATATAGAATATATGTATGTCCTCTTAGACTCACTATGAGTAGTGCACGTGATTCCTTAAATAACCCTTAACTGTTACGATTTATGGTTCAGGAATGGTGCTTGTACGCAGTGAGAGCGGGCAGCTGCTGATGATTCCTCAACAGGCTCTGGCCCAGATGCAAGCCCAGGCTCAGGGAGGCATGGCACCTCGGACTGCTACACCAACAAGTGTTCCTCCTGGTCAGGTAAGATCACACGGTCTGCCTGTGAAGGACTTTATAGCTATATGTCTCACTTTAGTGCCAAGGTCAGTTATAGCCCGTTTTCAGCTTGCCTTCCTGCCTACAGCTCAGGAAAGCACCTGTTTAGTAGAACAGTTTCAATTCAAGCTCATGTGTAGGTAAGATATGGAAAGTAGTGTGCTTGTATATTATTGTGTTGTATTATTAGTCTTCATTCATGCACAATTAATAACATAGACATGTATTTTTTTTTATTTATGTATTTAGATGTAATCAGTAGATGTTTTTTTTTTTTCTGGTTTGATGAAACTGGGTGTTGCACATCATGTCATGCTCTGTGCCTTGTATCAGGCTCCTGGAAACACCATCATTAGCAGACAAGTGGCTCCCAGCACCATTATCCGTCAAGGCTGTCCAGCCCCAACGTCATCTGCTGCGACCACCACTCTTCATAGACCTCCTATCCTTCAGGTAACCCTGTCGGTTTGTGTCAAATCATTTCTTATTATGTTCATTTGGCTTTTTGCACATTGTTTTGTGTCCATTATTTGAACAAGCTGCTGACTGAAGGATGATACAAAGTGCCTCATTGTCACTGTTTGATATTATAGTACACTATAATATTACCAGTTTAGGCAGTTTCAAAGTGACACTATAAGGATCTTACGAGTGCATTTTTTTTTTTTAATGAAAAAAAGGATGCTAACTTTCATTCTCTAGAATATGTGTTGTTTGGTGCATAGTGTGAATACATGTTTTCCAATTGGCTGGTTTTATTGGTACTCCTGAACCTTGTTTCCTGGATTTACCATAGAAGCATGGAGACCTAGACTTGAAGGAATTAGACTTACCGGTATGTATAAAGAGTTTTATGTGTTACACACGCTCAAACACGGCAGCAGAGTTGGCAGTTATTAATAGAACTATCACAAAATGATCAAGTCATATCACTGGAGTGCTGACTTTCCTATATTTTTTGAGGAAGAGCCTCCAACTGAAATTCAGTGAAAGAACCTAAAGTTTGATGCACTTGATGAACTTTGAAACAATTTTAAAACCCACACTCTCCTGTGATTACTTGAACAGTGGGTTTTGAAATCTTTGGACAACCTAAATAACATGATGGTGATGCCTTTCTTCCCAGAGCTCAGTTGGGGCTGCAGTACCAGGAATTACCCCCAGGACTGTCAGCCAAACAGCTGGGACCACAGTATCTTCGGTAACAGTGAGCAAAGTGAGTTATGCTAAGCCCAAGGGATCAGATAGAGCTGGGTGCTGTAGACAATTACAGTAGAATAAAAGAAGGCAAAGCATGCTGTGATATACAAAATGGTACTCACAAATGAGACTTGAATTTGTTAATAATCTGAATGTTCTGTGTTTTTGGCAGGAGACAATGGAGAATGTGACAAAATGTAAGAACTTCCTGTCTACACTGATCAAGCTAGCATCCACTGGGAAGCAATCTACAGAGACTGCAGCCATTGTGAGAGAGCTGGTCAAGGACCTGCTGGTGAGTGAGTCGTACATACAGGAGACACACATGAACCTGTCCACTGCAGAGATGGCAAAAGTACTCACTTCCCGTACTTAAGTAGAAGTACAGATACTTGTGTTAAAAAATACTCTGGTAAAAGTAGAAGTACTGATTTAACTTCTTTACTTAAGTAAAAGTAACAAAGTACAGGCTTTGAAATGTACTTAAAGTATAAAAGTAAAAGTAGCCTTGCGAATGACAACCACTTTTTATGCAAAGCTACCTGGACCACATACGTTACTAGAGTGCAAGATGAGAAACTTCAGTGGACATAAAGGCTCTTTATATGCCATTGTCTACATTTTAAATGGATGTCTGCCAAACATCACATATATGATTATTGTGACAGAGACTGGGACTCCAGCTTAATAAGATTCTGACTGAGTAGCAAGATATGAATTCAATGGTGATTCTGTGAGAATTCACAGATCCAGTTTCTCTTTTTTAATCGTCCCCTTAACATTTAAAGGAATCTACATGTATGTGTGTGTGCTCAAATATAGAAAGAAAATAAAGGATACAATATGAATTACTAAACATAGATTAATTAAGAAGTTCCCCATACTTTTAGAGTTACACAGCACATTGGCCAGGAGTCATACTTGATGCCTCCTAGCCTATCTCAAACATCTCTCTCAGATAAGGCCAAGGATGGTTGGGAATGTCTTGCTGCTTGTCTGCCTAATCTCTGGGATCTCTGTTTTCTTCATTTTCAATCATGTCGCCGTCCATACTACTAGTGCTAACGTTACCACCATCAAGCTGCAATTATTTGCCGCAAATGAATGCAGAATGCGGCCGAATCTGTCGAGTCGTCTTGTAGTGGTGCGTTACATGCAACGTAGCCTACAGTATATTCCCATCCAATTAGATTGAATTCGGTATTGATCACGTGAAAAATAATAACGGTAACTCCAGTGAAATTATTTGAAACTTGCCAGTGAGGACTAGATTAGGACCGTATTTAAAGCTGATGCTGGTTTCAAACTTTGACCCCCCCCCCAGGTGTGTCTGTAAAACACGGACAACTTCTCTCTTTTGATGCTTTTGCTAACAGGTGAAGAACACAAACAACTAAATCACTAGCTTACCTACTTTAACTGTGCAGGAACTATAGACCAATACAACAACAGGCTTAAATGAACTGACAACATAAGTTATACGACTTACAGTTCTCAAGGACGCACACACACGATCTCAACTGATTATCCTCCGGACAGCAGTCTCTCTTTCTTTTTTCACTTTTTTCTGTGTAGGCCGCGCCCGCGCAGCAGGTATGGGCGCGTGTCCGCGCTATTCTCCGACATTACGACCTCTTGTACAAAACTAAAGTAACGAGCCAATTTTTAAAATGTAAGGAGTAGAAAGTACCGATATTCGTGTTAAAATGTAAGGAGTAAAAGTAAAAAGTCGCCACAAAAAAAAATAGTAAAGTAAAGTAGAAATATCCGAAAAATCTACTTAAGTACAGTAACGAAGTATTTGTACTTCGTTACTTCCCATCTCTGGTCCACTGCTATATTGTGTTTCACATTTGACAAGAATTTTGACAAATGAACGCTCTAAAATATAATCATTTATTAAAATGTAAAAGAAAATCCAGCTGTCCTTCTAAAAGTGGAAAATCTTCAGCCAAGAGAATCCTCAACTGTACCAGCAAATATGACAGCTCTTTATGCCCATATATTGTACTAGGAGGGCAGACTGGAAGCTGAAGAATTCACCAGCAGATTGTACAAAGAGCTCAATTCTTCGCCCCAACCTTACCTTGTGCCTTTCCTCAAGGTAAGAAATATTATATTGTCATTTTCACTGGCCTACCTTCCAGTAAAATGTGTTTTTATACAGTATTTTCTAGGACCACAGGAAACAATTGCCAAACGAGTCCTCTTTATGTGCATTTCTGTAATATATAACCTGTTTGTCTTCTGTAGAGAAGCCTCCCAGCCTTGAGGCAGCTCACCCCAGACTCAGCAGCCTTCATCCAGCAGAGTCAGCTCCCCCAGCCAGCCTCAGGTCCAGTCCTCTCCACCTCACCCATCCCCACCACGGTGGTCCTGGGCAGCCCAGCACCCCGCCTCACTGCCCCAGTCAGTAGGCCCCAGCTCCCACCAGGCATTAGCAAACCAGGACAGACCGGCGCACTGGTAAACTGAGTAATAAATATGTCTGCTCAACTCAAATCTACAACTTTGAGTGCCATTTATATCAAATACAGGGACTCTCAAATATGAATGACATAATCTGCATTTGGAACTTTACCCTTGCAGGTTATCCAGCTTCAGCAGAGAGCAATGTTGAGACCTCAGGTAGCCTTACCGACAACCCCCATGGTGACTCTCAGAAATCAGGCTCCTGGCCGCATCATGCTGGGACAGCAACAGGTCCAGCTAAAAGAGCTGCAGCCACGTAAGGACGTCAATCTAATACACCTCTGTCTTTGCATGCGTGTGCCTTTCTTTGGGTGAGCTGTAGTATTTATTGTGTATTCTGTATGTGTGCCAGTTCCTGTGAGGCTGGAGGTGCCACATGTTTCTAAACAAGTGTCTGCTGCATCCTTGACCCTGGCTCAAAAGAACAAGCTGAAAGAGGCTGGTGGCACTTTCAAGTAAGAACAAAGATAATAGAGTTCAAATCAATTTAACCAATCCATTTTTTTAAATAACATGTTTTAATATTAGCGTCACTTGTAGGGGGAAAATTTACTTTTGGGAACTTTTTATAACTCACCCAGCAAATAAAAATGAGAGTTTATTTAATCTCATTGTAAGCATATCTTTTTATAGCTTAAACATGTTATGTAGCTGGATAAAGAAATAACAGTTGATAGTGATTTATCCAACTTTCAATGCTACTTTTGCCTAGCGTTGGGTACCGAAACCCGGTGCTAATACGGCACCGGTGCCTTAACAATCGGTATCTACCGGATCGAATAGTAACGCCAATTTCGGTGCCTGATTTTGGTGCTACTGAAATGCCTGCGCTTCCCACTGATGCTCCGAAACGGACGTTAGAGGCCACAGAAGCATTGCTGCATGTGACGCTAGTTAACACTACACTTCACGGCAGTTGATGTTAGCCTACCGTTAGCTAGCAGCTGGAGTAAACATGGTTAAAATGCTGACAGCTAACGTTAAACGGTGTGACTGTATTTACTGTAGAGGATTCCAACTAGGGCTGGGCGATATGGAGAAAATCAAATATCACGATATTTTTGACCAAATACCTCGATATCGATCCCACCACGATATTGTAGTGTTGACTATTGTTGCTTTCACAAAATATTTACACAATGAGATTTTTGATAAATAATCATCAGTAATGTGGTTATAATGACTAAGTGGTTAAAGGCAAATAATAGAACAGTTACAACAGTCTGGTAAGGTCAGAAAATGACATCACTTTACTGTAATGCAGCCTTTAAAACCAGGAAAAGACAACACTTGTCGGAACAACAACGCAGACGGTGCGTTCACTTAAAACTCTCCTCGCCAGCCTCGTGGTGCATTCAAAGTTATTGTAAAATACCCTTTTTCCATCTAGTGGTTGTTTTTGTTGTTTACCAGCAATTTACTGGGGATATAAGTTGTTGTTATTCAATTTTTAATAAATCATTTTGACCATATGGCCTTAGCAACAAACAAGCCGTTTTTAAATGTCGCCGACTGTAGTTTTGTGCTCCTTTTTTTTTATTTATTTTTTTTTATTTTTTTTTATAAATACATAGGCCTAAATATTTTTTTAAATCTTTTTAAAAGTATCGGTTCAGGCACCGTTTAGGCACTGGCACCGTTTTAGCACCAGTATCGGAAAAAAACCCAAACGATACCTAACCCTACTTTTGCCACACCTACATTTATGTATACAGAGATGATGACGACATCAACGATGTGGCCTCCATGGCTGGAGTGAACCTATCAGAGGAAAGCGCTAATATCCTAGCAACCAATTCTGGAATAGTGGGAGCGGTGACACATTCCTGTAAGGACGAGGCTTTCCTCTCCTATGCCATTCTACAGAGGAGAATGCAGGAGATAGGTGAGACACTTACAACTTTGTTGACAATGCAGCATCTATCCATCCACCTAAAGCCCCAAGATGCCTCTGTTTCTTCTCCAGGTAGTAGGTACGGTGTGACCGACCTGGGTGCGGAGGTGGTGAACCTTGTCTCCCACGCTACTCAGCAGCGGCTTCAGAACCTGCTGGGGAAAGTTACTGAAGTTGCTCAGCAGAAAAACGGAAATTTCAAGGTTTGTTTACGCCGTCATCATAGAGAGTTTATTATTAGATTAAGCCTTAACTAGATTCTTGTGGACAAATCATGCTGGTGCTGTATTTACAATGCTGTTTTTAGCCTGCAAATGCCACATGCATCGTGCAATGCTGTGAGTCCACATATATGCAATAATGTCTCCTGTCATCTTTTAGTCTTGTCTGGGATAACATTGTGGCATTGCTGTCTGTTGGCAGGAGGATGACAAATATGAGCAGAGCAGTGATGTTCGTGCTCAGCTCAAGTTCTTTGAGCAGCTGGACCAGCTAGAAAAACAACGGAAGGAGGAACAGGAGAGAGAGATCCTCCTAAAGGCAGCTAAGGTACAGCATCACTGACAGACAAAAAATGATATGTCCAAAGGCTATTGGAGAAATTTAATTCACACAAAACTGAAGTAAAAGGCAAGTAAAATCTGTGGATTCAGATACCTGGTGTCAAACGGAGTGAAAATAAAAGGCCCCATAAGAGACTGAGAGTTTTTTTTTTTTTTTTTTTCCACAAATAAATGCCTTTCTGTAATGAATACCTAGATAAAATATTCTTTGGGAGATCGAAACATCTCATGCAACCATCAAAACATGCACTTTGTTGCCGTGATATATCACATTAGGCAGACAAGAAGATCTTTTAGGTTTAAATAGACTGTCAGCAGTTTTAAGCATCCTGTTTTTAAAAAGGCCATACTGTTACTTTTTAATGTTCAGATGAAATCAACTCATTTATTAATAATAGCAGGTGTGTATAAATGCTGGTTTGTTTGGTGTACATCAAGTGTTTTGGTATCCCACATCTATTCTCTTCTCCAGAGGCACATTAAAAGTGCTGTACTCCGTATTCAAAACATTAATTTAGCAGTAAACAACTATTTGCAGTGTAAAGATATAGTGGAGTAATGGCTTCCTGAGCAGAGAATGAAGTCACACTCTGTGTGTTTTTTTTTTTGTGTGTGTGTGTGTGTGTGTGTGTGTGTGTGTGTGTGTGTGTGTGTGTGTGTGTGTGTGTGTGTGTGTGTGTGTGTGTGTGTGTGTGTGTGTGTGTGTGTGTGTGTGTGTGTGTGTGTGTGTGTGTGTGTGTGTGTGTGTGTGTGTGTGTGTGTGTGTGTGTGTGTGTGTGTGTGTTAATCGTCTTTGTTTTGAACAAACCAGTAGTTCATCTGCTTTTCAAACTCAAAAGAAAACACCTGCACATTTTACATGATCTCTAGTCCCATACAACCTGGGCTTTGGTTTTTCTTCTGCCAACATCAGTTATTAATGTATCTTGCTTTTGGCCTTGCAGTCTCGAGCTCGGCAAGAGGACCCAGAGCAGCTGCGTCTGAAACAGAAGGCAAAAGAGGTAGGACAAGAGGAGCAGGACAGTCAACTAGTGTCTGTTTCTGGGTGTTTTAAGCATCATATGCTTGATTTCCGTGTTGCTATGTGTGTGTTATCCAGATGCAGCAGCAGGAGCTGGCTCAGATGAGACAGAGGGAGGCCAACCTGACTGCTTTGGCAGCCATCGGTCCCAGGAAGAAGAGGAAGATTCTGGACTCTGCATCTTCCTCTGCTGCAGCTGAGGTAACACTTATCACAGTACATATACCTCAGTGTTGTGTATCCTGGGCTAGCTGGCAAGTATAGCCCCATCATAAAGGCACCATATACCTTTGTCCATCTGGCACTATCTTTCATAACCTTTTCCATCTTCACCCTGCAGAGAATATCTCTTTACATTACTTAAGTGAAAATTTGCCACCTTTTTAATGTAGTCTATTGAAGAAATAAATTCCCCAATGTGTGCTATATTGACCGAGAAAGCAAGTTCTTCTGCTTGCATATCTGTGGCAGCTGTGCCTAGATGTACCAGGATGCATTGCACACGAGTGGTGTCTTCGCTTAGCTCTCTTAGCATTTTAGTTAACAAAACAAACTTACAAAATGTCAAGAAAGGAAATATTCTTAAACCTAAACTGAAAAATACAACTATACACAAAATGATATGAATTGAAATTGGTCTCTTTCATGAACCAAGACTTGATTCGTTACCTGTTAACTCGTCATAAAACACACAGAAAAAAATAATCAAACTCACCAAATCCATCTTGGTTAAATGTTTCCACTGTTCCATCAACCAGTTAATCCTTCATTTCACCAATTAAGATATGAAAATAATCCTGCTCCAAGGGCCGTCCCCCCGCCCCCCCCCAGTCTCTTTCGGCTGTCCCGGTAAACAGCGGCTCGCTGGTGGCTCTCACTTCTTCTTCGCAGGCAGACCATTACATTTACAGAATACAATGACAAAAACAGCCCCAAAATCGCCCTGCTGGTCTTGGTTGTCTTTTTCAGTTTATCATCAGGGTCCTGAAGAAGGTCACCAGCACACCTCTGTCCAAGTAAACTTGCAGAAATGCACAATACAGTCCCCCAGGAGCTGTCGTCCGCGAGAGTATCCAGCGAAATCATCATCATCATTGCAGAAGAATGATTCAGTTTCTGTTTGAAGGGCAATTTGAGCGAAGGCACCCCAAGTCGGTGTATGCTCTTGGCAGCTCAACTTCTTAAGATTCCCTGCCGGAGTCCATATCCTTCCCGCTGCATCTGCAGCCTCCCTCGGCCTCTCTCTGGCTGAAATATGAATACGGCTGAATGTCAGTCAGTCACAACACTGTATATACTGTATATAACATGCACACTGTAAAAAAAATCTTGTCCATAACATCCTCTCGCTGATGGAAACGTTGCTAGTTTGCACTACGAGAGAAGAGAGCAGGACAGTTTTGGCATTGTGCCCCCAGTTACCAGCGCTGAAGTAGCTTGTAGTTCTTCCATCCTCCTGTCACGGGAGTAGAGCAGATTTTTGGAGACATGGAGGACATTTCAGAAACGGCAGGCTTTTTTCTCGCATTATCCCTCATTCAGATAGATAGAGATAAGGTGGGAAATTGCTGTAATTTCCCTTTTAATTAGCATAAGATAAACAAAGACATATGACTCACTTTAACAAAAGACACTAAAGTTAAAATGCCTGTGACCGCAATAATTGCATCAGGTTACAGTTCATTTGGGTTGGGTACCGAAAAGCACCAGGGTTTCGGTGCACTTATATTTACCACTTGCGTTGCCCTCTGGTGCTCTGAAACAGACCTTACAGGAAAGAAAAGCATCAGTGCACATGATGTTAGTTAACATTACACTTGGCAGCAAATAATGTTAGCCTACCTTTAGCTAGTAGCTGGCACAAACATGGTTAAAATGCTTAAAGCTACACTCGAAAGGATTCCAACACCTTTCCCGGGACGTTATCAGCAAAATTTTAGTCTTTTGAGACGCGCTTTGAGGTCACTGCCGCAGTCGGAGATGTCGGAGAGACAACAGCGACGCGACTTAATGGTGCATTCAATTGCACTTTATAAACTTAATAGTGCATTCAAGTGCACTTCAATAAGCTTAAGTTGTTGTTGTAAAGTACTCTTCTGCCATCTAGTCTAGTTTTTCATTTAAATTTGACCATATGGCCTTAGCGATAAACAAGCTGTTCTTTAATGTTGCCGACTGTCAGTTCAGGCACCGTTTCGGCACGGACACCGTTTTTTTTCATTCATTTTAGCCCTGGTATCAGACAAAATCCATACGATACCCAACCCTACGGTTAAAAAGCTGCTTTCTTTGTCAGTGTAAGACACTGGTTATAGAAATAACTCCAGTGACTATATCAGCCAGACAAAGTTGACTTGGTGACGAGCTGTCATTTACAGCCCACACTACCCTGACAGAAACCTGCTTTCAGTCATATGTGCTCTTCACATACCTGGAGAAAATAATATAATGAAGCCACTCATTCTGGCAGAGCACACTACTCGTGCACATTGTCAGCCGACTCTTGTAATTACAGATCACATTTAAACAAGTCACCAGTCACATTCATTTAATACAATAAGACGTCTTCCTAATGTGACAAACCTTTACTCACATGCTGCATCTGCCGATTATGCTTGGTACGACCCGCTACACATTGCTATTGGTTTAGTTAATTGATTTCTCCTTTGATCACAAATCACTTATCAGTTCTAGATGTTTGATTACCTTGGTGATGGTTATTCTTTATATTAATATATACAGCATGTATAGCATCTAACTCATCTCTGCAATAAATATAAATGGCCCTATATTCTATTCTGTTCTGTACTAATTGTTGCTGACAGGAATTGTCATATGAAAAACAAACGTTCAGGAAACAATGTGCAATATTTCTGCTTTTATTTACTTACTTGGACAAAGGTTGCAGTAATTTAAGGTGGTGTTTATTTTTTACACCTTCCCTGCCTCCCAATGACAATGCTGCTTTTCTGCCTGAAGACTTCTTTACAATGTTTATTCAAAATTACAAGAAAAAAATGTCAGAGTTGTGTTGTATTCTGTAAGATACAATTTAAAAAAAAAAAAAAAAAAAAAAAAAAAGTGGGGAGGTAAGTGGGGAAAGTTGTTACCAAATTAAACAAACAGCTATGGAAATAACACTTCAACGAAACAGAATTGCACTTTACTATAAGCAATAGAGGCCATGACTGCAGAGCTATTTAAAGTTCTATTTAAACCATTTATCCATAGCTATCTCTTTTAACTAATACTTTTAGCCAAACCTCTCTGCTGGCTTGCTAGTTTTAATGCTCTCTCAGTCGCAACACGAAGTGTGTATATATTTTTTTAATCAAATGGTACATTTCTATTTTTTTTTTTTTTTTTAATATTCATTCATCTACTTCACAGTCTTTTAATAACACCCCTGTCAACTGCAGAAGTAGCTGCAAGCCCTGGGGTACTAGTACCCCTGGTTGAAAATCACTGACCTACAAACATAAAAAAATATTGTGTTTATGTATTGCAATTTGTGAAAATATAAAAGATATGTGGGTGAAGGTGCATGCAGGCCCAAACCCTTCCAAATTATTCCTTGGGTTGACTCATCACACACTCCACACACAAATCCCAAATATCACATACCCACTCCCCACTCTAAACCTGTCTTTCTCCCTCCCATCTGTCTCTCATCTTGCAGGGATCAGGAACAGGTCCCTCTCTGTCTGGTGGGGCTGCTGGGTCTGGCTCCAGACCCACACGGCAGCGCATCACACGTGTCAATCTCAGGGACCTGCTCTTCTGTTTGGAGAACGAGAGATTTACCAGTCACTCCCATTTCCTCTACAAAGGCTTTCTCAAATAGGCTTGATGTCAGAGGGGAGAGTGTGTGGAGAGACCAACCGCTCCCACCACAGAGAAAGCATAAGAGACTTTTATAAATAAAGAGGAGAGCAGCGTATTATTGGCACATTTCCGGTTTTTTCAGATATACCTGATAACCTGAAGTACAGTGGTAGCCACATTGGATGGCCTCTCTACCTCTCTCCTCAAATAATGCCTACTTTGCTTCACAAGCATTACTGGACTAATGCTACTATTTACCCCGTACAATGTTTCAATCAAATGCAAAAAATGGATTATATGTTATGAGGAAGTTATTGTACAATTATGCACTGTCACACCGTACCGTCTCTTTCGGATTATTTGTATGTGCATTAGACTTTAAAGCAATTGAAATCCTAACATTTGTTTTATTAGACCACAGACTAATTTTACTGAATGATGATTTTATTTTTGATTTAACTGAATGAGTTTAAACTCCAAACTGTGTAACCTACTGAGTTGCCTTCCTAACTATGAATAAGCCATATAGCCATCCCGAAGCAATTAACCCTGCTGTAACTCATGACGCAGTAGTTCACATCTCCATTACTTTACTTGATTATTTTTTTGCATATTTATTTACTAAACTTAAGCTTGAATTCATGTTTAGTTATTTATTTGATTTCATGTGACACCTCAGTTGTTTGTAGCTTAAATTCAAAACGCAATGCATTTAACGGCATAGGATATGTTTAAAATCAGTTTTGACAATTTTGTTGGGTTTATAGATTTCAGTGCGTGTAGAGAGGTGTTTTTGTTTTTAAATCTTTGAAATTGTTCTTTTTAAAATTAGTTTGACATGTATTGGTTTCTAAAACTTGAATAGGTTTCAGAAGACTTTTAACCCGTATTGCTATACCAAACATACATCTACCTGAAAGTGATTTCTATTTTTCTAGCTGCCCACCAACACACATTTTTACTCTCTTATAATAGTGACTGACTTAAGTGGAGTTTCTTCCTGTATATTTGTAAATGTTACACCTAGTTTTACACATGGTTTTGTATAGAATTTACCCATACGGCATAAAGAAAAACAAACAAATTTTCTCTATTGAAAAGTTTGAATAAATAATGGTTTTACAGTAACTGGTTTGGTTTGGTGTTTAAAGAGGTTTCAGTCAGTTTTTTTTGTTTGAATTGTATTGTGTTGCACTAGGGGGCAGCATTGCATTATGATAACGTCTGGATGTGTACTGCATGTAGCACTGAGGATATTGCACATGGCTTTGCACATGAATGAGCTAAATGCCTTTAATTCTTCCTTACTCTACCTGTTCACAGATAATTCCACTTAATCCTCTAACATCTGTGATACCGCATGTAGTACACAGCTTGTGTCCCCTGGGTCTATATAGTAGACATCTACTGAGCACCACTCCCATGAGCAGAACACACATCTCTCAACCTAGAATGAAATCGCACTTACACGCAGTCTGCAACCAGTCTGTGCTGTGCTTTGTTTGGCTTTCTTGTTTGAGTCCATCTCCATTATCAGCCCTACACATGCATTGGCAACAGCTGCAACATCAGCTGCTAACATTCACCACAACCATGGGCTGGAAATAATTAGGCCATTCTGCCACGGGGACAGTTGCCTGATGTTGCAATGATTGGGAACAGCTTTTGTATCAGCGTTGACCAAAGAGGAACAATAAGTGTGTATTTGGAGTCATCAGTGGTGATGAGCCACAATTTCATTTTCTATAATCAAAGTACATCTGGGAGCCACTAGGTGGCAATTTTACCCCATTACAGGATTCTCCCGTAGCTGAGTGAACTGAAACATCAGGTTCTTATTTATAGTTAATATTACCTTGTTACATTAGGGTGAGCTTAGTGTTCACATGTTCATGCTTTGCTCTGCTGGACACGCACATTACAGACTACTTGGCCAAACTGTCAGGCGCTCCCAAAAAGCATAATATTAGGGACAAAGGGAGACAGAAACAGTCTGGATTGAAAATAATATCACAGCATTGTGCTGCTGAAAGTAGAGCTGGATAAAAGCCAGGCATTCAGTTGTGAATACAGAAGCGGCGTGGCCTGACGGTCCCTCGTGGCGTCTGTCTGGTGATGGTGGTGACTCAGGTAAGGCCTCGACCCTTGTGCCTCTGCCCAATCCAATATTTTTCCTGGTAATCCTCCTTCCACTCCTCAACACTGCTGCTCTTTCAGAGTTAAGTCCACATAAGCTCCCACTTGAGTGCCAGAGGCAGAGCAACAACAGGGATGGTGCTGTTGCCTAGCGACGTCTCAGTCACTGCACCTGAGGGTGTTGGGTAAACACCCTGAGCCTGCCAGAGGGAAGAAGAGAGAAGTAACATCACCGTTTCCTTCCATGACATTTATTAAAGGGGGCTGTTATTAATTTGTTACACTCATTGTTCGTTCGTTCATTTTTGCTTTCACCCTAGGGGGAGATTATATAACAAACCATACTTAAAGCAAGTTTATTTGTGTATGTGTGGGTGTGCAGGCACACCCCATGCCTCTGACTGTTCGTCTGTTCTTAGCTATGGGTGTTTTTGTCTGATTCCAAGATGGGATTTGACTGCTCTGATAGTACTTCTCAGCAGGGTGTGTCTCTTGCACTTTCATGATAAATCTCTAGCCTGAAATTCTTAAAATGCTTGTTTCTGCTCACAGTGTGGCTAAGTTTGAATGATGGTTAGAGGCTGATAAAAGTTCCCCCTGCCCCCATTACTCACACAAATCAGATGGTTATGAAAATATGTATTAAGGTAAAACCCCTAGCAAGATGAATAAGAAGGTTGTGATATTTTTTTTATTGACATTACTTGCAAACCAGTGAATTCAAAATTACATTCGTAATCCCACCATATTCATGCTGTGAGACAAATGCAATACTAAAAGTCAGTTAATTAATTTGATCCTTTTCAACGCCTCCTTGCATATTGTTGATTAAGCTTTGAGCTTATGAATAAAACTCTCCGAGGAGGAACATGAGAATGTGATTTGGATGAACTGATGTGGCACACTGTGATCCATTCACCGCACTTTATCATTCATTAAGATGCACAAATCCAGGAGCCTATAACCACTTTTATCCTGAAATGAAAGAGAATGATTTTCAGCTCTTTCCTGAATAATCACACCCTGAAATATAGCATGCAACAACAGTTCATTAGTTTTTACCTCCTTGCAAGTCCATTTCCTGTGCGCCTGTGCCCTTGTTCCACCCAGGTTAATGCTGACTTTAGGACTCTTTTGTTATGGGGTCGACCAGGGCAGTCTGCTTTGGCCCAGAGATACTATAATAAGGCCAGTGTTTATGACTGCTGCTGAAATGGGTTTGTAAGCGCGGCTAAACCTGTGAGGTATTGACACAGGGGTTAATAGCCTGTTGGCCTCTTTAATGGAGCTGAATCAGGTCAAGCAGCAAGCATTGTTAGCCCACAGGAGAAGAGCATCTCCATTTACAAAGTCATCTCCTGCATGAGGCGGGACAGGCACCAAAATGTGTTGAGCGTACACACCTGTGGTTCACACAGAGAAATGTGTGACACGCGCTTAGACACACACAGGAACGAACAAGCTAGGTGCCAGACGCCACATGACACAGGCTGATGTAAAAGTCAAAACGGCTTTTTGCATTTTAACCCAGTGATCTCACTAAATGTAGTCAACAATCAGCGAGTTGATCTTACTATTATCCTTTAACCTTTTTAACAACTTGCTTGACTAATGTAAGTGTCCAGTGTGGTAGTAGGCTACACATTGGAGGGCACACATTGAAAAACACAGCGGCACAGCGGTACATTGAGCTAAATGCTAACTCTAGCATGGCAACATGCTCACAATGACAATGCTAAAATGCAGGTATGTTTACTATGTTCACCATCTTAGCTTAGCGGGTTAGCATGATAACATTTACCAGGGGAGACTGATGGGAATGTCATTAGTTTTGCACAGTTTTATTGTCATAAACTAAAGTATTGGACAAATTGATTATGCCACCAAAAGGGTAGTGGGAATCCATTCAGTAGCAGTTGAGGTATTTCTCAGGATAAGTGAAAACTATGACCTGCTGATGCCCTCAAAGCAAAAGTCAGGGGATGACCTTAGGATTCATCCTCTGGGCACCATGAATATCTGTACCAAAACTCACAAGAATATAGTTGGTAAGACATTAAGACACTAAATACCAAAAATGTCAACCTCATGGTGGCTCTAGAGGAAAAGGCAAGAGGATCACTAGAAATGTCTGTACAGAATGTCATGGTAATCCATTCAAACGTTTCTCGAGTTATTTTAGTCTGGACCAAAGTGTTGGACTGACCGATCGATTCACCCAAATAATAAACCACATTAAATAAAATGTCTGCAAATTTTGAATCAGAGTAAAACACTTTTTTTCCCCCTTTTGTATTGTTTGCTTGTCTGTTTACACGTCTTATTTAGCTCTGCACTATTTTTTAAAATATTTTTTATATTTTAATTTGTGCTCATATATTTGCAAAACTATATGAAAGACTAATGACGAGAAGGGTCTATGATGTAAAAACAATGATGTTTTTATTTTTCTCAATACAAACTATTAGTGAGAAAAGAAAGAATAAACAAACTAACTAACAAACGAACGTTAAAAAGGAATATAAATGACCAGCCTTGGGCCAAGAAATTCATCTAACCTTGATGCACCTTTAAGACAAAAATGAATTATGTATCAAAGGTGTTATGTCTTTCATGGGTAATTACTATTAAACATATGAAAGTGATGCTCTTAAGATGGAGACAGGAGTTTATATACATACGATGTACATGTACATGTACTGTAAGACACAAACAAAGTCATCATGCTGCAGCTAAGCGGCTTACATTTGGCACACGGCCAGATAACGTAAGTTGTTGTTCCTAACTGTCATGTTATTGTAATATCATCATTACATTTACAAGATTAATTCTGTTACACACGTGTGGCGGTCAATTATTTATTTATACTAATGAGTGTGCTATATATCCATTATTCATGGTAAGCTTTGGTCTGACTTCCTGAAGTGATGCTGACAGAGGGAAATGGAGGGGCAGATGGGAATGGAAGCTTGATTGCACCCTAAAGGACACCAGAGACTGACTTGGCTACGAAGGAATCATCTCCTAACATTTAGACATGTAGCCAGTGTCCCGGGGAAGGCACTTAACCTGTGGCTAAGGTGAAGAATTACATCCAGTTGATTAGAGCAGCCGCTCTGCTCGAGGATGCAGCTAGAATTTCCAACTGCACTCTAGCATGTAATCACACAATGGAAGTCGATTTTGAAAGAGCTCCAGCAGCAGCACCACAGGTTTCATGGGCTTATAACACAAGGGCAATCCCATGACGCATAATTAATAGTGATTATATCATAGATGTTCCTGTATATGACAAGTTTAAGCAGTTGTGTGAACATAGTTTTAAAACTCATAATTAGAGGGTTCAGTTGTCAGCAGTGGAAGTTGTATTCAGATCATTTTCACAATCACAATCACAATGTGAAAATGATCAAGTACATGTCCAAGATTAATATTGCACCTCCATACAGCTGGGGGTCATTACATTAAAAACATTACAAAAAAGAAATGGCAGAGGCCGAGATAGCCTTACTTTGTGTCTTCAGTTTGGGTCGGACTCCAAAAACACTCAATACATTTCACATTATACAACACAGTAGTGTCTTTCACTAGACTGAACTTCATGAGTAAAGTAGTTGGAGTGCCCCCTGAAGAATTTTGCTGAAGAACAACTACATAAGTATAAGCAGCAAAATGTACTTATGTATCACAAGTGAAAGCACTCATACATCCTTTCTCAGTGTTATACATTATTAATACGTTAACTGGTAAGCAGCTCAGTTATTTGCCCAGTGATGCAGAAATCAACCAGTCCTTCCGTGCTGGAATAATAGTGCGGTGTGTTAGCAACTGTGTGCTCATTTGTTTGAAAAAAGTTAATTTAGGAATATGAAATGAAATGAAATGCAAAATAGACCTTTGTCAGGCAGCAATTTTGACATGTCAGAGTAGAAAAGGCACAAGCGTGTTTAACAACATTAAAGCAGCTACAAGGAGTTGTTTTTTCACTGGTTATGAAATAGTCTCAATTTAATACCGATGCCTCTAAGCAAACGAGACCTTTAGCGAGAATATCGCATATTTCTATATAGTTATTTTTAATGCCTGTCACTGGCTCCGATTCCCCGCAAAATCAGACGAAAGGATTGACGTCACGCAGAGACTGTGTTTACATTTTCCTAGGCAAAGTTTCGCAGTGAGAAGTACGTAAGCCAGTTAAAAGGAACCAGGAGGAGATTTTTCTCCAGAGATTTTTTTATTTTTGACGTTATATTTTGTGGTTATTATGGCTGATACTGGGGCAGGATCAACAAAGAGAAAAAGAAAATAATTGACCGATCGAAGAACAAAAAAATGCCAATGGAACAGAGATCTGGCGCGGGCGCGAACACGAGTCAACTTTGGTCGGTCATTCAACAGATAGAGAGAATTGCAGGATTTGAAATGATTCAAAACAAATCCTGAATTGGCCCTCTTTCTCCTAGGCAGGTATGTAATACGTCTATTTTATTTATTAAAAACACATTGCGAGACGTACATCAATATGAGAATTTATGTTGGTGGCTAAAACAAAGTCGACTTTGTTTCACCATGGTCATATTCTAGTTATTTATCTTACATAGCCAGAAATAAATACATTACCTCATCACTATGCATACCTGCTTTACCCAGTTGGTAAGCCAGTCTTTCTACAATACTACTACGAACTGCTAATATAACAGTTACTTCACTGAGTGCATTTATTTCACTGACAGTAACAATAGCTGTCAAATAAATGGAGGGGAGTAAAAAGGACTTTTATTGATAAGACACTCCACTAAAAAGCAATCATGATTTGCAGGAAATTCTCTTTTCAAATTCTGTTTGATAATGCACAGACAGTGTTTCAGCCCTGACGGATATAAAAACCCTGTCTTGACAACAGCAAAGTGCCTCCGCTGGACCAGCCATTCATATCATAAATGGCTGGTCGTTAAACAGTAGATATTCTCTCCCCCACTTGCAGCAGGAACATCAAATTTATTCTGCTGCCTTGATCTCGTTTTAGACCAAGCCCTGAAATAGCAGGATGCTCAGAGTGCTGTCAGCAGAAAAGCAGCCAGCAGAGCCCGCCTATCCTGGGCGCTACCTTTGCTGAATATCAACATCAACACTAAACTAGGAACAGTTGATCACACAGCCGGCATCAGAACCAACATCCGGTGGGGGTTTTCAGATTGGACTTTTTCCCAGCACCGACCCAAGAGACTCACTGGCTATATAAAGAGGAAATTAAAAAAGCCAGACTTGGACATGTTTGAAGACGAGAACTTTATTTGCAACACACAAGGCACTGGCTGAAAGCCAGCAGCAAAGCTCTCAGTATATACGCCATTTATCAAGGGGGCAACTTGAGTTTGCTTTCTTCATTCACTGCGGCTGTCTGCCACAGGAAAACCAAGTGCCCATCGAAGAAACCTTCTCTGAAGTTAATCTCTTTATCTGCCGACTGGCTATGACCAAGACGACCTTTTACTAACTTGATTATTATTGCAGAGCAGTGGAGCCCACCTCTGATGACTCTCTTATTAACATAGGTCCGCAATTCTGCCTGGTAAATAGCAAAATCACTATTCACTACAGTAAAGGTGAACTTAGATTTATTACCGGATGTTCTCATTACTGGGACATTCTAGTTTAGATGAGTAATAAAAGCACCTCTCATTTACTAGTCCACTATGCTCCATCAGCTCTGTTCACCTCTACTGTCTTCTCCCCCTCTCCATTGCCAACTCCTCTAATTTCTGGCCATAATGGACAACACACGATTAAGTATCTATTTCCCTACCTCATTTTTAACCTTTTTTCCCCAAACCATTTTCTAAATGTTATGCATTGTCCCTGCTGTGCTTGAATACCTCTCTCTCTCTGCTGACCCTCTCTTCCATCCTAGTAATCACCTCTCCACACGGCCTACCTGCATCTTGCCACCGCCTCATTTTTCTCCCTCTCTCTTACCGCCTGCCTTACTGCTTTCTCTCCGGGTGTCTCATTAAAGGCGCTCTATCTAATGAGATTAAGCCATGGGGATTAATGGTGTGGCTAATTGATAGACACACAGCCGGAGAGGATTATATCCCTTTAAGTCCCCAGTGGGTTTTTGGTGCTTCAGCTGACTAATTGAAATCAAAGGAATGGACACAACTATATTTCCTGACCTCTCCTACTTCTTCTTCCGAGATGCGATAAAAGGACGAATAGTGGGTGTTTTATTAGAAGACAAAGCCATATCCAAACAATAGGGTCAAAGCTTAACTGCGTGATTCCAAAGGGAGTTTGTAACACTTACAATTACATTATTCCAATGCATAATATAAAGAAGGTGCAATCAGTCCGAGTGCAAATGCAAACCAATCATTTCATGAACAAAACGTGTGGAACTTTTATTTTAGCTAATTATTCTGATGGCATTTTGCAGAAAAATTTCACAATCCTTATGAAAACTGATGCAGTCTCTGTGTTGCTTTCAGATCATTCATCATCAGTATTTCCTGGTTAATCCATGTGGTGGGGTATCTTTTTTAATACTACCAATGGGGGTGAAAACATCAGAAATATTTAAATTCCCACAGCGGCTTTAAGTCTACGTTAGTTGAGATAAAGCTGTACCAAAGGACAAATCCGGCGCAAAATGAACCTAGGGGTTAATAACACATGTCCGAGTTTGACCGTTCTCTGGGATATGTTTTCATACTAATTGAATGTGACCAGTTTCATCGCAAACCGCTAATTAGCTTATAATGCTAGTCATCCGGGCATGACTAAAGTAAAAAGAAATCGCTATTTCTCTACCACTAACAAGGCTCAAAATAGCACCACACTTCCACGGTAGCATAATGGGGGTCCCTACATATAAACTGAATCATTGAGAACTTTGTAAGTGTACAGACAGTTTATTAAAAAGATAGTTTATAAAGACAGTACCTTTCACGTATACAGACGGGCGCCATCTTGGGAAAAGAGTCATGATCAGTGGAACGACGAACGCTGTGCATATATATTAATAAACAGATATAATTCATGCATTTCCATGTAATTACATTTCACAAACGTAATTCCTATCGATCCATTGGGAAACCACGGACCGTGGGAGATTTCAAGTGACAGTTCAGCTCACGTTGCACGACGTTTGTCGTTTGAGTGGTTGTGACTGTTTTCCCAAGATGGCGCCCGCCTGTATCCGTGAAAGGTACTGTCTTTCTAAACTATCTATTTAATAAACTGTCTGTACTTTTGCAAAGTTCTCAATACTTCGGTTTACATGTAGGCACTCTCATTGTGCTACAGTGGAAGTGTGGTGCTATTTTGAGCCTTATTAGTGGTGTAGAAATAGCAATTTCTTTTTACTTTAGCCATGCCCCGACGACTAGCGTTATAAGCTAACGGTCGAACTTGGACATGTGTTATTAACCCCTAGGTTCATTTTGCGCTGGATTTGTCTTTTAAAGGTCCAGTGTGTAACGTTTTTAGTTGTTCATTCTCAAAATTTGTGTTGCCCGTTCACAAACCGTGTCCTTTTCATGAATATTTACCGCCACCATCAGTTCCTATTGGCTTGAAATTTTACATTTGCGTTTGCATGAACTGGGGTAGACGCTCCATATTCATGTGCCATCTTGAAATACGTTAGCCGGTGAGGGACATACAGGACGTACTGCTCCGCCTTTTGTGTTTTCGCTGTCACATGATAAACTCGCAGGTGCTGCTAATGGGTATCGTCGCTTCCCGGCCCCGGCAAGTTTGAAGAAGGAAACATGGAGGACCACACGTATTCAAAATCCAAATTTCAGGAACAGGAGTCTTCTTCTTCGCCCAGAAAAATAAAAAGGATAATGAAAAGAGCAAGAGACCGGCGTCATCTGAAAAAAGCGTGAAGGCTACATTAGCTGTAGTACATACTTTGAACTGCGTGGCGCAAGAGAGTTGATTGTGATATACGATTTCAACGCTAGATGGAAGAAATTCCCACACATTGGTAGCCTGACAAGCCAGACCCACATCAAGATGTTGGGTCTGGGAACTCCCCATTGGCAGGGCTCAATCCGAGGGACAGGTAGTTTGTCGGTTGTCTTTCAAATTCCCTCTGCATGCAATAGGATAGCGTTACAACCAGGCAGAGCAATGAAGAAGGAAGAGAAGCTAGTTGATAGATTAAACTTTAAACATTTGCCACATCCGGTCGGCAAAACTCCGAGCACATCTTTCTTTTTTAACAATGATTTCAGTGCAGCTCTTTGTTCTTTTCTCAAAGAAAAGCTTAACTCCAAGTCTCCCAGAAGACCGCTGTTCCCAGCAGCAGCAGCCATAAGCCCCGCCCACCGACTCTATACACGATTTGATTGGCCTGACCAGAGTTTGGTTTTTCCAGCTGGCACAGAGACCCCCCTGGCTGCAAATTAAATTTGCTGCCGCTAGGGTGCGTCTAGATTTCTAAGCTAATACATTTGACCTTTAAGTAATGATTTTCAAAACAAGACCACAGAGGCCCACTATTATTTTAAAGCTTTGAGTGACATTATATTTTCAATGACACACAAATACATCATACAGCATACACCTGAAGATAATGAATGTAGGGAATATTCCAAAAAAGATGGCACATTTTCAAAACAAGTTTTGTTTATTTTCTGAAGCACACATCCAGTATCTAGATGAATGAATAAAATAATCCCAGGACACTGAATAATAGAACAACTATCAGCAGGCATGGCTAATGAACCTTCCACTGCCCCGAGGCCAGAGGCCAACAGAAGGAACACGTCTGTCAGAGACATTACAGAGTGAAAAGGGTTGGGCTGTGTTTTCACATATAAAAGGAGTATAACAAAGAATACAATCTCATAAGAAGAAAAGAAGAGCAAAACTGAAACAAAACATGTATAAGCAGGCGTCTTAAAAATGGAATTATGCTTCAACAGAAGACAAAGAAACAAAAATATCCACATATTAAAAATGAACGGGCCAAAAAATCCCCTAAGCCCAATGAAGAGCTAGAGAAAGAGCAGCAACTGTTATGTCATCAATACTTCAAAAATAGGTATCTTACAGGTTTTTTATTTTCTCAGTGTCTTTATACAGAGTATATTCATATAGTTTCCGCTGACTATTTTCACATTCTCACCACATAGTAACAAGTGCTTTGAGTAAAACATTTTGAGAAAAAAAAAATCATGCACCTTTTAATAGTTTTGTTGGCCTATAAAAAACGGGAATGTTCAAGGCGACAAAAAAAATTCCTTTCTTAGATGCCTTTGTTCCAAGTCATTTCAAGTTCCACTTTCTTAAACTGTCTGACTAATCAGATCATGCCATAAGCTTTACACTGTGGAGAAAGCAACACAAAACCATACAGGGCAGGCAAGCATCTCAACATAAAGGCTCCTAAACGCATGAGTCCACAGAGGAAAGGCAGGCATTCTCCACTAAATTAGAAAACCCCCGCATGTATAAAATGGTCTCACACGATGTCAGTGTGTCGACAGGTGATGCTTGTGAAAGTCAAACTGAGCAGGTCCTTGGAGAAGAGTGTTGTCTTCCCCACAACAACAACAACAACAACAACAACAACTGTTATTGGCTTCTTTTAGGCCATAATTCATTGGGTTATGATGTCCGAAAGTCTGCCCTGGATGCGTCCTTCTCTCCTGGGACTGGCTGCTGGGGTTTGTAATCTGCACCACTGTAAAGGGGAAAGGAAATTGACAGGCAGGGCTGGTTTGAGGAGCACAGGGGGGGGGCGACAAGAGAACACGCCTCCACTGTACTGCACGAATGGCAACCGATCCTGAGATAGCAGGAGTCTGATACAAAAACACACCACAAAAGGCACTTTATAAAAAAGACAGTGCTTCTGTTCTAAGGAAATTCAAGTTGACAGAGTGAAAGAGAGAGTCAGAGAGCGTCTTCGCATAAACATTCTCTTCAGCGTGAGACTAAAGCAAGAGATGGTTTCGTTTTGAAAATCAATCAAAGCACAAATTCACTACTCGTGTCTCTCACGACCGCCTTGATTCGTCCCCAGAGAGCTCCGGGTCCAGCACGGTGAGAGAACAACAAAGAGGAAAAAAAAGAAGAAAAAAACATCACACTACAAACTCGCCACTACAAAATATAAAGCCAGAATACAGTTGCGTTGCAGTGGAACTTCATCTTTGCGGGTTCGGTCCCTGTGAGCAAACTAACACAGCTCACGTAAGGATCTGTTCCTCACACGTCTACCATGGAGACTGCGTCATGTTCTTGGCTCCTGCCAGTGGTTTCTAGGAGCGTCCATCCAACCGACCCCGCCTCTCCCGACCCCTGCCGCAGCCCCACCCAGGCCCCCCGCTCCGCTCTCAGTCATCGTCCCCTCCCCCGTAGAGGTCGGCCAGCTTCTTGAAGCGAGGGCCCCAGTCGTTGAGGTAGTCATAGTCCTGGTCCCCTGAGCTGGTGGAGTTGAGCGAGCTGACGCTGCCGGCGGTTGAACCGCTGCCCTCGTAGTCGAACACCAGCAGGGAGTCGTAGGGAGGAGCTGTGGGGTCGTTGTCTGCTGCCCTCAGACCCTGGAGGCACAATGACAGACAGATTCAAAACAATGTAAAGATATTCAACCTCTCTACAGTTACAGTATTTCCTGTTCTGTGTGGTTAGACCTATAACGTGTATCAGGATGGTCTTTTAGCAACACCGGATTTAGGCCAGTCATTGTTCACCAACAATATCATTTTCACTAGGGTTGGGTATCGTTTGGGTTTTTTCCAATACTGGTGCTAAAACGATACTTTTAAAACGGTGCCTAAATGGTGCCTGAATCGAAATATATATATTTATAATGTATATAATATAAACACAATGACAGTTGGCGACATTAAAGGCCATATGATCACAATTAAATGATTGATTAATAACTTATAACAATAACTTATAAAAATGACTTATTTCTAGAGGTGTGAATCTTCACTGATCTCCCAATTCAATTCGATTACGATTATCATGTCAGCGATTCGATTCGATATCTCAATGCATCACGATGCGTCAAATACATTTTTCTATTAAGGCCATGTAGGATATTTAATATAGCTTTTAATGCTTCAAAAACCAAACATTCTGCAGTGCTTAACTTAATAATAACTTGGATACATAAAACTATACAGCACTGAGCACATGGCACTTCCTGAATGTGCAAAACATACCAGAATATGTAAACAGAAATGTTGTTAGGCCTACATTAAATTGTAAACAGAAATAATCGATTATGAGCCTGCCGGTTATCAATGCAGCATCGTCCAGGTCCACGATTCAATACTTGATTAATTTCAACACCTCTACTTATTTCACCAGTCAATTTCTGGTAAACGACAAAAACAAGCACCAGATGGGAAAAGGGTATTTTACAATAACTTTGAATGCACCACAAGGCTGGCGAGTTTCAAGTAAACGCACCGTCTGTGTTGTTTTTCCGACAACGACAGCTGCAGACTGTTAACGTCCCGGTGTTGGAATCCTCCACAGGGAAATACAGTCAGACTTTACACCGCTTAACGTAAACTGTCAGCATTTTAACCATTGTGTTTAATCCAGCTACTAGCTAACGGTAACGTAGCGTCCCGTGTAGCGATGCTTCTGAAAAAAATAAATAAATCAGGCACCAACATTTTCGTTGTTATTCGGTCTCGTAACTACCGTTTACGTCGGAACCGGTGCCCTATTGGCACCGCGTTACGGTACCCAACCCTAATTTTCACAGCATAAAAGGTTCAGGTGGCCAGACCGTAAAAGTTGCAATAAACCCCTTCTCATCTTGCTCAGCCACCCATTAAGGGTTTTAATGTTTCATCATGGTCTGAATGCGGTTTCAGAGCAAGACACTGAGCTGTGTACAGGGGACAAATATTTCTAGCAGTATCGATGCCGATGGGAACACAGTTCTGGAGGAAATAAAAAGGAATTCTCTTCATGTTGTGTAAACCCTTGTATGAGTCACAGCAATGAGGCCTGTGGACATCGCTATACTGTCCAGCTTATAAACAGAAACTGTTAAGGAACCAGTGCTACACCAAAACATTTTATCCCTTCATTTTTGAACTTACATCATTAATGAAGTCTCCTATATCTCCAGGATGGGGCAGACTGGGTCTGACGGGATACTGTGACTCAGCAATCACAGGTCTCTCGTCCACCCTGCGCACCCCCGCCGGCTTATTGATGATGTGGTCTAAAGACTCGGGCTGCTGCAGCTGGCTCAGGTCATAGTCCTGGATGAAGGCCACAGAGGGAAATGTTAGTTCGTCCTCATTTTCTGGTCCTTTTAATTGGTAATTCACTACCTTTTATCTACTTTTGCTAAATCTACATATTTTGTTTATGATTTATTGACTACCGCTTCTTTGATAAAATGTGTTTTATTTTACAAAAGCATTCAATAGGGTCACTTAGCAAGGTCATTAACCCTTTTCTAATGTCGGGATTCTTTAAATGCAGTAGTGTAGATGCATTGTGTTTTGAATCGAGCTCAGTTTCCAAGTTGGTACATTTACTTTGGCCTGGTCTGATTGTCCGCCCTCACAGACTCACAGACTTTGATGTGCATTCCTGTTAAGTCTGCGAGGGCTCAGGGCTGACCTGCAGAGAAATCTGTACTGCAGGGCTTTCTAACTAACCTTTGAGCCCTTTTGTAAATCTGCAGTGCTGCAGTCTTTGTTTGAGGGAATTACCCACAATTCATAGAGGCCTGATGTTAGAAACAAGGATGTTAGGGGAAGTCTGAAAGGATAAAAAAATAAATAAAATAGTGAAAGCACTTGCAAGAACATGTTACTATTCAGATGGCAGCCGTGGTTTAACATGACTGATAATATGTATTGTTAAATTCATAATATGAACAACAAACACGTGTTCGCTGATCAGTCAGGTGACATCTTTGACTAGTCAACATGCACTCTATCTCTTAACGTTTTTCCATGCACATGTGCTGGCTTGGCTCGACGGCCCAGTACGGCAGGGATTTGCATTTTTATTAAAACAGGGCTACCCGCTTGAAGGTGTCTTCAGTGGCATGACGTGACTTTTCGGGGCTATGGCAGCTCACTGTGTATTTCGGCTGTTTATTGTATTTCTAAACATTAGTATTTTGAAAGTATTTTTCATGTCACAGAAACCACTGAGAGAGAAATCCTGTGTTTTGGAGATTGTTATTATATTGTCGGTGATGTGTCTGTGCTCTCTGGAGCGCTGTGCGTCGCGGTTGCGCAGCAGGCTGATCCATGGCTGTAGTGGTTAAAGTAGCCAGCTGTAAAACGGTAAATAAACATTTAATTTCCCACAAATTCTTCACAATAAAATCCCCCTGTTCTGACGCAGACGAGAAACTGAACTTCTAATAACAGAGGTTCAGTTAGAAGATACACAAATACTGAGAGCTGAACACACAGAGGCTTTTAAAAACCTCTCTGGACTGCAAAGACATGAGTTAGGTTGAGTCTTGCAACTTTTGAGGGGGAGAAAGGGGGGTCATCACGCGTTGGCCGCAGTCACCGCAACCTGCTTGGATATGTGAGCTTTTGCCCAACTCGGGAAAAAAAAAAACACCTCGGGCACAGCTCGGCGTGCTAAATCTGGTAAAGGAAACGCAAATCAGCGTGGCCTGGTTTAGCTCAGCCAAAAGTGCCAATGGCAAAACCCCAAGGATCTTATAATAAATCCTCAGACAAGTACTTTAGAGAGAAATTATCCCTGCATGTATAAACACGGCAGCCATCTGATATTAGCGTGTGTTTATGAGCTAGATATCTGGTGTGTGTGGGTGGTGGAAAATAGCAAGTATTAAAGATGGCATAATTAAAAATACATTTCCGAATTAATCAAAGCTGTTGAAGCTTAACATTGTTGAAGGTTTTCATTTATAAAATAATATCAGATAAGGAGAGGTGGTGGACCGAGCAGTATTTTCAGCCCCAGCACTTGTTTGTACGGCAGAGGGCAGATTGAAGTCTAACTCCCTTTTTAAAAAGTATATTTCATTCTCTACAGACTCTGTCCGCCGTCCAGCTGACCAAGGCTTTTCCGATCTTCAATTCAATTCAATTTTATTTATAGTATCAAATCATAACAAGAGTTATCTCGAGACACTTTACAGATAGAGTAGGTCTAGACCACACTCTATAATTTACAAAGACCCAACAATTCCAATAATTCCCCCAAGAGCAAGCATTAGCAGTGGCTATTGTGACAGTGGTGAGAAAAAACTCCCTTTTAGGAAGAAACCTCGGACAGACCCAGACTCTTGGTAGGCGGTGTCTGACGGTGCCGGTTGGGGTTATGATGAACAGTGGCAATAATAGTCACAATAAAGATAATGGAACAGTGACTACAATGGTAGTCGTAGTAGCTCATGGCATAGCCGGGCTTCATTGTTATTTACAATTGTGGTAGATAAACTAATGTTCTGTACTCTCTCAATTTCAGTGAATATAATTTTTGTAAGAAGTAAGTGTTTTCAGATGTCAGCTTTTCATTGAATAGAATATTTTTGGGTTTTGGACTGATGGTCAAATAAACAGGGCTTCTGCAGGTTTCAACAAGTAAAATTTAAGACTTTTTAAGACCTCTATGAATGAATTTTAAAGTGCTCATATTATGCTCATTTTCAGGTTCATAATTGTATTCAGAGGTTGTACCAGAATAGGTTTATGTGGTTTAATTTTCAGAAAACACCATATATTTGTTGTACTGCACATTGCTGCAGCTCCTCTTTTCATCCTGTGTTTGAGCTCTCTGTTTTAGCTACAGAGAATTGCAGAGCACGAGGGTAGTGCCACGCTAGCAGCTAGGCGAGCATTATAACGTGTGTTACAAAGTGACGCACGTTTGTCACGGAAGTAAAGGCTGGACTACAATAGAGCTGTTTGGAGCTGGAAGATGGTAAGTCCCTTTGGGGTGGACTTTGGGCTTTTTCACTTTGTAAACCTATAACGTGCACAAAAAAGCTATATAACACAATAAAGGAAAAGGAAAAAGCCAAAAAGCATAATATGAGCACTTTAAGACCTATATCACGACATAAAAGTACAACGAAATGCAGAGTCACAAAAGTACTTATAAAATAAATAATAATAATATATAAAAATAAATGTATTCAAATTAATAAAAGTGACACAGAGTAATAATGATCTGTACATTTACAACCTAGAACACAATACTTTTGCGAATTTAAGACTTTTTAATGCCTAAAATTTTGATTTTATAATTTTTGACTTTTTGATACTTTTTAAAGACCCCACGGAAACCCTGAATAAAACAGTCATCTATGGGGCCAGTGTCTCTATTTTTGTCTCACTGTGTCACCTTTCATAGATAAACAATGAATCGTTCAATAAGCGGCACATTAATCTATAATTAAAATAATCATTAGTTGCAGCCATAAATGATTGATCGATTTGATTAACTACATTGTTTTTATTTTTTATTTTGTGGCTATGTCGGCTCCTGAACTACTATGTCCTCTTAGAATATATGTTAGTTTGACTTGTATCTTTTTGGTTTCCTGGCACTGTGCAATGGTTACCAAACTAGTTTCCCTAATGGCGATTAATAAAGTTATCTAATTTAATCTAGCAATATATCCCTGACCTTCCATAAGAGACTGTAAATACCATCTGTAAACAAAAGATGTGTGTTTGTCTTAAAACCAATAGCATTTCTCAAAGTTGCCACTGCTGGTTAACAGCTTTTTATGACTTTTGTTAATTATGTATATACTGTATGTATGATCGTCAAACGATACCTGGTCCTCCTCTCCTCCTCCCTCCTCATCATACTTGAGGATGTTGTCTCTGACGTCGTCCTCAGGGTCGATCAGCAGGGGCTTCGCCTGCCGCTCCTTCTCTCTGCGCTTCATCCACACCACAAACAGCAGAACCATGCCTGTGAAAAACAGAAACAGAAGTTGTTGTCATAAAGAAAAGGTGTTCATTGTAGTCCTACCAGTGTTGTAGTCAAGAACACCTAAACCAAGTCATCACCAAGAGTTTGAGGGGTTGAGACCGAGTCAAGACCAAGACCAGACCAGTGCCAGACAGTCAGAGCTTCTCCTGTCTCCTGCATTGACTTTCTCTTGTGAGTGCATGTTAAGGGGAGAGAGGAGGTTAACAGTAACAAACTTCAAATTAAAGCTGAAAGCAGCATTGGACGGGCCCTTGCTCCTCCGGCGTGGCTAAAGCATAGGGGGCAGGCCAAACCATGACCAATGACAAAGGAACTCTCTGCTGAGTTCAATGATATCTCACACAAGACTCTACCTTAAACGGTTAAAATGCTATGAACGTGTCCTGAGTAAGTGGGCATGGTTAACGTATAGGGGGCGGCTCAGTATCACATGTAGACCACACATTATAAGTTCATTATGTTTGTCATATATTTCCTCTATGACCCAAAGTCAATTTGGCCTAATGATGTCCTCAGGCCTGGACCCTTGTCAATTGTGAGAAATTTCGGGCAGATACGACAACGTACACTCAAGTTACAACAACTTCTTTGTTCATCGATAAATGCTCAAAATGGCCGCCACCCCACGCCCACACTGTTGGCCGAAAAGTTTTTTATAGCTTTTAAAATCTTTTCATCGTTGAGGTCTTTAGATGACACAGACCAAATTTGAAGTTGATCGGCTGAAATCTCTCAGAGTAGTTGGTTAAAGTATAGCACGTATAGTTTTGGGCCTACTTCCTGTTGCCACTAGGGGGCGCTATGACTTTGAGTCAATTTTGGCCTGGAAATGTCCTCAGAGTTAGAGTCTTATGAATCATGAAAAGGTCTGAGCCAAGTGGACAACGTACACTTAAGTTACACCCACTTCCTGTGTCGATGGCGAAACGCACAAAATGGCCGCCCCGCCACGGCCATGCCCTATGACAAAAAGTTTTTCTTTTCATATCTCTTTATCATCTTTAATGTCTTAAGATGGTACAGACCAAATTTGAAGTCGATCGGATGAAATCTCTAGGAGGAGTTCGTTAAAGTACGACATGTGGAAATGGCCAAAATCGCATTAATATCGAACTTTCAATTCAAAATGGCGGACTTCCTGTTGGGTTTAGGGTATGGAGCCAATGACATTTTTTGTACGTCTTGACATTCTACATATGTGCACCAAGTTTCGTGAGTCTACGTTAAATGTACTGCAGGGGCTACATTTTTGTAAGGGGCACTAGCAAGCCATTTTTGTGCGCCTATTCCCGAAACCCTTAAATATGTACATTTTCACCAGAGTTGATGCGACCGCCAATTTTGGTGAGTTTTTGAGTATGTTAAGCCCCTCAAAAAGGCAATTAATTTGCCGGAAGAAAGGAAAGGAAGAATTCCTTCAGTTTAAATAGGGCCTTTGCCGCTGTTGGCGCTCGGGCCCTAATTAGAAATGAGTCAAGTTATTGGTTGCATTTGAAGCAGGACGTTTTACATCCAGTCACAGTAATGATGTTAACACATAGAATTAGACAATGCAGAGGCAATGTAGTGATATCCCTGCAGTTGTGGTCTTGACCGGTCTTGAAATAAAATCCATAGTCCTCTTTGTCCAAGACCAATTCCGAGACCAGACCTTCAAAAAGTGGTCTTGAGTACTAAAACACTGAGACACAACCACATCTTGCCATTTTCATGATGCAATACATACTGATATAATAACCCAATAGTGTGTAAGTTTGATCGTTCCACTGTGTTGTACTCACTGAGCAGTATGATGATGCAGATGAGTATCGCGATGATGGCCCCGGTGCCGAGGCCGGCGGCTGCCACAGCCCCTGTGGCGCTGCAGTCTCCGTTATTGTCACAGGGACAAACTTTGACTCTAATCACAGAGCGGTTGGACAGAGGAGGGTTCCCTGAATCGGACACGATGATGGGGATCTCGTACACACTCGCCTCCAGGTAAGGAATCCTTAGCCTCAGCTGAGCATAGTCACCTGAAGAGGAAAATAAGATTGGACATTAGAAATGACATTTTGTTTACTGCAGAATATCATGTCATCATGTGCGTGGGTACGAGAGAATGGCATACCAAAAAAAAGCTGCGCCCAAACAAACTGCACAGCAATCATTCTGACATGTCTGTACGAGAGGAGGCATTAAAAGTAAAAAACACAAACAACGTATAACCTTCAGCATCTATCACTCAGTCAAGCTAGGAAAAAAGAGGGCCTCAGTGGGAGAAGTATCCAGGTATGTGATCAGATTTGTCCTCAAGACAACTGCTGTGATACATCCATCTGGGTGGATTTGGTGACAGATCGGCTGCTCGGGGGACGGAGAGATGAATGGATCTCATTTGTCACAAACGATAGATCGTACGTCAACACTGGATGGCACCCGCGTCTCTCACTGTGAGCTTTGTGAGACATTTTGTTAAACTTGGACTTCTCTTGCAGCTTACAGCAATCCCTGGTTCCCTGATTGATGTCGCCAGTTATTCTGCAGAGGGCTTTTGCATCCCATCTGTTACCTTTATGGTTTAATTCTGCTGGGGATGCTGAATATATCATTCCCACATACTGTACCTCATTCATTTTACATCACAAGGGTAGGTCAGATATTTGCAATATGAATTGTAGCTACAGTTAAGAAAATGAACAGCATTTAATTACCGCTGAGTCGGGAGATAGTCCAGTTGCGGCGAACGCTTGCAGGAAAAGAAGGCAGTTCGAAGACAAAGGGCCCTACGTTGGGGTCGGCGTCAGCGTCGGAGGCTGTAATGTTGACCATGGAGTTGGGGCGCGCGCGCTCGCACACCTGGGCCTCCCGGGGTATCAGCACCGGCGCGTTGTCGTTCACGTCGATCAGGTAGATCTGGAGAGTTCCTGTCCCGCTGGCTTGAGGCGAGCCTGAGGGGAGGTGAGAGGAAAGAGAGGAGGCAAAGAGATCAAAGGAGGAGATGGTGAGATAACAACGTAGCGATCGAGAGAGGAGTGAACGGCAGCGAGGCAGAGGAGTAAAGATGAAATGATTGGAGATGGAGCAAAAAGCAGTGAAGAGGAGTTGAGAGACAGCAAAACAATCCTTCCATTTCACTTACAATGTTTCTAGCTGACGTGTGTGTGGAAGTGAGAAAATGAGGCGTGCAGCCAAAGAAACAATTGGGAAGAAATCTGTTTTGTTTACTAAGATGCTGAAAGCGGAAGGGCAATGCTGTGTACATTTGTACAGAGCACCCAAACAAAACTGCCAGAACAAATGAAAGGACACATACATTTTTTAGGCCTTGTGTTTAGAACTGGCTGCTTTCTGAAAAGGCTGAGGGGAGACTCATATTGGAGGGGACAACGCATACATAAAGATTGCCCATAACTGCACTCTCCGAAGCCCACTGGGAAACCCTTCACTACATCCAGCAACTCAAGCTCATCATAACTTATTCGGGGATTTTCACTATTGCCAGAACAGAGCAGAAGAGAACCATCAGGTTGAGAGACACGTTGATGTTTTATGCATTAACAGCAAATGTGCTTTGATTACAGCACATTACAGACTGACTAAGAAATGCTTTTCTGCCACACTGTTTCTGTTGCTCTTGGTGCTGCACAACACGGTGCTGGGAATAAGCGCCTCGTTAGTTTTTCAGTGCACTGCTTGCTGTCGTTTTGTTGTCTAAAGCTGCGCAACATGAAAACAGTGAAAACACTTGTAATAAGGTTAAACATTTAAGTCTTGGGATTAACGTGGTAAAGAATGACATTTTAAAAATGGCAAACATCACGTCGTAAGGTCCTCACACATCAATGCATCTAATTGTTTTTCTTGAAATGAATATTGTAAAACACATTTTCTCAATCAGCTTGTTACTTTGAGCGATGGTGTCCTACATAAACACAAGACTGCTAAGTCTGCTGAAGGTTTTGGTTATTTCACATGTCAGATAAGTCTCTGCTGATGTATATGTGCTCATGTGTTCTATGCACCAATGAGGATTTAGCAACAATCCAAACGTGACAGTTATGGGGTTGTTTTATTATGCAGCCAGCCTACTCTCAATCAATTCTGATTAAAGCACACACAAACAGTCCAAATCAAGCTGATTAGAAAAGCTTCCAAAGTTCCACTTTGATTGTTTCTTATTTAGTCATTCATATTTAATGTAATAGGGAAATATTTAAACTGGCAATCCTTAAGGTTTCAGTACTGGTTGATTTAGAATTTCTATCTGAGTGAAAACATGATGCTGAAAGTTCAGCTGGAGCATAGAAGTAGAATGAATCTCATTCTATTTCTATGGTCTGGAGTTGTTGATGTCGGTACATGAGCTTCAAGTTTTCAGAACTGTGTGCATATTTCCATTTTTTGTGTGTATACAATGAAGAAAAACTAATACAGGATTTTTTCTGGGCGATGTTCCGCCAGACACCCAGGTCGTAGTACTACAAATATTGCAATACTTTCAGCGGGGGGAAAAAAAGAAAAAAAACCATTTGTGTTACCTCCTTCAGTGCATAGGCTCAATAACCTTTTTTTTTCCTCTTTTTTTTATTTAAAATTATTTTAAAAATTTTTTTAAAAAAAAAAAATTAAAATAACTTTTAGATTTGAAGTATTGACGTAACAGATATTTATTTAAATGCAAATATTGGCAGAACAAATCAACGAAAGAATGACTCATAAATGATAATCTCTTTCATTTAAAAGTGTTTGTTTTCAATGGGATGTCGTTCAAATTACGGATATAAACATATGGGCAGGGTTAAAATGAAAAACAGACTCCAGTGTGATTTAAAACCAACAGCACAACATTTTAGTTGGATTTGCTTTCTGCAGCTACAGAAAGCTTGTAGTAACTAGATGCAGCCATCATTAATTGATAGTAGCTAGCTACTAGATTAGAGGGAACTATGCGCTCCATGACATTTATGTGACCCCTATAGCTACTAGTTACTTACACAAAACATATCTGCTTCTTATATATGATAATTAGGTAAAACTGAAGTAGGAAACACAAAAATGCATAAGGAATTAGCTTCACCTCAACCAGTTAAAGCGTTAGTAGGGTTCAGTCATATGGTTAAAATCAATATCATGATATGTATTTTCCCAATAACAACATATGCCACAACAGCTAATGTATGCAAAATCATAAATGAAATAAGAAAACTGACATCCAATGTAAAGAACTGTGCCCCACTGTTATGCATTATGACAAGCCTCCTTACACATGCAAATCAAGAGCTTCGCTAATTTGGACGTGTACGATTAAAATTTGCTCAGAATCATTAACTCAATATTGTAGTACTATAACAAAATATGTTTGTCACGATAAAATTCCTCTGAAAGTTGATAAAGGATAATACTGAAGTCCTTTTCATCACAAGTAATAACCAGTAATAATTCGCCAATAATATAATATACAGTTAATTATACCATTCTAAAAAGAGTAATTTAGCAAATGATGTAACGTAGACCAATGGTGTTCCGTACACTTTTCGCCCGTCAGCGCGCCTCAGCGAGCACTTCTCTGTTGATAAGAGCCAAACGAGCATGTTTGTGTGCTCCTTCTCCGGGGGAATATCCCTTGATTGGTCTACACTTTGATTGATGTCTTTTGGACCTATAGTTTTTGAGAAAAGTGTGGAAAAGTAACGCATCCGCCTTTGACTCATGAGCCCAAAAGCACAACGGTGACAACAGGCGACCAACGATGTTCGCATCAATGACGCAAATTGTTTCATCTGTTAAAGAATGAAAATTCTAAATTGCTGCTCCGGCTTCACTGGGACAGTGGCGCCAAGCGGTCATCGCCTGGTATTGATGTTAAAAATGGCCATTTCAAAGCATTTAACAGCTTGTGATAACACAATAATCATTTCATACAAAATACAGTACTGTGAGAAGCATAAATTTAGTCGAAATGTACATTTTCGCTGCCCTAGTCATCTCCCCTCTGAAGCTGGAGTCGGAACCTAAGCTTCCCCACCCTTTATTGTCAGGCGCTGTGGCCATACCTAGCCAAACTTAGTAAATCCACACAGGAACAAATGCCGTGGGTGTCTCGTTGGTGATCAGGGGTGAGAGAGGGAAAAAATTAAGATGACAAGTAGGCCTATATATATTTAATTCATGACCTGGAAGTATTTATTCAGCGATCGGCAGCAAAAAGGTCAACTGTACGGAACATTGTTAGTGTACAGAACATTGTTAGTCTACGGCTACATGTACATTGCTACGTTTTGGTTTTTAAGCGGAGTTTAGAGCCAAAAGCGATCTAGCACACAAGTGTTTTTAGCTCCAGTAGAAGAACTAATCTGCGTTTAAACTAACACGCCAAAACCGCATATCTCATGACCATTCACGTATACTGGGCATGCATGTGCCGGGGTAAACAGGAGGCAGCATGTATACTCCGCCCGTTGCTGGTAGTTGCCATGGTAACGTTAGTAGCTTAGTTCTCAGAGAAAGAGACGTCATGACCCAATCAGGCTGCAAAACATATGGCGTCAGTGTTGGTGTTGCCAAATGTCTTTGTTTGCAGCCGTAGAGACTGCAACACAACCCCGCAGATTCCAAACCAAAACAGGCCCAGAAGCGGTTTAAAATTTCTCCGGTTTAGGTGCTCTGAAATATACGGTGGCCGACAGAGGCCAACACACTGCAACTTAAGAAAACATCTTCATTAATTTGACAACGCAAGCGCAGCATTTAGCAAACGCGCTGCAAATACACACAACGCAACAAAATACACAAACGCGCAAAATTTCTTTTGCTACGTTTACACCTCGCATTCACACTGCTCTGGCGTTTCAGTACGGTGGCCCGACAGAGGCAAACGCACCGCAACTTAAAAAAAAAACAAATGCAAATAGAGAAAACACAAGCCAATTAAGAAAACATCTTCATTCATTTGACTACACATGCGCAGCATTTAGCAAACGCGCTGCAAATACACAAACGATGCAAAATGAAAAGCACACAAACCCCGAAAACAAATGCAACAGAAAAACGCTGCAGCCAGTTTACACAACGTAAGGCGAGGTTATGTCAGACAGAGTGAATATTTTGTTTTCCTAATTTTTTTATTAGATTTTTAATAACTGTTGTACTTTTCAGTAACATACATGGGCTTTTAAATAGTGTTAGCTAGCAAGCTCTTATAGAAGTCAGTCTCTAACATGGTAGCTACCTAAACCTGTTGCTCTTTTATAATACTGTAAAAGACTAGGGACAAACATAAAAATTAATATGCACCTTCTTGTGTCGCCTCTTTATTATACTTCCTGTTTCCAAAACAAACCTCTCATCTGCTCTCTCTCTCTCTCTCTCTCTCTCTCTCTCTCTCTCTCTCTCACTCTCTACTCTCTCTTTACGTGGGGTTGAAAATCAAGCTGTTCCACTTAGTGCTCCCCTTAGAGCCCTGGAGAACTTATGTTGTGTAAACTGGCTGCAGCGTTTTTCTGTTGCATTTGTTTTCGGGGTTGGTGTGCTTTTCATTTTGCATCGTTTGTGTATTTGCAGCGCGTTTCTGTATTTGGTTGTGTTGTGTGTATTTGCAGCGCGTTTGCTAAATGCTGCGCATGTGTAGTCAAATGAATGAAGATGTTTTCTTAATTGGCTTGTGTTTTCTCTATTTGCATTTGTTTTTTTTTTAAGTTGCGGTGCGTTTGCCTCTGTCGGGCCACCGTACTGAAACGCCAGAGCAGTGTGAATGCGAGGTGTAAACGTAGCAAAAGAAATTTGTTTTTAAACGTAGCAATGTAAATGTAGCCTACGTTACTTTCTCTTTTTTAATGCTGATCTCTTGAACTTGTACGTACTTCTGAATGCAGGTTGCTAAGGAACTCATTATTTCTTCCATTATCATTCTTCAGCGATACCACTGCTGATCATACCATTACACCCAAACCCAGATGATGAAAGTATGTGCACAGCTCTGTTGAACAAACAGACTGCAGTGATATATTGAGGCCTTGATATTCAGTTGACAAACCCCTGTACACAGACTGTCAGCAAGCCTAACAAAACTCCTGATGCAATGTAGCATAGATAGAGTTTACCCCGGTAGCTCATCAGTGTTGTGGTTCAACTTTTTCCTCGTCAGACAGTAACTTGGTGCATCAACTATGTAAAGGTCTGTTGCCTCAGGCCCCAAGGCCCATTGACGGTCTGTCGGTTATGATTGGCTGGGTGCTTTGTTGCTTTTTTCGCTTCGCTTGAGTAGAATAAGTAAAGAGAATTTCAATCAAAGTGGAATATATCCCCTTGTTGACACTGGGCTACAGAATCAATAGCGAGTCAACACTTTGAGCTTACGTTGGTGTGCTTCAGGGCAACCAATCCCCTCATTTCTCACTGGAGTAAAAACACCTGGGTCCCTCCTACATACACAGAGAGCAAACACCTCTATTTGTAGTGTTTTATTTTTAAGCTTCATGTTGTGGCAGCTTAGGCTGATATTTAAGACTTTCATCGACAGATCCTATTTTGAATCCTTTTTTAGACACTGGGAAATGAAGGTTGGTGCGTATTTATGTACAGGATACTTAAAATGGTACGGTATATGAACATAACATTACACTCATTCACAGTTCACACCCACTATAGCAGTGGTTCCCAACCTTTTTTCCTTGGCACCCCCCTAATCATGTCTAAGAAAAGATCACAAACAGCTTCCTTTTCAGTGAGATGATGATTGATGTGTTGTTATCGGCATTAAAATATAGCTGATGCAATTTTTTCACAGTGAAAAAAATGACAAAAAAAAAACAAGATCATGAGCCTACATGCGTGCTAGCGGCTATGTCAGGCTGTATGTTGACATAGCGGTGTTTGAGCTAAATGCTAAAATCAGCATGTTAAAGCGCCCATATTATGCTCATTTTCAGGTTCATAACTGTATTTTAAGGTTGTACCAGAATAGGTTTACATGGTTTAATTTTCAAAAAACACCATATTTTTGTTGTACTGCACAGCTCTCTCTCACTGCTGCAGATCCTCTTTTCACCTGGTTTCTGTTTTAGCTACAGAGTGAGACCTCTTTTCATCTTCTTCTTCACTACTATCTTTGATTGCACTCGCACATGCTCAGTAGTTCAGATGTAGAGCATGTCAGCTAGCTAACTCTAGAGACAGTAAAGGAGAGCCTGTTTCTACAACTTCAGTCAGTTACAAGGCAGGATTAGCTGGGAGACTTCTAAATGAGGGCGCACATGTAAGTAGTTCTTTTGTAGATTATGGTGAACTTGTGTGTGTTGTAGCAGTGCTTTGCTATTGAGAACGACGTAGCATGCTAGCGTTAGCATTAGCGTTAGCATGCTAATGCTAACGCTACGAGCTAACGGTTGTGGTTAGCCAGCTCATTTCGGACTGTGACGTCACAGTCCGAGCCGATTTTGAACAGCTCACTAGGAGACTGAAGGCAGGACACATTCAGAAATGGCATCTCTCTCAAAACAGCATGGATGGATTTTTTTCAAAGTTTGTATGTGTGTGGAAGCACCAGAGACACAAAAGAACACCCCAAAAAATTTCTGTAATATGGGCACTTTAAAATACTCACAATGACAATGCTAACATGCTGATGTTGAGCAGGTGTAATGTCATCTTGGTTGTGTGTGCGTCTTGATATAATAATAGCATATTGTCAGCTAATTAGCACTGAATACAATGTACCACTGAGGCTGATGGAATGCTATTAGTAATACATGTATGTGGTAATTAACCAAAGTATTGGACAAAGTAGAATTGTGACCTGGTGATGGCACTAGATGAAAAGTTAAGGGATCACCAAAGTTATAACAATTCATCCTGAGGCTGACCAAATTTCACAGCAATCCATCCAATATTTCTTGAGCTCTTTCACCAGAGTCTTTAGGATTAATCTTCTGGGGACCATGGATGTATGTACCAAATTTCATGGCAATCCAAAGATGTAGAGATTTTTCGTTCTAGACCAAATTGGTGGACCGACGGACATTGCCATCCCTAAAGCCATGCTGCTAATGTGGCAAAAAAGTGCCTATATTGTGCTGTATGTGCCCTTCTGTTTATCAAAACACACAGTCATCCTGACTTACCGGACTTACCATTGTCGGATGCCAGGAATGTGGCCTCGTACACGTTGTTTTTGACGTACATGGACTCTCGGTCCAGCAGGGCCATGGTAGTGATCTGACCATTGGTCCTGTTGATCTTCAGCCAGTTAGCCGGGTCGGACAGCTTGGAGTACCTGTTCACACAGACATCCACAGTGACAGAAAGGCATATCCTTAATTAATCCAAACACAAATATATGGAAACATATTCCACATATTACATACACATATATTCCAGCAGCTCTGAATCTTTTATTTGTGGATCCAAAGTACCCATTATCAGGTTGAATGTTCATTACCATAATAAGCAATACCAGCCAAGCACCTTTGAAATATTACAGTGACATGGGGAGCGGAACATATGTTCACCGAGCTTATCATAGCAGCAGCTCATTAGCATGAAGACGAATGAAAACCTGAACCCATGTGCACAACAGCCAAGCAGCGCTATTAACAACTTCTCTTCTCTTTGTACCCACACAGCCGCCACAGCAACTCCCATCGCTGTCACTGGTCGATATGTCAACGGAGTGGAAAGTGACAGCTGCAATTAAAATCTATAAATCCCATAACTACTATGACGAGTCTTAACAACTGTCTGAATGGAGGAAGCGTTTCACTTTGAGGTCTAATGAGATGCGGTTTATTGCGAGTATAGTCTCACTGGTAGGTAGATAGTCGTTGACACCACCACAATGACAGGAGGTGGAGGGGGAAGACACAAGCAGAAAGAGAAAAAGTGAAAGGGAACAGAGGCGTGTTTCTAAATGTAAGCATGGTCGGTAGAAAATGCCATGAGGAGGAAACGGGGCTTAATTAAAGCAGTGCGTTGGAGGCTGACACTGGTTTGCCAGAGCGTCGCAGGCATGGAGAAAACTAATTCCACCTTCTAGGCTGGTACACACTTAGCAGGCAGACAGACAGACAGAGGGACATATTAACAGACACCCTCCATCATAGCTTTCACATTTTCTTCATGAGAGAAAAAAAAAAACAGATGAAAATAAATCTAATTTTAAGTGAAAGAGGTTGTCATGCAGTGTTAGTCAGGATTTGATGTTAGCCTGCAGGTTAGATTCTGGTGTTTGCGTGTCATGCCTGGCACTCTGATCTCCATCCTGTGCCAACAAGTTGTCTCCTCCTGCCGTCTTCATGTGCAGCTGGCAGACCAAAGTGTCTAACCATACTGACAACTGCTGTAGACCATAACCCCTAATGTTCTGTTCGGGGTCTTGGAGACTCTGTCCAAAATCTATAAGAATCAAACATGATTTTGAACAGATGACAAAAGTCCTCTCGGAGACCAGAGCTGTAAAATATGGTTAGATTGATTTTTAATTCTCTATATCTGTGATTGGTAGTATTTCTTATTGAGCACTCCCCCTCCCAAACTCCAAATGTCACTTACGTTATTGGAGTTTTATAACAGTTTGTTACCAACAAATTGAGTCGAGTTTGTGGCAAAGAAAAGGGTAACAACTCCAGTAATTTTTTTGTTGCACATTGGGCCTTTAATAAGATTAGAAGAAAAGATAAAACATGTGATATATGTGATAAACATGTGATGGAAATGTTTAAAAATGTTGCTGCTGTTATTGTTAGGTAGTATCTGTGGGACCTCAAACAATGAGGAAGTAAAGCTAATATACAAAACATAAGGGTTAATCCAAACCCTAATTAACATGAACTCTTATCTTGAACTCAATAGTAATTCTAACCTTGAAGGGCCCTCCAATGATTCTAACACAGATTACAAAGGTTTGAAAAATGTGGTCTTTTAGGAGGAGCATCTAATGAAAAAGTTACACTGGGAATTGTAGAATCCACCTATATTGGAGCTGGACTGGGACTTGAGAGCACATTTTTGAGTAGGCTCTGAGCGCTGCCAAAACGTGGGCGACGTACTGTACACTCAATACCGTGCGTGAACGCATCCCGTGTAGACACTGCCTGAGGACCAAAGCTGGTGCTGCTGCTCTACCAATGTGCTTCTTCTGCTCCGTGGGCTGCGTAGACATTCTGTAAATGTCAGGATGTCTTTGACTATTATTTTTTTTGTCTTTCGTGAGTCTCCCAACTTCGTGGAAGTGGAATTTTAAATTGCCAGAGTTCCCCTTTAATCCTAAACGCAAGCCCTAAACTAAGAACTTTAGAAGTTACTGTAGGTCCAACCAACATGACCAAAATTGTCCTCACTCTGCAGGGCTAACATTCTAATACTAACGAGGACAGAAAAACACACATATATTAGCTCATGCTGTCACTTAAATCACATCTAACAGTAAAATCAACTGGCACAAAAACTCGGCCTCACATACTGTATCTCCCCATTCTTTTCCGCCGGAGAGAGAAAAAAAGCAGAAGAAATTCAGAAACATAAAAAAAAAAACTCAAGCTGGCTCCTCTCCCATCCACTGCTCACGCACAGGGCTTTTACTCATCCTCTGTGGGTGCTCGTGTGCATGTTCCCGTGTGTTTGTGAGTCTACGGCTTTACATTTCTGTCTTTTGTGTGAGCTTCGGCAAGGGTTCAAGAGAGGTCACCTAAAGGGAATACAGCAGCAGCAGAGATGAGGCTGTCTGAGCATGAGCTCAGTGTCTGCTGGCAAGTTGGCTTTGGAGAAGACAGCAGCTCTGAGCTCCCATCAATAACAGACGTGCAGACTGACGGAGAAGAAAGTGACAGGGTCAGTGGGAGCAGGGGGGAGGGAGGGATGAGAGAAAAGAGAGTAAAAGAGGAGTTACTTCTCTCAAAGGGCAGAGGAGCTCACCCACTTAGTTTGCATGACAAGTCTTTTTAGGAAAAAAAAAACCTGAGATGTGGATATTGCTCACTCCTCTGTACAGTTGATATATGAGTACATATCCCACTCCCACCCTTGTTATCAATTCAGTAACATTTCCACTCAGTGGAAAAGTACGTCTCACTGACATTAAGAAAAATCAATCTCTCTTGTTGGAGCTGGCTTTGGAGTGGAACGGTGCCGCTGGACCTTAGTGGGCATGTGGGAGTTTCTGTCACACAGGGTCGATGCCTGGATGGCACAATGCTTGCCGTGTGTCACCCCAGTTAGGAAGGATGGAGGGTGAGATCAATGTGGAGGAAGAGAAGAAGATAAGGAATTTAAAGAGGGCAGACAGACAGTGTCCAACTAATTACGGGATGACCTCTTCACATCAGTCGCCTGGCAACGAGGAGGTAACTGGAGCTCGGGCTGTGGGCGGAGGGTCGGTTGAAAATGTCACAGAGAAGGGAGAAACTGCGGAGAAACTACTCGCCACTGATTTAACACTGGTGACACACATATTGAAAGGATGATACATAGTAGTACTCAGACTATAGTCTCACTATGCAGTGTCTGACTTTGTGTCTTTGTCCTTAAGGAGTTTTAGTTCTTTGTTGGAACACTGTAATGGGAGTCCTTAACTGCGAATATATCCAAGAATCTTCATTTTCATTTAAATTAATGACGATTAATGATATGGTGGTTTGAACTAAACACGTTGTCATTTTTTAACATGTGTTCCCTGACATTTCTAATTTCCTTATTAAATGTCTACACACATTAAATGGGTGTAGAAAGAAAATGTTTCCCTTTTACTTTATTATTTAAGTCACTAAATGTAATTTGTTTCCTTGAAAGTTGTATGCATTTATAATAAAAGACGGTATAATATTTTTTATAAAGACACCAGGAAACTAGATGAGAAAACATATGAAGTGTGGCCGGGTTGGCTCGGTGGGTGGAGCAGGCGCACATATACTGAGAGGTTTGTGCCTCGACGCAGAGGTCCAGGGTTCGAATCCGACCTGTGACGATTTCCTGCATGTCTTCCCTTTCAAAAGCTGTCCTGTCAAAAATTAAAGGCGGAAAAGCCCAAAAATAATCTGAACAAAAAACATCTGAAATGTACAGTACAGTATATAACTGATTGCATGTAAGTGAAAGGGGTTGTTCTTTAAGATAAACACACAGAAAAAATATCACCCGACTGCAGTTCCTCTAACCTCCTTTAGCGAGCTTAATAGGAGTTTCGACTAGCTAACGTAGTACAGCTAAAGAAGCAGATATTTCCTTCAGGAGTTGGTGGAGACCAAAACAGAGCAAAAAGGAGGGTGAATATTGGATTTACATTAATCAGATGGACACAGATATGACTCCAAACGCTGGTAATTTTGCTGTTTTCCTGCTGGATGTGTAAATAGGCAACTGTTGCTAACTGGTACGTCATGTTAGCTTGTGTTTGAATTTGTTAGAATTTTGGCATTTCAGGTTAAGCTGCTGTCAAAATGAAGCTGCCTTCAAGTGCGGTTGGAAACGTCAAAGCTCTATAAACGATCTGACGGAAAACAGTAACTGTAAAATATGAGGCTACCTGCGCTACATTGGGGGGGATTCAAAAACACAACAGGACGTCACACAAATGGGCCGTTTCAGTGACACTCCCACCACCGCACTACCCCGCGGAAAATTGCCAGATTACTTTTTTTGGTCTGAACGGGGCCTTAGAGTCAGCATATAAGTGAACCCTCCATAATGAATGTGGTGTGCTTAAAGTACCTGACAATCTGGTGGATGAAGTGGTCAGGGTCCTGAGCAGCGAACACAGTAAGGGTGGTCCCTGCTGGCACACCTTCCTCAAAGCGGATCATCTTAGGGTTGACGGGGAAGACGGGCGGCTCATTCACATCCTGAATCGAAATGGTGACTCCTGCTGTGGACTGAAGAGAAGACTGGATGCCGCTGGCCAGGTGGGCCTGGTTGGAAACCACCACGGTCAGCATGAAGGCACGATTCATCTCAAAATCCACCGGCTAGAGAAGAACCAAGCATGTGGAAGAGAGGAGAGAGAGAGAGAGAGGGAGAGAGAGAGAGAGAGAGAGAGAGAGAGAGAGAGAGAGAGAGAGAGAGAGAGAGGAAACAAGATGGGAGGGAAATGAGTGTAGCTGATTGCAAGATTAGTTCTAACTGTGTTCCAATTTGAGAAATGACATATAATTCAGTGAACACAATGAGGGACCAAAGTACTCAGTTATCAACATCTGGCACTTCAGAGCAGGTGGAAACATACAAGATGCAGTGTTGAATAATAATGGAGAACAAAGCTAAAAAGCAGACATCATGTTGTGTATAGAGAAGCCACATGCACAGCTTAATTTTTACCTTGACCACTGTCAGCATGCCCTCATTGGTGATGGGGTTGGTGCGGATGGTGAAGTGTCCAGAGGGGTCTCCGCTGACGATGCGGTAGACGGCGTTCCAGTTGGGACTGTGGGGCTGATCCCTGTCCACCACCGTGAGGTTGGTCACCACCACATTCACCTTGTTCTCTGGCACCTCCCCTGAAAACTACAGGAGGGAGGGAGGGAGTGATGGAGAGAGCAGGGAGGGGAGGTGACAGCAGGGAGGATGGGACAGATAACATTATGCTGATGTTGCTCCAGCACTCGGCTAATTCATATTAATAAAGTTGATTTTATTGAGATCCTTAACATTTGCTTGTGTCATCATCAATCTTTTAGCATTTATCATAACTGTAATTACGTATAAAAACAAACTGCTTTTAGGGTCAGGCCAATAATACTCATTATATTGAAAGTGGTATCAAAACAAATGGGGGGAGAAATTAGAAAGATAGGAGAGGGAGACAGGAGGAGACATATTTGTTTAACTGTGGATAATAGAGAATCATATCTTTCATTATGTTGATGCTGTCCCTTATTCCACGCCATGTCTGCTCATATGAAACTCTTATTTGAACTAATGGATTTGTTCAATTAAGTGTTTACCCATTTAATTTAGATGCGGTGCATTCCCCGAATCTAGGTCTTAATAAGCAATTAGATAAGTACTGTAATTAAGGCAGCGGTAGGAATAATCTTTGGCTAATGATCTTCATTATTTTGCAATCTGAAACAACTCCCCTCTGAACTAACTCTGGAGGAAACTTGGTTACAGCTGCAGAGCCTGGAGATAAATTCACAGCGCAATAGGATACATGTACTCTATAGGGATTCACACACACACACACACACACACACACACACACACACACACACACACACACACACACACACACACACACACACACACACACACACACACACACACACACACACACACACACACACACACACAGAGACAAAAAGCTTTCATTGTCAGATGATAATCCGTGTTTCCTCTTGTAAAGCGTTAACTTGTTTATTGGGTGTGTCTGCCAGCTGCTGTTCATTTTAATGGCTTCATCGTCATGGGATTGAAGCAGCGTCCAAACCGCCAGATTGCACTCTTCCTCTTCTTCTTCTTCTCCTCCCTCCCTCCTTGCCCCCTTTTCTCCTATCCCCTGCAGTATGACCAAACTGATAAGCACAGAACAAATTAAATATGCACTCTAAGGCTCTTGTGTGTGGGCTCCTCCATTTCATTTTCACCCGGAGCTTTAGCAACAAACACCACCACAACCTTCCATGCTTGTTGGGCTGCACTGTCAGACGGCCAAATGGAATATGCTCTCGCAGAGGCATACACAATGGCACTGAATGTAGGAGAGGACGCTTCCAAAATGGCCACTCTCACTAAAATGCAATGTGGGCCCATTGATAAGCCTCTAGAGACACATACTTCCAGTTTCTGAAGGATTTTGTAGTTATAAAGAGACGGGAAAAAGAGTAGGGCAAATAGGATTCAGTTGTAGGTAATGGTTAAACGGGACCTCAGCCTTCTTTGCACGTGAATATAAAATAAAAACATCATCATTGACACACTATGTCAGTCTTTTTTCATGAATGTCAGCACTACACAAAACCCATTTAATAAAAAAGTCACTTATACCTGATCAATTCTAATTATTGCTTTTCATATTTTAAACTGTCTATAAACATGACTAGCCTTCAGACATTTGAGCTGCAGTCCAGCCAGGGGAAATCAGTGGGACATACAGAATCTGCATCAAGGTGTACTGCCCAGCAGGGGAAATCTACTGCAATTTTATTGAAAACTGGATCTGAAATTGAAAATGTTCCAATTCAGACAGCAGAGCTACAACTCAAAAAGACTAAATGAGCTCTTCCTTTTCCTTCATGGGGTGTTGGGAAAAAAACACTAAATGGTAATGACAGCACTACGTACAAATAAATATCCCAAAACAGACTCCAACTAATATCAGACTGCAACCAGCCCACTTAAGACAGCTGTTATGTCTTCACTATAGTGTAATAAAGATATAGCTACTGGCAACAGGCGTCTACCCTCATTTATTTTTCTTGTCACACAGACATATCAAGCTGCTTTTCCTAGCAGTTTGGTCTTTTTTTTATATATCTCTGGCACTCCAACTCTTTCAGCTATTTAGAAGCTGCAGGTCTACAGGTGAATCACAAATGGCACTCTATTCAGATCTGTAAGCCTGTGTGTCTGGGAGTTCAAGCTTTCAACCCCACACGTCTTCTAAACTACTCCCCTGCTCCTCATCATTGTTCGGTGAATGAATAACCACTGGTACACTTTAGCAGGGATGTGATACACTGGATTAGATAGGATGTGGCAAGTACCGTTGTCTTTTTGTTCATCACATAATGACAAATATAGCAGTCACATTGCGTTTTCAGGCCCATGTTGTGAAATGAATAAAACATTTGGCTTTTTTTCAAATTAGATGAACGGTATATATCAGCTTGGTTTACGCCCCCGCAAGCAATTTCACTTAATTAGCGCGCTTATGTTTTCTCTATGCCTCACGTAGAGAGCAATAAATTCTTCTCGCGTCTGTCATACACAAATAATTACTGATCCGCTCCAAGTCTAGTTGCTTGTGTGGGAAGCAAAAAAAAAAGTAGAGATCGACAAAGCAGCGGAAATGGCATCTTGTTTCTTTGCCGTGGATGTTCATGTGAGACTATGTCACTGTTTGTGTTTAAGTGAAGGACATACAACAAAAGCCAAAACATTTTTATTAATTTCTACTCATTACCACCTCTGCATCACACACCAAAATACAGCCAACTGCTCCTTTACTAACGAGCTCAGGCAAATCTACAGTCATTTACTCTGGAGGGTTGCAAGGAAAGTAATGCGGTTCTGTAGAGATGACATACTGTACATTTATCACAGTGTATATGAGCATACATCACTGTGTACTGTATACATGTTACATTACATTACATGTCATTTAGCTGACACTTTTATCCAAAGCAACTTACAATTGTTATATATATCAGAGGTAGAGACAGACACCTCTGGAGCAGCTAGGGGTTAAGTGTCTTGCTCAGGGACACATTGGTTGTTGTATTGCAGTGGTCTCCCACACAAAAGGCATGTGTCATATCCACTGCGCCATCACCACCCCCAATGTCCCCCAATGACAATGCCCCCCCTCCCCCCCCCAAACACACACACACACACAAGTAAAGAGAGGTGACAGAGCCAGGACCACAGATGGGGACAGAGTAGTTCTGAGCGAAGCCACAGCCTTGTACGGTGAGCTCTACCCCTGACAGCTGGGGAGCTTTTATCAGAGCATGCGGTTGGAACTGTACTGGCATGCATGCAGACGACGGCCCCCACCGAGGAGACAGGGATCACGGTGTGTGACGCTGACACACTGCTCGCTCTGCCTCTGAGTTCGGCTGCAGACAGCATCTGTCTCTCTCTGTAATCTCAGAAATCCAAGCGCTCACATAAGGAGAAGCTACAATCCTGTAGGTCTGTCAGGCGGCGGTCAGCATTTAATTCTGTTCCATGACCAGGCCGAGAGCAGAGAATACAAGCTAGCTACATATGGGGCAAAAAGCTTTTGCTTCCAGTTGCTGTTTCCTCATGAACAACCTTTCATATAGTAATCCCCACTCCCAAAAACGAACAACTCCCTACCTAACCACACACACTGCCGTAGAAAAGTGGGCCAGCGTGGCTTCCTGTCGGACCAATGTGGAGGTATCAGGGACTAGGGCCAGATGCCTGCAGACAAACCCTGGCCACCAGAGGCCCCGCTGGCATAAAACCCAGAGAGAAAACTGATCTCGATCTCACTTTCAGTCACAGTACTTTGTTATTCTATGGGTTTCTTTATCTATCACTGTGTTGTTTTAAATTCTTCACATACATGCCCTTATGCTACGTCTTTCTCAGCTGTTGTATTTGTATTCCCTTCATCTCACTGTTCTCTGAAAGCAGATTTCAGTTAAGCTACTGTTGTCTTTGGCAGGGACCATATTTTCTAATAATATCTAAGAGCAGTCTTTCCCTTGGAGACCTTTATAACTGCCTAAGAATAATATACCCTCATGTGCTATATGTAGCATAATGGCTTTATGGGACAGTGGGGTAGCATAGCGATTAAACAAGCAATTGTTAAAATGACAGATACAGGGTCAAGCCCTTAGGCGAAATTGTTTGGTGGAGTCTGACCTCCCTGTTTAGATATATAGGCATTGCATTCTTTATAGGGACTGTATGAAGAGTACTGGGGTGGGGAGGGTGGCTGAATCTTATGTTTCATTCTAACCCGTTGACATAGAAAACACTGCAATATCCTCCCTCAAATATGATGAAAATACAGCCACTCTCTAGTTGTTTAGTAGGGAGCTGTTGAATTAATGGTTATGACAGCCACCAAAAGAGTGAACCAAGAAGAGGCTGCAGATTTTGTTGAGGAAAGACAAAGTTTAGGACTCACCGTTCTGACTGTCAGTTCTGGGGGATTGTCGTTGATGTCGGTGATGCTGATAAGGGCTGTGGCTGTGTTGGACAAGCCAAAATTCAAGTTGCCTTCCATGTCAGTGGCCTGGACAATGATGGTATACTGGGACACTTTCTGTAAAAAAAAAAAGCATATCAGATGCTGCAACTAACCCGGACAAAGGAGTCAATCAGCAAAGAAATAATTTTGCCATGTGACAATGACATAGTAAGTGAATAAGTGAATGCATAAATGAAAATCCCCTCAACTCACATCTTCCCCTCTTTCTACTCACTCACTGAAGTCTGTTAGAACACCTTATTTGTCCAATAAACACACACACACACACACACACACACACACACGGACAGACACACACACACACATACGGACAGACATACACAAAGTTGCAGGGAGGGAGCACTGTATTGGTAAAAGGCCCATCCATTATTGCCTAAAAGTCTTAGCTTTCTGCTGTGGGAACAGACCAGGATCATCACTCATTGTAATGGAGGCGCCGACACTTTAAGATGCGCCACGGTGCTGCAGATAATACCAGGAGGTGAATGGGCCTTATTTAGTCCAGTTACAGTGAGGGAGAGTCACATCAGAGTGTAATGCAGCTCACTCTGCAATATTACAGTGCCATGACGAGAAACACCATCAAACATTAGGCTTGGTTGAGACACAACCACAAAACAAAGGCAGAGAGACAGTGCATCCACTTTCCAACATCGTGACACTGTCCATGGTGCTGAAAGTTCAGTCTGTCCCCAAACTCACCACCGGAAAGAAGACTCTATGTGTGTGTATGTGTTTTCATCCTGACAGTATAAGCCTGTCTGCTTTGTGGTCTCTTTCTCTTCCTATTAATCCATTTGGCTCAAACCTCCATTGTGTCAGAGCAAAGAGAGGGAGAGAGAGAGAGAGAGAGAGAGAGAGAGAGAATGGACGTCAAGGACAGGCCAGTGTTCGGCACACAGGGCCTGCTACTTTGTTGAGCACCCACAATGGGTCCTATCAATGGTCTAATGTTCGTTTGTTGCTAGGCTAGTTTCGCCATATTCACCCAGGGGTCTTGCTTTCTAAGGACTTGACAGCCAGTGGCACTGATGTCAGGGACTGCCTGGAGGAACCAGAACAAACCCAGGCAGAGGTCTTGTCAGTATAAACGGGGGAGTTATTGCTTTCTGCTCAGAAGGCTGCTTCTTAGCTTTTTTATTTCTGTGAGTCGTGGCTTTTTTCCTTTTTTTCCTCCTCTGGTTTGTTCGGTTCTCTTTGTTAACTCACATTCTGTGCTTCTTTTGATCTCTCCCTATCTTTCTGATAGCATCATGGCTACTCAGTGTTCTCTGCCTGTCGGTTCTCTATCTGTATATCTCTCTGTCTGTCTGTCTCTCTGTCTGTCTTTCTGCCCGTCTTTGTGTATCTCTATATCTCCTTTCTCCCACTCTTTTTTTCAGTCGTGAAGGATGCATTTGATTGTTAGATCAGTCAAACCATTGAGGCCAGTTAAAACACCCAGCAGGAGTGATTTAGCACCTCTCCAAGTCATTATGAACAGCGCAGACATGTTAATCTGCACCAAACCAGCCCTATTAATGAAAACTCAATACTGGCTGCCCTTTATTAGACTCATAATGAAATATCAATACCATCTCCCCTCACAGAGCGCGTTAGTAAATAGAGCCTCCAATGAATGTGTCTCTCTGCAGACTCATTTAGATCCAGTCACATACATCAATCTAGAAATAGCACCAGATGGCTGTTAGAAGCTAATAGGCTTAAGCTTTGATGGAAGCCTTTTTCTTTCATCAGGTGAAGAGAAATGACTGGAGCTGAGCCAGCAGGTGGAGCTCTCACACAGTATGAGATGTGGCTGATGTGTCCTATCCTGCAGGGTTACATCACTCATCTGAGAGTAGTTGTGAGTTTATGGTCCTTCTAGTCCACACATACACATCCGCTTACGCTCCAGTGAGTGGGAACAGGTGGGACACTCTTACATTGGGTATACACGTGCACACCAAACACACACGCAGAGCCAAGCGCACTCTGCTGTCCAAAAGTGGCTGCCCGAACAAGCCAGTAAAGGGCTCTCTAATGAGTCCTACAGAAGTGCCGAACAGAAAATCTCTCTGTTAGATTAGAGTCCAGCGCTGGCAGGAAATATAGCTTCTTGTATCACGACCAACAGCAACAGCCCAGACTCCCCCACAGGCCTTGAGCCTTACAGACTTAATCTGCAGGAGCTGAAAGCCATCAGAGGCCACAGAAACACCTGTACACAGAGCTCAGACAATAAAACCCAATCCCTTTTTTTCACAGGGACCAAATTAGGTCGTTTACCATCCGGGAGACTGAAGAAAGAAACAGGAAAATGGCTTCAGGCTATCAATGTAAGCTACTTGACAAGTCAAGTCAAGCAGCAGACAGGACAGATGGAAAAACCTGGTTGCTAATGGGTGTTAAGCAAATTGACTTGTTCTCAAGTGAGACTTTGTTAGCAAGAACAAAGTAGGTCGAAATAATGGTCTGAACATGTAAGGCGATCTCGAACTAGAAAATGCAGAGAACTACAAAACATGTACAGTGGTGAATTAATTATACCTCAGCTGAGTGTGCATTTTCACTAGGCGTCCCGCAAAGGCCCACTCAAAGAGGGTAAAGAGGGAGAGGCCAGAAGAGTGAGAGACTTGCTCTTACTTGTGTCGTTTGTGGATTGAGTTCCGGCCTGCCAGGCTCCTAGTGGCCACAGTCATTAGCTTGTCACTTACAATCTGTCTCAAACGGCCCAGTACTGGTGGCTAAAACTGTCACGACAAACTCCCTTCTTTCTTTTGACTACACTCTCTCTCTCTACCTTAGTGACCCTCAGTGTCAGTGACCGCCACTACAGTTTCAGTTCAGTTCAGCTGAGATCACTTCAATTAAATTTACCTAATTTCATTTGATGCAATTCGACTCCATTTCATCAGATTTTAATTCAGTTCAGTATATTTCAGTTCAGTTCCACATACACATTGCCAGTGAAAAATTGTAAAGTACAATACACATCTACACAGTTATTTTCTATTTTCACATCATTTCCCAGTGAGTACCAAAAGTATGCAGAGAAGTCTGTTTTGTCTCCATCTTCATCATCCAGCCCTCTTCAACCCTTGCAGGGATGTCTCTCAGGTTGTGTTGAAGACACAAACAGCTCAATGTTAGTTTGAAGAGAACACAAGCTAGCGCACTGTTCTCTGAAAGCTTTTCTCTGAATCCCATTGTAGAGATATGTAGGTACTGTAAATCTGCGATATAAACTCAGAATCCCCTTGATTAGATACGCCCCCACATTTACGCAAACAGCTCAGAGTCAGTACTGGGCTGTGAGTCACATATGAATAAAGCTGCTAGAATAAAAACAAGCAGACTAGGTTTAGTTAATCGTCCAACTGAGCATCAAAATACAATAGACAGGACATGATTAAGCAAATCTGAGCATGATGAACATGCTGTTGCCAGGCTTGCTGGCTCCAGCTGAAAGAAAGGGAAATGTTAGTCAGGAGCACGCTATGCATACTCAGATGACATCTTAGGGAGAAGAAAGAAGAGTGGCAATCACCTGTAAATCTCCTAATATAGGTTATGTGGAAAGTTAACCCTTTTGACATAATGACACAAAAGAGTCTGCAGCCATGCACAGCGGTGCTTTAAACTAAATGCTAACATCGGCATGCTAACATGCCAACAATGGCAATGCTAACATGCTGATGTTAAGGTATAATGTTTACCATGTTCACATCTTAGTTTACCATCTTAGTAAATACAAATGAAAAACTGATGGCGATGCTAGTGAAAAAGTAATTGGATTAATGACATGATTGCAATGACGGCAATCCATCCAATAGCTGTTCAGACATTTCACTAAAAACCACAAATGTCAACCTCATGGTGGTGCTAGAAGAAGGGCATTATCGAGAATATCTCCAATAATAATATCTCCAGTAATTAGGATACATTGTCTGGGGACCGTGAATGTCTGCAGCAAATGTTGTGCCAAATCTTTAAATAAATATAGAGATATATTTTCACACAATACGTGCAAAACCTGACCTGCTAGAGGAAATGTCACCAAAATCTATAAGATTCATTCTCTGGGGACCATATGTGTTCAAAGTCCAAAGTGGTGACCTGACTGACTGACCAACATTGCCATCCCTAGAGCAATGCCACTAGCTTGGCTAAAAAAGGGAACATTTTTAGCCAGAACAATTTAAGGACATAAAGAATGTGTATAATCCAATGAGAATGAAATGGGGGATATTTGAACTTCTGATTAATCAGTTTTAATCATCTTGCTGACAAAGTGACAAAAGCTATCATGTCTAGATACAGAAAGAGAGGGAAAGAGAGAGATCCCGAATAAAGCTGTGAAAGGGTTCGGCACAACTGCTTCTCCAGTAATATCTGACATAGTGTTAAAAATCTCTGTCCAGTGGTTACTGTAGGGTGTTCATAGTCAAAATATGTGTATAAGTTCTACAGCGAATTTGCTGACATTAATCACATGTAAGGGAAAATATTGTTATAGATTTGAGATAACCAGGCATTGGTGTACAGTAATAGGTACACTGCATAATTTTGCATTGTATAAGTGAATGTCTTGGACAATGGAAACTATTTGACCAAGATCATTTGGTATTTCCTCCCTCAAATCATCCTCCCACAGGGTCTTAATAAGGTCCAACATTTGTGGACAATTCTATTGTAAATGCATTAAATCAAGTTTCTTTAAAGAATAGGCTGGTGTCAAAAAGTCATCACGGGATTGTCCATGGGAAAGACAAAATAATGAACTGCTTTTAATATCAAAGTTTTGCTTTAGTAGTGAATATTCATCCGAGAGGAGGTGCTACCTGGAAAGTTAACATAACTCAGGGTCTCAGAGACAATAAAGCCCCACACCCATTTAGGATGCCTGCTCTCAGCCTGTATCCCCAGTCAGGCTCTGCAGATCCTAATAGAGCCAGGCTGTGTGTGTGGCACTCATGTCCTCGAGGCAGTCCAGGCGATGTCCTAATCATCAACGAGACAGTCCAACATAGAGCTGGCGTCAGCCTGGTGGACAGCCTGGCGCCGGGCCACACCATGCCACGCCAGAACGTTCCAATCCAGGGCTTGTGGGAGATGAAGACAGCCTGGGGTAATGAAAGACAACAGCTCTGCCTGCCAGTGGAACCGGAGCCATGGAAAAAGGGCACAAAGGACGCACATCCATGCCAGCTGTGGCACCCTGACATCTCCCACTCTGCTACCTGCTGCACCAGAGTCCTACTTCATTAGAAATGTATTTCTACACATACTGACTACCTACGACTGATAGACGAGTGTATTTTCAGTACGGCATATAAACATACACAAAACTGTATAAACTAAACCACCACATCTGAAATCTGTCCAATGCAGTATTTAGGCTACATAGCCATGTTATACTTTAGGCTGTATGGCGTCAAACACACATGTATATGACTTAGCCCAGCTTGTTAGCTTGTGGGCAGGAGCACGTGGAAGCATGTGAGGTCAGAGGAGGAGATGGGGGTTGCAGGCGGTTAGGGAGAATAATTGGTATTCAGCGGTGTCAGAGGTAAGTGATACCAGGCTAACCTCCATGTACCCCCTGGTCTCCTCGACACGAGAGAACCTGCTTCACCCCTTAATTAGCACATGAATATTCTAATTAGACTCCGGCATGGTGGACGAGGATGAGCTAAAGTGTGAGAGAGTTGGGAGAGGAGACGGAGAATATAAAGTATGTGCTGCAAAAGTGTTTGTACGGTATTCAGTGTCCATACAGTGAGTATGCATATTTTTGTTTTTGTGTAGCAGCATGTGTATACACCACTCTGGTTGCATGGATCTAATTCATCATATCCGCGGCTACTCCTCACGCTGTGTGAGCCTTAATGCATCTAAACAACAAACAGAACTGCATGGGAGTGTGTATGCGAACACGTGCCCATGTGTCTGAGCGTGTTTGTGTGTTTCTGTTGATGACCCTGACAGCAGGTGAGTGAACTCCCAGGTGTGTCCCAGTTTTAGTGGGAGGATCAGAGGCAGGTGGAACTGAGCCTGGCTTGATGTGTCCAGATTAATGAGCTTTCTCTCACTCACATCAGTTGCTACTGCTGCCGCCTGGGCCAAGCTGGAAACAGGGACACAGAGCTGGCTCACATTCACAAGACTCATTTATATTGTTCCACAAATGTATGACGCTATCATGCCATGCCAGTTCCGTAAAGAATTTGGATAAAGAATGTGCATTGATGTATTGTATTCTTCTGTGGTCAAAAGCTGGTTTTGTTCTTGATAGTTTAACCGTAATTATTCTCCAAATACGCTCGCCTTACTGTTGGTACAATCCAGTTTTAATTTCCAAAGTGTTGACTGGCCAGGTTTAGTGCCGAGAGGGAGCAGTGGGACTTCTCAGAATATAAACATTATGAGACACACTCAACGGTGCTTTACTGTCGGTAGTAAAATCAGCCAACTAAATTACGAAGATGAGATTATCCTCATAATGGTGGCATATGAATTTGAACGTTTCCCTGATTTTGGCAGGTGTATTTTTTTTTCAAACCTTGCACCACAGAGAGATGTGTGTGAGAGAAAGGCTGCAGGATGAACAAGGTCATATTAACACTACCGCCAACAGTCACCTGATGCATCTTGGGATAAACAAAAGTCGGCCCTGCGTGACCTCCCTCATTAGTAGAATAAGATGGAAGATGGAGCAAAGACGACGCGTGTTGTGGTGCTGGTGGTGTGTGGGTTGGCAAACAATCTCAGATGAACAGACGCACACACCATCAGTGGATGACACAAAAGACAGCAATGAAGAGAAAGCTCCCGCGACCTTGCTATTATAGCCGCCCTGCTCTACGCCATTCATAGTTCTACACAATAAGAAAACAGGCAAATTACTGCAACGAATGAAGTCATTTTGGGCCCGGTTTGTTTTATTTGACATTTTTGAAAGAACAAATGCTGCTGAAAGTGATCCTGATTTTTTTAAGATTTAGTTACATCCAGGGATAAAACTGGGACTTAGGAGGCAGGAAGCCCTGGAATTTCATAGCATTGTGCATTCAGAAAAAGCAAGCTGATGGTAAATTGATGTTGGAAAAAAAGACCTTTTCCATAGGATTTTCAGTTCATTATTTAAAGGTACATTGTGTAAGAATTTCTCCCATCTAGCGGTGAAATTTTATATGACAACCAACTGAGTATTACTTTCTAGCCCCTCCCATTCCGAGAGCATTTTACAGTAACTCCTACGGTGGCTGTATTATTTCAAGAAGTACGACATCCTCCGTGAGTGTTCCTTCCAGTGTAATAATAGTTTTATGTTATTTTGGTACCATTTCATTGCTAACATCAGCTATCAGGTTCCCAAACATATGCAAGCTAACGTTAGTAAAGTATCAGTGTTATCGTTATTCTGTATATTGTACAAGATTAATAGTTTAAGGCAATGTTTACAGCATAGGAGAGAAGCAACGGAGGTTTGTGTTTTTAATATATTTCTCTGAGCAGTATGAACAATCAGCGTCTTCAGCGTCCCTTTTAAAATCCTTGCTCCTTACGAGCTCTTTTCATCTTGGAAAAGCCACTCCAATATTAACTTTGGTCTCGTTGCGTTGCCTGTTGCGTTGTGATTTTAATTCTCTTTTTAACTTCCTTGGCGACTCCATTACATGTCCTCGAGAATAGGCGTGATCCTCCATCTTCAACAGGCTTTCAAATCTGCCGGCAGTCGCGAGTAATCTCCCCCTGGCATTGGTCACGGTGCCACTGAGTGTAAAAGTGCGAAAGGCGGAGGTATGTCCCTCTTTGGCTAATGTATTTTAAAGATGGAGGCGCTACATGGCTGCCGCCATTCGAGCGACTCGCTCGTATGTTTTCTGAATGATTCTGAATGGCAGATTCTACGCGTACGAGAATACTTTGATTAGTTGGTGGAAGTAATTACACATGAATGAGCAATATTTGTGAAAGAACAAAGGTTTTTTTGCTAAGAATCAACTAAAAAAAATTACACAATGGAGCTTTAAAAAAACTTATATAAAATAAAGGATGTATTTGGGTAATTGTAATTAACTTATAATCAGATATTTTTGGGTTAAACGATGGCCAAAATAGGCAGACCAGATAAAGACATTGAAACCAAGACTTGGAAAGCATCTGTTAGGGTAACTGACCTGTATTGTGGCTAACCCACATTTGATGGACTTGATGCTTTCATGAAGCACTACACAGCTGTGTTGAAGAGAGCTTTAGTGGGTGACACACGGGCGAGCAAGTCGGTAGCTGGCTACCAGGGTAAATCAAGTTAGTCCAAAATAGAGTAACTATGAGCATCCTGGTGGCTGGGTGGTTAAAGAAATAGCACAACATTTTGGAAATATGCTTATTTACTTTCTTGCCGAGAGTTAGATAAGAGATTGATACATATTGGTCATAATAGTCTGTTCAGCAAAGACTGAAACCTGGGGAAAACTTTTTAGAAAAAGTTAGCCACGCTCTTTTAAAGGTAAAATAAATCTTTCTACTAGCAGCTTTGATGCATAGGCTACTTATTTGTATCTCCTCATTTCCTGCCTCTATATAATTAACCACAGACTAAGAAAAAAAAGCATAGACAGTGCATTTCATTTTAGTGATTGACATTTCCTTTATGTTACCCATCCTGTTGAAGCTGAGCTTCATTATGGACTGACAGGCTGGCTCTGGCCTACTTTAACCCCTGGATGTATCAACCAAACCGCTGAAGAGAAGAGAATAATAATACATCACTGGATTGTATTTTATGGCTGGGTAGACACAAATGAGATGCAAAATGATCAAATGATGAGAGTAACAGGGGAACAATGCATACAGCTGACACTGACCTCTCTGTCCAGGCCGGCTGCCACTGTAACTATGTCTCCAGTCTCGCTGTTGATGGTGAACATGTTGGGGATGGGGGTGTGGGGAGTCTGTGAGAGGATGCGGTAGCGCACCATGCCATTAGCTGTGGTGGAGTCGTCCGAGTCGGTGGCTGTCACCTGCATCACAGACGAGCCTGTGGAAAGAAAGTTAGTTAGCCAGGGAGACTAAGAGGCCTTTCAGACCAAAGTGTTTGCGCTGAGCTTGCCACTGGGTTCAGCACGCATCTACAGCGCTACTGTGCGAACTCACTCAAGTAGAATAATCTGAAAAGTAGATGATGCACCAGTACACACAGCACTAGAGGAGGTCAAGATGAGAAAAAAGTCAGAAAAATCAGCAGGCGCCATTTATAAAAAAAATATACAAAGACGTGCTTTGTACACATACATTTTAAAATACATATGGCATTACGAAGGTCTCCCATTACTGTTAACGAATATCTAGAAAAATACATAAGAAGAAGAGAGAGAGAGAGAAGAGCTCTCAGAGAAAACTCAGAAGACAACAAAACCCACTCATGAACTAGAAACAAGTCAATCCGACTTTGCAAATTGCTTTGACATTCTCTTTTCTTTGGCAAGCAACTTTTAGAGTGAAAGTCATTACTGAGCAGAGTACAAAACACAATATAAATCTGTTAAATAAGACCCTTTTTTAAGCTTTGCTGTTTTGTCATCTGTATATAGCAAGCTAGTGTGGCAAAGTTTCCACGTCTACAGAGTCCATTTAGTAATGAGCAGCACTGGGTCTTATGCCATTTCCACCATCCATTATTTCAGCCTTCAGCGGCACTGTGGCTGCCCTTAATGCTCCGATGCTCTCTCCCTATTTGTCTTAGAATCACGGATAAACACTGCCATTTAAGGCAGACAGCTCAGCGGTGGTGAGGCGGAGGGAGTGCGTGTGTGGGTAAAGAGTTTATGTATGTCTGCGTTTACTTACAGGTCCATCTGTGCATCTGTATGCATGTGCGTGTGTGTGTGTGTCTTCACAGCACGTATCAGGGTGAGAGGCCCTGTGTCCCTGCATCTTACCCAAGCAGAATTATTGATTTGCACAAGTTTGTCAGCTCGGCTCACAAATGCGACCAGGCAATTAGGAGCACTTTGTGCCGGAAAGAGGAGAGATCACCTCGCCTCTCTCTCAGGGTTCCGTGAAAATGTCACTTTCCATCAGGCAGCCATTTACAGGCTGCTGCAGCTTCTGCTGCAGACAGAAAAAGACTTTCAGCTCGCAGGAGGGGGACAGCAGGGAGAAGAGACAGCTGGAGCACTAACATGCTTGAATGAGAAGACAACGCAAGTAGATAAAAACTTAAAAGTAGGGAGACAAGGACATAGGAGCTGAAGCATAAAAAGCCAACGGGGAAACAGAGGACAGAGAGAGTGGTAATTATAACACCTACATTCTGTAATTTCAATAACATTTTGTATGTTTTTTTTTAATAAAACATACCACTATTTTTTAATGTCAGTGGGCACCAAAAAGCTTCTCAGCAGCTAATGTTACCTCGGTGGGCAGTGGGCATGACATACGGGCGGTGGGTGGATGAGCAGACACTAAACCAACAACGTTGAATTATCACATCAAAAGCAAACAAAATGAGTCATCCCAAAACACAGCGTGTATGTTTTAGTGTACAGCAGAAGTAAGTTTTGCTTCATAAATATAAATGCCTCAGCTGAAGCAAAAGAGCTGCTGGACTCGTGGCAGATTTGGCACTCCCTTGTGGATCTGACAAGTTACAGATGTTTCTATTCCCGTGATTGTGTCTAGATGGCACCACCATTCCAGTGACAGCCTGTATGGACAGGATAATTGTAGCCTTGAATTCTATTTCAAACGTCATTAAGTTTCAAATCCGGATTTTACACTTTGTCCAGCAAGGAAAAGCAAAGAGTCCAGGGAAAGACAGGAAGAAGAAAAACAATTACAGCTATTCCACAGAGGACAGCGTCAATACATGATCAACCTTCCCAGTCCCGTAGGGAGGGAGAGAGGACGTGAAGTTAAATCACACGTCGGTGCTGCTACCTTTCGTTTCAATGAGGAGGATTTAGTGATATGATGATGGTGCGTTTTTAGATCCAAAGAGGGGTTTCCATGCCTGAAAGGGTTAATCTCTGAGCCTGTTTAATTCCTCTTTAATTTGAACACTAATTCCAAATCCTAATTGCTTTTCCACCAAAATCACTGGAGCTGAAAATTTAACTGGTGGCAGGCACACATATTGTTGGTCATTTTGCTCACGTGACTTGAGATCACCGGTGAGGTCTATGTGCTGCAGAAACATTAGTCAGCCAGAGTCAACATCTGCCTCCCAATTAGAGGGAAGATAGAGAAAAAAATATAAGCTGGATAGAGACAGATAGAGCAGGAACAGGGTGATAGACACACACAGATGCAAAGATAGGAAGCAGAGGAGGAAATTGCAAAGCTGAAAAAGAAAGTGAAGACGCGGAAAGAGGTGAGAGGGTTTATAAAGACCACTAAAAGCAAAAGTACAAGGGGAAGTCAGGGAGCAAGAGGGCCGGAGATGGACGTGTAAGAGGATAATAACTCTCATCAGTGCAGGGAAGATAGAGGTTGATCAAAGTACTGTGGCCGCAATACAGTAGATAGAAAGGGAGAAGGAGAAGTAGAGGTTGAGAGGTAAGGCAAGAGAAAAGGTTGAAACCTGGTAAATCTTGGGGCAAGTGATGAAGAGGAAACACAGTGTTCACACAAGAGCCTCTAATCGAGGCTCTATACTCTCCGAGGAAACAAGGGCACAATCCAACCATTCAAAAAAAGCCACTATGAATGAGTTGAGAACTAGAATTACAGCCTCACCGTTGTACGACTCTGCCAACCAGTCAATTACTTTGAAGGAATTTAATAAAAGGTATTAAGTGTATTTTTTGGTGAAACGTGGATTCTTTACACACATCTTCAGCGTGGCAGTGATATCTTTACAATCACCACAGTTTCAAGGTGGGCAGCCAAGATTAGTGTCACCAATTCAATTTCTGACCAAATGTGAAATATGGTCACAATCTCCCCTTCTGTTCATGAGCTATGGCCGGTTATGGCGTTAAATAATGGCCAGAAAAACGTTTCTGCGGAACATTATGATGTCTTCAGGACAGCAAGAGAGTAAGACGCAGCGCCCCTGTCCCCCCATTGAGGGCAAACTGACTGCAAGGGAAGGCACACTGGTTTTGGATCTTGCACTCTCATTTATGAAGGCCTTTTTGAGGAAGACGGCCCATAAAAGGGAACAACTTGCTTTCAGAGTCGGGGAGAAGGGCGAGGGAAGGAGAAGGACAGAACATCACAGGGCAGATGTTCTGAGTACACTGCAGCCTCAGCCAGCAGATCTTTATCTGAAGCAACTTAGTCTATATCCACGACGTTCCACTTTGCTCCGTTGGAATTTTAAACTCCGTCGATTTATGAGGACTATGCTTAACTGCTCCTCAGATCTCTGCAGGGTAAATCCAGACAGCTAGCTAGACTATCTGTCCTATCTGCTGCATGACTTAAACAACCTTCGTACACATGTTCCACTAAAAAAAGTTCCTTCCTGAGGGTATTTTGTAGCGGCACTGTGGCTCCGCTACTCAAATCCCGGGAATGCTGTGTGGACTAGAGGATAGATACCCGACCCAATTAGAAATGATGTTCGGGTTGGGGTCGGGCTCGGTCATATCATAATGACATTGAACATTTTTAATTTTAAACAGCTTATTACATACTAGGTACTGCGCGCCTGTGTTAACGTGCGCTTGTTGCCCTGTGTGCGCTGATGCGCTCATCTGTTGTGACATTTCCAAATGCCTTCCTACAGTTGCTTAATAAAAGTGGGCTTTCCACACAAACAAACGTACATGTGTCATTAGTATGATAAAATAAAATAAAATTAGATCGGGCTCGGGTCGGGTTCGGTTACTGCTCTGTCGGACGCGGGCCGGGCTCGGACAGAAAAATGCGGCCCGATCCGCACTCTAGTGTGGACTAGCCAGACCCTCCTTCGCAGCGCTGTGGAGGAAGGTCTGGCAAAGCGAGACTAGAACCCACTTAACACAATGCAAGGACTGTCTCATGTCAAAGTCTTCTGGCTTTATAATAATTCAGATCATTTGGGGGACCTTGGAAAAGCAGTTTTTATGTATTTTTTCAATGTATGTGTATGTAGTGAATGTTAGCCTGAGCGTATAGCTCTTGAGCCGCACAAACATTATTTTGCATGATACAAAATGAGAACTATCCAAAACATCCTATTTGCACACATTTAACAGGTTTAGAAGGTTCCCCGGGATAATCCTTGAATCCTATTTATTCCTCATTAACAAGAGCTGAATGTGATCAGATAGCTCATTTTGGCATGTACTGTTTTGCTACGTCTGATTACCTGCACAAATTAAATTCTATTAGTCACAGGTTCATATGGTGCTTAGCGGGGGCCCGGTGCCAGAAAGTGACAAATGAAGCCGTTTCAGACTGATCCTGGCTGACGGCTTGATCGGATCTCTCCCTACGTAACATCTGGTGACAGTGATAAGGGCGGTTCCCTGTAGGTCTCCCTCTTTGTTGGCTTTCACACAGCGCTTCATGTGAAGATGTGTTGTAATGCTTCAGAGATCCTTTGATATCTGGGTCTGTAGATACAGAATGTGATACTACTGCAGCTTGACACACATCCCCCCCATTGCTTTGTATTTAGAAAAGAAAATAGGGGCCGAGGATTTATCCATAATAAAGGCTTGCTGCTCTTTCAAACATTTAAAAAAAATATTACTAATATATCATTACATTACATGTCATTTAGCTGATGCTTTTATCCCAAATGACTTCCAGTTAAGTGCTTTAAACCTTGAAGGTACAAGATCAAGTAGATTAGCTTTAAATAAGCCAAACTACAAAGAGTCATATGAAAGTGCAACTGTAAGGTATTTGTATTTTTTTTTTAAACATTTGAAATGTCTTATACACTCTATACATATATTTAATTTTAGACAGTGGTTATATGCCTTATGAGCAACCCATCAGTGCATTAATTTGAAATATTTTACAAGTTTTGGATACATATATATACTTTTCCTATATTGAATGGAGTTAAAGGAGAATTCTGGTCGATTTCAACACGTAGCTCTGTTAATAATAGTAGTAAATTTACACAGCAAACTATACACACAATACTTGGATAGTGTTTCTATCATTTTTTTGGTCCACTTGCGACCCCTCTTCACAGGTTCTTCTTATTTCCTTTCTTGTTAGCTATTTTGCGACCCCTCATATTTATCTTTATGACCTGTTTGGAGGGTCCTGACCCCTGCATTAGAGGATGGATACCCGAACCGATAATAGTATATTTGGAGTGCTGTCAGTAGCGAGAAAAACGAAAACAGTCGGTGTTGCCTACACCGTGTTATCCTCCTGCTAGCGGTAGCACCCAGGAGACTGAAACAGGGCAAGTTGTAAATGTGCTTTTAGTCTCTTAACATGTTCGAAATGTCATTCCAAGTGCCTACCCATGTGAAGTGATTCCTTCCGAGTGAACACAGTGAATCTGACTGCAGTAGATGGGAAAGAAATATATAAAAGTTGTGCTAATTCAGCTCTGTTTAGTTCCGGTGTTGAGACGGCAGCACCGATAGTTTTTGTTTTTCTCGCTACTGACACTCCAGCAGCACTCCAAATTTACAAACAACAGAGCTACGTGTTGAAATCTGTCACTGAACGATGTGAGTCGAGCACAGATTTTGCGACAAGTAGCCTACAAGATGCTAACGGCTTTTTGAGCTAACGTTAGCTATCAAACAATCATAGAAAGCTAAAACGTTTTTGAAATGACTGCTGCTGCTGAGCTAACGTTAGCTATCAAACAATCATAGATAGCTAAAACGTTTTTGAAATGACTGCTGCTGCTGAGCTAAAGTTAGCTATCAAACAATCATAGAAAGCTAAAACGTTTTTGAAATGACTGCTGCTGCTGAGCTAACGTTAGCTATCAAACAATCATAGAAAGCTAAAACGTTTTTGAAATGACTGCTGCTGCTGAGCTAACGTTAGCTATCAAACAATCATAGAAAGCTAAAACGTTTTTGAAATGACTGCTGCTGCTGAGCTAACGTTAGCTATCAAACAATCATAGAAAGCTAAAACGTTTTTGAAATGACTGCTGCTGCTGAGCTAACGTTAGCTATCAAACAATCATAGAAAGCTAAAACGTTTTTGAAATGACTGCTGCTGCAGGCTACAAGTTAGCAATCAAACACAACAAAGGCGGTCACTTGAATGGCGTTTTGAGCTAACGTTAGCAATCTAACAATCATAGATAGCTAAAACGTTTTTTAAATGATTTCCATCTTCTCTTATTGTATGTAAAGAGAATAGTTTATTATTTTATGGATTTCACAAATTTCAGTAAGAAATTGTTATTATTAGTTATGCCGTAAACCGTTTAAAACTGGTGAAGCATGCTACAAAATGAAAGCATATATCAGTGCAGACAGACTTTGACGGAGGCCGAACAATAAGCAGCAAAAAAGGTCATAGAACATCTGAAAAACTTCCTATGCAGCATTATCCTAGTGTTTTGTATTTATTCGTGGACTCATTGTTTGTCATTCACTGAACTATTGCTAAACAAAGCATTCCGAGATTATCTTCCTGTGAAGAAATTGTGCTCAGCACATTTCTTCATGGGAGGACATTGTACTCGGGAGTAAACTTTCACTGATTTTTCTGAGACAATAGAGCAGCTAGCGAGGTGATAACTACATACAATTTATATTGCTTTTGGGTGAATTATTCTTTTGACACTGGTATCTAACCATGCAGATAATTTCCTTTTTCTTTCCTTTTGTTGAGAAGTTTGACTTCACAGCATCAAGAGGGGGGAAATGTTTTAAATTGCTTGTTTTTGATTTGTGTAAAATAACCTTAAAATACATTTCAGTAGGTAGAACATGTATGAATATGAATCTGAGGCACTCAGCCTAAGATAAGGCTCATTTGTTGCCGGGAGGGCCTAAGATTCCTCTCTATTTATGATTCAATGTAACAAGAGTTTATGATGTGTTAAGTAAGGTGCATACAAAAAAGTTATGTATTAACAAGGATGTGCACAGACATTTTGGGGGACAGGGGCTCAAGAGAAAAAAAGGGCACTTCTCATAATTATTTATATAAAAAAAGTTTATTTTTAAACAAAACATGAAATAAATGAACATAACTGTAACTTCCTTACCAAATTATTTTAATCAGAACTCAACAAAGTATAATCTCCCGACCGGATATTTAGATTTTTTATTCAATAAATACATTTGTCTGACAGGGAAGCTGCGCATAAAGAGGAATATATATATTCCTGTATATATATATATATATATATATATATATATATCTTCATTTATTTAAAAAAATAAATAAAAAGGGCACTGCTGAAGCCCCCTTTGAAGTCTATGTGTGCACGTGCCTGTGTATTAATTAATTAATGTACATTATGCACTCATTCATATCTTAAAGTTGGCCGTGTATCCCGAAAACAACTTCAGCAAAACTGTGTGTGGCACACTTGAGGTTTAAGCTGAGTCCATTATTAGTAAATAAACAATTTAACTGGCGGAGGATATATAACGGCTTAAATGGGACAGAAACATGTCTCCTTGAACTATACACTGAAGATAAATCGCAGTCATTCTTGTTTTCTTCGACTAATCAGGCAATTAGGCCAACACGGCTTTGCACCCTACTTTCCTAATTAAAATTCATCAATTCAGAGACCAATGACTGAGCAAAAGGAAGCCTCACACAAAGGAAGCTCCACACACACTATGCTTTTTTGACTCTCAACACCTGACATTGTGTGCTCAACAAATAAACTTGGCAGTGATTGCTTAATGAAGAGCAGAGCAATTATACTGTACACAGTATTATATATTTCTAGTTAATTTGTATCACAGATTAGCTTCTGTTTAAAACTAATTCTTATTCAAAAGACTTTTGTCGCTGCATGCTCTCTTTTGAAAGTAAACAGAGATTATCAGAGTGAAAACCGAAGAAAGTCGTTTTTGGAATGTCTGGTTGCCCTCGCTAATTAGGAGCTCTGTATATGGACTCACGCTCCACTGAGGGGTAACCAGTGGTACATGCACATGCACATGCACACACACAAACACACTTTCCTATATTGTTTACAAATTCCCCTGAGAATAAACTTTGCAACAGAACAATATCTGTACACTGTGAAGACAAACATGGGTCCTCGGGGTCTGATCGTTAGAACAAGAGTTCTTCCAGTCGAGACATGAAAGCTACTTGCACATTCTCCTCTTCTCATCTCTGGCTTTGCACTGACCACAGCTCTGTTCCCTGATTCTGAGAGAAGGTCTACATCTCTCCACGCTCTGCAGAATCTGATAATGATGCATCGAGCCAAGATACTGTGACACAAATATCTCATGAACTCGCCCTCATCTGAACCAACCCAAATACTTCAAGAGCCAAGGCAAATTCAAACCTCAAAATGGTGGTTGGTCGTTAAGTCCAACCTTATTCGAGGATACTGCAAGTAAGATTGAAACATTAAGGTTTTCTGAAGGGCCCTCTGAAGACGGAAAAGAGAGAAAAGAGCATCTGATTGGTCAAACTGACTGAAGTAGAGTCAAAGACGTGAACAGGATCATTAAGTAACAAGAGGCTGTGTCATTTTCTTCTCGCAATTCTTAGTATTTTAAACCAATACAATAAAACCTTTTAGCTATTCATTTATCAGTCTAAATCGCACAGCTTTAAGATTATTGCCTCTTCTGTGCATTCATGTGAATTGTTAATATGATTCTGTGTTTGTAGGTATTTTATGGCTTCCATTATATCAGTCATTCAAAACTGAACAAAAGTGCAGTCTGAGCTCATATCGTCCTCCAATAACAAAATGCAACAGCACTTCCTTTTCACGTCTTCTCTAATCACAATGCGAGCTTTGATATGGAGCTTGTGTGTTAAGTAACCCTAAATTTGATAGGTGCAAACGTGAAACTGTTGCATATACCAAACTCTATAAACAAATCCCCATAAGTATTTGTTAATGCAGTGTAGAGTGCGGATCGGGCCGAATTTTTCTGTCCGAGCCCGGCCCGCGTCCGACAGAGCAGTAACCGAACCCGACCCGAGCCGGACAGGCATTAAGATATTTGTGTCCGAGCCTGACGCAGTTAAAATCAAATTTTTTTCTCATGTACGTTTGTTTGTGTGGAAAGCCCGCTTTTATTAAGCAACTGTAGGAATGCATTTGGAAATGTCAACAGATGAGCGCATCAGCGCACACAGGGCAACAAGCGCACGTTAACACAGGTGCGCACCTACATAATAAGCTGTTTTAAATTTAAAATGTGACCTGAACCCGAACATCATTTCTAAATATCTGTCCGAACCCGGCCTGGCCCGTCGGATCCCGACGGGCTTGGTACGGGTATCCATCCTCTAATGCAGGGGTCAGGACCCTCCAACAGGTCATAAAGATAAATCTGAACGGTCGCAAAATGGCTAACAAGAAAGGAAATAAGAAGAACCTGTGAAGAGAGGTCGCAAGTGGACCACTACATTAAGGCATAGTGATTATTGCTTGTATTCTTTCAGACTCACAGTGTCCAACAATGGAATCAATTCAGTTTTACTTTCCTTCTCTTTCACCTTTGTAAAAATAAAAATGATAGAAACACTATCCAAGTATTGTGTGTATAGTTTGCTGCATATTTTTTGCCTAAATGAATTATCTTGATGATAGCTGTCCACAAAAATAAACTATAATCTTGTTAAAGTAACCATGTGGAACTTTTAAATGGTTCTTAAACTGTTTAATTTTCCATCTGATGATCATAAATGCAGCAAACGAAACTAACAGTGAAAAGAACGCTATTTTTACATGGTTTTTATTAATGCCTCTGCCCGGGTCCGATTCTTCCCCGCAAAGTCACAAAATGATTTACGGCAGGCACACCCGCTCTACAGTAACACATTCTGACGGGTCCCAGATTTCAGTGTAGCACCAGAAAAGGCTATGTTTGAGGATCCAGCTAAAAGGTAGCAGGAGATTTTTTTATATATATATATATATATATATATATATATATATATATATATAGGCCTAATTGTATTTTTATTTTATTTTAGAAGTTAGCTGTTGTAGTTATGGCTGATACTGGGGCAGGGCCATCACAGAAAAAAGGGAAATTAAATGAAGAACTAAAAGCTAGGAGGGGGAGTGACAGACGATGGGGCCAAACCCGAATCGCTTGGGCTTTCATGGAGACAATTACTGGATTGTAAATGATTCAAAACCGACCCTGAATGTATGGGATGTAATATGTCTATTTCACAATGCGAGACGTGGTTGTACATCAGTAGCCTACATTAAATCACTTCCCCTTCCATTTAGTGCCCAGCTTTTATTTCTTATCAGTCCATGTTTGTGTTAGCCTACTATTTTATTTATTTGTCCCCCTGTAACTTTACACAGTACTCCTTGGGTTTCATGAAAGGCGCTATATAAATCAAAGATATTATTATTATTACGTTGGTTGCTACAACAAACTCTTGCTAATGCTTTGGCTCGTGAAACTGTGACAGTGACACCCGGTTTACCTCACGATACATCCAAAGTAGGCTGAGGTCGGCTACACACTGGCTGCGTGGCGTGAGCGTGTCGGCTGCGTGGAGTGTCGGTTTTTATTTCGGCTCCCACGTTAACAGGTTAGAGCTTACACACTGCCTGCGTGACACGCACGTCTCAAACGCGTCAAAAACGCGTGCATGCTAGAAATAACCAACGCCTATTTTTCACACGACATGCAAGCGTGTTGGAAGCGTTTCCAGGCAAAAGGAAAATATGTTTATATGTCATTTTGACACAAATACATATTAATAAATGACATTTTGATGTTTTAAAGTCTCTAGGTTTTGATATAAATGCAGATATAAATGTAATAAAAAAATTTAATAAATCAATTTTCAAATATTGCACCAATACAAAAAAAAATATTCTGTAACCTATTTTGCCATAAATACTGCCGACGTTGTCTTTGCTGTAATCAGATCAGTATATATATTTAACATGAAGTATACTACTGCTTGAGCGCAGTAAATCAATAGGAAACATACATGTGTCCAGACAAGGCTAGCAGCAGCAGCAGCGTCAGACACGTTTCTGGTGTGTAAAGACATCGAAAAATCCACGCAGCCGCCACGCAACAGAAACGCCACGCTCACGCCACGCTCACGCCACGCAGCCAGTGTGTAGCCGGCCTAATTTATGCAACACTTGTGCAAAAATGCATCGGTAACGTATTCTCTTACTGTAAATGAAGGATTTTCTGTCTGAGCAAAACATTCATCGCAACTATATGACCTCCCGGTAACGCTAACTCAGTAATACAGTAACCATAAAGAAAAGATCTTTACGACAGCAGCCGTGGTAAAAACACTACCGCTTTTGTCCAAAAGGGCCGCTACAATCAACACAAACTGAAAGTTACTTATAGCCACTTCAAAGAAAGGAATGTGACAACAATTTGGAATAAAACTAATACTATTTTAAAGAGCTGCCACCTCCATTTAAGATGGATCCGCTCACAGTTGGTTTGTAGTTTATAGCAAAAGCATGTAACCTTAACCCTTGTGTGGTCTTCCTGTCGACCATGCAACTTAGTGTTTTTCTGGGTCGAAATTTTTTTTGCACTTTTTTGACATTTTTTTAATTATGTTTTTGTCAATTTTTTTAACACGTTTTTTGTGGCTTTTTTCAATATTTTCTTTCACTATTTTCCAATTTTTTTGGGTCACTTTTTTAAAACAAGTTTTGTCACCTGTGGCGATGTTTTTGATGGTGTTTTATTGTCACTTTTTTCAGCGTTTGAAAAAAAAATTTTTTGTCGATTTTCTTCCTGCGTTTTTGTAGCTTTTTCCTACATTGATCACTTTTTTCAACGTTCTTTTGTCATAGTTCTGATATAGAACAATTTCATAAACGGGTCAAATTTGACAACAGAAGGATTAATAGAGTATTTAGAGTTTCTTGTGACCAAAGCCTGGCCTTTTTTGCAAGGACTCTTTGTTCAGATCAATCCAGTACATACAACTAAATAAAGGTGTTGACTTTGCAACTCTAAGCTGCTAACCAATTAACTAGGCCCACGGCTGAAACAGATCAATTCATGATCTAGTTTTGTTCTTGCAACACCAGGTGGTTTGATGTTTATTTGTCATTTACTGCGCTGTATAACATGCAGCTGTTGTCTATGAAGAGTAGAAGTAACTCTTACCTGGTTTGGACCCTTCAGCCACCGAGCCGTTGTACACCTGGTTCTGAAACTCCGGTCTGTTGTCGTTCATGTCGATCACATAAATGTATAGATCGATTGGGTTCTCCACTTGGTTACCATTCATGTCCACTGCATGGGCTCGCAGCTGTGAATACACATAAATGCACACAATGAAAAAAGGGATCATTTGCAGTCAACGATGAATATGAGCTTGAAAAAATATTCCAAATGTAGTTCGACTGACAACAGGACCCTGGCTTGATTGATGTGAAACTGTGCAGACTGTCTGGACTGGGGAAAAAAAACTGTGTCTTTGACTTTATTTGACTTTATTAAGTGGCAACTACATTTAACTGGCAAATGTCCTGTTTCTTGTCTGCCAACTGCATATAAGTAGCCGGTTGGTATTTTGGCATGGACCCCAACAACACAGATAGGGGCTAAGTAAGGAAATGTTCCAGACACACAAACAGCACCTATTTTGTTGTTAGCACAGCCAGAGGTCTAAAAGAAATATCAGAGAAGTGTTTCTGCTCAAGCTGTGGCTTCTTTTTGTGTGCGGTGAATGTTTGTTTTGACAAAGGCAGCCATTTGGATTGATGTCTATGACTGATGAGTGTTTCCATGAAAATTCACACATAATTCAATGTGAAAATAGAGAGAGCAAAAAGGAAGAGAATGAAGAAAAAAGGCGGAGCAGGGAAAAGTGAGATGGGAAGGAGAGGAGGAGAGTGATGAGCCTTGTGCAAGTAAATGAGAGATGGAAACACAAAGAGGCAGTGTTGGGTTGTGGGGGCTTGAACAGGGAGGACTGACAAAAGCAATCATCATCTATAGTGGGATGTCTTAATCTCCACCGCTGCTGTTATACACCCTCCACTCCCCACCAATCCCCACTAATGATATCTAACATTACGCAAAGCTTTGTAATAGCCCTGGAACTAAACCAGCACTGTTCACTGTGACTTACATTACTCTCATTCAATTGCCTAGAAATCCAGATCCTCCTGCAAATTTTTTTTATTCAATCACAGCTTGGCTTGGTAAGAGGTGAAGGGCTCTCATTCTGGCTAAAACTGACACACTGGCAACAAAATATTGCATCTGCCACAACACAGTTGAGGAGGATCTGCTATCTGCCTATTTACAGGAAGGTGGGATGTATTGTGGGGAGACATGAAAGATGAAACGGCGCCACGTGCCTTCACTGAAACACAATTAATCATGTCGGCTTTTGTGCCTGCCTGACAAGGATGTTTCAAAACAATAACACGCGTCCGCCTGAGCCTTCACACACGCATCCAAACACCAATTCAGACACATGTTTACGCATTTAAACATGAAAAGTGCACAGATACATGCTGGGGAGACAGCCAATCAAAAGAGCCCTCTTTAGCCACTTTAGCCCTCTTTAATGATCCTCAAGATGCTAGTTTTCAATTGGCTGAAGCACAGCAAACACACATGGAGAGGAGACCCAACAAACAAACAAGCCCAATCTGTTTTCTCAGCTGTGAACACTGCACACTGAGTGATGTACGTCTGTGATATGTGTGACTGCTTCAGTGCATGTGTGTGTGTGTGTGTGTGTGTGTGTGTGAATGTGCAATTATGATTGTGTGTTTTTGTTTGTGTTAAACTGTGTTTTTGTGTGTGTATGTTTTGTCCTTAGTGCCTTGGATTTGTGTTTGTACATCCCTGCATAATTTCTCATATTTCTACATTTGTTTATATCTCTGTATTCGCGTCTCTATGTGCGTCTTCCTGTGTGTCTTCCTGTGTGTGTGTGTGTGTGTGTGTGTGTGTGTGTGTGTGTGTGTGTGTGTGTGAGCGCATCAGAGTCTGTTTATGTGTGTCTGTGTTTGTGTGCTCGATGGAGGAATTGGAAATGTGATCTAAGGGCCTGGAGGAGAGTGTGCGTCTTGCAGACTGCAAATGTGTGTGAACCAACATCAGTATTCTGCAGGGTGAGCTTTAGTATGACTGGACCAACCACAGAGGAGAAATACAGTTTGTATTTGGCCCATTGGTCCCCTTTCCCAATATATAACAGTACTTGCATGGTACTTACAGAAATCCTTGACAATTCTGAACTATATGTGGTGCTTTTTTCTTTCTCAGTAAAAATATTGTAGCTATTGCTGCTTATGCCAACTACCTACCTATGTATAACAATGGACATTTCCCAAATCCAAAATCTCTATTTCTTATGATACACTCATCGAGGGGTTTTAGGGTGTTAAATGTACAAACAGACAGTCCACTATAACTATTATTATTTTTTAAAGAAGCTAGCAGCGTGGCTCTAGGGATGGCAATGTTATCTGTCAGTCGATAAGCCCACCTCCACTTGGTTGGTCCACACTGGAATGTCTCAACAATGATTGGACCGATTTCCATCAAATTGAAGATATTCAAGGTTATGGTAAATTGTAATGACTTTCATGACTGAATGACTTTTCTCTGATTTTTCCTCTAGCGCAGATAGAAGGTCAACGTTTTCACTTATTCAGTGAAATACCTCAGCATCTACTAGATGGATTGGCATTTTGTAGGATACATCATGCTCAGACAATACATCCTGATGACTTTCATTTTTCCCTGACTTTTTATCTACAGCCATCATCAGGATTTGCCCAGTACTTTGATTTATGACCAAATATCTGCAAAACTAATGACATTCCCATCAGTCTCAGCTGTACTTTGTTTTTAATGCTAATTAGCAAATGTTAGCATGCTAACATGCAGAACTAAGATGGTGAACATGGTTAACATAATACCTGCTGAACATCAGCATGTCAGCATTCTGACGTGTGCATGTAGATCAAAGCACCACTGGGCTGTAGACTTTTTTTTTTATACTTTATTTTAAATTTTTTATAACAGTTACTGGGCTGTAGACTGTTCAGGTTCATCTCACTTCCTTTATTTAATAGCTCCTCTGTCCTGGGCTGAACCGGAAGTAATTCCCTCCCTTTTGAAGTCTCAAAGCTCTTATTCCTGCCCCGAGGATGCGAGGATCGAGGATCGAGGAGGGATCTCCGAGGAGCTATGAGTGAGGATACACGAGAGCAGCCTTCCTGGAAGCCGTGCAGCTGAAAGCCGTTGCTAACTCTGCCCATACAGCTGACGTATTGATGTGACGCTTCAGAGAAAAGGACGTTTCATCCTTCTAAAACTCGTTTCCTCTCTCCTCCGTCCCTCCCATGCTTCCTCGGTGGGACGGACTAAGACGCGAGGAACGGGAGGAAGTGGAGGAGCCGGGGATGCAATTTAAGGGAAGTGAGATCCACCTATTTCATAATTAATAAAAAAGAATCAATATTATTTATTTACTATATTTTCAAATTTAGCTACTTGTTAATGTAATGGTGTCCATTCATTCAATTTTATTTTTAGAGGACGAGGGTCTGACCTAAATAATGTGAATCGCTTCCAACGACTGCCCATATGAATTGCCTTCGAGAGCCACCACTGTATCCAAGATCCAGCAGCCAATTATCCCAAATCACAAATTTGCCTCAAGAGGCATTACAACCTTTCCGGCATACGACACCCTCTGTCCTCAGACCCTCGCTGCAGATAAGGAAAAACTCCCCCCAAAAATCCCCCCTAATCCCCCCCAAAAAACTCCCCCCAAAAATCCTTTTAAAAATGGAGAAACTTCAGGAACAGCAATTAAGGAGAGATCCCTCTCCCAGGACAGACATGCAATATATGCTGTGTGCACAAATACGTTGAATATGTGACACAATATTCATATAAAAGACTAAATAAATAGCATTACAGTATAAACAATAAGGATAATTAATAATAATAATAATAATAATATATATATCTATATATACACACATATATGAAGAATGTGGAGGACATTGCGCAATTTTGAGGTGCCATAAACTGAAAAGGACATAAACAACGTGACCCCCTCTCGAAATTAACACAAATGTCCCAACAGCACTATGAGCTGATCTTCATCGGTGCATATGTGTAAAACACACATACAAACACTGTACACTAAAGTACATGCATTCATGCAAACAAACCAAAAAGCGCAGACTATCTCATATTTGTCCAATTCTCCTCCTCTCCTCTGACACACAGCAGATCTGTCTGACAAAACTGAAGTTCGGGCTAACACCCACTCTCCTCACCTCGCAGATCACTTCCCCCTGGTGCTAGTCTGTCAAAAACAGCAGCCTCGTCTCTCTTTTCACTTGAACCCAAAACTAACAAGCAAAGTTTGGCCTGGGAGAGCGCTGCAGTGCTGGGAACTTCCTGTCAAGTTGAAAGAAAGTAAGCAATGGACTAAATTTCCCCTGAGTCAAACTCTGGCTATATTCTCCTCCACTAAATCATATATCACATCACAAGCAACATGGGTCCACGGGAGCCTAAATAGGAGCCGCATTCAACTTGAAGTGCCCTCAACCTAACATGCTGTTCTCACTACAGGCAGTGTCAAATAAGAACTGTTTACTGAGCGGCTGTCCTTTGCCAGGGACGAATAACCTGGCTGCTTTATTGATCCCAATTTGCTGGTTGAGTGTAAGAGCAGACCGTATGGAGAGACAACAAATATACAGTACATGCAGCAACGTCCAGGGCCTGAACGTCGCAAGTAAGGTAATAAGAGGCTCATCTAAAAGTAAATGGAACACACACACAGAAGAGACAAACCAATCAAGAAGCCAATCATCTAGAGCTTTGTGTTTGTTTGTAGTCATCGCACATCCTGTGTGTGTGTGTGTGTGTGCACTGGTGTTTATAATGCGTGCATACTGCTCTGAGTATGCGCTCACCGAAGAGATCCACTCTCCTTTCTTCTATTCTTCCTCTGAGACAGCAGCGTGCTTTCGAATTAGCTCTATCAGCAGCGCAGCCATCTATCATGCTGACAGGCACGCGGCTGTTTGCGACTGACACCAGCGCTAACCTCGAGTGGAGGTGTTAGTCTTTGCTGATATAAACTGAAACCTGTAATGTGTCTATATGAACCAATGGCCTAGCGTTAACACAAGTCTCATGTGGTCTGCATATTTAATTCACACATTCGTGAAGCTGTTTAACCTGAGGTTCCACAGGGGCCAGTCATGAACTCGAATCTCCAGCCTGTGACTGTGTGTGTGTGTGTGTGTGTGTGTGTGTGGCGTGGAATCCTATGGGCCATATCCAAGCAAACTGTACAGCTATCAGCCCGGCGATATTATGGATCCCACGTAACTTCTAGGCAAGTCCCGCCCTATGAAGCAGCTCGATTGGTTGGGGTTAGGCATCGAGTGGTTAAGGTTAGTGATAGCTGACTGGTCAGCGGATAGGACCTGAACAAATCGGGTTACGTTACTGTGCGTAGTGTGTAATAGTAGTGTGTGAATGCTATTGAAGGGCGGGTCTTGCCTAGAAGTTGCGTGGATTGCAAAATAACGCATCAGCCTGCACCTTTGAACAGCACAACGCCGAACAACGTGTGGGGGTGGTGAAGTGAAACCGGGCAGCAGTACAAGACAGAAAAGTGGAAAGCATATAGTGGTGTGCGATATGACGATATTAGATCGTGAGCGATTACAACGTCTCCACGATCTGCCTTTATAGAGAGATTGTTAGTATTGTACTACAGTGCACATTCTGTCAGTTGCAGTTCTATGGCTCCAGTGTTTCCCCTGCATACAGCGGCGCCACTGCTAAATCTCCCCAAACGCAATAAACCTGCTATTTAAGCAGTGAGAGTCAGGGGCGAGCAAGAATTACAGATCGCACACCCTCAGACTATGCCACACTATACTCCACATGGAGCGAGCAGAGGAGAGACAGGTGAAGATAACAATGCCACTGGTCTACCGGTTAATTGCTCTGTGATAAGATCGTGGATTGTGATCCTGCCTGAAAAAAATCGTGATATATTTTTTGCCATATCGCCAACCAAAAGAAGCATATACAGAAAGTAAGAAGAACGGGGGAAAAGAGAGACCCAGCCCTGCTTATGGTATAGACACAAACCATGTAACAATCAGAATTCCATACATGTACGCACACACTTGAAGCTGCACCTGCTCATTAGCTCTGATGGGAAGAACCAAGACAACCGTTTTCCTTCACTCCACCTTGGTTCTGTCTCTTTCCCTCCGTTCTATCCATCTTGTGCTCCTCTGTGCAGTTAAACGTCAATATAAAAGCCAGCTAAAGTAGCTGTGTTTTGTCAAGTTCTTTATCCTTTCATTGCTGGCTCCGGCATTAATCAGAACCTGGAGATGTTGGTGTGAAGGTACCGTACAGTTCTCTGAATACGCTCCGACCTGTGGTTTTGTTTCGGCAGGCAACGTTAGTGTTAGAATGAAAGGTAGATGGGGAAGAGAACAGTCGAGGCACATATCCACAGGGATAATTAGGAGATAATGAGACAGACGTAAATGGAGCTAGAGGGGAAAACAGAAACAGACAAGACAGACGCATTTCTTCTTACGTGGAAGGAGGCTCTCTCCTCTCTGTCCAGGGGTTGCGTGACAAACATGTTGCCGCTGATGGGGTCTATGTTGTAGATCCCGCTCGGGGGCTGATCAGCGCCTGCTCCCGTGATGCTGTAGCGGATGCCAACAGCCTTGTCCTGGTCTGAGCGGATCTGAGAACAGAACCAGAGAAACAAGTTTAACAGAGGGGAACATTTTTGGTTTTAGTCCTAGCTTTTCCTGCACTTGCAACAGAAAGCACAAAATGATCAAAGCATAGAGACATACAGTGCAGTAAATTGTCCCCCAAAAAAAACCCTGCATTGTGAAATACAACCAAAAGTTTGAGAGAAGAGTGAGAGAACATGGGATGTTTGATAGAAACATTGATGATAACATTTCCAATGCCATCTTTCTTTTGTGCCAATGCTTTGAACCTACAGCCTGAAGGTAAAAACTGAACAACTTGCAGTGAGGGAAATAGAGCCACTGGCAGATGATTTTGTCTGACCTGTTGAGTTTTTGTTGAGTTTACTTACCTTCATGGCAGCTTTTTAGCAAACCTTGAACAAGTGTACAAGGACTGAAAAGGACCTTACTGGCAGCTATGATGGGTTTTCTGACAGATACCTGCCTGAATGATGTGAAAATGACTCATGTCTGACTGGCGCTTAAGGCGAGACACTACAGGCAAAAACATTGATTTTTCATGCACTGGTCAATTTTGAGATTTTGGGCTATTTTTCTTCCAGAACATGTCTTTCAAGCTAGTGCAAAGAAAACATAATACACATTTAGGTGTTTATTTCACTAAACTCTGTCTTATTTGTGTCTGAAGATTTTTCCTAAATTCACCCAAAGTTAGCTTTAGATAATGCCTCATTTGCATATTTAAACATAACATTTCAGAAAACTAGTAATACAAAAAGTTGTAATTGTCTTAATGTAAGTTGGGAAGTTGCATGGTGATATCTATTAGTTAATCTTTTTAACCCTATCCACCTGTAGTGTCTTGCACTACAGGTGGATACTCTTCAGCAGCACCTACATACACCAAACTTTCCAGTTTTATTTCTATTTACATTGTGAAGGTTCTTACAGAGGGGTTTGTTCACATATCATAGCCTGATATATATAAAACAATGGATATGAAAAATAGATTTTCTTTATGGCTGTTTTCAGTATTTATACATGTAATGGAGCTGAGCGCAAGTTCTTCCAGGACGACTTCCTAAACATAATCACTCCTCACTCCCCTGAATGGATCAGCTGTTGTTCTCAGGATTTTTAAATGATGGTGGAGTCTAATCTCCAAAGACTGTACTGTACATTTCACGCATATATACAATAAATCATCACATATCTGAACTGAAGTCTCCTGATTGAAATACAGTATTTTCTGATTTATGTACTGATAAAAAGATTTTTATCGGAAAAAAGACTTTCCTGGCTTTCCTGACGGCGCACAGCTGAGCTAACGTTACTTTGCTAGCAGACTGTGATGGGTGGTCTGTACACCCAACCTTATAAGAGGAAAAGTCAAACACGAAGCAGCCTCGGACTTCAGTTTATTGGTTCTCGAACCACAAGTATGCCTGACTTGAAAACCTTCTCCTCGGTGGCCGGTTAGCTCAGTTGGTAGAGCAGGCGCACATAGGCAGAGGTTTATTCCTCGGCGCAGACAGTCCAGGGTTAGAATCTGATCTCAGACGGTTTTCCTGCATGTCTTCCCCCCTCTCTCTCAGCTTTCCTATCCAATAAAGGCAGAAATGCCAAAAAAAAAAAAGACCTCCTCAACTTCTAACAAGCACTTTGTAAACGAAGACAACAAAGTGCTCATTACAAACACTAGCATCATGGCTAACTGGAGAAGTCTCTCATTTCTAATTAAGAGGTAAAGCATGACAGTGGAAATCTCTCCTTGGGTTTTTGACTTTATAAAATGTACTGCTGCATCCAGGGGCAATATAAGTACATACAAAGCGGCCCGTTGCATCGCTTCTTAGTTTGGGGTTCCTTATTATCCATTTAGTCAGTGCTTGTCGGTGCTGTCACTAGTTAACTTGGACTTCCAAACCAACCAACCTCATGACGTCACAGGCTACGCTAGGACAAGATGGCGCTACTCTTGTTTGAAAAATGAAATATAGATTACTTATTATTTTAATCCAGTTTCACTGACAGTGTTAAACCTATACTATTTTGGGAATCCATCTTGTAAATTATTCTAAACTATCTAGTGTTTCATTTCCACTTTAATGTCTCAATGTGCCTGTTCCACACACCGTTAACACCTCAGCTGTTATTTCTCACACAGTTCAAAATGTGACATTTAAAGAGCTGCCACAGCAATAACAAATATCCATACTTTGCTCAGCACCTTGCAGACTTTAAATAAGACAAAAGGAGATGGAATTGAAGCATTTCTTTCCGTGACATTGATTTTCAATGGGCTCCAAGGATTCTACTGTGTCACCACCTATGGTCACCACACAGTGCATCGTGACATTACTTAAATTGGTTGGTCTGAAAGTGTTACCATTACTCAACAAAGGCTGCCCCCTCTGAACATTCAGAATACTTATTATTATTTCATTTATTTAATCATTCAGATTTAAAAAACGTGCTATTTCCCAGAAAACTATTCCTTTAACTTTTAAATCATATTACATAGTGTTGTGTTATCGTGCATACTTATGGCCATAGTTTAGCGCAAATGAGTACGGAGGGGCTCGGTCATCTGAGGACAAACATTAATTACAGAAATGTTGTTGATGCAAATGTGACCCTCAAGTTAAAAAGATCACTTAATTCTAGTCCAAATCATTTCATCTGCAGGAGCTGGAGACTCCCCAATAACACACAAAATAACAGCAGGCTATATGTTTGATTAATGTAATGCATATCATCAGTAATTACTATATATTCAGGAAACAATGCTTAAAGACATGATCTACATCATTGTAAAATATAAAAATAGTATGAAATGAAGAGCTCATATAAGACTTCATAAGACATTATTTCTTTTTTGCTTGTGACCCCTTAATAGTCAATCAATGTCTACTTGCAACTGCTCTTCACAGGTTGCATGACTTTTAGTTGTGAGCACTTCAGTTCAGGAGTGATGGAGAGTGATTATGAATGATACAGAATTATCAAAGAAATGCATTTGAATAAAGTCTGAAAAATTAAGAGGATTTTGTAAGGCTTGTAAGGTTTTTTTTCAGATTTCGCGACCACAGCGATTCATCTCGTGACCCTTTGTGGTTGGGAATCACTTTCTTAAACAAACTACAGTACAATACAACCCAGTATACATAGCTGTAATCTGATTACTGTGTTCATGTTCAGTAATGAGATTCACAGGATTAATTTAATCAGATTACTAGTGGCCAATGACTCTTTAAAGGGGTGATAGAATGCAAAACCGATTTTACCCTGTCATAGTTGAATAACGACAGTTCGGTGGGTAAATAGGACATACATAGAAGCTCAAAATCCCATTGACACCCCTTTACTATGAAAATCTCATATTTTGAAACTGCCGCTGAAAACGGGCGAATCTCAACAAAGCTGGAAGTTGACGTCAACCTCCCAAAAACCGGAACCTTTGTCAGCCCATGGGTGTATTAAGAGAACGGTCACGCCCCAACATTTACATAGGCTACACAACTGACCTGAGATCAGGTAGTCTTCTGAATCTAGGTCGCGCAGATCTCTGCTATTCCATTACAAAATTCACTTCTGAAACTTTTTTATGCGAGAAATCAACTATGTAAAGCTCAAATATGGGCCGTTTTACGGCCTGTGCTGCCTGGGTTGCTACATCGCCGCCCTGCCTGTCCTCCGTCACAGACTCCGGCCTGCTGTGAGCTCGATTGACCTCGGCCGGCGGCCCGGTGCTCAATACCCGCGCAAACTTACCCTTTTCTGGGTGACTGGACTACGAAACGCAGCTGCCCTGACAGAGCTCCAGGGCCTGCAGCTCGCTGTAATGTGTGTGTATTGGGGATTCGATCAACCAATCAGCGCACGTCTCTAATGTGTGTGTATGGCGATTCGCTCAACCAATCAGCGCGCGTCTCTAATGTGTGCGTATGGCAATTCGCTCAACCAATCAGCGCGCAGCTCATCTAAATATTCATGAGCATACCATATTTGGAAGAAAAGCTCTTGTTACAAATAGGGCCAAAACACAGGGATGCATAACGGCCAATAAAATATCAACCAGGCCATTTTCAGCCCAACCAATGTTACATACCCCATTAGAAGACCATAATGAACAGTGTAAAATACCCTATATAATCATTCTATCACCCCTTTAAACCCAGTACTACGGATAGATTGTATAGATTTATGGATGAAGGACAAGCGTGCTTTATCTTCATATCATATTTTTTCTTCAAACTCGACTTCAGATTCTTAACACTGCATTGACTCTTTTTCTTTATTGGGACTGAACCATCACTATGGTTACAAGTCAGAGGGAATAATCACAGAGTCAAATAGAAAAAAAAGGAAGGCTGGGCTCTTTTTTCTCTCTATCTTTCTCTTCCCCTCCTATGCAATTTGCCTGGTCTGTGGGGCTGCAGATCATGCATGAAAATGAAATTACTTCATCCGTTCAGCAGTGACGGCGGCTTCTGCATAAAACATCTCTCTGTTTGAACATGATACCCTCTCTCTTAATTTCCAACGTGGTCCTCCCACACTCACAGTGTAGCACTCCGCAGCGAGCCTTCACAGCTGCAATTTTCATTTCCTGAGCTCACTTTCACACAGGATCCACGTGTGGATGCCGCAGATTCAGGTGTAATGTACTGTGTTGCATTACTCCATCAATCAGTGCGCTCAGGCTATTCTTGGTGTACATGTAATCACTGTAGCGTGAAAATGCTACTGTAAGATGCCCATCATCTGCCAATCAAAGCAGGATGAAATGATGGCATATATAATAACATAATTTGATCATTCACTCTCATCATCAGTGTCATTAGACAAGTAACGCGGTGCAGAACAGACGGATTATGCATTTCAGTAATGAGAACATGCCTGCGGAATTTTCTGTTATCTGTGTAAGTGACAAACATCTTAAGGCCTCACTGTTCAAAGCAACGAGAAATTAACTGAGGCACACCACAACGAGCCCCATCTGCTCAAGTTGCGGGAACATACAAAAAACATTTAAATTTAAGAATTCAAAATCCATCATCATGCATCTATTTCTGCATGTAAGTATTTCTTGGCTGCATTAGAGGCAGCTTGTAGCCATATATGTGTGTGAAGTGAAGTGTTTGACAGGTAAGAGGTTCTCTGTGAGCACACCAACGTGAGGATCAAAAGGACCCACTCAGTTCAATAATTAACAAGGCTGTCATGTGGGAAACATGTGAAAATTTCACCCGCCACGGGTCTGTGCTTCTTCATCTGGACGTGTGCGTGTTTGCGTGTCTGATTGTGTGTGTGAACTTGTCTTTTCATTGGTACTTCAAAGCAGACCGTGTGTAGTTGGCACACTGGTGGAATAGCCCCAAGAGAAGACAAAGGAGCTCTTACACGTTGTGCGGCCTCTGCTTTCACGCCTGCTTAAAATTCCATATCAAGGCCACCTGAGACCAGATGTCACATTTGCTGATGTCTCTTAATGAAGAGTCTTTATATCAATAAATTGAATAAATGAAGAAGCACGGCTTCCCGAAGTCCTGGGAATCCCATGAGTGACAACTGCTCAATTGAGCCATTTGAATGGAATGCTAATGACAAAAGCTAGGATTCCTGCCCTCCTCTTTCTCTCTCTCTCACTATCGCTATCTTTCATTCTCCCTCTAACTTCAGTACCTTCTGGCAGATAGAATGGCTACTAATCACGCTAAAGATAGCAGCAAGAGGCAAATGCAAAGAAACTTAACTGGCTGTCTGTCTCTGTCAGATCATACCAGCATCAGATAAGTGACCTATTTGTAGCTCTCTGAGTGATTGCCTTGATTACTGACAACTACTGGGATCCTGTGGGACAAGCTATCAGTGTGAGAAGAAAGATGGAGAGAGATGGAGGCAGAGAGGGATGGAAAGCAATGGGGAGTTGGGAAAATTAGATGAAGAATTAGTGTTCTGTTAAACTCCTCGGGGTGACGCAAGACACATAAACAGATAGAGGGAAAGGAAGGGAAAGGAATACATTTCCATTTATTTAGCATAGCGACTGGCTGCCTAATTAGCACAGTGTGAAGTTTCAGTCTGTCCAAATCTCCTTTAATTGATCCAACCCTGTACGATCACCCTATCTGCATGAATAGTTTGATGCCTACATGAACATGGACTAATTCACTGTTTATTGATGGTACTCTGCATTTCATCTGTTCATTCCATGTCTGACTTACGTCTAGCGATACTGCAAAATGAACAAAGCTGCATATATGCAAAGGACAAGCAGTGGAGCTGCTGTTCTCTTTCCCTGGCAGTATTTTGCTTCCAGGAAACAACAATCATCCAACCAGGAAGTCATTAAAGGACAGTGTGCTGCGGGCACCCATGGGATCATTAAGGGTTACTGTGTGCTATAGGCTAATGTCACACAATAATGGGAATCTGTAGTTTACACTCTTTGATGACCTCTTTTATGTCTCATCCGCGCATTTTCGCTTCTTTCTCTCTCTCTCTCTCCATCTCTCTCTCTCTCTCTCTCTCTCTCTCTCTTTATTTTATAGCTCATAATGTGCTCAGACACCTCACTTTGCCTTTCGGGCACATCAAACACCCCCCACAGACTACACAGGCTCGAGAGCCACACCAGGAAACATCATTCAATACCACAGATCTATCCAACACAGTATACATTTACAAACACTCAGCTACTCTACTATCAAGAGGACAATGCTGCATGTTGATGCCACTTTTTTGCCACTGTAGGTTAAAGATGTGTAAATGTCACACATGCATGCACAATGGGGGCAGTTGAATTAGTCTCTTAATGTCTGGATATAGCCAATTCAACCAGGTCCTGTCCATTTTACCTGCTTTGCAAAGGTCATGTCTCTGAAAATAAATGGTTGCGTGGTCTCTGAGCACCTGCTGAATGAGTTTGAAAAGGCTTCAGTGGCAAAATATGTAGTAGTATGTAGTATATAGTAGTATATAGTAAGTAATATGTAGTAGCAGTGCGAGCCTCCTAGTCTGCTGGACCATTGCACACAGTTTTCTCCTACTTACTTTGCTACTATTTCCCTAGCCTATACAGGACTCAACAATAGCTTATCCTGATTCATTTCAAATCCAATTTGAAATGATTTATGTAAAATTGAAGTTTAAAGCTTGTGGCAAGTGCAACATTAGCATGACCCATAGTCAGAATAGACACAATTCTAATTTTTTTTTTTAAAAAGACCCAGGTTGAAAAATACTAAAATGTTCCTTTAATGTATGCAGTGTCTCTCATATTACAGAATATAGGAAATCTGGAATGATGGTTTAAATGTACTGTAAATTATATAGGGATGATTTGTTTTTCTTCTCTCTTTACCTATGATTGTTTTCTTTCGTCTATCCTAGCTATCCTAATCTAATATTAAATAGATTTTCTTTTTGAGCTTGTGCTCTATTAATTGCGTTCTTCTTGTCTCTAACCCAATAAAGATATGTTTGATATATGCAATACTGTTATATTTGTATAACAGAGTAAATAAAGTGAGAGAAGCAGCATCAACCTAGCTATTTATATTACTGTGTGGCACAGTAAATGTCACTGATGTGCCATTAGCCAAATATGGAAAACGCCTACTGCACAGAAGTTATAACAGTTAGGAATGAGGGCTATAAGTATGTAAGTTTGAGGGACGGTTAATATGCAGTAAATTCAAATTAATGGCATTTCCGTGGTGAGGTGCATTGTGGGAGGAGGTGATGCCGAACAGTCGGGGCACAGACAGGCTACGACTGAGCCCTTCTGGGGGCCTTAGTCACGCTTTAGCTGTCATAGCTGTCAACCATAATTAAGACCGCGTCTGCCAAATATCTGGATGCCTTTATTAGAGACTACTAAGTAACTGGATGCTTCATATACTCACAAGCCTGCTCTGCTTTTAGACTCTCTCAGTCTCCCACTCTGAACCACCTGTTAAATTGGCACACAAGAACGTAATAAATAATAATATGGTTATTTAATATGGATGAAAGCATGATTCTGACTTTATATTGTCCAAAATTGAAAGGTCCTATGACATGCTGCTCTTTGGGTGCTTTTATATTGTCCTTAGTGGTCCCATAATACTGTATCTGAAGTCTCTTTTCCGAAATTCAGCCTTGGTGCAGAATTACAGCCACTATAGCCAGTCCTACAATGAGCTTTCCTTAGTAAGTGCCATTTCTGTGTCTGTAGCTATTGAGGAGGAGAGAGGGGCGGCAAGGTGGAGGGTGGGGCAGTTGGTGCCTTGACCAACTGCCACTTTGCTTGTTTGAAAGCCATGATGTCTCTCTCTCATGGGTGGGCCAAATTCTCTGGGCGGGCAAAGCAGAGAAAGGGGAGGTAAACTTATGAGGTCATAAGGAGCAAGAATAGATCGGCCCACCTGAGCATTCATTTTCTCAAAGGCAGAGCAGGATACCCAGGGCTCGGTTTACACCTATCACCATTTCTAGCCACTGGGGGACCATAGGCAGGCTGGGGGAACGCATATTAATGTTAAGAAACCTCATAAAGTGAAATTTTCATTGGATCTTTAAATAATGGGGCAATGTCTTTGGAGTCAGAATTAGTTTGAAGTATTCTGTTGAAGCACCTGATGGTCGGTTCATCATGTGCATTCAGTTTAAGCAGAAACAAATCTGAAGATTTTTGACATTTTTAAACAGGGTTTTAGAGATAACCAAATCTAATTTGCTCTCTGATGCTCTTCTTCCAGTAATGTCAGCTGCAAGCTCATATTTCTAATTTCTATTTGCTTTACTGCTCCTTTTTTACGCTACTGCCTGTCGACTTGGGGAATTGCTGGCAAGCTACTAAATGGTTTTAAAATATGCTTTGAGTTTCCATTGCAGATTCGCAGCAGGTCTAACACCTTAGTGAGTGGTTTTAAAGAGAAGAAAAATGACACTGCCATGCTGCAAAAGACTACTGATGTTCCTATATTTGACTTCAGTGTCACCACTGGGTTTAAAATATTCAGCTCTGACTATAAACCTTTGCATTTTTTTGGCAATGCTGGAATGGCTGCTTACATGAGTCACTGCAAATGGGTGAACTGCTATGTTAAACAGCATTATCAAAAGCATCTGTGCATCTGCAAACTACACAGGCATCCTTGAAAATCGCTGTGTTTGATAATGTCTCATCTTTCCCTGCTGTTATACAGTACCTGTTTTCTCTTTGTTGTACGTGGGGGAAATGGCAAAACTACATGCTTTTTAACTTTCTCTTAAATTTCAGTTTTGCATTGCTTTGATCCCTCCTGCTGTGTGCTTGTAACTCTTCAAAGCTGATGTGCCCTGCTTTTGATGGGGAAGAGGAATTCAAATAATCTGATAGGCCATCCACACAAACATCCAACAAAATGACAGAGGAGGAAATATGAGGCAGAGGATGAAAGAACGAGAGAGAGAGAGAGAGAGAGAGAGAGAGAGATGGGCTGACAAAATGGAAACAAAATTTCCAATTATGGAAAATGTGGGACCTCAAGTTTTTGCCAGCCTTCAAACTTTCCTTCCTACGAAATACAATAACAACCTTACACATGAGAATGTGGTGATAAAGAGGGGTAAAACCTGTCATTTAGTGGCGTCATGAGAAGGGAATGGTGCGGATGGCTTTAAAAATAGCCACATAGGAGGTCTGTGAGAGAGAAGCTGCAGACAGCTCAGGTTTAATATCTCTCAAGTGAGAGCCCCTGACAGCCACATTCGCACACAGTTATTCCTGATACTCATACCGAACAGCAGCGTCTGGGCCTCGGCACACAGGCATGCTAGTCCATAATGGATCGGAAACTGAATGGGAAATGAACCAAGCTCCATGCAGCTCAGAAATATTAGTTTTTGCCGTATACAGCTCCTTTTCATTCGGTGTGCTCTCCCATTATGTCTGTGTTTGTGTTGCCATATGAGTTTGTCTATCTCTTTCTGTCTCTCCGGCGCTCCCTCCTCCCAATGCTCCCAGTGGGAGGGAAGCAGCGAGAGTCCCATCAATACAAACGAGCAGGAGTCGCCACCTGAGGAGGGTTTGTCTGCTACTTTGGTTCTGACATTGCTATTCAGCCATTCTTCTCCACTTTCTAAGACAGTCAACTGAATTGAATCCTTTGAGTTCCTAAGGTTTCCTAAGGTAATGCTTGTGTGAAGTGGATTTGGATTTAAAGATAATAGAGTGACACTTTTTTTTTCTTAACAATTTAAGGAAACAAAGCTGAAACCTTTTGGGGAAGATGTTTTTCTCCCTCCAGAGGAGCTGTTTTAATGTGATGTATAAGAGGAAAAGACAATCCAGTTATAGGTGGGTGTGAAAAGAGGGAAAAAGCTTAAAAGGCAACATCTGAGAAAGCAGAGACATCGTCAAGAAATATCTCTTTTAATGAACACCAGAAAGCATTCTGAATGCCGGCGGCATATTCAATAAATAACCTGTAAATTAAAGAGTTTGGCTCTCTTTTGAAAAAACTGATAGGAAGTCTTTGGACGAAAATAAAAAAGATGTTCTCGCATTTTGTATCTGCTCGAAAATAGATTAGATGCTTTCTCAAGCATACGTGCACGTTACTGCCTTTACCTCAGACCATTAACCAGATGGTGGAATGAAATGTAGGATCGGAAAAAGGGGCAATTAGAAGGAGAACAAATATTAATGGAAGTTAAGAAGTGACTCACAAACCCAATTACAGCATTAGCCAGGCAATTTAGATGAGCTCTGCGAGAGGCGGGAATCCTGTTGAAATGTACCAGCGGTCTCTCTGCATTAACAATGGCATTAATTCCCCTGATTCACTGCGAGGAGAGAACAATAGAGGCATATACAGCCATTCTGTCTCCTTTATAACGAGAGCTGCAATCCTTAATTCTGCGATGGGAATGGGAGAGGCAGAGGCCGCCGTTCTTGTCTTACCCGCCCCCCAACAGACCACAGACCCCTGGAGTTTCATCTCTTTAAATAGCACCATTCTCCTGCTCTACCCAAGGCTTCCAAATACAAGGACGATAGGTAAACCACAGGTGTTCCATGCACAGAGAAATGTCCCACAAGATAATTACTGTGAAGACATGGTTGGCTGCTGGAAGGTTGACTAAAGGGAAAGACAGTGGCATAAAGAGATATACAGTAGATAGACAGAGTTATAGATGGAGGGAGGGGGCAGCGCGGAGCTTTCCGCTGCTCTTGCACTTTTCCTCTCCACCGACCGCCATTGTCAAATTGGGTCCTTAAACCGAAGCTGCTGCCACACGCTCTCATAGGGGACATGCGGCCCCAACAGCCTGGCCAATCAGCAGCACCCTGAGGCCAGTTGAAAGCCCTTTGGCATGCCTAAGGCTAGTGGGGTCCAACCAATCGGTTAGAGGCCAGGCTTGAAAGGAGGGCCGTGCTTGGCTCAGGGAGCTGCAAAGGCTGCCAATGAGAGTCCAGAGGGGCGTTTGAGTGGCTCAGAGGGAGGCTGCCAGAGGGGTCAGAGTGGACGAGGGCAGACTGACAGTTATTTAGTGAGAGGCTGAGCTCTGTGTCACTCACAACAGCACTCAGCCTTTGTACTACTGGGCCGGCTCTAATGGGACTGTCACCTTCTAATTGTCCGACTGGGGATGCAGAGAATGACAAACGGACACATACGCTCAAATACACAGACAATACAAAGAGATGCACACAAATACACAGATACACACCCGTTCCCTCACAGACACAAGCACAAACCAGCAAACAAAAGGCTTTGTGCACAAATATTTACACTCTTTTTATGCTGAAATGATTTGTGTTTATGGGACATTCTCACAAGGCGCAGTATGTGAGACTGCACTGATCTGCACATCCATTAACATCAATGGCCTCGGGCTAATTTATATAATACACCTGTGTTACATTATGTGTGTATAATATCTGAATATATTTGTTAACCACCAATTGCTACCCACCATGTTCACCATTGGTTGCTAACCTTGTCTGACAGCTTTTTGGTGCTTGGCAGGTAGTGTAGTGTTTTTTTGTTGTTGCTGAAGTCTGCCAGCTGCTGCTGGAAAGGAAGTTAATGAGAGAGAGCTAAGAGTGAAAAAATCAGTGTGCCATAAAACCGAAACCAAGAGCTAAACAACGCTAAAATGTTCTGTAGAGCTGAAGGGAACTGCAGTGTTGGGTTATGATTCTCTGTTGGTTTGTCACTATTAAAATTATTTATTCCATTGTTAAAGCTGGGGGAAGGCAGGCAGTTTGTTTTGGCATCGTTGGGCAAAAATTCCATAATAATCTTTCAGCATATTCTAATTTAAGGGGTCCGAGAGAAAAGAAGACTCTTTTCAGGCTTTAGTAAATCTATCCTGTGGCGGGAGGCTTTGACCAATCAGCGGTCAATTTAGAGAGAGAGAGCGTTACCGTCTTGAGCCTCTAACATCATCAGCTAGAGCTGAAAACTGCATTGTGCTTTCTGGACCACTCCAACAAGAGGACATGTACTCTAGAATCTAAATGGAGTCAGGTTTAGTATTTGGAAGATCTGTTCTGCAGGAGGCTGGTTAGACAGTACTTTGCCATCGTAAAAAAGTCAAATATGTGGAACAAGACTAAAGGGAACTTTATTCCTGGAGACCTTGTTTTTTGTGGATGATTCAGCAAGAAGAAACTCCTGGATTCTAGGACGCGCTGTGAGGATCAGAGGCAAGAGGTGTTAGAGGAAAAGGGAGTGAGGGGTGTCCTGATTTAAACCGAGACATGTCAACAAACTCTTTCCTAAACTGACTCTGATTTTCTATCACAGACAGACACTGCACATATACTTGTAATGAACCGAGTGTATGAACCAATGCTAACTGTCTCTATCGGTATTAACTGCTATGTAATAAAGAGTTAGTGACTGAACTATCGGGAGTCATTTTGAGGTATTGAAATGGTTATGGTTAATTAAACGACAATCTTTACCTGCTGTCAATAGATAATGGAAATGACTATGTTCAAATCATACAGCTCAGTCATTAGGATTGGTGTAGTTTAGTACAAAGCAGTTTGTGGCCTCACCTTTACACATATAATGTTGTGTTTGCCGCTTGATTCAATTGTGACTATATTATACAATATGTAACAGAGACCCACTGCTGTGGCATAGCAATTTGGACAGAAAATGTGACACATCACCAAGGAACAGCTACCAAGGAGGCAGCGCTCTGTTAGAGTAGTGAGGAGTACAGAAACTACTGTACTGCACGATCGAACCACTGAAGCATTTAAAGAGCTTGAACCCAATTAAACTCCCACATTTTTGCCGTAGCAGAGTCAAACTCCTCATGTTTTGAGATTTTCACACCTTTGGGAAAACACGCAGATATCTTGTAAGTTCTGACATTAATGTCAAAATGTCCTCTTGGTGAGAATAAAGTCCTGTGTAACCTGGGGTGAGCTGACAACTCATGTTAGCACTTTCCTTATAGAGAGTGCTACCAGTCAAATCATGCTATGTCTTTAAAGTACTACTTAAAGTTAGAGAAAGAAAATTTGATCAAAGCCTTTGGCTCCACAACTACTGAAACTCTAAGTAGCTAATAAATGAGTTACGACTTCCTGCCAACCAATTACGTGGCATTAGACATGAGACGAGAAAGTAGTAATAGTTCAGTAAAACTACATGTGCTTAGGATTTGTACTGCGTACACTATCCCTCACTGCCTGGAAACACGGCTGGGGGAAAAAAACTTTTTTTTGGGTGAGAATTAAGTGTTACATTTAGATAAATTTGGTCTTGAATTATGTAATATAATGGCATAGATTGTGTCCTACTACTTCGCGAAACCCATATGATGGTAAAAACACACATGCGCACCCACCCACACACACTAACTAGACACAATGGGCACAATGTATTTCAATGCACAAGGGTGCATCCCTCATGAAAAAGCAGACAAAACAAGCGGATCCAAAAAGCATATTATGAGCTCATTATGAGCTGTAATGAAATACACTGTGCAATATGAGATTGTAAATAAACCGCCGTGTTTTCTTCTTTAATACTGAGCAAACAGCAGTACAGACGTTACAATATTGAGCTAACTTGCTCCCACGCATACACAAACACACACACACACACGCGCACACACGCACACACACACACGCACACAGTGTCAAGTTTTCTTCTGCCAAAGTGTGGAAAGTTAACTCGAGTGGTGGGCGAACTTCAACATTTGTTTTAGTTGGTGTGCTTCCGTTTGCTTTTGATAGAAACTCTCTCTAAATGAGGAGTCATTCTGACGGTGACACATTTAACACTACACTGTACATTATTATATTACCCATGAGCACTACCATAATGGGCTATTCAAAATAATGAGCTAAACCAAATCATACCGAGATGCACTTTAATATGCCGGATCACCTATTCACCTTACAGTTTTTTTTTCGGCCGCTTAACAACAGTTGGCACAATTGGAGTCACGTGTGCAAAACTCTAACTCCAGTCTGCACAGCAGCAGTTCATGTGGACCAAACTCTAGTTTGTTTTTCATTGCTTGAACACAGTTTTCAAAACACACTTATCCCATGGCTCTAACCACAACCTGCACAACACTGTGGATTTACAGCACTTTGTTCAAATGCTAACACGCTGCTGTCAAAACTGTTAACCACACATTCAAAACAGAATAGATTTCAGTCTGGTGCATTTCAAACACTGCTGATTGCAATTTTAGCTGAAAGCCTAAGCAGGTGTCTTGTTTTAGACTTGTTAGTGAACACATACTGTAGATGCTATATTTGGGGGAAGGGAATTTGGAAATAAAGAAACACCAAATAAGAAGGAAATAGTTACACACTGCACTGTTTGAGAGAAACTGAACAGGTAAAAGATACCAATATGTCCAGGTAGAGGTCTGACGTTACATACACAGTTGTGAAAATGTGAAAAACACTTCCTTCTCTATAGTAAAACTGTGGACTTGCTGTTTTTCACAAAGTAATGGAGATGTAAGCAATGGGAACACCCCAGTCATTTACTGTATAGATAATGTAGGTCCATGGCAAGAGAAGACATCCAATGTGTTGATAAAAAAAACTTGTAAAACTTCTGAACAATTACGTACCTTTAGTTTGTAACATTTCCAGTAGTTACATAAATTACTACATACAAAATAAAAATGTATATCTATTACTGTAAGTGTAGGTAAGCAAACTGAGGATTTTCATTCATTCTTGTGTACCTTGTTTACTGGTATAAAATAAAAAGAAAAGAAAAGAATTTCACTCTTTTCTTGAAGAAAATATTGTTTGGGTGAAGTCACTTAAATTATTCAAACTGTAAAGATGAGAAGTTGGTATGTTCTGTATTGTGTCTGAGTGTTTTTACTCTCAGTGTGTTCTGAGTGACAGTGTGTGTTATCTCACTGAGGAGTGTTTGGCTGCACTGAGCCTGTTCTGAGACGTGTGTGAAGAGTTGTGTTGCTTGGAATGAGTTTTGCAGGTGATGTGAACTGTGTAGGTCAGGTGACTGTTGGTAATGCAGACTGTAGTTAGGGTTTTGCATATGTGGCTTCAGTTGTGACCAGTGTCGTTTAGAAATTGGAAAAAAAACTGTAAGACCTTCAATGTTTTTGCACAAGAATGTGAATGTCTGATACCAGTCTTTGTTTTTTTTCCCTTGGCTGTGAAATCCCAAAAAAATTAAATTAAAATAAATGTCTAGAATGTGCTCATTTATTTCCAGCTCATATTGCTTGTTTCCTTGTCCTAACCCTGAGTCAGGGATGGAGCCAGTGTTTGAGGCCTGGTTAAATGAAAGGCGGGTCTTTTGTCTCCCATATTCAGACTGCTTTCCATCAGTTTTGCCTCATTGGCCCCAGTGTAGGTGCTGCAGGAGACGGTTTAGATGAGAATGCCACAAATGGCCTGAAACTAATGTTGGCCTCCCTCACCCTGCAGATTTACAGCACTCCCTCTTTTTTTTTTTTTTTCAATCGCAGCCTGTCCCCCGTTTTCCCTTTTCCATCTCCCACCCTTACAGCTTTTCAGTTTCTCAAAAGGAGTAGTTCTCACCATCTACTTCAGTATCCATTTAACTGTTCCTGTTTTTCAACCTCTCCATTTCCACTGCACCTACATCCATCATGTCAAATAATTTGACAGCGAAAGCTTGGAAGCATATTCCATCTGAGCACAATAGTAAATCAATGGCATCAAAGCTGCACCATGTCAAGGTGAAAATGGCCAGCAGTGGAATGGCAGAATGGCACTCTTTTACACTGTGTGTGTGTGTGTGTGTGTGTGTGTGTGTGTGTGTGTGTGTGTGTGTGTGTGTGTGTGTGTGTGTGTGTGTGTGTGTGTGTGTGTGTGTGAGAACATTTGCCCTTTGTTTCAAAGTAAGTGAAAGTAGGTTTCAGAAGCTGAACCAGAATATTTCCATCTGAGCTACAAGGGGTGTGATGATGGTGGTGGTAACATCAGAATGCACTGGAACATAACCTCAGTAGCACCATAGACATTACACAATGACAATAAAGGAATAAATGAAAGCATAATGCTCATATAAATCATTATTTACAATTAAATCAGCAAGGCTTTCTTGAGTATATGGACTTGGATTTGCCTGGGGTAATAAAATATCCTACAGCAGCAGAGCGACATTAGCCTCTCAATGTACTTAGTAGGTGCGTTTCCATCTACATGTTTTCATGCACGTTTTCAATTTGAACTTAAAAAAACCTGAGTGGAAACGCCCTACTGTTGCTGTCGTCGTTGACTGTCCTCCCCACCGCTACGGCGGTAGAAAGGGCCCCACTACTCTTTTGTTGCGCTAGTGTTGTAGTGATGTTGATGCTGTGCTTAGGCTTCGGAGCGGGTGTTGAGTAATCCAGGCTGTTTTCCGTGAGCACATATCAAGGCTTGTATCGTTTAAAGGTCCCATGACATGGTGCTCTTTGGATGCTTTTATATAGGCCTTAGTGGTCCCCTAATACTATATCTGAAGTCTCTTTTATATAGACCTTAGTGGTCCCCTAATACTGTATCTGAAGTCTCTTTTATATAGGCCTTAGTGGTCCCCTAATACTGTATCTGAAGTCTCTTTTATATAGGCCTTAGTGGTCCCCTAATACTGTATCTGAAGTCTCTTTTATATAGGCCTTAGTGGTCCCCTAATACTGTATCTGAAGTGTCTTTTAGATAGACCTTAGTGGTCCCCTAATACTGTATCTGAAGTCTCTTTTATATAGACCTTAGTGGTCCCCTAATACTGTATCTGAAGTCTCTTTTATATAGACCTTAGTGGTCCCCTAATACTGTATCTGAAGTCTCTTTTATATAGGCCTTAGTGGTCCCCTAATACTGTATCTGAAGTGTCTTTTAGATAGACCTTAGTGGTCCCCTAATACTGTATCTGAAGTCTCTTTTATATAGACCTTAGTGATCCCCTAATACTGTATCTGAAGCCTTGACCAACTGCCACTTTGCTCGTTTGAAAGCCATGATGTCTCTCTCTCATGGGTGGGCCAAATTCTCTGGGCGGGCAAAGCAGAGCAAGGGGAGGTAACCTTGCTTGTTATGACCTCATAAGGAGAAGATTCCAAATCGGCCCATCTGAGCTTTCATTTTCTCAAAGGCAGAGCAGGATACCCAGGGCTCGGTTTACACCTATCCCCATTTCTAGCCACTAGAGACTATAGGCAGGCTGGGGGAATGATTATTAATGTTAAAAAACCTCATAAAGTGAAATTTTCATGGCATGGGACCTTTAAGACAAATGACGTCATTGATGACGCCCTAACATGAAGCCCTAACATAGTTGAGATATTATTGTTCCTGAAGAAAACAAATAAAGTCTCTCTTCTACATATTTTTTTCCAGTAACACAAGCAAATTCAGAGCCTTGGACTTGACTGCAGCCTTGCTAATATTGCCCTTAGTGCGATTATTAAGAAAACATTTTTTACCAAAGGATTGATTACACACATTTAATGCATTACTCACACAATGATATTATACAGTCATAGGCCAATTACCATAAAAAAGACAATATATTAGACAGGCTATAAGTTAAGAGCAGCTATAGACAACACACACATTCATACAGCACACAAGCCTACATATAGGCCTACACCCTAGAGAGTAGTTATCCATTTAAAAGTCAAATTGCAGAAGGGGTAAAAGAATTGGCGAAGAGTGCCGATTAGTTGTAAAAGCAGGTAAACTATAACAACGTCATAATGGCAACAGAGAAAATTCACTCTGAAGAACACGATCTGAAGAAGACAAAATGCTCGTTGCTTTAAGCAAGATTTGTCGACTACAAAGAGAATTTAAATCTATTTGTTTCACACCAATCATTTTAGAGCAGGGTTTGACTATTCAGGCTGGTTCTGTCTTTTACAAGCATTCATTTGCTGTTTTGTGGATTTTCTTGAATTTTAGTTAAAATGTGCGACACAATTTCACGGAAACCTGAGTAGTAATAATATTATTAATAATAACAATAATTCATTACATTTATATAGCGCCTTATTATAGACACTCAAAGCTGTTCCGGGGGGGGGACGGACTACTCTCTACCACCACCAATGGCGGCAAGGCGCTCACCACACATCAGCTAGTAGCAGTAGCTAGCAGTGTCATGCTAGCAGTTCTTTCTCCCCCCCCACTGAGTCAAAGAGACAAACCACCACCGCTGCACCATACACCTCTTTGGGCATGTCATTTGCATCATTTGATGCTTGCAAAGCAGTGATTACACTCCTAAGGTTAATTGGTCTTTTTAAACCTAGCGAACCTGGCTGTGAGAAGGCTCGAGTGCAGAAAACTCAACGAGTTTCCACAGCAGGGCTGGTGTGTCCTGAAATAAAATGTGTAAGCCTTAAAGGTTGTTCTTGGCCACTTCTGAGACCAGCGAGACAAAGCATGAAATCCCCACCGCTCCTCTCCTCGGCTGCCTGTCTGTCAGAATAGAGAGTTGTGTTGCAGAGAGCCGGGGATGGCATGTCGAAGTCACATCCCCCATGATGCACTGCAGTGTTTCCTCTATGTTGATTTTATTGTGGCGGTGCGCCATGGCAAAAAATTCTTCCGCCACGCTATCAGAAATAGGGCAGATGCACCATAGTCGCGGTTGCCTTTTAAATGATCCTGCCGACATAATGCACCCCCCGTTGGCTGTCGCTCACATTGCAATTTAACAACAAGTAGAACTAATCCGAGGTTATTGGGCCTGTCCAGTTTAACTCCACTAACTGTTGTGTTGATGTAGTTTATTGTCAAAACGTTCGCTTTCTTCCGAGTCGACTATTAAAATTAAAGCTCCACCAAAAACGTTACCGCGGGACATGGCTTTGAAACGCTGACACCAAAATCAAGGTAAGAAATAAATAACTATGGCTAACATTATAAGAAACATAAACCGGCTAGCTAGCTAACTGTTCGATCTCACGACGTGACTTTTTGCCCGAAGACAGCGTTGTTGAGAGTGAAACGGGAGAGTAGAAAGAGGCGTTCAGGTAGTGGGTTGTTAGGATGGCTACAGTAAATCATATAGGCTCCTGTTATCGAAAAGATTTTCAATGTAATGGCTCAATATCCAAACGATTGTGACAATGTGGATGAGGTCGTTATAATTGGATGGCCTGCAGCTTCAAGCGCAATTCGTTTGGATACAAGCGTTACATTTTGGAAGATAGACGGGATTCTGAACAGCGATGCCCGCGCTGCCTGCGCACACACACACACACACACACACACACACACACACACACACACACACACACACACACACACACACACACACCAGAGATGTGTTACAACACGCAGCACATGCACCTTGCTGTTTGGACAGACCTGCCCCCACTGCTAAAAAAAAATCCTAAAGGAAACCTATATTATGTCCGCATACAGTATAGCTGGAAGATATTTCCCTCACTCACACACACACACACACACACACACACACACACACACACACACACACACACACACACACACACACACACACACACTAACTAAGCCAACTTCGACTTCTACATGGCCCCACACGCACAAAAGAAGCCCTTGAGATTTAATCCAACCATCTAACACCCAACATGTGAAAAAGGGATAAAGAGTGTCCATTTCTCCAGCAGGGGAGCACAACTTAGTTCCTCCCCTGACACTCCACGGCCCTGCTGTGTGTGTTTTCTGTGAGGGTGACTGTTTTCTGTGCTTTGGTGGAAAATCTGCCCTTTTGCCGACACATTGGTGAAAGGCGATTTCCGTAATCCGGCAGTGTAAGCCTCCCTGTACAAATGGGCGTAAGGGACTTTGTGTGTGTGTTGTGTGTGTGTGTATGTTTATATATATATATATATATATATATATATATATATATATATATATATATATATATATATATGTGTGTGTGTGTGTGTGGGTGGGTGTGTGTGTGGGGTTGTGGTTGTGTCAGAAATGCCAGCAAAAAGCTGCATGTCTGTCTGGGTGTCTGATAAGAGGCATCGAGCGACAAGACAGAGCGGAGAGTATGATGCCGACATGGGAAACTTGCTTTGGATTTTCCTTATTTCTAAATGTGTTGTCATCCACTGGTTGTAGTTAAGAACCGGTTAAGTACATATTCATTAAACTTGTATTTATTTTTTGTGAGAACGACAGAGCTGTGAATAGCAGCTGAGCTGCAGGGCTCAGATGGGCCGATCTGGAAGGTTACCTTTCCTTTCTCTGCTTTGCCCGCCCAGAGAATTTGGCCCACCCATGAGAGAGAGACATATACATATATACATACAGACACAGAAATGGGACATACTAAGTAAAGCTCATAGTGGGACTGGCTCTAGTGGCTGTAATTCTGCACCAAAGCTGAAGACTTCAGATACAGTATTAGGGGACCACTAAGGTCTATATAAAAGAGACTTCAGATACAGTATTAGGGGACCACTAAGGTCTATATAAAAGAGACTTCAGATACAGTATTAGGGGACCACTAAGGTCTATATAAAAGAGACTTCAGATACAGTATTAGGGGACCACTAAGGTCTATATAAAAGAGACTTCAGATACAGTATTAGGGGACCACTAAGGTCTATATAAAAGAGACTTCAGATACAGTATTAGATGACCACTAAGGTCTATATAAAAGAGACTTCAGATACAGTATTAGGGGACCACTAAGGTCTATATAAAAGAGACTTCAGATACAGTATTAGGGGACCACTAAGGTCTATATAAAAGAGACTTCAGATACAGTATTAGGGGACCACTAAGGTCTATATAAAAGAGACTTCAGATACAGTATTAGATGACCACTAAGGTCTATATAAAAGCATTCAAAGAGCACCATGTCATGGGACCTTTAACAAACGTTGATCTACAAAAGTGACAGAACAATACGGTCATCATGATCACCCATCAATTAGGATGAGCCTTAATCTGCAAAGTGATGTACTGTGATGTGAAAAATAGTTCACCTGCTATATTAACAGCTGTAGGAACACCACTGAGAGAGAATGCTCCTTAGTAATCCTTAGAACTATTCTTCTGAGACCAAGCATGAAGAGCATATTTGTGTGCTTTCCAAGCAAGGATTATTTTCTTCGTCTGCGTGTCTGTGGCGCCCAGAGGCACAGCAGACAAATCACCTGGCATCACGACTTAAATCGGAGACAAGAGCAGTGCTTTTCGCCTGCAGGGTGTGCTTGATAGAAAATACCAGAATGTCTCTTGGCCTCATGGTGATCGTAAAAGATATTACTCTATATTCCCCACTCTTCTCTCCTGCCTGACCTGAGTAAGTACTAAAACAATATATAGGTTGTCTACCTATCTTTGCTTTCTCTGCAAAGCTCTGTGGTGCAGAGACATGATGAAGACATTCCACATCATGTGTGGTATTTGCTGAAATTATACAAACTGTCACTCACTCTGACAAGCATGTGGGGGAAGGGTCCTCTGGAGTTTTCAGGCACATTGATAGGCGGGATGACCCAGTCTCTCTTCTGTCGCCTTAGCCCATTGGCAGAGGAGCTCCTCTGATGTTTTCGAGGAAACTTGATAACTCTGGGTTGAGAGTCCCAGACTCTTGACAGCATTTCTTCAATGCCACCCTGAAAAGAAAAAGCCAAACATATTATATTGTGCCACATCTCACATTGAATAACTTGCGTATGTTATCATTTGACGATTGCAATTTTGCCACCGCAGGTTGGAAGATGAATCTATAAAGTGTTTTCCCCCCGGAATTGGAATTGAAACTAAAATACTGGTTGTCACGCTGACAATAAGCCAATTTTTGGAAGAGTGACAGAGCGGCAAACACAAGGAAATATAAACATTTGACTTAATGCTGTCACATCACATTTTATGAGGCCCTTGGCAAAATACACTTCACCTGCCCAAGCCCTTGGCTAAGAAAATGAAACCTCCCCCAGGCTTCATGGCTGGGTTTTGTCCACTGAGGTGCTGTGCTTTGTTTGCATCACTGCACAGATTTCTCAAGCAGACATTATTTCTGCCCGTCCCTGTCCTCTCTGTCCCTGCTGAAGATGGAAAACAATGTGACTCTTTGCCCTGACAGAAGCCTATCATCAGATAAAACAGGTAATGATGAAATACCATTGTAATGACGAGGGGAGAAAAACAGGAAACGGCACTGCAGATTTATCCTCGCAGCAAGCAAAACACAACACACAATTAAATCGCAATTTTATTTCATTGGAAATGTTAAAAACACAGTGTGTACTGTAGTACTTGTGGATTACCGTAGAATCCTTCAGTCCAGAATGCGATGAATGATTTGGTGTTTGGATGGGTGTTCTACTTCATATTTTTGATGTTGAGCTACTTTTGACATCATACAGGACTACGGTATTATGGGCAACTCCTTTGTAGGAGCGTAAGGGTGTATATACAACCCTCTGCAATGACTCCCTTCAGCTGCAGCTGCCAAGAGAAGATTGTGTTCTTACCCATCTTGCCTGGTGAAATGAGGGTTAGAAGAGTGTGTTAAAGACAGTTTTTTCCCCCAATCCTCCATGGTGTCCTCCTGTGTAAGGTGGTTGTATTGCTGTAATCCACCTAATCCCTATTGTTGTCTCAGCGCCACTTGTACACACACACACGCGCGCGCACACATTCACACATACACTGGCAGTGTGCCGCTGTCACCTGAAGCACAGTGGAAATCTGTCTGCTCATCCCACCAGGAACACACACGACGCAGTCACACAGGCAACGTTATGCACACGAGCAAGCGCGAACACGTTGCCATGCCAAACACAGGCCAGCAGTTCATCATATCATTATACACCTGCTTCGCCTGCGAGAGAGGCAGACTGTAAGCTGCACCTGAGCAAACGCAGCATATATTTCCATCTTTTGTTTTAACTCTTCACACATTCACAGGAGCACTGGAGGCCGGGGCTGGAGGGTTTATCCGGGCAGGACCACGGTGTAGGGACAGAAAGAGGAACGAGGGGACCAGATGTGTTTCCCAGATAAGATAACTCTCGTTCCGGCTCCACTCATCCAAAGCACTCACAGGTACCAACTGGCACGGGGGAGGCAGGGTGCTGCCAGCCCCCTCAATGGGCGGCAGGTGGAATTAGTCTCTGTCTGTAAATGTGTTTCCGAGGCTGTGTGTATCTTTGCGGATGCTCATTTGAAACAAACCAGGGAAAACAAACATCATGTTGCAGAAAACAAACTTGCAAGAGAGCATAAACAAAACTCTCTGTGGCAGATGATGAAAAATCTGTGTCTCTATGACAGTTATAACATAAATGATACCACGGCACTGCTCCTCTTCATCTATGCTCAGTCCAGTGTGCTGCTACCATGATAAAGAACTTATCTGCCTTTCCCGGCTATCTACAGAAAAACACAATGAATGAATAGTTGCAGTATACAGCCTACAGTATACGCCAATCAGCCTACTGACGTAGGTAGCCAATTAGGCCTTACGATAACAAGGTTAAAGCATCCGATTGGTCGGGCCCCAACATTCCTTTGGAAATGTTGCCAAAACGCAAATGAAGAAGAGAGACGGTCAGGCAGAGAGACAGGCACGGAGAGAGACAATGAAAGGGAGACGTCCTTTTTTGTAAGTCTGCTTGTGGATGATATCAGCGGCTGCATGTGACTGTCACTTTCAAAGAGCATCGCAGATGACAGGCTGTTGGCATTGTGACGATACCAGAATTACAAAGGAAAGAAAGAAAACTGGAAAAAGCTCTCCATGGGCTGCCAGGAAGCTCGGTGCTTATTAGGGTTTGGGGATTTTTGGGGAGATATTTGTCTGAATGTGTGTGTATGAATACAATATGTGCATGTGTAGTGTGTTCAGCCATGCCTGTGCACACATATGGCAAATCATGTGTGCGGGCCTTGATGCAGGCATGTGTGCACACATACAAATGAGTAAAAATAATGCATGAACATATGTGCGGTTGTTTTTGTCTGTGTGTGTATGTGCATGAACACATGACAAGGAGTCAGTTAGTGTGTCCCTGATGCGCCCGGGGCTCCTGAAACCCAGAGGCAGCCGGGGCCAGCTGGCAGCTCCTTGCTCCCAGGCAGGCTGCACATTGCTGGGGCATTCTTTAGGCCTGAAGCCCCCGAGCCCTGCAGCTGACATCTGGAGGTTATCAGTCTGACAAACGGCAGAACAATACAATAAGAGTGTGTGCTCATTTCCCCTTCTCTGTTCAGTGTGGCTCTGAAAACATTTGATTCAGGTCTTCTGATGTTATTTTTTTATGTCTTTAGTGCTGCAGTTCCCTTTGCTGGTTCGCTGTGATAAAAAAAGAGAGATCACAGTGCTAGTATTCAGTAAGGAGAATGTTCTCTCATGAGATCCTCTCTCAAAAACTAAAGAAAAAAAAAATTAAATCTAACTTTGTATATTAAAAAAGTATTGAACTTCTCATAGCTGATATTTCCCTGTTGAGACTTGCAGCTTCCCAGTGTAGATTGTCAACATGATCAGGCTATAATCACAAAGTGAAAGCACACAGGAAAAGCGCAACCATCCAACCCTGCCGGTGCTGCTTTTCAACGACCAGTGGACCCCCAGGGTCCTACGTTTCACCCTGCTGCCGGCCGTCTATGTAATCTACCTTGAACAGGTGAGGCTGGCTCGGGAGAGTGCGGTAAAAATGCAAATCAAATAAGCACTAAAACCCACTCCGGCAACCAGTCGACTCAAATCCAGTGGTGCATAACTGATGTGCTCTAAGCTGGTGGAGAAGGCAAACCAACATGCCATGAAATCAGTACGAGTTGGAGAGCACTCAACGAGAGGCCCTACCTGTGTGAGGTGCGATAGCCTGAGTACATAGACACAGTGGAAAGGGCTCTCAGGCCAAACATGCTCTACACTTCAATTGCTGTGGCATTGTACATTGGAAAACACATGAGCTGGTTGATTATGGAGCACAATCCAAGTATGCTAATTTCCGCTGCTAAAACAGCACAGTGAGAAACTAAGCCAGTTATTAAAAGCAAATCAATGCACTCTCACTGGTGCTATACAACAATGCGAGCATAGCAAGATAAAAAAAAAAAAGCCACAGTATGTTCTATGTTGAAGCCAATTATTCAGAGTAGAGATGAACCAAGCATACAATTTGTTACACTACAACACCTCTCTCCACACATTATCTGTCTCTATAAAATGAGCCGGTATTCGAGCAGTCTGTCTATTAATTACCATTGAGAAGAAAAGGATTTCCTGAGCTGTTTATATCCTCTGTTGCCATGTTGATAACGCAGAGATCGGTTGCGGTTAGGTGATGCGTTTATGATAACCTCTTCTCTAAAATAACTATTGACTTTCAGAACAAAGAGATGGGCTCAGAGATCAACTACTCGCCTCTGTGTTTGTTTGCCGAACTGGAAAAGGAATAATTTCATTCCAAGAAATCATGTCATTGCATTAAACTGCACACAACACCCTCCTGTTACCTGTCTTACTGCATTCACTAGTTTATAATGCCATATATCAAAAGGAGAACAGATATGGGAGCGTTTAGTTTTCTAACTCACTGCTGCTTACAGTACTAACAGCTGCCAAGATATTTTGTACAGACATTCATGGTCTCCAGCAGTGTTGTAGTACTCAAGATCGGTCTTGGTCTTAAGACCGGTCTCAAGACCACTTTTTGAAGTTCTGGTCTCGGAATCGACCGCATTTTTACTCGGTCTCAGATACAGAGGACTCTGGATTTTATGTCAAGACCGGACAAGACCACAACTGCAGGGATATCACTAAATTGCCTCTGCATTGTCTCATTTTATGATGTAAAACTTCCTGTTTCAAATGCAACCAATAACTTGACTCATTTCTTACTGTTAACCTCTTCTTCCGGCCCCCCCTTAACATGCACTCCTGAGAAAGTGAATGCAGGAGACAGGGGAAGCTCTGGCTGTCTTGGTACTGGTCTGGTCTTGGTCTTGACTCAGTCTCGCCCCCTCAAAGTCTTGGTCTTGACTTGGTCTCGATACACTTTGATCCTGGTGATGACTCGGTCTCGGTTTAGGTGGCCTTGACTACAACACTGGTCTCCAGATGGTGTTTTCAACAGATTTTTGTGAACTTGCTTTTTCCTCTAGCGCCACCATCAGGTTCACATATCATCGCTGACAGGCGAAAACCTTGTATGTCCAAAATTGTTGCTTTTCAGGAAATAGAAAAGTCTAATTTAAAAAACATTGTATTGAGCTATTTTTCTCAGACAAAGTCAGACAAAATCACCTTGAAACTTGGGTCATAATGTTGTAATTATATTTCTATTTCACTTTTAGTGTTTTTTCTCTCAGTCGTACAAACTGTCAAACTGAAGGAGCGAGACAGGGAAGGGAACAGGAAGTCCAGATGGACTGAATAACATGACCTCGCCCACGGAGTCAGCGCCTTGTCTGCAGGGCTGTTTGACATTATAGCAGGTCAAAGATTCAAACCAGGCTCTGCTGCTCTATATGGACTGACCTTCAGCGTATTCCATGTCAAATGAAGAGAAAGCTGCGTTTCAATAAATGTTACATTCTGGAGGGTTCAAAATGTAATAAATAAATTAGTCAGACAGCAAAACTTTGATCATCCTTCCCTCTCAAGTCATAAATAGTAGATGTGAGTAAGGACAAAATGTTTTAAAGATTGATTTATTTAGCCTTGTGGAGGTTGTCACTCAATGTTTCACTCAAATGTTATGCAGTTAGAATTAGGGGTGCACCGATCCGATATTAAGATCGGATATCGGTCCCGTTATTGACAAAATAGCTAGATCGGGGATCGGAAAAATTAACAGATCCACGGGCCAGAACACGGATCCAGTTTTGTTAATTTTTTTCCCTCTGTCACACGTGTGTCGCATGCTGGAAGAGTTGAGTGTATCAATAAATGAGAATTCAATACATTACATCTCTGTTATTTTGTCTTAGTTAGGAAAGTAATGTTTAGTAAGGAAAGTCTGGTGCCTTTAGTCTCTTCCACATGGTGGAAGGAAGGTATAAGGTGGAAGGTATACAGTGTATTATTAATTCAACAACAGTATCTGATCGGTATCGGGTATCGACAGATACACAACGCCCAGGCATCGGTATCGGTATCAGGACTGAAAAAGTCGGATCGGTGCATCCCTAGTTTGAATGCAAGTCCGTCAGAAATGGTAGTATTGGACTGTACAGTATGTAACAAGCAAAAAATAAATTAAATCAACCACAAACCAGAGTGTATTTCTGTTTCCTCAAATCTCCTTCAGCCATGCTCCTGTTTCGCATTATCCTGTAGCACAGACTGTATTCTAATAATTACATTTTTTAATCACTATGGCTTAATGAAACAGGTATTCATTTTTATTTCTCCTCAGGCCATACCAGGAGATTGGAACTAAATTTGACTGCAGCACTAGCACGTATTTATATCATCTGAGTGACAAGAACACATGTTAACACTGTTCTGGCAGAAATGCATACTGTACTGTACGTATAAAAGCTGTTTTTCAAATTTCCATGTGATTAGAGAAAACACATTTATTTCTTGTTCAATTATTGAATATTTCTCCAGCTCCATGATGTGGGGAACATAACTATACGCGGAAACTACATCACCTGGTCCTCCCAGACTCCGCTAGAGTGGAACATTAGCTCAATCAATGTCAATTATTTCCCAGTCTCCATTATTGCACTGCCAGGAGTGGGCAGAATTTTAATCCCCACTCTAAAATTGCTTTAGCTACATGAGTCTCAGGCTTTTTGTCATGATTAGAAACATGACTGAACATTAAGCCCAATGGCGTTCAACAAGTAGTGCAGGAAAAATTATAATGGGTTTGTCGCTCAACAAAGTGCAGCCCGGTGGTGTAAGTCAATAACAGTGGCCATACATTTGGCCCTGTGTAGTTTTACAGTCTCTGTTAGCTAATAGAGCCTAGGCAGCAAATAGGGCCATGTCTCTACTTGTCACATACAAAGAAGCACTGCATGTTAACTGCAGTGCATGCACAATACAATCTTGCCTTAGAGACAGCTGGAAACACAAAAAAAACTGTGAACATTGTGTGTACATGCAGGGTCAGAGAGACACAGAGTCTCAGAAAAGTGTTCTTACTGTAAATGTTAAAAGAAGAACTCTGAAAGACAGACAGCATTAATGGTTTTGATCAGTTCCTTTCTAGAAGCGGCTTTACTTTTTCTGCAACAAACAATGAAGCATATCTTATCAGAAAACAACCTAGGATTCGGCTTTAATAGCATTTTATTGAATCCAAATCCAGTTTCAAATCATCTAATCAAATCTAAATCTAAATATTTTCATCAAATATAATTAGGTTTAGCTTTCAACCCTAGGAGGAACTAAAGTTGAAAATATCTAAAACAAAAATCTGTAATAATCACCACTTGTTGACTGATTAGGCCTAAACAGTTTCAATATTGTATTTAATGTTAATTAAATGTATCTGACACATTGGAATACTTACCTACTTTTACAACCTATTTTTCCCTAGCTTGCTCTAAATAAATAATAATATTAGGTTTCTAAGGTTAAAATATTGATATGATATGCATAAAATTCTCCTGAAAGACCCGGCCAGCTAGATCACTTCCACTCTGTCTTGCTGAACTACAAAAACACACAGGGCGAAATGTACGTACATTTGCAAACATAAAGTTATCAGCGCCATGGCCAACCTGCAGAAAGTGCATGCTGTGATACTTCAGCTTACGTCGTATTTACCAAACCTGCAGTTCATCGGGTATTCAGCGCCTTTGTCCGCCCACTATACTGTAAATTGCACTGTAGCAAAGCGTGCAGACTGCGATATTCCCACTGCTGATGCTATGACTCTTTGAAATGATCCTGATGCCAATATTTGTAATGTAGCGAGGAGTTTAACAACTGCTGGAATGGAATGTGAACGCTGAGTCAGAGATTCAATGTCATCTTTGATTTCTTCCAGTAACTGTAATATTGCACGGCTGCTTAATCTGTAACGCTTAATGATTTCGTGTTCACTCAACTGAAAAAGTGTGATCCTTGTGGCAAAAAATCCTTTCCGCTCGTCTCCTTGGCCTATGTCTTCGCCTTGCTCGGATTACTGCTGCCATTTCACCAGGAGGCATATGCGAGGAAACCCGCATCCTGGTATTTTCACCGCAAAATAGAGGCATGCTTTCACGGGCGGTTTTTGTACATACCGCGGAATACATAATTAACCTGGTAAACTCCCACTGTCCCCTTGACCCTCCCATGAATGCATATACATGACACGGAAAAGCGCAATTTGCCATTTTCAGTTCCCGCGACAGGCAGTCTGCGCTTTTACCTCAGTGCGACCTGTTTGTACATACCTCGCCATGCTTTTACTGTCACTTTGATTATGACAGTGTCATGTCACGATTATGTCGTTACCTTCAAGTAAGTTTTTTGCTAATGAAAAAAAAAGTTTGTGAAGCAATTTGCAGCTAGCCTCGTGAGACCGTCCTGATCTCGCGAGCTCCAGTTTTCCACTCGCAGATCAGTCTGGCATCTTGAGATAGAGAAAATTTGGAGCCATTCGCCAAACGACCGGGCCAAACAGCGTTGGTTTTGAGGCGGGTTTAGGTGGTGATAGACAGATGGTTTATCCAATCAGCTAACCAGTATTTTCAGCCAGCGGTAGCCCTAATTCTGTTAGCTGCTCGCTAATGCTTTTTTCTCTTGGATCCTTCTTTTGGAATATGGACCGGGAACCTGAAAGGGTGCCTTTGATTCGTAAATTCTCGTTACACAAACGGCAAATATCCTTTACCGACATGTTGCTTGCTTGCTGAGCTAATGAGCTATGCTTTGCCTGCAGCAGCAGGGGCTTTTGGTTGTATTTTATATGCTTCGTTGATCTGATTGGTTGATTTGGCCCGTCTATCACCAACATAGGTGATAGACAGATGGTTTATCCAATCAGCTAACCAGTATTTTCGCCCCTTCCCAAAAGTTCTCCAACGGAAAGTTCCCAGATGGATATGCCGAGAAAATGCGAAGCAATCCATCTGGCGGAGTCAGGTTAATTTGCAGCATCAAAGCTTAACAACTCTGCAAATCAGATCCAAAATGGACTAAAACAACCAAAGAACAAATGTAGCAGTATAAAATGGGTTTGGTAATGGTGATAGCTTATTAAATTGGCAATGTAGTCGGGAGGAAACAATTACAGTGGTCCCATTGGTCTGCTCTTGTGTTTATGCGTTCCTGAATGCGTTTTTCCTCGTTACCTTTGTCAGGGCTAAAGGATGAGGATGTCCGGCCAGGGCTAGCTTAACGGTGGTCTCCCAGATGTGTGGGTCATGGAGCCCTCGGGCCGTCACCATGAACTGGACGGGCTCTGACAGGTTGGCCAGCTCCTGCTCGGCATACACCGACCCATCGGGCCTCACACTGAAGTTGGGGTCGCTGCTGACAAAGCCCACCTCTCTGCTGCGCTGGCAATCCTCAAACTTCACTGCAGAGACAGACATAAAGAGGAGAGGGGGTTATAGAATTAGAGAGCAGCACAGTGAGATTTACTCGGCGAGGTGTTCGCAAATCCGTGACACATCTGGCAGGTTAAAGATTAACCTGCATCCATCAAGACGTATCTTGAAATATCTCATCCCTTCCGCTGTCACTTTTGATTCCCCGCTTTGACGTCTTTGGCAAAACAAACTGCTTATCTGTTCCTGAACCGGAATACACGGGGGCAACCTAATTCTTTTTCATATCGTTCTTTTTCCAAACTAGACGGATAGCGATGTCAAAAAAGCATTCCCTCAGCTTCTCCAGGGAAAGCATGAAGAGAAGGTCTAAAGCACATTAGGATGACTGGGCCGATTGCGCTCCATGCTTTGCTGCCAGGCACATGGAGCACCGTCTTGAATGACATTTGAAGGGTTCTGCTCGACTGAGACCAAAGAAAGGGAGCTGTGAGGTCTTTCATGTTTGCGCACACACACACAAACACATGTGTGCACGCACGCACACACACACACACACACACACACACACACACAACACACACACACACACACACACACACACACACACACACACACACACACACACACACACACACACACACACACACACACACAAACTTATATTCCTGTTTCCAGAGTAATGTCTCATGTGTGTTTGTATGAGCAGTATGGAAGGATGGGTTGGGTATAGGGGGTGTTTGCAGTCTTTCCACTTCATATGAGTGAAAGGTCACACAGAGAGAGACAGGCAGAGAGATGGTGTTGGGCTTTTGAGTGCATCAGTACAGATTCTCTGGTGACAGATGACAGGAATCTGCCATTACACCACCCAAAACACAGGAGAAACCAACAGTCTCAGAAACGAGTATTTGGAAAATCTTTTCTTCCAATTGCCAAATTTAATCAACACTCAATGCATCGTTATCCCACGATGTACAGCATGATGCAAGGGCATGAATGCTGAGAATGACTGATTTGTTGTTTTCAACATGTCTATTATGTTAACACACACACACACACACACACACACACACCATGTGCCTCCCTCTACCCCCACTCTACACCCAAGTTGAAATGCATGTGCTCGGATCTTATCTCACAAACTCTGGCTGCTGATAACAAGACAAATTGATTTCATAAATCACCCAGGGAACAGATCGCCTTTTATGAGCTATGGCAGCGTGATTTTTCAAAAATCCAACGTGAAAAATTCCGCACAGCAAGCTTTTTATCAAGCCATCTATTTAATTTATCGCCCAGCTCCCTGTCAAAAGCAGCTCCCAAACAACAGGCTAATAAAGCTTGAGAACTCCTCGGCCACTTCAGTTTAGCATCACACAAATGAGGCTGCTTGTTTGCAACGTTGGAGTAATTGCATGCGTAATGGGACGGATGGTAAACACAGTTTAGACAGTTTGTCTGCATCTGTTACCAAATGCAATCCATAATTTTATTAAAAACATACAGCCCAGTAGAGAACAATCCTTATGTGAGTAATAACCTTTGTGTAAAATGATTGCCTTACTTTGGGGATCATTTATCAAGGGGGGGAGGGGGAGGGGGGCAATATGACACAGACCTGCTTGAATTGTCCACAGATGAATTGTGATGGCAGGCATGTATGTATTATGTAAATGACTTCAATTAGCTTGAACTGAGCAGGCTAATTGTTGTCACTTAGAAAGGTCCCTTGTGGTGCAGCTGGAGAAGTGAGACTTAAGGACACGGCAAAGCGCTGCTTATGAATGCCTGCCTGTGTGTGAATACGCTTAAGAGTAAATTCAAATGACAGGTAGTTTGAGAATATCTATCCTCAGCTGTTGCATATATTAATTTGGATGTTAATTCTACAATAAAACCAGCGGGGTGTCCGAGGGTGGGTCTGTTGCCTTGTGTGCTGTGGTCGTGCCAGTTGGCATGGGAACACACGTGTGGTCTGTGAGGCATTGCCATTGTGCAGCATTGTTAGAGGAATGCCTATGATTTTCTGTTAGGGAAACGGGCCATTTCTCAGTTTACCATTCAGCCCCCACTGGTGTATAGCTGCGAGGGGCTGGGACCATGACCCTGATTCCTAACACATCGACTTAGTGTGAAGATAGTCATAACTGCTTTGCTATTCATTAGAAAACCTGTTCACAAAGCACATTCAAATCAGGTGGTGGAATCTGATCTGCCACGCTGTTAAATGGAGATGAAAGCAGCAGAAAAAGACAATGCTAAGACTAGATACTGATAAAGACACTATGCTGTGTGTGTGTGTGTGTGTGTGTGAGAGAGCGAGAGAGAGAGAGAGGGAGCGAGAGATATGGTATGATAAAAGGAAAGGCGGGAGGGGCAGATACTGTAGTACACAGAAAAAAACAGATGAAGGTAAATGAGAAACTATATAAAATAAAACCGTAATTGGAACAACTTTCTCAGCCTTCTGAAAGAACTCCTTAGTTTAAAGTTCCATTTCAAGACAAGGGAAGCTAATGAGCAAACGAAGCAATGCAGATTATTCATTGCTGTCACATCATAATGGAAATAGAACCAGTGAGTGAAGACTAACGCTGCTGATAACTAATCTGTGCTTATTTGTTATTGTTCTCTAGTGCATGTCATTCGTTTTGCCACGTTACGCTTGGCAAACTACGTCCTCCCTTTATATATATACGAAAAATTGAACTTGAAATGAATAAACGAAGACGAGGCTTCCGGCTGACGGCCCTGAAGGTCAGTAAACCCGCAGTCCTTCATCAATTAAAAGACAAAACACATCCATATTCTACTGTGTGCTGTGTGTGGTTGTCAGCGGGCTTGAAAAGTCCTGAACATATTAATTTCAACAACTCATTCATATTCATAAAGGGTCAAGAACATATCTAATAGGAGACACCACAATACCACATTTCAAGCCACTGGGTGGCCTTGTTTGCCCAGCATGCATCTCTCTGAGTTCAATGAAGTTTGAATGAGTTTCTGAACATATTACATGCAAACAGCATGGACTAAAATGTGAATTATTGTGATGAAACGACTGTATAATCTTTGCGTACTGTAGTAGTATAAAATACACATGGCTGATAATGAAGTGTGCGGGCGTGGCTAATGAGCTTTATGGGATGGCTGATAGTGTTGCTTCAAACAGCCATCTAGGCAGTTCAGAATCAACAAACAGTGTAAACTGTATACAAGAAGGGACAATTTTGTGCCTTGCTGGTTATGGTTGTGGTTGTTTCATGTTAATCGCATTATTGGTCTATGAGTGCATCAATGTGTGTACAGTATGTCCCTGTGCTTTCCACTGGTTCAGGAGGAAAACGTCAGGGGTATTAAACCACCAGCTCAAGTGCGTGTGTAAGTGTGTGTTTGCATTCAGTTCTCCTATTTTGTAGCCTAGATAAGTGCAAATGTGTGTGTGTTGGTCTGCGTCTGTCCCTGTGTGAGCTTCTCTGGGTGTATTTTATCAGTGTGTGCATGCTCCATGTGTGTTGCTCCATGTGTGTGTGTGTATGTGTGTGTGTCTCTGTGTGTCAGAATGTGTTCTGTATATTTTAGTGCGTCCTGCCATCAACAGCGGTGTTTGGCAGGCTGCTGAGGCTGGTGTCATTCTGCTCGGCTGCTCTTCTCTGGGGTCGTACGGCAGTGAACATGCTGTCCAACAGAGCGGCTAGCGCAGCAAAGACGCGGCTAAAACAGAGCAGGCAAGCAGCCGTGACTGGCCACCACCAAGTTCTCCACACACACACACACACACACACACACACACACACACACACACACACACACACACACACACACAAACAGAGACAAGCTTATGCTCTTTGTCTCTTCCTGCTTGTAGATCCACGACAATACCCTAGAGGAGGCCAAAGTCGCTCTTGTGTGGAAACATTACATGTGCATAATGTAGATGGCAGGTAGCAACCCTGCACAGCCTGTTTTGTGCATCCATACAGAGCATGCCTCCCTCATCCCTCTGCTTCCGCCTACACCATGTTCACCTGTCGACCGTGCACGCCTCCTCTCTCCTCCCCGCCATTCTCTCTGTTTCCTGTCACTGTCTCCTCCACTTCCCTTTTCTCCAGTGTTACAGCTCCCTGTCCTTCTTACGTCTTACTGTCCCTATTTCCTCCCTGTTTAACCCCCCCCCACCTGTCCTCCTCCATCTTCCTCTCCCTCCGATAGTATTTCCTGCAGACTGATGCACTTTCTCCCCGAAGCAAACCAGGAGAGCCAGGAGGTCTGAGCCAACGGTCTCAACACCCTGGTGGGTAAGTTATTACCATTGTTAAAGTGAGCTGAAGGCTTGGCACAAAAGACCTAAAAGAGTAAAAAAAAATAAAAGGACACCACAAAAAGGTCAAGATTTGCAAGCATTTATACACTTGTTAGCTGGTTTTAGAAGGGATTATTTGATTTTGCAGATCATTTTTAAGACTAGATGGATCTTTTTATAGACCTGCTTTTATGTAACAACCTTTATTACTGCCTTAGCCTCTCTTTAATGATTTTTTTTGCTTTTATCCTGCATGTCTCACCTTGTATGTATTGCTTCTACTGCTCATTTGATCTGTTTTTAATAAAGTTCTTCTTCTTCTTTGTGATTTGAAAGGTGTATAAATAAAGATAATCATATCAGCTACAACAGCTAAAAATAGACGTCGAACAGCAACACACTTTACATAAATGGGTTGATGTCGGACATGAAATATCCCCCTTTATGTAGTTGACACAGCGGTAAAGAGAAGTTAAATTTAAAAGTCTCACTGTGGCATACTTGTTAGGGAGTCAGGTAAATAGGTCCAGACTGAGCATATGGAGCTCCTTTTGTTAAGGTGCTGTTTATCGCAGTTGTAGCACAGTGCTAAGTAAACATTCCCTCTGGCACCCTGCTGCTTTTCTCAAGCCAACAGGAAAATCAACGCCACCCACTCAATTTGCAAATAACTGTATTTTTGCCAGGCTGAGGCTTTGATAGACGGCAGCATGGAGCCCGCTGACGAGTAAACGAACACGGCTAAAATACAGAACATGCTCTATGCAAGGAGCTGTGAAGAGTACTGCATTATCTCTTAGATTGCTTTGTTTAACAATGGATCCTGATTGGTCAATTACGGAATTCTACTGTCTGTTATTTCTGAATATCTGCTATGGACGCAGTTCTGATCATGGACTCTAGAGGACCATTTAAATATATAATAAAATCAATAAAATCTTTGTTATATTAATATTGTTGTTAAATTATTGATTTCTTTAGTACGTAGTTGTGTAATAAGCAGGATAATGCTGAGCAAGCTGGTCATTATAGGGAATTTAACCCCTTACGGGTTGATTCCAGACCGTCTGTATCACCCTGTCGAGGTTTAATTCATAGTAATGCCTTGCTTGCTCTACATTATCCCTTGCATAACTTCAGCATAGTTAGAATTTTTTATGCATGTTGGAAGATGTCATGGTTATTTGCCCATTTATTTTGTTTTATATTTTCTGATTCATTAAAAAAGAAAAATCTTATTTCCCAAGTATTTAAAATTCAAACTGAACAATTAATGGAATGCTAGGATGCTCGAGCATTTAGTTTTTAAATAGTTTGATAAGCAGTGTCACTCACAATAAGATGAATTATTGTTTTAATGATAAACTGCCTCAAATGTGGCTCTGTGAAACAAATCACAAAACCTTACTTTAGAAACTAAGAGATAAGGTCCTTGGCTTCCACATGAAAACCCACTGCTGATACCTGTACATGTAGCAATGAACTTAAAAAAAGTCTGAGTCCTGTAAAAAAATCCTCAACATGTCAGCTTTTTAGGACCGAAGAGAAACCGCCTTGTTTACAGCTTGACTGCCAAGCATTTTTAAATGTTCTCGTTGGGGAACTCAAATGTTTTAAAACTAAAATGACCCACAAATGAAGCTCAGCGCAAATTCTTTCAGGAAGACGTCATTAACCCAATCACTACTCATTCTTAAATCAAATCAGCCGTTCAAGAAGTGACGCTGTCATTTAAACCAATCAGACTTGGCCTCGAGATTCAAGGGCCAATCACAGCCTTACAACTCTGCTTTAAATCTGTTCTCTCCTTGTGCTGTCAGCTGTCATCTCAGGCAAAGCACCTGACCCTCCTCCTCCCCTGCCGCCTCCGCTCGTTGTGTTTCTCCCGGCTGACCGCCCCTTTGCCCCTTCGGTCCGGTCTCTGGTCTCTTCGCCGCCGCCACCAGTAATATAATTAATTAATAATTAATATCATACAGTTGTCCAATAAATATCTTTGCATATCTGCAAACGAAGTCTCTCCTGATTGAAATGTGCATGTGATCCTCCAGTATCTGAACATGAAGAAAGACTAAACATACAAGTCATCCAACATTTGAGTCTTTGCACCTACGAGGCGCAAAAGAAATGAGAAAATGTTACACCTTTCAGTGGGCGGTGAAGCAACTGCAGTGGAGCTGGCATGATTGGCAAGTAAGGATGTAAAATATATTTTCTGACGTTGTGATTTATCACAACTAAGTGCACTGTCTTGTGAATCTGTAGTCAAACCTGTGCCGCCTTTCGCCCTCCCCTCCCCCCATGCAGTCCATCCAAAACCCTTGAAACGCTTTTGAAATCCAGCCTACTGTGCCCCCACAGGAATGCTTATAACTAACTCAATTTACGTGCTGCTGTTTTTAAAACACTGCAGGTACAATGTGACTTTTGTGAAAGACTTCTTTTTTTTTTGCCGCAGTTGGAAATGAATTTCTCTGCCTCTGCAGTTCCCTGTTTTAACAAAAGCCCAAACAGTTCTCTCTGACAGCTCGCTCTCACAAAAGGAAACCACTGCGACTCAAGTGTGTGTGTGTGGGTGTGCATGCATGTGTGTGTGTGTGAGTGCGTGTGTGTGTGTCGCTGTCTGTGCTGCTGTCTATGCTTATGCGTGCGAGGGACCCAGAGTGAAAGAAATAAAGAGACAGAGAGGGAGAGGAGAGAGACATTGGAGTGGGAGTGTGTGACACCAACTCTTTGCATATACGATTATTACAGCTGACGCATAAATGGGTATGGGTGTCATTGACTCCCTGCGTTCTCGGTTGTGTGTGTGGGTGTGTGTGGGAGTGAAGGTGCTGTCAACCTGCATTTGTGTGTCTCAGTGCTCATGTTTTACTTTTTAAACACCATGTGCTTGTTATCTGGTGCGCTTATGGCGCTAAAACCTTGGTAGTGCGTAGTTACGTATATGGTCAACATCCGCCCACAATCCCGTCGCCCCCACCCCATCACACCTTTTGTTTTCCTTCCGTCACCTCCCTCGTTCTGCAGGTATGGGGGAACAGCTGTAAAATAAAAAATAAATAAAATAAAAGGCCCTTCAAGCCTGTCAGGATACACAAGTCTGTCTGTAATGCAACCATACACATTCAGGATGTCGTGTGGGCCACATGCTGTGTGTCTTTTTTTCAAAGGTTGTCACAGTATTTCATGTATTATGAAGATTTCCCTCAACGATATTTGGTTTTCTCTGCACACCACCTCACTTGCACATCATCTCATTTTACAGTGAAGCTTTGCTCCACGTTATAGCTTGAATCTCAGCGTTCGTTGCTACAGTGCTCATACAGTATTCGCCGTCCTGTGAGCAATTGGGTTTTTTGCACATCCCTGGCCTTCCCTCTTATCTCTGCATTAGCCTCCTCTCGTGGGCATGGGCATGAGGAGGCTTGAGGAATGAGTAAGGGGAAAGAGGCAAGATAAAGAGGGAGAGCTGGAGCAAAGCAGAGCGGATGCAATTAAAAGACTGGGTCACAGATCGCAGTGCCAGGCGTCATTGTGATTAATACACCACTATTCAGCCCAGGAGCTTTTCTCCTCTCTGTGTGGATGTTTGTGTGTAGTGTGTATGTGGGGTTTTGTTTGGGAATCTGTTATCTTCTAAGCATAGCGCAGCTAGGGGGCACCAGTGTGTCTCAGTACGTGCTACCCTCAGGTGTGCCAGGATTAACCATTTTTAAGGTCAGGAGTCCTGGTGACCAAGAAATGATCTGTCCCTGTCTGACCTATTAAGTTTGTTCAGGAGACAATACAATCTAACATCCGAATTAAGAAACTTTTTTATATTCTGCCTATAACAAGTGAAAGCATGAGAGTAAGGGGTATTTTACAATTATCAAACACTGGCTTTAAAACTTTTAAAAGAAGAATAATTCATAACTAGACTGTCTTAAAATATGGCATACAAAATGTTAAACTTCACAGGTTCACACTGTTGTGAACTTTAACAAACACCCACTATCCTTTTTTTGCATGATGTTTGGCTGACCATCTCATCAGCAGCTTCCCACTAATTTCCGACCATGCCAAGTCAGTGAAATCTGGCTCCCAATCAATCCACCGTCTGCAGAAAACGGCATCAAGGCAGGAAACAAGCCTCGACAATTCCCCCAACTGAGCTGGTGGCCCCAGCCACAGCCTTATGATAATGCGAAATATTCCTTTTTTGAAACACAGCAAGCTGCACAAAACATATCAACCAATTCTTTGTTTTATTTCTTTCATCTGGCTCCCACTCACCAGACCATGCCTTCAAGGCTTCCCCTTCGATTTAGCGTGAGCAGAGAAGGAGCTGCGCTTTATCACAGCAATATCTTTTTTAAGGAGGTGAAGCGAAGAAACTGCCTCAAGGCTATACACTGTCTGTTATCTCCCAGTGCAATATAATAATTTCACATAGTCCAAAGCAAGTGGTAGGACCTCAGCTGGGCCACAGTGACAAAGAGGGGAATGTGAGCAAACTAGGGGCAAGGATCAAAGGACACAGGGGACTTTCACTCAACCATGTAATGACTGTAATAAAAACCTATTATTCTCAAGTAAGTTTTTTTTTTTCAGTGTGAATAACATTTCCCCTTCTGCAACCATTGCAAAATGTAGAGAAGAAACTTCAGGTTTAAGATAATGGTACACTTTCATCTTATAAACCGACACGGTGCAGAGATGTTATGACCGGGTGAGTAAATGAGTCCGGTTACAGTACATAAGGCAGCCTAGTCGGTGTCCAGTGTTTATGACTGCATCACCCTTTCAGCTGGTTATTTTTAGCTGGTCTTGATTACCCTGGAGACTGGCCTTAATAAATACTACAAAACTAAAAACAGGCTTTCTCCCATCCTCAGAGAAACCAAAGACTAACTCAAGGTAATCAACTTTTATTTTTTCTCCCCCCTTCCTCTTACGTTCTCTTATTTTCTCTCTCACCCTCACCCTCTCACTCTCCATCACCCACTCACTGAGCACACCCGCAGCCCTTTATTCTCTCCAGCTCTTTTTATTCTTCTCTCCGTCTTTTTCCTCTTCTTGTGTTATTTGCATAAAAGTGTCCGCATCCATCCCTGGTGATTGTTTAGCTGCTGTGTTCAGCATCTTGATGTGATTTCCTACAATTGGCCTAATTAGCATTACAAATATACACTTAGAGAGAAACAGAAATATCTGTTATGCCTGACAGACTAATTTAAGGAACTGGAGGCCAGAGGAAAAGGCAACACTGTGTGATAAAATGTGTATCACTGCGTCTTAATAATGAGGTGTTTCATCCAGGTTTGCTGAAACTACACTCTCACTACATTTATGTAAATCAATGAATTTGCGTGTTTGCTTTAACTGAGTAAAAACAGCACTGAGCGGCTGACAACTTATTGGCTGTTCAATCGTGATAAAAGGTGTAATCACAACAAGAAACGTTCCTCTTATCTTCTCTCTGCAGCCCAGATCATGACTTCTAAAGCCAATGATTAGACTTAAGACAGATCTCCTTCAGTATCCGTTGCTCTCATCCATTTCTCTCTAATCCTGTCTCTACTCCGAAGACCCCTGGGGCAAGCGATAGGTCAGGGCCAGCCATTAGTCTCCAGGCTCCGAGACCCGGGACAAAACCCATCCGTATTTTCTCTAGGAGGAGATCAGGAGGTCAGATAGACCGACTCCTATCTAATTGCCACGCTGCTTCTTTTTTTTTTAACTCTTTATTGGGGCATGTACTTGCTGTTTAAATATTGATCTTTGCCTTTCCACCAGATGGTCACTTTCTCACTTATCTAATCTAAGGAGGGAGACTCTGAGATGGAAACATGCCGTCAAAGTGATGTTGAAGTAATTGTTCAGTCAGATTTCTGCCATCTGAAGCTGCAAAGGTCATTCTACTAATCAATCAGCCAAGCAATTGATGAAAGTAATTGGTCTCATTATTGTCAACTAGCACACAAAAGGTTGGTTTTCTCAAGAGACGCTCATCTAAAGAGCACAGCTACGTGGACTATAGGGACAAATTGTTGTGAGCCGGGTGCTGATGTTGTCATTTGGAAGATAATTACTTCTCAAACCAGCAGCCTTGAGCCATAAGGCGCGGTGCAAAAGTCAAAACAGGAATCAGTGCATACTACTTTAGGTCCGAACAGGAAACATTTTACATTGAGTGTGAAGCCCACTGAAGTAGAGTTAGAGGAACAGTGTTTGTGTAGACATACCTCAATGAAATGGATGCTGCAAAAATGTTGAAGAAAAAAAAATCCCATAACTATATAAAGGAAAAACAGACATGCATGAATAATTAGAATCTACATTGTTCATGCTGCATTATTGATTAAACTAGCTCATTTAAAATAGAATTAGTGACTGTGTTAGCAAACAGTTGTTAATTTACACATTCAGCAGACACAGAGTTTCTGGCCATTCTTAATTTAGCTCTGTTTTAGTCTTCATCAACGCCTGAGGAAAATATTGTATCAGGCTCTTTAGCTGCTAAATGCTCCACTATGTTCACCAGCTAGTCACTAACTGTCTGTTTGTTAATATGAAATATTTAAGAGTGCAGCTTTAAGTCAAAGTCACATAGTGTATACGCATGTACAGTAAATGTACGTTATATTGCGTTGTAAATAGCAACGCATATCATATGTAAGTATGATCAAATCAGTAACACCGTACTGTAGCTAAAATATGTCATCCTGTGTAACCAGCCTTTACACAATGCCAGTTTGAGATATGCATACATACTTGAATAAAGAAATAAAAAAAGAGCCTTTCAGAGTGCTCTTAAAAGCAACAAACCTGAGTTTCTTTCAAAAGCTAGTTGCTTTGAAGTCACTCTGGCCTATTCCAGAAAATCAATTAAAAACATGACTAATACATTTGCACCGAACATTTTCCACTTTTCCTCTTCAGAGCGTTTGATGTACCCCGCTGCCTAACACTGCATAATGCTGAGATCACAGAGATAGTGACGGGAGGATTTCAACAAGGACCCTTTCACACTTATTCGCTGATTCCAGTGAAGCTCCAACCTAAAATGAAATGAAATAATGAAGAATATCAGTGGACTCCTATTGTGCTGTTATTCATACAACACCTGACAGAGAAATCCAGCACGGCTCAAAAGCCTCATCAGACAAATGGTACAATATTTTGCCCTGTGAATGTCCTCTTTTGTATTTTAGGCATTTTCCTTTCGGGGTGACTTGTAAATAATCAAATGTCTTTTTTCTTCCATCACTCTGCCCCTCCTTACATTTCCTATATAAGTCGCCTAGTGAAAAGTTATCAGAGAGATCTGCCCGTGTTCCTTAATACGAGCATACCGCTGTCCCTTAAGTGGCCAGCACTAAGCCTCATTGTCTGCTATAGATGTAGGACGCACAATAGGATAGGCTGAATCTCTCTGCACGACTATCTACCGGGAGGGAATGGGAGGTCGGTCTCCCCGGGCCATGGCGCCAAAACCATTATTCTTATCACTGCAGGACAACTCGCCGCAGGGCACAAAAAACCCTTCTGAAAGGTCAAATGAGTGTGTCTCTCAGTGTGTGAGTGTTTACCCCCTCCTCGTCTCTCTCACACCACACATTTCTGTATTTCTCATTAACTGATAATGCATCACTCATGACCTTGTGATAAAAATACATTATCTGGAGACAAGTCATTAATCTATAAAGAATCCGGCTGTTTAGGTTATCAGGTGAGAATGGGTATATGTGTTATCGCACAAGTAATGGGAATAGGCTTAATTGCCCTTCTTAAGCGAGTCACTATATGTAGTGGAAGCGGTTTATGTGTTGTCTTTGGGAGCAAAGTTGAATCCATGACGTTTAGCTGTCATCGAGAATGTGGTTAGTACAGTATGTACAGGACTAGTCTATATCCACGACGTTCCACTTCTGGGATTGACACTCTTTTCGGGCAGATGTCCGTCACCTCTCACTTTCTTTGTGTTGGAATTTTAAACTCCGGTGGATTTATGAGGCAACATGACATCATGACTTGACATGTCAAACATACACGCCACTTTCCTAAAGCCAAATGGCGTGTTATCCGTACGCATTTTGAGCTATCCACATGTATGTCTACGCTGTATACAGCGGATGTAAATACACGCACCACGTGGCGTCGCCACGTTGCGTGTTATCGCGAGAATGTGACGTAACTATCGCACGTGTGTAAAAAAAAAAGGAAAAATCTAAATAAAGGTTGGATTTAGGAAAAGAACATTGGGAAAGGCTTTAGTAACATAAAAAAAACGACCAAAACAAAAGAAAAACGACAAAAACACGACGGTGACCAATGTCATAAGCTTAGGAAAACAATAAACGGTTGGGTTTAGGAAAGAAACATTGGGGAAGGCTTAAAAAATAAATTCATTCATAAAACGGCTGAAAATGCCACACGCGGGACGCAAACCCGGCTCTCCTGGGTGAAAGTCCTGCGTTTCACCCATCCACCCATCCACGTACACACGTTCCACCAAAACAAGTTCCTTCCCGAGGCTATTTTGCAGCGGCACCATTGCTCCGTCCAGCACATAGCGCCGCCCATGACGATTTTGTGATTGGTTTAAAGAAATGCCAAAAAACCAGAGCACCTTTCTCTCCAATCCCGGAATGCTGTGGGGACTCGCCAGACCCTCTGTGAAGGAAGGTCTGGCAAAGCGAGACTAGTACAGGACCAATTGGAACCGAACGTACTGTAGGAAGAAAAGTTCCATCATTGATGCGTGTTTGTATAAATGTTAGGGTGCTTTCACACCTGAGCTGTTTGGTCCGTCCAGTTTGTTTGGGGTAGGGTGAAAGCTCATTGGTGTGGACCAAACAACCGAACTCTGGTCTGCTTGAAAAGGGGGCCTCGGGTCTCTTCCAAGTGCACTAGAGTTCGGTTCACTTTAGATGAGAACATGATCCGATCCAAATATAGGAAGTGAACCAAAACAGTACATTTAATAGCCTTCAATTTCAACCTTGTACACAATTTATGGAGTTATATGATTTTAAGGAAGATAACTTTCTATAACTTATTATAACAATACATCGTTCGTTGTCTGTGTTAAAACACATGTTACATGTTCTTCTAAAATATTAGAAACACTGGATGGATGGATGGATGGATGAAAAGCAAAACCAGAAAACCCATACGGTTGGTTCTGCACCATTTTATTTCTAAGACCAGGAAATGCCAGCAAGTTTTAGTCAACTGTTTCCACCGCTTGACGTTTGTGTACAATGTTCAGTGCGCTTGACAAAGACGCATTTTTTTATCTTATCTTATCTGACATTACTGACAAACTGACAACTTTGGGTGTTATGGTTTAATTATTCCACCTATTTTAATTTCCCCTACTAGATATATTACTCTGTGTGTGTGTGTGTGTGTGTGTGTATGTGTGTGTGTGTGTGTGTGTGTGTGTGTGTGTGTGTGTGCGCGGCGTGTCTGTCTGTAACACCAAAAAAGACAGCGAGAGAAGTTTGTATTAAGTAAAATATGTTTAATCATTCTTGGTATCATTTTTCATTTATTAAATGTAGCCTATATCACACAGAACCATTATCACTCCCACAACAAACAATTAAAAATCACTATCCATTCTGTCGATTTGGCAACCAAAAGCTGATGGCTGGTTGCCAGCCTGGCAAACCGCTTCTAAAATTTACTCTGGGCCCCTGGAGAGGTTTGCTAAATTTTGTTTTCACTCGAGGTAAAGCTGGAGTATCTAAGACCCAACCAGAAATAGCTGTACTGAATACACAACACAAAAGCACACCAAGGGTCTGTCTCCCAAAGCAGGATTATTAAATTAGCAGTTTAACAGCACCGAATAAAAGGCGGAGTAGCTATTTTACTTCAGTCTTTGGTGAGGTTTCGTGGTTCTTGATTCTACTATATTCAACTAACATGATTATTCTGCTTCTAGAGACAGGCCCCAACTGGAGGAAAAAAGCAAAGACACATCGCCTATGTGTGCAGAATGAAAACCAGGCTTAAAACACAGATTCAATGCAAACGGTTCTAAAAGCAACAATGTTGACTAAACAGATATACAGTATGTGAAAGCTGCGGCATGTGTGTGCAATGCACAAGTGAATCTATAGCAAATATACTAATGCTGGCACAAAAATTTCAGTCTTGAAACACACAGTTTTTCTCTCTCCAATAAAGTTCTCAGTACTTAGCAGGAAGTCTACCCACTTTATCATAGTCACCTGGATGAACATGTAATCACCTGATCGGTTGTTTTCTCATTAACTAAGTCTTTCCTACTACTTAGAAACACATTTCACATGCTCACACACCTTTAGGGCAAAAATTCATATTGCGCGAATAAAAAAAAATCAGGCAATAAACTGGAGTGTGAAAAGTATATTTAAACCTGTAAATCACCATTTAAACAAAGTCTGTGATGGAAGAATATGTTCAACAGGGTTTTACAACGCCAAGTGAATTGCTAAGCTTTATTTTCACGCCAAATCCGTGGCTGAGTTTTACTTTCTTGCCAGCATTAATTTGTCAGTGTAGGTGTTAAACTTTCCTTACAGTGAATGTTTCAGGCGCTGAGCCCTATCTCAGCTAGCCAACAGTATTGCTTGTGTCATGCGCTGAAGCTCGCTAACCTATAACGTATGCTTGGACTTGAGCTGTCTGCTTTGCATAAATCTCCGTCCTGCCACAGGCAGAGAGGTGACAGAGAGGCAGATGAGGACATCCAGTGCAGTATGAAGGATGGTGGCAGCTGTTCCCCCAGGCCACGGTGATGGCACTACATCGATCCAGCCACTCCGGAGCCTGAAGTGCAGAGCCTTTTGGCTTTGTCAGCACTGTTCAGCTCAGCGTTGCTCCAACTCCCCTGATCACTGTCAAAAACCCAGGAGGAAAAACCCAGAGAATAGGAGGAGAAAATGCTGATGTATCTGGAGTCAGACAGGAGGCGCAGGATTGGCTAAATAACTGCTAACTATTCACTGATCTTTATAATTTTCTAGCTGATTTGAGATTCAGGCAAACAAATGTTTACTGTTAGGCAGGGGAAACGCAGAAAGACAGAGGGGGGGGGGGTTGGAGCTGTTCCTCCTTCATCTAACTCTGTGTGCTGGCACCACTGACGGTATGCACTGTTGTCTTCAGGTGGCCAGTGTTCATCTTTTTAGATGATTCACTATGTATAGTGGTTTCTATGCATGACATTAATCTCGCTCGTCACTTTAGATGTACCCAGAGACGTGCTGCTCTCTCTCATTTTTCCGCTTACTGAATAGAATCAATACGAGCCAGACCTTGGACTTTAAGCTTCCTGTTTTACTGTTATCTATTTATGTTTCCTTTCTATCTGAGTCTTTGAACAGGCCAGTAGAAAATCTGCAGAATCTAAACGCACAGGCCTTGGCACTGAAGAGCCCTTGATGTGCTCAGACAGAAAGATTGAATTTGGTTACAAACCTCATGTCCTGGCGTTGGTCTGGGGCATTTTGAATATGGAAGCCAAGGTTGGGCAAGACCTTCCTCCACAGCGCTGTGTAGGAGGGTCTGGCTACTCCACACAGCATTCCAGGATGGGCGTAAAACAGGCTCTGGTTTATTGGCATTTCTTTAAACCAATCCCAATTGTCTTGGGTGGTGCTAAGCACCGGGAAAAGCCACAGTGCTGCTGAAAAATGGCCTCAGGAAGGAACTTGTTTTGGTGGAACGTGTGTACGTTCAAAAGTTGTTTTAGTCGTGCAACAGAAAACTCAGATTGGACAGATAGTCTAGCTAGCTGTCTGGATTTACCCTGCAGAGACCTGAGGAGCAGTTAACCATAGTCCTCAGAAAACGACCAGAGTTTAAAAAGCCAACATAAAGGAAGCCCAAGGCAACGGATATCTGGCCTAAATGAGTGAAAACCGGAATTGGAACAGTCCCGGGAAGTCCCGGGAAGTAGAACGTCAAGGATATAGACTAGGCATAGACTTAAGCAATGTGAACCTGAACATTTCAGAATAACCCCATGCTCAACAATTTGAATATCTTTAAAAAACTGTTAAAGCAATAACTGTTTTATTAAAACACTGGCATTTTAAAACACTTGCAAAGGCATTATTATCTTGTTTGCTTAATCCTTACAAAAAGTGTAAAAAATGTCAATTTGCCATTTTACAAGTTATGCGCTGTACTATTTCTAGTTATTAGTACCAACACTACACAATAAATAAATACCATGTGATGTGTTAATCAGTGAGCTTCAGAGGGGCTGGTAGGAGGATTCTGCTGTGGACACAGCCAGGCTAGCTGTGTACCCTGTAGAGCCCGACCGATATATATATAGGCGGGCGGATATTATCGGCCGATATTAGGCATTTTCCAAACTATCGGTATCAGCATTTATAATGGCCGATAAATGAATATTTAAAAAAATAAATAAAAAACGGACAAAACACCCTTCAACCATGTTATGAGTGTTGGCGTTGCATAGTTAGTCCACCAGAGGACACTCTACAACGTCCCTGTTGGCAACACTCGTGTTTAGAACGCCATAAACCCTACAACCAGCCGATCCAGCCAGAGTCGGGCAGAGTGAACGAGTTATTATTCATCAGAACTTAACAGAATTTTTCTTTGTTCAAAGTTATATTTATGAAGCTTACCAAGTCTATTAATACTGGTAACTTAGATATTTGTTGTTGTTATTGTGTAATTGTTCAAAGGACTTTAAGTTTCATATCTTAAGTTTGTATTTTTATACATTTTATTTATCAGAACATTAATATATTTTGATGTTCCTCTGTCCGTTTATTTTTAAACTGCATTATCATTTTATTTTAATTCAATTCAATTTTATTTATAGTATCAAATCATAACAAGAGTTATCTCAAGACACTTTACAGATAGAGTAGGTCTAGACCACACTCTATAATTTACAAAGACCCAACAATTCCAGTAATTCCCTCAAGAGCAAGCATTTAGTCCGACAGTGGCGAGGAAAAACTTCCTTTTAGGAAGAAACCTCGGGCAGACCCAGGCCCTTGGTGGGCGGTGTCTGACGGTGCCGGTTGGGGGGTGATGAACAGTGGCAATAATAGTCACAATAAAAATAATGGAACTATGACTAAAAATAGTAGTTGTAGTAGTTCACAGCGTAGCAGGGCACTGCAGGGCGTTACAGGGTGTAACAGGACGTAGCAGGACGTAGCAGGGTATAGCAGAGCATAGCAGGACGTAGCAGGGCACTGCAGGGCACTGCAGAGCGTAGCAGGGCTTTTAGTGAGGACTCATAAATAACTACAAACAACTAATGTTAGGGAAATCTGTTTATGTTTTGTAACGCGTTTGTGGATTTAAAAAAATATATATATCGGCCGATATATCGGAATATCGGATTTTTAAATCACCAAATATTTGTATCGATATCGGCCTTAAAAATCCTTTATTGGTCGGGCTCTAGTATCCTCTTTTCAGGCTTTATACTAAACTAAGCTACTGTAACTGGCTACTGGTTGTAGCGGCATATTTACTGTACAGACATGTGAGCGGTATCAATCTTCTCATCTACAGTAACTCTTGGACAGTAGATAAGGGTATTTCCCAAATATGTACAGTATTCCTTTAAATTAGCCAAACCTACTGTAAAGCATAGATTTGCTAGCCAGTTCACAAAATTTAATTTAACATTACTTCTTGGTTTTGATTTCAGGTGAATTCTGGATTTATCTCGATAGCGGAATGAGGTGACTAGAGTCTCTCAAAATCTGACGAAAATCTTTTAAACTGACCTTTGTTAATCTGAAATGAAGACAGATTCAGCAACTGCATGGCCTATTTCTCGCTTAAAATGTTTTCAGAAACATGTTTCAGTGAACTATTTTAGTACAATATGAGATTGTATTCTGAACAAGCCGCCATGACAGTCTTTGAATTTCCGGAGAAAACAAACCCATGTGACTCGTTCATCCAATCAGCTGCCGATTTTAATTTTTTGGGCAACAATACAGATTACCGCCGCCTGCTGTTATGGAGACGTATTACGTCTCGTCTCTTCGGTGTGTTCTGAGGCATTTTTTGGTCCAACTCGGGGAGACTGATCAGTCCGACTGGCTTTTCTGTCGACGGTTGGCCGTCTGGTTGGTGTGTAACTGCCTTTAAAGAGATCTTCTTTTTTTAGTCACATGTTTACTATGTGGTCTACATGGATTACACGTTGTGGCTTGATGATGTTGCCATATCAGCTAAATATTCACCAGGATTTCTGGAGCAGCATGAAATAGTGTGCCATTTTTTGACACACCCATGCTCACTTCCAAACAGTCAGCATAAAAAACATGTATCTGTAGAAAACAAACTCCAATCATTCTGGCGGGACTTGTAAAACTGAACTTAGTCTTTCTGCTGTGCACATGAAAAAAAGCTTTCATTTAGCCCATAACTATTTGTGTGCTCAGCAATAATGGTGCAGTGAAATCCATTAGGCACAATTGCTATGTTGGCATGGGTACCGTTTAGGTGGGATAAGCAGATTCCTGCACACACAGGCAAATTTGCAGAGTTTTCGGATGTGGAGAGACGACAAATATCCATCTCTGCATCAACATAATCTAGCTAGCTTGTGTTAGAATGAAGACAAATTTTGTTTTCCCAAGAGACCTACACGGTGATACCGATATATAAAGATGCTTATTAAAGTGCCTCAATCCACACCTACTGTATAGTGTTTGCTTTAAAAACGAATCATTCTATCCATTAAGATTCCAGTCCATTATCTTAAATACCTTTACATATTTTGTGATCAATGACAAAAACACTAGAGTAAAAAAGTAAAGAAAACACTGAAAAAAATGTACCAGTTGGTAGGTGTTCATTAAAGTTCTATTTCGTATAGGCTTTGCCCTCTAAGAGTTAATGCTATTGGGTTTATCCCTCATGCATGCACAGTCTTGTGCCCTGCACGGGCCTCTCTTACGTCCGGAGTTACTGTATATTACAGCTGTGAGACCAGTAATCTGCTCCCTATTTTTCTTCAGCGACAAACAGTTTGAAGACTTCGAAGAACAGCAGTGTCAACCTGTGTACCGATTGTACGAACCGGCTACATCCTGCCGCCAGATCTCCACCCGAACTGCGAGACGTGCCTCAGCCCCGTTCGCCGGGCTGGCAGAGAATTTCTTACCTTGAGGGTGTCTTCCTTCCGCCTCATAACAGAGAAGCAGAATAAGCATCTCACCGAGTCTGCCCAGTGCGAGCATTATCTCAGGATGTTTTACGCGGGCCAGTCATGGAGATAGCCTATCAGGTTTTTAAGCAAACAATATAATTTTGTTACATAAAAAACCTGTAAAGTGTGAGAAGGAAGAGGAGCTAGTCTGTGCTATCTGCCTATGGATTTTGGTGTCACAGGTGGCATTGACTACATCAGCTTCTCCCTTAACCCAATAGCAACAGCTCTTAGAGGGCTATGCCTATACTCATAGAATCTGGAGTTACAATACGTAACTAAGATCCAGGCCACCTGCTTCACTAACATTGGCAGAAGAAAAATGCTGATGTTGGCAGCAGATCTCTGGTCTCGCAGCTGTAATCTACAGTAACTGCGGACGTAAGAGAGGCCCGTGCAGGGCACAAGGGCGCGAAAGAAATCTTCACGACTGCGCATGTGCGAGGGATAAACCCAATAGCAACAGCTCTTAGAGGGCGAAGCCTATACTCATAGAATCTGGAGTTACAATACGTAACTATCGTTTATAGACATCCCACGATGAAAAAATGGAACGACATGGCATTTCCCTCTGTTGAACTGGGAGAAGAAGAAAAAAAATTCTGAATGAGCAATTCCTACGAAAAGCTTGATAGGAAATGTCAAGCCAGCTGTCAGTAAAGATGTGTTGATCTTTTAAAGCAGTGATTTCATCTCTGCCAACAGAGGCTCTAATATATGATGCTCCCCAACAGACAGAAGCCACACAGATTAACTCAATTACTCTTTTACTTCAGTGAATGAAGGAAACAATACAGGAGGAGGAATATTGCAGGTGTAAGGAAAGGCAGAGGTGGGGGAGTGTGTGAGCCTTGCAAATGAATTTCGAGGCAGCCAGCGTGTTTGCTCACCTTTTTTCATGCTCTCTCTTAACTACAGTCAGAGAGCAGCAGAGTGAGAGAGACAGCAGGCAGGAAGATGGAGAGAGGGAAATAGACAGATAGATGATGGAGTGACAGACAGGCAGAGAGGAGGAGAAATGAGAGAGACAGAATAGGGTTTACAGCTCCAATATGTCAGAGTTAGTTTGCAGGTTGCAGCAGCAAAATATCAACCAATTTCCACAGTGGTGACACACCCAAACTAATACCCTGCACGGGGCATTACAGTCAGCCTTGTGTATGAAACATGGTGTGACACATGTGGCTTCTGTATTGTCTGCAGCATCTGTTGCAGGGGCACAGATGGCAATGGCCATCCTCGCCACCGCTCTGCCTCATGGGAGATGTGGTCTGTGATGACGTTTTACTGACAGCGTGGGCCATCTGTCAACACATGACTGCCTGTTTTCAACCTCCTTTTCTCTCTCATAAACATGGATCCAGACACATGGGGGTAGGTCGTGGAAAAGTGGTCGCCATGTGAAGGATGGATATTTGTACTGTTTGCATGGAAAGGTCAGGGCCGGGCGCTTACTGCTGCAGCAATATCAGTGAAACCCTGGAGCGCCAACAGCGGTGAAACCCTGGATCCTCAACTAAGCTCTGTCAGAGTGCAGGAGAAAGCTGTCGGTGCAGACGCCTAAACCTTTACCGCCCTTCCCTCTCCGTCACATTCACTCTCGCCTCGCTCGGACTCATTGTGTCAGCTCTTCAAACTCTCTCCATTCTCTCCTGCCTTAAGCTAGATGCAGCGAGCAAAAGAAAGAATGAGTCCATCGCTGCTGTAAACAGAAGCGAACACTCTTTGTGGTATGTGAATTTTCTCTCCCCTTGTCTGTGTGCCACATCAAACTTCTCTCGGTTCCATGCGTGCAAGAGGGAATTCTTTCCCTCCTTTTCCTCATTAACTGGTCCTTTGGTTACTCGCAGATAAAAATAAATTGAAGGACGGGGAGATAATGAAGATATGATGAGGACAAGGCAGAGACAGTGATCCAGGAATATTGAAATTGACTTGAGCGACTCCACCGCTTTCTCCTCTCCCTCGTTCAGAATGGTGATACGGGCTCATTAAAAATGCATCGTTCTGCTATGAAAAGAGCGGACGTCTGCATTTTGGCCGGACAGACAGACAGCCAGCAATGTCTGGACTATCTGTGGCTTTGGTGTGTACGATCATATCTGGTTCTGCAAAGATTGACGTTTGGGATTCAGGTCCGTATAACAACATAAAGGATTACTTCATCATTCAAAGCAATGTAAACCAAAAATACAGTATATATATACCAATATTTTGAGCCTACAGCCAGAGTCTGGCCTTTAAAATGCTGATGTTTAGCATTTAAAATGTTTAACATAAAATGTTAGCATGCTAATATTTATGCTAATTAGCTAAACACAAAGTAAATCTCAGGTTGATCTTAATCTGTTCTAAATGTTCTTTAAAAGGGATCATTTTTAAGTTTTGAATGCTATTATCAACATGGGAGCCGACAAATATGCTTGCTTTATGCAAATGTTTACTAGTATTGCAACAATCCAAAACAAATAATGTCTAGAATATACTCCAAAATAACCTCAAAGGTACTGTATGCTCAGAAATACTGTATGCTGAAAGTATAATATTGCAAACTCAAGTCCATCAAGCAACAACAGACGGGCATTTTGACCTGAGTGTAACATTACTTGGTAATACTAACACAATGTATAGTCTCACTTTACACTTGTAAAGGTTAACTTAACATTCCATTTTTTTAAGCAGCTCAACACAAAACAATGGACCTCGTGCATTACAGCACGCTAAATGGAAGTGTTTTTAACCACTTGTGGGGAAATAAAGGCTTTCAAAAACAACACTTTCTACTAAGTGGGATCAAAACAGCATGAAAAATTAAAATAAATTAAGCGTGAGAGAAACTGTGATGGCTCGGTGGAGGCAATGTGCAACGCAGGGCATATGCTCAAACAGTTTCGAGTTTCCCGGCCGCTGCAATCACGTTGCGTCAGTAGTCAGTGTGCTGACTTTATGTTCAACGTCCCACTGTCATGTACTTGCAGAAAGTGGTCAGCGCACACGTCGGCGAAATGCCTCTCCCCTGTATTCATAACAGTCATGCATTCAACCGAAGTCCCCACTGTGCGTGCGTTACGAATTGCGGGTCAAAAGGATTTTGCGTTAACTCGTTATTATCGAAATTAATTTTGACAGCCCTAGACATTACAAATCATAAATGTATTGTTTGTTAATATTAAATTCACTATTAACTTAAGTTTAATTCACTATAAAAATGTACCATTTATTAGTGATGGTTATTATGAAGTGTTTCTGCTCATTTTTTTATTTCAGGGATGGGTCTTGTCCGCTTTTCCACTGATACAAATTTTAAATGTTATTTCGATGATTACTTTCAACTCCACATGAATTACTGTTTTTATGTTACAATGCTTTTACTTTAGGTCCTTCCAATCCATCCATCCTTCTTTCCCTGTTCTGCAGCTTATCTAGGTCTGGGTTGTAGTGAAGACGTTCTTCTCCCCAGCCCAACCTCCAGCTCCTCCTGTGGGATCCCCAGGAGTTCCCAGACCAAATGGGATGTATAATCCCTCCCAGCAGTTGTGTGGGTCTGCCCCCGGGTCTCCTCCCAGTTGGATGTGCCCAGAATACCTCCACAGAGCGAGGCATATGGAAGCCCAAAAATTACTGCAAAAAATTACTTCAACTGGTTTAGTGAGCTGATTCTGGATATCTGAGCTGTTCAGCCGTGCCTAAGTGTGAGCCCAGACACCCAACACCTCATTTTAGCCACTTTTACCCATGCCGTCAATCTTTTAGACACTAATCAATGATATAGCGGAGGGCTGGAAGGTAAATCCACTAGTAAATTGAGAGCTTTGTGTACAGGTGTAGTTCTGGAAGGGAAAAAATAAACATCTGGGCATATTTACTATGCATATAAGGATCACTCCAAGTACTCAGATTAGAACTTGAGAGTTATTACTGCACTCAAGCAAGAAGATTTCTTATTTGAGAAAAAAAACTTTATTATACAACTATAACCACAAGATAAATTGAATGATGCCTTATACTGTAGTTTTTTTTTTCAGCACTGAGGACACATTCAAAGGAATCATATACAATACCAGTAGCATCATCTGTGGGTGTATGACAAGCTACTTATACACATAAGCTAAAGGCTAAAAATTGATTTTGGTCAAAACTAATAAAATTGCCTATATATAAATTGCATCTAATCAGCTTTTCGTAAATGGCCTCCAGCTGTAGGGTGAGATCAAGCACTACGTCTTGCAATAGTCTGCATAAAATGAACACGAACATTCCTTTGCTACAGAAATATGAGAGGCGAGGTGTTGCCACTGCTTTGCTCTGCTCTATTCATTCTGCACATAGACACGCCCACACAAACTACAACATCAAAGATCATGCCTGCGGCTGGTTTTTGTTGAAACTACTATTGATTTACTTGAAGAGTGTTCTCGTATGTACTCGAAACTATGATATTATGACAGCTATAATGACCTTCACAAATGCAAGGACGCAATCAATTTACATAACATTTCCTCCGGTGGTCCATTTCATAAATACCGAATGGTCCCTTTCAACAGAAAACTCAGATTGGACAGATATTCTAGCTAGCTGTCTGGATTTAGCTGAGGAGCAGTTAACAATAGTCCTCAAATCGAGCAGAGTTTAAAATTCCAACACAAAGAAAGCGAAACGTAACGGACATCCTTCCGAAAAGTAGGGCTGGGCGATGTGGAGAAAATCAAATATCACGATATTTTTGATCAAATACCTCGATATCGATACCGCAACGAAATTGTAGCGTTGACTATTGGTGCTTTCACAAAATATTTACACAATGACATTTTTGATAAATAATCATCAGTAATGTGGATATAATGATAATATAAGTGGGTAACGGCAAATAATAGAACAGCTACAACAGTCTGGTAAGTTCAGAAAATGACATCACTTTACTGTAATGCAGCCTTTAAAACCAGGAAAAGACAACACTTATGCCATATTATAATATCCAAAATCTAAGACGATATCTACTCTCATATCACAATATCGATATAATATCGATATATATTGGCCAGCTCTACTAAAAAGAGTGAAATCCGGTGGAATTTCCGGTGGCAACGAAGCAATCCCGGAAGTGGAACATCGTGGCTATAGAGAGTATTCAATGTATAACGATAGCCAAGCCATCTGCAGTGTCTGAATACTGCATGGATTGCAGCCCTGTAGCGGGTGGACGCTGTGCACAATGCAAACAGAATAGAATGAATGAATATGTGAAAAAAATGTAGCTGCTGCTGTGAACAGAATAATACAGAAAAAAGTACCTGCATGTGAAAATCAATTAAGTGTGTTTTGTGGCAGGAAAGTTACCAGGGGCAACATTGCTAATTTGCAGGTTATGTAAAAAATAAAATAAACAAGTCCTTTTTTTGGTTTGAATACTGTGTATTTCAGGATTTAATTAAATCTAAAACAAGGTGATCACTACAAATAACCTGAACATAGAGGCAAATTAATTAAGATTGTTTGAATATAAACTTCAAAACAGGCTTAGCTGTTGTACCTTCCTAGTGCTGTGAAGCAATTCTAATTATCTATCTATCTATCTATCCATTTATCTGAGAGGGACGTGGCAGCAGAACGAAAGCAGATCACAATAAATACACTTGCTAGACATAATTATCTAATGTGGACAAATGTGTTCATCCTTTCCCTTCCCATCATTGTTTTATCGCTACTATAACCTTTTGAAAAAGAGATATCGGTGACCGTACACAGTAGGATTAGTTAGAGAAATAAGGAGAAAGATGACTTGAGAGAGAGAGAGAGAGAGAGAGAGAGGAGAGTTGTATAGTGATGAAGAGAGAGGCGAACACATTGAGAGAGTGATCATGTATAATTTAAGGACAAGTGGTTCTCCCATGAGACATCGCTGTCAGTTAATAGGCCACAGTTCTCAACGCAGGAAACCATTGCAGCCTGCATGGTGCGTCACAGCGTTTTGGAGGCAACAATAAAAAGGCAGATGAAAAGCAAAGAGGACACAGAGAGACGGGGGAGGATTAAGTAAAAGAGATGTGAGGGAGATAAAAAGGAACACGGAGAGAAAGAAAATAAAAGGAGAAAGCATGAGAATTAGCAAGGGCGCCGGGGAGCTTGTGATCAGATAAGAACAGACAGAAAGAAAGAGGGATGAAGAGGCGAGTCATGTTCATGGTGAAATGTCCACTTCAAGACCCAAATAGTTCTGGTCTAGTGACTACTAATGTTCCGATGTACCACTGAATAAAATGGCATGCATTATGTAAGCACTAACAGGAAATGAGTATTCCAATATAAAAATGATAACAATTGCTTAAATAATCTTAATTTGAATTTATCTTAAAGTGCCCATATTATGAAAAAAACACTTTTTCTGGGATTTGGGGTGTTCTTTTGTGTCTCTGGTGCTTCCACACACATACAAACTTTGAAAATAATCCATCCATGCTGTTTTGAGTGAGATACGGTTTCTGAATGTGTCCTGCTTTCAGTCTCCTAGTGAGCTGTTCAAAATCGGCCTCGGACTGTGACGTCACAGTCCGAAATGAGCCGGCTAACCACAACCGTTAGCTCGTAGCGTTAGCCGGCTAATGCTAGTGTTAGCCGGCTAACGCTAACGCTAGCATGCTACGTCGTTCTCAATAGCAAAGCACTGCTACAACACACACAAGTTCACCATAATCTACAAAAGAACTACTTACATGTGCTCCCTGGTTTAGAAGAAGTCTCCCAGCTAATCCTGCCTTGTAACTGACCAAAGTTAGAGAAACAGGCTTTCTTTTACTGTCTCTCGAGTTAGCTAGCTGACATGCTCTACATCTGAGCTACTGCGCATGTGCGAGTGCAATCAAAGATAGTACAGAAGAAGAAGATGAAAGAAGGTCTCACTCTGTAGCTAAAACAGAAACCAGGTGAAAAGAGGATCTGCAGCAGTGAGAGAGAGCTGTGCAGTACAACAACAATATGGTGTTTTTTGAAAATTAAACCATGTAAACCTATTCTGGTACAACCTTAAAATACAGTTATGAACCTGAAAATGAGCATAATATGGGCGCTTTAATTTACTTCCTAGAATTTTGCTAACCAGTTATTGAGTGTGTGAATTAACAGATGATTTCATGATGTTAGAATAATTCTTTATCAAGAGATGGACAGAAACCAATGAAGATATATTAAAGTTAGTTTTTACTTGCAAGTAGAGTCAAGTTTACAGCGCTCACAGCATAAGTACAGAAAGTGACTAACGTAAGCCTCAAACAGTGGCCTATTTATGTGTGAAATACAATCATAATACAGAGTTGATGTCGTCAGTTGTTATCTTGTCAGAGTCGATGACGTCTCCCTTATGTGGTCAGGGAGCGCATGTTCTTTCCTCAGCATCACACCGTGCTCAGACAAGGACACGCAATGGCTCCATGTTATCTTGAATTAGAGTATTCAGTATAATATTCTATGCAAACAGGTTAATAATAAGAGAAAAAGTATGTAAATAAAAAAAATTCCAACACATGATCAGTAAGCGTTTACTGTAGCTCTCACTATTCTTCATTCCTGTACATACACAACTTCTGCGGCAAATTAACTGAAGATCGTTATTGTGGAATACAGAGAGTGGAGAGCTCGAGTGAGAGCTGCTTGGCAAAAAATAATTAGTTAGATAAAAAAAATAGAAATTTAAATAGTTAACATTCCAAGCTTTATCCTTGTGCTACACAGACCGTAATGCTTTGTTGCTCTCCACTGAAAGAGCGATGATGTAAGAGGCGGTGAATGCTGGCTGCAGTAACACCACTTAAATGTATAATATGTAAATTTCTGCTATAAAATGTCTAAAGAGTTTTTTTTTTAGTTTTTTTTTATAATTTGATGAGTTGTGTCCGTACATTATCCCAAATACTTCCAACAATGTTCCAACCCAGAGAAATCTGTTATTTTATTCAAGGTAACGGTTTGATACATTTGGGCGCCTGTCAATGGCGTCATGTAACTATGACCCCCTCTAGTTGCCCAAAGTTCCGGGGAAACATGGGAGACAGGAAACACCAGATGATATAGGGCGGCAGTAGCTCAGCCCGTAGGGAGTTGGGTTTGGAACTGGATGGTCGCTAGTTCAAGAATGGAACAAAGTACGGAGGGTGGACTGGTAGCTGGAGAGATGCCAGTTCACCTCCTGGGCACTGCCAAGGTGCTCTTGAGCAAGGCACCGAACACCGCTCAGGGCGCCTGTCCAGCAGTTGCGGCCCACTCACTCTGACATCTCTCCATTTGTGCATTTAAAGAACCTGAGCATGTGTGGTTCAGGTGTGTTGTGTGTTCTAACAAAAAACTGTGCAAATTGTAATTTCCCCACTGGAGATGAATAAATTAAGTATAAATTAATTAAATTATGATATGTCAGAGAGTGAGAAGGAAGTCGGCGAGCCACTCTATTGTCACTGTCGTTTGTATTGCTCACTCGTGTATGAGCACAATTATTCATTGCCGTTTGCTGAGCGTTTTGATGCAGATGTGAGTTGCGCATGCTCAGATTTAAACGGTTTACGGCATAACGCCAAGGGATCCAGATCCGGCAAATGTTTTACCTATCTATCATTGTTTGATTGCTAACGTTAGCTCAAAACGCCATTGAAGTGACCGCCTTTGTTGTGTTTGATTGCTAAGTTGTAGCCAGCAGTGAATGAACTTCATTACGTAGGTCCATTTATATCAGTGTTTCTCAACGGGGGCGGTACCGCCCCCCAGGGGGCGTTCAGAAGATGATGGGGGGCGTTGGAAGCAATATTTTGGAAAGGGGGGCGTTGAGGTGCCCTTGGGGGGCGTTTGTTTGAAAGCTAGTTTAAACCAAAGATTCACAATAACAATACATGTTTACACTTAAACTACTTGCAAAAAACTGTTTTCTGCAACATTAAAAACCTGCCAGTTCACGGCACTGCAACTGGACGAGACGGTGGATCATTGTTCGGCGCAGCTCCGTGCTGCCTTCAAGGAAACGGGAAGTCAGAGCATCGTCTTAAATGAGCTCCGTATTTCGAGCGTGAAGCTGCGTTCGAGAAAAATAGCAATCGCCGCAGGGTGGTGCGGCGTCCTGATGTATTCTTTAATCCCCCAATGTAGCACAAGTAGACTTTATATTTCACAGTAACAGTTTTTCGTCAGATCTTTTATAGAACCCAACGTTTCCTACTGTACCTGAAGGCAGCTTAATTTCACGAAGAAAAGAGAGAAAAGAGACGAGCGAGATTTTTTTTATTTTTTTTACGGCGAGAGAATATCGACTGTGCTTTGTTGTTTGGCAAACATTTAGCTGTCCCCCAAACTCCCGGGCAATTCAGGGCTTGTGTTTGCTGTTTTAAAACTTTCTTGTTGAAGCGATAGAGGCAGAGATGTCACTGTTTACTGTACGGGACTCCACCTCCTCAAAACGCGGCGATGTGGGGTTGCGCTTCTCCAAACGTTTTTTTCTGCTATTTACTCGCAAGACAGGCGATAGCAAACCTAGACTCTTCAAACCTAGACTTTCAAACCTAGACTCTTCAAACCTAGACTCTTCAAACCTAGACTCTTCAATCCTAGACTCTTCAATCCTAGACTCTTCTAACCTAGACTCTTCTAACTTATACTCTTCTAAGCATTAACAAAGGGCTCTCACTAACTTTCAAAGGTTGTAAACTTATTTCCATTCGGTGAGGTGGTCGTTCTTCAAGTCGTTTGTCATCACCAAAATGAAAACCTTGTTTCTGTGTGTGTGTGTGTGTGTGTGTGCGTGTGTGTGTGTGTGTGTGTGTGTGTGCGTGCGTGTAATCCTGCTTTTACCCCATGATAAGTGCAAGCTTGTTTTCCGTTGGAACAATTTGAATGAAAAATAGATTTGAATGTTAAATTGCTAGCTGTTTCTGATTGGCTACTGTTAGTGTTTGTAATAATAATAATAATAATAATAATAATAATAATACATTTTATTTAAAGCGCCTTTCATGACACCCAAGGTCACTTCACAACCAAAAAAGGACATTCAAATTATAGTCATCTTATAAAGGTGCTGAGGTTCACACCATGCAGCAGGCCTTTTGATAATACCTAATTATAGTTTGAATGTTACCTATCTAGTAGTTCTGATTGGCTGCTGTTATTTAATTTGAATGTCAAATGGTTGCATTTAAAAAAAAAAAACTGTAAATATTTCTATTCACATGGCTTTTTTGATACCTGGGAAACTAATACATGTGTTGTTTATCATTCAATGATTTGATTTATTGATTATTTTTAATAACAATAGTAACGACAATAATAGGCCTATATTAGGGCGTAATCATTAATATCCAGGGCAATTAGCCTACATAATATTTGATGGGGGGCGTTAGGGACCTGGATAATGGATAGGGGGGCGCTGGCACAAAAAAGGTTGAGAACCACTGATTTATATTGTATTTACATTACAGAAGTCTCTCATTAGCAGGTTCTTGTGGGCTACTTTAGCCTCTAATCTAGAACTGATATCAGGGATCGTGCCGTGAAAATGTGATGCCTTACGCTAAATAATAAATGACTGCTATGTAATGTACCTATCTCATTATTCTGTGGCTAACAGCAAAACAGATCAGTGTGAAATCTGGTCTAGCCTACCTGTGTGGGGCTGGTGAGGAGGGGGAGCGTCATTGTCGCAAAGTGACGAGTGCGCAACTCACATCTGCACTCGACTCACATCGGGTAGTGACAGAGGCCCCTAGCAGCAGAAATGACATACTGTGCGTTTGAGCTGTGGACTTTTCCCATTTTTCAGTGACAGAAGGTTTTAGTTACACAAATCTGGATGCATGCATACAGAGATAAATCACTCAGATAAATACAGCCAGAAACGCACACATTTAAAATACAAAAACACACAAACATGCTTCCTACAGAATAGCATGATGTGTGCTTTCTCACACACACACACACGCACTCACGCACGCACACACACACGCAGGCAGGCAGGCTTATTATTGTTGTGTGTACTACAATATGAGAACATTTGTAGCATTAACTAATCCCCAGTATTCATGCTCACACACTAAATAAACAGTTTATTATGATTTAATCACATTTTATTGCATATCTGGGAGCTCAAAGTTGCTCAACACTAACACAGGCTAATTGTTGTGTTTAGCTAAGGTTAAGTGCTGTAGCTTTATAATGAAGCTTTGTTTGGGTGATGCGCATTGTTTATAGTGACAGTGACCTCCACAGAAACAAGGCAGCGAGAGAGGCGGCTGCAGAAGCATTTGCTAAGCTGGTTTTATACCAATGAATAATCTTTAATAAGGACGTTTGTCTTTCTATCTTCTTGTATCTTTTGTTTTAGATGGTGGGTTAAATACATAGCATGCATCAGCTTTTTTATTGTGTGTGTGTGTGTGTGTGTGTATCTGTACATCAGAAGGAGCAATAGAGGCAGTGCAACAGGGATGCACATTTTTGAATTACGCTAAAAAGAAAAACAACCTTAATGTCGGTGCACTTTAACTTTATTTTATTTTATTCATGAATCCCCCTCTGGTGCTGTTTCTCTGTGAGTTTTTTCTTAATTCTTTGTTCCCTGTTTGGGCTTTCAATGGTTTCTTTTAAAAATCGTTGTAGACATCTCTCAGTGTTATAATACTGGCTCAATGTATTTGAGGGTTGAAGCAATGCTGCTTATGTCACTACCATTTATATTATTTCTTATCACTTTCTGTTTTTTACTACTGCAGACGTATGTATGAGTACACTGTATGTTAACTTTTTTTTAGCGTAGGTTGTGGGTGAGCTGTGTCTGCTGTAGGTATATGTTATGTGTTTATATATGTATGTATGTATTTGTCTTGGACTCAAATGCTGCACACATGACCCACCGTCTTATATAATATGATGTTGTAATGTCTACTTCACATACTGTAGCTCCATAGGCAGCTGTATGATAAGATGTATGTCTAGATGTACGTCTGGCCGTGTTTATCCATTTACATCTATTATAGTGTCTTATGGCATTTTTCCATTACTTGGACCTGCTTGACTCGCCTCGACTCTACAGACGGGGGTGTCCTGAACAAACACGCCGTTTTTAAATAGTTTAGCCAGCGGCGTTTTTTTTTTTTTCTTTTTTTGCTGCCTCCAGCTTCTTTTGAACAACATTTTTCTTGCCGAGAGTAAAAACACAACACACCGTCGACGTTCTGTGTGTGTGTGTGTGGGTCGCGTTAGGTCACAGCAGTTTACTGCGGCATCGCTATGACGACCAGCCACGCTGTGGTGCTAATTCTGTAATGGAAAACGGAGGACGGGGCACCGCGGCCGAGTCGAGCCCAAGGGGGTAAGCTTCGCTTCAGAACTCGAGCCATCTATGGCGCCATTTTGTGGCTACCTGGCCATCACCTCCTGTTAGCATTCCGCTGACCGCCATTTTTATTTTACGTCACTTGACTGCGAATAACTTTACATCTGAAGCGTTTAAAGACTCTATTTGTCCGTTGTTTATTTCTAAAGAAACACAACAATGTATAAAAGGCTCCATTACCTTGTACCTCACGTTATGGCTCCGTAGCAGACGTTTTTGTAAAAATAGGCTAACGATTGTGTCATAACCAAGTGACTTACTGTCGCACAGTAGAGGAATTACCGTATAGTACAGGATAAGCTTGCAGGCAGTTTGGCTTCCATGAGCTGTTTAAGATTAATTACTAATGTTAACTAGCATTTTCGTTAGCAATAATTAGCCTGTGCCCATGTTATCTCCTTACATATACGTACACTCTCCGTATCTGTAAGATTGGGAATGATTGAGATTTCTCTTGGCGCAGCTACCAGAAGACTTACAACTTTCAGACACGTTGCTCACGTCACATTCTCTCAGTTGGAGGCTGCACAGTAAAGCTGGCCATCACCGGAAAAGTGCTTCTAGTATCCTTCACTGGTCTCCGTCCAGAGCAACGGGGTCTGTTGGTCCATTATATACTGTCTATGGTCGAGCCGAGTAGAGTAGAGCTGGCACTAGCAGTGGGTAAGCGCCATTAGAGTGGCTATATATGTGTGCTTTTTATGGGTCTGTCATATTTAGTGTTTTGTTTTAAAACTTTTAGTCACTGCTGCATTGCTGATTGTATGTCTGCATCAAAATGTGATCACAAAAAAACTGCCTGCGCACGTTCTTGAACGTATTACAGCTCATGCGCATATGCACAATCATGCAATTTTTGTTGACATGGTATAATCATACATTCATCTCAGAATCTTGACGCGCTCAGTCAAACATTTTCAGTCAGCCAAATATTTCACTGTATTTTGGGTCCCTACAGGCTGTCAGACCTCTCAGCAAACACTGAGTGTCCTGAAAATACTGTATACTAACTTGTCGGTGATGAGATCATCAGCTGCTGCAGTCTCTAGCTAATCTCTCGCTCATCAGAGCAGTATAGAACAGTATGGGCTTTTCTTGTGTACGAACTGTGTGCGCAGTGTGCAGTGTTGAGCTAATCACTTAACAGGACCGCTGAGGGAGCGTGCTTGCTGAATGAGAGGCAAGAGAGTGTGTGTGTGTGTGTGTGTGTGTGTGTGTGTGTGTGTGTGTGTGTGTGTGTGTGTGTGTGTGTGTGTATGTGTACGTGAACTGAGGATGACTGAAGGGTTTTGGCAGAACGAGGTCACTCTGTTCTACCAGGTGAATTTGTGTGGGGGTGGACAGGGTAACGAGCTGTGTTTGTGTGTGCATCTCTGTGTGAGGAAGTGTATGTGATGTCTGAAAAATGCCCTGCCAAAATGTTTTCATAATTGTAATTTTGCAATTTTAATGACAAAAAAAGCATAGCTATTGTGATAATCATTTAGGAGTGAGAAATTCTGCTCTAATTACAGAAGGGTATGATGTTGAGAATATGGCCTCAACGTCAGCATAGAGACTTTTCCAGTACGAGAGAAATATATTGTGGGTCCAATTTGATCAGTCAAAATGGAGTCTGTGAGTTGTAGCTGATTCAGTTTTGGTTACTATTTAATCATCTACCAGCTCAGAGCCCTCTATGGTGCAACAGTGCTTATTGTATTATTATTTTTTTTTTTACATGACTACTAAGGCATCTGCTTTTGAGCCCCGCAAGGCAAATGTGCGCATGTGCATGCAATGAAATATAAATAAGCAGCTAATGTAGCCCTCTGTGGACCCATGCAGTGATGTGATGGGATGCGAACACTGTGCTGGTTAATGAGTGTCTCAGGAGAAGGCATGTACATGTCTTCTGTCCCTCCAGCCACCATAGAGCAGTGCCCTGCTCTCTCAGCATCATTAACTCCTATAGTAATGATGACAAAAACACACACTCATGTAATGAGGTTGAGTGACATTTCCACGTGTTGAGACAACAATGAATTTGAAGCTACATAATGTGTCAACACAAAAAGACATCACAATGAAGTTTATCGGTTGAGAAAACTCATGACAGAAACGTTTTTACAAATTGTCAGCAGGATTTGTAAAAGGTGTTAATAAACATGCACTGAAAAAAAGGCATTTCACTAAACTGCACACATATTGGAAGGTGATGTTGTGGTACTTAATCATATTGTTAATGAGTGACTAATATAGGAGTTGTTTTCATAAATGGGCATATAGACCGGCTCTCACGAGAGCACCTTTTACTGTTTGATTAATCCAGTTCAAGATGTCAAGGAGCCCTGTTTTTATTTGTTGCCCTACAGGGTGCATTTTATTTTCTGCTTCAAACAAACAGCCTTTCATTTATCACATCCTGCCCTGAAAAGACACCTGTCGCATAGCTGGCACCAGAGAGAGAAAGGAAAGGAGAGCCTGGGGGGAAACTAATGTTCACTGTGCTTCGTCCTAAATATTAACCAGGTGCTTCCTGCTCTAAACCTGCTGATGGTAGCCACTTCTAGATAGACGGAGGGAGGATGCGCCCCAATCCTCCACGGACAACACTGCCCTACTTGTGCGGAGGTGACCCCCGTGTGTTCTACACGGCCCAAACATTCACCATTGTTATTTATGAGCTCGCAAAGGTGTCCTTTTGCACGGAGACCATGTGCCACCTGTTTTAGCAGTAAGTTAAAGTACAGTGCAATGTGTTCTGTAAAGGTGAAACTGGAGGTGCCTGAGTGGAGCTAACCTACTCGGCAAGTTTTAAACTAGGCTGCAAGCTGTTACTCCAACAGCAGATTTATTGGACTCATTTTGAGGTGCTACGGGGAGCTCTTTCAAATACAAAAGTATTGTTGTGATAAAATCGTGATATATATATATATATTTTTTAAAGATTATATTTTGGGGATTTTATGGTCTACGGACAGCTTGAAGACAGGAAAGGGAGGAGAGAGGGGGGACGACATGCAGCAAAGGGCCGTGGGTTGGACTTGAACCCGCAGCAGCTGCCGCAGCCTACATGGGGCACACACGCACACTCTACAGGGTGAGCTAGAGGCTAGAGGTCGCCCTGTGATAGTGATAATTGATATAATAAAGACTACAGATTATACGCTCAACATGATTGTTTCCATGAGTCTGGTCTGACCCCCCACTGTTGCAAAATCCTTGCAAGTGTTTGCTTTAAAGGAATGGTTAAAGCGCCCATATAATGCTCATTTTCAGGTTCATAATTGTATTTTAAGTTTGTACCAGAATAGGTTTACATGGTTTAAATAAAAAAAATAAAAAAAACATTTTTGTTGTACTGCACAGCTCTCTCTCACTGCTGCAGATCCTCTTTTCACCTGGTCTCTGTTTTAGCTACAGAGTGAGACCTCTTTTCTTCTTCTTCTTCTGTACTATCTTTGATTGCACTCGCACATGCGCAGTAGCTCAGATGTAGATCAATCAGCTAGTTTGTATGCGTGTGGAAGCACCAGAGACACAAAATAACACCCCAAAATCCCAGAAAATGTGATTTTTTCATAATATGGGCACTTTAAACATTTTAGGGAAAATATTCATATTTGCTTCCTTGCCAAGGGTTTGATGAGAAAATCAATACCACTCTCATGTATGTACACTAAATATGGAGCTGGAGCCAACAGCCAGTTATCTTAGTTTAGCATAAGATTAGAAACAGAAGAAAAATCTTCTTTTGCGTAGCTCTCGCTAAAAGGTAACACAATCCACCTACCGGCACCTCTTAAGCTCACTAATTACCCCTAATATATCTTGTATGTCTAATCCGCACAAAAACAACGTGGAAAAAGGATAATCTGCCATTTCACAGGGGTTATGTTGGACTATTTCTTGGCCAAGCGATTTTGTTGCCTTTGCAAAGCCGGACTAGTTTCCAGTATGTATAGGCTACGGGCTCCAGCTTCATATTTACTGTACAGACATGAGAGTGGTATTGATCTACTCATTTAACTTATGCCAAGAAAGCGGATAAGCATGTTTCCCAAAATGTGGAACAATTCTTTTTAAAGGTAAGAACATTGAGGAAAAGCCCATAAGAGAAACCTGACATAAAACAATCCAGCAGATTGCCCACAAAACTAGATCCAGTGTCGGGAAATGTGTTGACAAAAACCAGCGGCTGGAACTGTGACTGTAACAATACTATTACCTTCACATTTGATCTGGTATGTACCACATAAACTACATAAGGTTTCACACATTAGTGTAAGGGTGTAAAAGAGTCCATACAAACAGTATAATGATTTGAGGTGAATTTTGGAAAATGCATTTTCATTTTGGCAAAAACAATTGCACACAGTCTTCTCACTCTTCATCTCTTTTTCTCTCTGTACAAAATACTGTGCTATGAGGTTGTATGCACCTCTGGCTTCATGAAACCAGCTGGGCTACAGCGTGTGATCCAGTTGCAGGAAAGAACAGAGACCTTTTGAGACAACTTGAGCAATCCCTTATTGCTGATTCTTTTTTTTTTTTTCATTCTCTGAAGGAAGGTTTCCATTTAGGCTAGCAGTCAAGCAGAGAATTAAGGATGTAATCAGAACTGAAGATAACCATCTGGACTGTATTTGTGATTAAATGTAGAGGACATAGGTTGGCAATTTCCTTATTAAGTGCTGTTGTGCTGAATAAGGGCCCTTGGGGTTTATTATCTGTTCTTTAAAATTCATGACATTGAGGTGAACTGCAACAAAGACCTACTGTACATCAGTCAGCAGGCGCAGAAGCTCTGTGTGGCCATGAATGCTCATGGGTGGAGGCTATTACTGAGCAGCTTTCTGCTAGGAACTATTCCCATTTCTTCCCCCAATTTAATGCCATTGAAAGGCATTTATTTAAGCGTTTTCTTTGTTATGCTTGTAGTCCAGAGGTACATACTGGCTGGACATATATGCAGAGGTTAAATTAGGCCGGAGCGCACCGGAGCGCAGCTCCGCCTCCTCAGGTCCACAACACACCCTGCCGGAGCTCAGCTCCGTCTCCTTCAGCATCAAACATTTTGCTGGGGTTTCAGCCCCGAATGTTTTGAGTGTACCTAAATGTATTTTGAAAAGTTGACTGACAAATATGAAACCAGACGTCATTTAGTGTCCACTCTCGCTGTAAAAAGCTGCGCAGCTTCAGGTTTATGGATGTGCTCTGCTGTCGACATGCTGCGGCAGATCTTTCGCGTTTGTGCTCCGTGCATTTCTGCCATAAGTTTCGGGTTTCCACCTCCGACGTAGAGCAGCGTACAGCCACTTCCCTAAACGTCTCAAATGGGCCTCTGTGTTTCAAAGGGGCTCTGTGTCTGTCAGACGGTCTGAGATCTACCGTATCAGCAGAGCAATCACGTAATGTACAGCAGACTACGGTGCCGGTAGATTATTTTCTGAAATATTGTGACTTTATTCTCGTAATAGCTCGTAATTATAAATTTTATTTTTTTCACAAAATATCACGACTCCTCCAAATCTCAGAGAACACAGATGGGATGAGTTATATTTTGAATGTGCACAGAGTTTTGGACATGAGCAGAAATCTTGCTCAAACATCTGAAATATTACAGTCCAGAGGTTTATTAATAAATTAAATGAATAATGTATCACAGAGGTGAATAATTGTCATATGCACATTTACGGAGGTTACTTCCCCAACAAAAGATGCAAAAGAGGGAAGAATAAATGATGCAAGCTACATGTGTCCTGACTCAGATATAATTAGAAAAGTCAATCTAAATGAGAATAAATAGATGAAATCAATACAGAATGCCAGACAGCCTTAGTGCAATATTTTCCATTATGTTTTTATATTTTGATTGTAATGTTTCCCTTTACATAAAGATATTTCAGGCATATTTATTCAGAAAAAGGTAGTAGAAATAGGTGCATAAAAATTCACCAAAATGCAGGAAATGAAGTGTTTAATGCTAAAACAAATTATGGGGGTAGACCCCCAGACCCCCACATCATAAGTCAGCCCACAAATCTGGAAGCAAAACCTTGGCCTTTGGGTTGCCAGGCCAGTTATGATTAGACCAAATGTTGGTGCCATCTAACAAACTGCAAGCTAAAATGAACATACACTGGCTATTAACAAGCTTGGCAAGCCAATCACTGTTAAAAAGGCTATAATAGTGGTTCCCGATTCTCTTAAATCAACATAATTTTCTTGTTTAAAAAGATTTTTACATATTTGCGAACCAATATTTTCAAACATGTTCAATTTCATACATTTTCAAAGGGTGAAATCCATTGCCTGCCTGTTAACATTAGCCTATAAAAAGATTAAAAAATAATAATAATAAAGTAAGTGAATTGTAAAGTATTTCTCTGTTTAATAACTAATCAACCCTACCTTACACATTAATACTGGAAAAAGAGCCCTTTGGTGTAAAAACACATTAAGTCCATTTTATCCCCCAAAACCCAAAAAAAAACACATAGGTCCCCTTATTATTTTATTTAAAATAAAAAACACACACACACACACACACACACACACACACACACACACACACACACACACACACACACACACACACACACACACCACAACACAAGCAGACATGGTCAATGGACTCTGAGTTAACCTTTGCACCACTTAAAAGCATCAAGGTTGAGCAGAGGACTCGGTTTCCTACAATGAAGAGGAGATAGTTAATCAGCATTAACGCATGGTTTCCCATGAGGAACACCATGGTTCAGGGAGGGGTGAAGGGGTCGTCAGTATGCATAAAGGCAGACACACTCTCTCTCTCTTTGTCTCTCTCTCTGCCCCTCCTTTTTCTTCCCTTCTCCATGGTGATACAGACACACCACAAAGAGCGCTTGAATGCAAGGGGCGTCGAATGGCCATCGATTTCTAATAGGGAACTTTCTGGATCAGCATGGGGCTTGGCCTAAGTCACGTCTGGGCTTCGGTCAAGGACACCACGTGTGGGAGCATCAACTGGACCGGTCTCTCTCCGCCATACACCAAATGAACTGCAGCAGCAAGACACAGGGATCAGAGAGCAGTGGGAGTCTCCTCTCATCTCTTGGGGATTAGCACTCCCATAGTAGAGAAGTATACATGTGTGTATGTGCACTGTGTAACACTCTAGGAGCAGTATCTACCTTTTAGCCACGGGCTACAAACTTCCTGTTTCTTCTGCATGCTGAGACTACCCCCAAGGCCACAAATATATGAGGCTAGGCAAGAGACAGATGAAGGATAAGACATTCTCCTTGGGAGAGTTTTCTTAAAATAAACATGAAACTCTGTTTGTGCGCCCTTTCCTCCGCAACAGTGACAGTTATATGCTGAGTTACTCAACTGTTGGTTGATTATATTTAAAATATTCAGTGTATAACACTTTTCAAAGCGCCACGTTATGTTCGAAAGGGAACCCATTTGTATGAAGCAGGGAACGCGGTAAACAGTAACACCAAAAATGTTGAAGTGTGCTGGAGAGTGCCATCCGTTGTAACTCTAGTGCAGGCATTAAACATGCATGGAAACAGTGAAGGCTTCACTGGACTGTATCCACTTAGTTCTATTGAAGTAGTAGCAAGGGGAAAAGGTGAGGCAAAGAGCAAAGCCATCTGGGAAACAGGACTGCATGACAAACTGTGGGATCCTGGATCATCAGCCACTTACAGTAACACTAAGCAACACCTTTAGTGTCTCTGCTGCACACGAGCTCACAGCAGCACAGAGGTAAGAAAAAAAAACCCTGCTACACAAATCAAAATTCATTCTTCACCTTTCTCCCTTTTATCCTAATTATCACCCTTTATCTTTACTTTCTTTACACACATGAAGCAGTTCCAGACACACGTGTGCACGGCCCAAACCTACCTACTTCATTAATTTCTGTCAAACAGCCCGACACTGATGGAAACTCTTCACACGCTGTCAGGAGAGAGAGTCTGTGTGTATCACCTTGTGCAGACTTGCTTCTTTTGATGTCACTACTAGGAAAAAGAATGACTCCTGCTGTGCTCTGTGTCCTGGATACCAAGAACAACCACTCAGCTCTAACTCTTCAAAGCTGCCTGCTGCACATATCGAGGTACTTAGTCTCACCATGGAGGCAATTTAGCATGATTTATGTCAAATTACAATCATCCAAATGTGAATACATCATATCATATTGCCCATTGACTGAATAAAAAATTGGACAGCTTGCATTTGGTCTTATGTGAAAGATGACAGTGTTGTTTTCTAACTGTATCTTCGTACTCTATATATCACTTACTGTAAATAGGACACCATATTCACAACTGCCATCCTCTCCAATAACACCAGAGTCCTACTTCAGACAGAGCATGTCTCACCCAACCATGTTCTTTTTTTAAAACAAACCTGGCCCTAGAACCGCTGAGGGCATTCAGCAGTTCGGCCATTCACCAGCAGTGTGCCTGCCATGCCAGCCTAGGCCCGGACACCAGGCTCTGGGCAGCGAGCAGCGGGCAGCTCATAAATGAGTAATGGCAGTCACATTAACATTCTGTGGTAGGGCCGGCTAAGGGCAAGAAGGAGGGAGACCCAGGGAGGGCATGCGCTCCCTCTGTCTTATAAAACAGCAGCTGATTAATGTTTGATTTTAGCTGGCCTCATTCTTCCACGAGCACAGTGCAGCCCTAATCTACAGAGTGGGTGAGAGCGAGAATGATGGAGCTGTAGGAGTGGGGCAAAGAAAAACAGTTTGTACAGGTGCTGTTTGGAAAGGTTGAGCCAGCAGTATGCTGTCTTTCCTCCGGCCCTAAAATGAAAAACGTCAGTGGTGCGGAACAGTTCAATCAATTCATAATGAATTGGGGCATTGAAACGATAGGGCATAAAAAACAATGATGGAGGATGCTAAAAGAATAGCAACAGGGTCGTTTTGGGTATTTCACAAATATGAGCTGTTTAACAAGAAAAATCCAGTTTACAAAACTTCATCACCTGAAACAGGTTATTTTTTCATGTTTAGTTTTTTTTCCGCTATTCCTGCATATATCTAGCTTAAGGTAAGGAAGTTTAATAAAAAACTAGAAGTAATACCAAAAACTAATACCAATCCATATTACCATATGAACAATGCAATCTGCACCAGCACATGTTGGCCTCTAGTTTTCAGTGTTGTGCGGTGTTCACTGGAAAGCAAAGAGAGCTAACTATTTTTTAGTTTTTTTCACCTTGTGTGTGTGTGTGTGTGTGTGTGTGTGTGTGTCTGCTCCATAGGTCCTAACCATAGGAACCAGAAGTAGGGGGGTAGAAAGTAGAGAAGGGACCATTGGCCCCCAGACTTTACGCCCCTTGCCCGAGCTTTGCGTCGCAGTCGGTGTGTTCTTATTGCAAGATGGTCTTTAATTTTATATCAATATCATTTAAAGAGGTCCAATAAGATAAGTGAACAATGCTGTTTGAGCTTAATGCTAACATCAACACGCTAGCAACACATTTTAAGCAGGTATAATGTTGACCATTTTCATCATCTTTGATTAGCATGTTAGCAAGCTAACACTTGCTAATTCACTGAACACTAATGCTGTGATCCAGTCAAAGCCGGTGGTCTGAATTTCCCATTTAAAACTTCCAACCAAATAAAACAGAGGAGGAAAAACAACATGAGGTAGTCTCGCTCGCTCAGACCTTCCTCCACAGCGCTGCAAAGGAGGGTCTTGCGAGTCCACACAGCATTCCAAGATGGGGAAAAAAGGTGCTCTGGTTTATTGGCATTTCTTTAAACCAATCCCAATCGTCTTGGGCGGCGCTAAGCACTGGACGAAGCAACAGTGCCTCTGCCAGATAGCCTCTGGAAGGAACTTGTTTTCAAAAGTTGTTTTAGTCGTGCAACAGAAAACTCAGATTGGACAGATAGTCTAGCTAGCTGTCTGAATATAACCTGCAGAGATCTGAAAAAAGGTTAACCATAGTCCTCACAAATTGACCGGAGTTTAAAATGCCAACATTTTCATTTTAATTTCCCGCGGCACCTGAACAATTCTAGAAATGAAACGTTGTTGATATAGACTAGAGATGAGGTAACAGAGGCCATTATACATTTCATTGTATGCCACTTTCATACTTAATATTCCATTCTGTATTGTATTCCATGATAGTATGTATCATTCCAATTAAATACAGGCAAATATAGTTTACAGTATGTTGTATGTTGTCTTTTAGTTGATGGTGTACCATTTTGGTCACACATTTTCGATGTGTGACGTCAGACAACTGCTTCTTCGTGAAGTCGGGGTAGATGGATTTGCCCCGAGTTTACAAGTAGGAACTCAGACTTTAAGTGGTCTTGTATCGTACTTTTTCTAGTAGGAGGTCAAAAATGTTAGAGTTGTCTGGAATGCAGCAAAAGTACAGCTGAGGCTGATGGGAATTACATTAGTTTAGCAAGTATTTGGTCAAAAACCAAAGAATTGACAAATTTTGACCTGATGACGGCGCAAGAGGAACACAAAAGTCATTAGAATTCATCCTCTGGGAAACATGACGATGGCATGTACAAAGTGTCACAGCAATCCATCCAGTATTTGTTCAGATTTTTAAGTCTGGACCAAAGTGGTGGACTGACAATCCAACCGATTGACATTGCCATCCATAGCCATGCCATGAGTGGGTTTGTGTAGCATCAAAATGACAACAATAAATATTAAGTATGAAGCTGAATTTACTCTGGTCACATACAAAGCACATCTGAATAGAAAAGTGCTGGAGATGTCAAAAAGCATTGCGGAAAAATGCAGGAAATCACTCACAGATGTAGATGAAGGCCGCTACTACAGTAAGTGGCTTAAATAAAAGGACAACCTTCAAATATTCATCGAAAATGGCAAAATGTATGAAGCATCTACTGTATAAACAACTTAGAAGACAGTTTTCAGTGTAATTTAAATGAAAATAGACAATATATCCCTGAGGATCCACAGTGACAGATTATTATCTTTAATTCTTCTATTCACAGAATGTTAACGGCCATGTGCTGCCCTGCGTGCTTGACTGGTGAATTTGCTTTATGGGATGATGTGGGAGAAAACTGTAGCAAGTACTTTAGTAGGTAGTAGAAAGTGATTGTGACAGTTTTGTGATTCTTCCTCTCTATCCTTAAAAAACAAGTGGTAATACTTTGCATTGCATTACATTGCAGTCCCGGAGCTATTTTAGTGTCTAAGCCCTCAAGATAAAGAGGAACATCCTGAGTTTGGTGGACTTACTATTATAACAAAACTGAACATTAAAGTACTGACTCTCATAGCCAGACATGATATACAGAAACTAAAAGTCCCCAAAAAGTTTCTGGGAGGGTATAATTATAAAACAAAAGGATAGTTCATGTTAACACGTACACATTAACAAAATAACTGGACTGTAGTTAACTGTAGCAATATCATTAGTGAACCATTTAGCTTCTATCTGCTTTCAAGTGCAGATGAACAATTACACAACCGTATACAGTAATGTTGTTAATGGTGAGACGGGTGTGCTCTACATATCAAATTTGCCCCTAAATAGGAAAGATTTAGTGCGGTGAATGAGTCAGAGAGACTTTAAATGACATTAATGTGTCAAGTTAAGGTTGATTAAAGTAATTTGGTAACATGGAGGGAAGTGAAGTTAGAATAAATGTCAAGGAAACAGGAACTCAGCAGGTTCTGTCAGCTGGGATGTTGACATGCGCCGCATGAAGTCAGCCCCAGCAGTAATCTTACAGAAGCGGCAGATTAGTACTTATAACATAAAATGTCTGACATGCATACACACATGTACACACACACACACACACACACACACAGACACACACAAACATAATGCATGCGCATTTGCGCACACAGAATTCAGTGCATCCTCACAGCAGAAAAGTAATCTGCATGTGTAAGGAACACATAGAGGTAGGTGTGATTGACAGGCAAATCGTTCTAGCTTAAAATACCCATTTGACAGAGAAAAGAACCAATTGCAGGAGTTAAAAGGCAGCCACAGAAATCGCCTCAGTATACTTCAGATGAAAGCAAACTTGAGTATTTTGTGCGCCTCTGAGAAGCTAAGCATCTGAGGTGAAACGTTTGGAAAAAATATCAGGCTTTTCTTTCTTTTTTTCACAACGAAGAAACGTAATGCTCTTTGTGCAAACCGGGGTGCCAATCATGAGCACGCCTCTTTGAGGCCCAGACCTCATGCGTATGTCAGCTCCATAGTACATTATAATTCCACCCCAGATCTTGAAGGATGACAGATCCAAAGTTGCACTCGCTCCAGTGCACAGCTCTGCCAGAGAGGGAAAAAGGGCGTAATAAAAACTGTTGGCCTTTTTGTACAAGAGACATTGTAATTTAACTGTTGGTAGCAGGCAGTGGTAATTGCCTTTAATAATGGTGTCTACACATTCATTTGTGTAGGGAACCAGCTTCATCTCACTCACAGGTCCTTAATGTTTCTGTGCTATCCAGCCTCGTTGCTGGGAGAAAGGGAGGACATGCCAGAAAGTAGGAGAGAAGAGAGATATATACAGTAAAGGGATGGAGGGAGAGCTGGAGATGGAAAAGTCTCCCACAGTGTGAGGTGATGATGGAAGGGAGAGATACTAAAGTGTGCTTGGCCATTTCCTGTTCCTCATAATATCACATAATGTTGGTATAATTAAACCCAGGAAATGAGGCTTCATTAGTCCCAGTCCGGGTGTTAAAATGAACTGTGAACTAATTGGTCGAGTATACTCCATGGCTGAAATAATAAAGATGCAGTATGTAGATGTAAGCAGCTAGCCATGCAGAGATAGACATGACTCCAAAAGCTTGACAAGAAGGATAATGTTTCGTTTTTCCGCTCTGACCCTCAACACGATGTCTGCTCTAATCTGCATGTTTCTTCAAAAAAATACTGATCAATCCTTTCTTTTTTGTAACATGTAATACACTGGGGAAAGCCAGACTTGTAGCCATTAGGCACTGTCCTCTGGGCCTTGACTCTCCGCTGTCTCAGCCTTTGTAGGGAAAGGCCAGAACAAAGCTCATTTCCATTCAACTGGGAGAGTTGGTCAAAGCCATGAGATCAAGCGGCTCCCAGCTTCTTTTTTAACGGTGAGAAATACTTGAGTTGTCTCAATAGTTTTTGGAAGATGGTGCTCAAAATTCTACACAGAACAAGATTGCATGTTTTCCTTGTTATCCCCTAGGCTTGACAGCATTTTTGAGGAAAAGTAGAAAAATTTGGAAATGGTAAGTCTTAAATTGGGCAGAAAATAGGAGCTCCTTGCTGGAGACAGGCTGCCATTTCTATGCTTGCTTGTTTCCTTCTTTGCTTCTTTCTCTCTTTGCACATACTCTTGCACAAACCATCTGCCATACAGGTCCTTTGTGACTTTGCTTCAAGAGCTCTTAGTGGCTGTCTTCATCAGCTCAAGATCTGCTGCAGAAAAACAGCTTTAATTGGTACTGAGGCGGGAAGAGAAGCAAAGGGGGTCGCACGCTTCATCACATTTGATGGCTTGCAAATTATCAAGAATTGCATTCTTCTCCTTGGCAAAGTAACGTAATGCTAACATCTTCAGGTAGATATTATTTTTTGCATCCCTTTTGTGTAATAAAACACATAAATGCTTAGAAGTAGACTACTCTTCCAAATGAACACATGTTCAAATTAGCAACAATAAGGCACGCAGTAAAACTACATCCCTTAGTTCAATTGGTGCAATTGCTCTCAGGTTCCATACAGGTAAATCAACTTGTCCGGCTAAAATTGCCAAGTGTAATATTTCAAGCCGCCCTGTCAATATCCCTGAGCCTTGAATTTGCCCTCCTAAGCATTGTGCTCTGCAGCTAGAAAGATTGAAACAGCAAATGTCAGAACACTGTTGAATTGCGTTCAGAATCTTGAGTTACATGGGAAAAGGAAATTCTACAGACTGCAGCCAACAGTGCAGTCCGATCCATTCCAGCAGGCAACTACACCATTTCACCAAGGCCACTAGGAAAGCTTCACTACAATTAGGCTGACAGAGATGGTCTCTCTGACACGTCGGAGTAATACAGCGATGCACCACTCCCTTTTCTTCTCTTTGCAATGTCAGGGTTCTTTTTCCCGCTCGTGTTGTTTCAGAAGGGCTTTGAGACATTAGCTTCTGTTGTTGCTATAGCTTTGGAGACATTTCACAGCCCATTAGCTGCTCTTTCAGCCCCAACCACTACTCAAAACCAGGGGAAGCAAGGATGGGGTGGGGGAGACACAGACACAGTGAAAGACCGTACATAAAGCATTTCAGTAGGTGCATCTGGTGCGGAGGTATCGACTTTATATGTGGAAGATTAGAAACTATAATCTATAGTTAGAGCAATAGTTTAACATTTTGGGAAATGTCCTTATTGGCTTTCTTGCCAAGAGTTAGATGGGAAGATTGATACCTCTCTCATGTCTGTACACTAAATATTTAGCTGAGGCCAACAGCCAGTTAGCTTAGCTTAGCATAAAGACAGGAAGCAGGTGGATACAGCAAGTCTGGCTCTGTCCCACAGTTACAAAATCTGTCTACCAGCACTTCTGAAGCTCACTGATCAACGGATTATATGTTATTTGTAGTGCTGTCAGTTAAACGCGTTATTAACGGCGTTAAGGCAAACCCATTTTAACGGCTTTAATTTTTTTATCGCGAGATTAACGCTCTTTTTGGCCTAGCAAACTTTGTAGTTTTTTTCATATGCTGTTGCAACAACTAGTAACGTTAGAAAACTACAACACCACACCGGATCTAGCTAGACCGGAAACAAAACAACAGGCACGCCACACACACACTTGTGTAGAGTATTAGGCTAATGTTACGTTTTGAGTGGATGGCGAGTGCGAGACGCTGAAATGGATGCCAATAAGATTCTGAATGGAAAAAGTTGCCAAATGGTTCCGTTGACAAGACCAAAGTGATCTGTGTGTTTGGTCGTTGTGAACTGAGCAATCGTCGCAGCACGTCCAGTCTGAAATACCACTTGATGGCCGAGCACACAGCTGATGCGAATTCTCCGCCCCCTCGTCAAAGCCAGGCGACAAAAGCACAAAGCAAGCCAATCCACTTGTCCATGTTGATAAGAGCATTAAAATGAGAAAAAATAATGGGACAAAAAGAAATCAAGGGGCATTCAGAATAGCTAAAAATATGCGATTAATTGTGAGTTAACTATGACATTAATACGATTAATCGCGATTAAATATTTTAATCGTTTGACAGCACTAGAACTGTGTATGAATGAGAAGCTGCGGTTTTAGGTTAGGGTTCCACTTGGCCAGGGTGCAGTGACTTCCTGGATTCTTTGTACAGATTAAACAGATTTAGATGTGCTGTCTGTCTGAAGCTCAGTTGCGTCTCTGACAGGAGTAACCAAGAGCTAATGCGTTTATTTACACTTCAAGTCTATTTTTCCAACAATATACGTGTAAACGCAATGTTTATCGCCAATAAAACACTATTTATTTACTACATTTCTATAATTAACTAAATATTTTAGAGTTTTATCATTTTAATGACTAAACGCTTCATCATTTTATTATTATTATTATTTTATTATTATCTGATCTTGTTCTTTGATTTTACTGTTCTCTGATGGCATGTTTTCTCCTTTATTGCTGTTTATCGATTCTGAATCTTAATGTGCAAGGCCATTTGAAAAGTGGTTTACAGAGTACGAAAAGTTTTTTTCGTCCTCTCTCAAACTTTATCAGAGCCTATGAATGTTTAGTGTGAGATCATTTGGCCCATTTAGCTAAACTGCACAGAAAGTCTAACTGCTCCTTTGCTGCTCAACGCTTTAAAATGCTTAGACCAGACAGAACCGGTACAGACAGTTGCTTCAGTGTCGCGTGAACGGTGTCATCACACGAGCACAACGTTGACGTGAGGTTTGCAGTCAGGACTAGGGGTAACTTTAAGCAAGAAAGCGAATAGGCTTTTTTGAAATTGTCTTACTCAGATAAAAGTAACTGCAGGGAGATGTAATATAGCCTTGTTAATTTGACCATAAAAATACATTCATATCGTTGAGCAGATGCTAAACTGTAGCGCCCGTCTCTAATGAAATCCCTGCAGCAAAAAAGAAAGAAAGGAAAAGAAAGTGTGAAACCCAACCAGTAGTCGCCAGTGGTCAGAATATTGTATCCTAATCAGCAGTACATGCACTGTCTGGTTTATAGTTAGCCAATGTGCACTGCGGTTTGGCCAAGACAGCGTTAAGGTGGTTTCCAGTTAAGTTGATGGGGTTGAACAATTTGCACGGCTGGCAGAAAAACCATAATCAATCCAGAGACTATAGATAAGGGCCCTAAAACCAGCCAAGCACAGCGTTTTCTCTTATCGCAATTACACCTTGCCCTACTGCCTCAGGTACAGCCAATTAAGCTAGGAGAGGATAGCCAGGAGCCACTTCACATTGAGGAGGCCTAACAGACGACTCTAAACACACACCATCACTGCAGAGGAGGCAGAGAGGAGCTTGTTAGGCACAGGAATGGAGCTTCAGTATGTACTGTTTTGCACTGCAGGTATATACTGTAAATTTATCTTCTTTCAGAAATGCATGAAAACAGGAATTGAATGGCATGAATGATAAAAGAATAATTTAAGACGGTTCTCTATCTTTGAAACGTAAAGTGTGGACTAATGTAAAATATAGATGTGTTTCACTTTTGGGGGTTAAATTATGGAATGAACTTAATGATCAGTTGAAAATGTGTACTGTTGAGTTTCAAAACAGCTTTAAAGATTATGAAGTAATTTGATTGAAATGTAAAATGACTAGGATTGTACTGAAGTATTTAGTTTCATTGAGTTTGTTTGGCTCTGCTCTGAGTGATTCTATGGGGATTGTAGGATAGGCCAAAATAAGCCTTTTCCTTTTTCGGTTAGCAATGGTGGCAAATTGTGGGAATTAATTGTCTCTTTCATCTATGTTAACCGAAATAAAATTATTCATCAATGATGCATTCTCTGGTGAGTGATGAGAAGCCTACTGGATGGCTGCCTGCTGGCTGGCTTTTCATCAAGGGACCAAGGTCACAGACCTTGCCCTGACACTGCCTCCTCTCTCTCCCACCTGCCTTTAAAACCATTCATTACTTCCCTTCTCTTTTTCTGCCTTTCATTGTGGAACATCATTCACATTATGCGACTACTTAAAAGAACAGAACAGGAAAGGAGGTGTGGGAGGAAAGAGAACTCATGCGTGTGTTTTAATGTGAGAGCGCTTAAGAAAGGCAGAGATGAGGTCAAAATCAAGGATAACACTCGGGATGAATATAAATCCTTGCCTATTGTGACTTCTTACTGCCTGCTCTTTGCTCAAGCCTAACTGTATTAAAAGAAAAGTGCCATACTGTTTCTAGTTTGGCAATGAAAATTTGATCCCACCAGCTTCTGCGTGCTGCGGATAACCGTCTCCTCCCTTAGCGACTTGGGCTAAACCAGGCACACGAAAAAAAAAGAAACCTCAAGTACTTGATCTGAACCACAACTTTCCACTTTTCTTCCCTCTCGCCACTTTGAGGTTTCAAAGACCAGACACACAGCATGTGGTGTTTTGTCTACACCGTGTGATGCTACCACACCAATTTAACTCGACAATTTCGCCCCAAAGCATCATCCTACATGAATCGGAGAGCAAGTTCGGCAGGACCACTTCTTGTCTCAGCGTCATACTAAAACACTGGTGATAACATATACAGTGGGGACATCTACTTTGAGCACACAAAGCAGTGTTATAGAAGAAGAGTGGCTGACGGGTGCGCGCACACACACACACACACACACACACACACACACACACACACACACACACACACACACACACACACACACACACACACACACACACACACACACACACACACACACACACTTAATCAACCTAAGATATAAACAAAGCCAGTACTGCAGATGGACTCTCTTTCAACCTGTTTGATTGGAACCCATTAATATCAGCACGACAGAGGGGAGCCAAATTCTAAATAAAAAGGAAAGAGAGGCTGCCTCAGTGGGCGAATCCATCTACTCTCTATTTAGACTACATGGAGATGAGTTCCACTAAAGCTGGAATGAGACAAAGTGTAAAAAGATGCCACTCATTGGCTCTTTATTGAATACTATTGGAGTCAAAAGGGGGTAAACTGGCTAAGTAGGTCAAGGCAAAATGTGTGCAGGGAAAATATGCTAAATAGAAATTCTGATTGGCCACATGTGTTTGCAGATGCTGCTTTCATAATTGCCTCGGCTTGACATTTCTCTCCTCGTATCAACATTTGCCGTGACATGCAATGTGATGGAGAGGAAAATAGCTTCCTGGTGATGCAAATGATGTTCGTGGTTCAGCGCTCCCCCACTAAGACTAACATCTGAGAATGGTTCCTTCCACATCAATGCAAACAGCCAATCCGCTGTTGCCGGTCCACGCGCAGATGGCTCTAAATCAAGGGAGGGTGCGGCGGCAGTACTTACCACGTTCACTGGACAGGGTAGTATCTATCACAGAGAAAGATATAGAGAGAGGGAGAAAAAGGGCAAAGGCAGAGGAGACAGAGGATGATGATTAGAACTTAATAGGCTTCAGCAAAAGTGGCATCACAATACTAAAGTCACTGTTAAACAAGAGAAGAAAACAGATCAATTTCTGAGGATTAATGGAAAGTCATAGAAAATAGCCGGACAGTGACATACAGTATACAGAACGTAGGGCTACTTTTGGAGAAAATGTGCTGTCACAACTGCGTAGTCACTTTCATTTGTCTTTGTCTATTATCCAGGCAGTACCATTTAACCAGAATGCAGTTTGTTTTCTCTCTTCTACTTCTTGTCATTGCCTCAAGCTGTGGGATTCATCATTATCTTCAAATGCTTGTTGTGATGTCTATATTGCTCTTGTTCTCACTCAATGAAACACGAGAGAATTGCGGGATATTGCATATGCATATTGCACACACTGCTGTACATGGTCGTGGGTGGTATTTATTCAGACTTTGGCACCACAGCTGGCTGACAGAACGAGGCAAGGCAGCCATGGAGGTTCTTGACGTCTCTCTCCTGGTGGCCTGCCCTTCTCGTGTCCTCAAGCAGAGTTGCTTAGTCAGATTTGATCAGAAGCAATCTCCATGGCTTATTTTTTGCATTTATTGCTACATCATTAATCTAGAAAGCCTTTAAAGCTGTCTGAGACAATGAGAAAAATATCAACCTGGTTTCGGAACTCTATTTTCAGCACATCATGCTTTATTATGAATCACAGCATCCCAGTGATGGAAAAAAGTGTTAAAGGGATACGCCACCGTTTGTTGAAATAGGGCTTATCACGGTCTCCCCTAGCTGTAGATAGGTGGGCCAACGCATTTTTTTGTGCATGCATTGTTTTAGTCTGCTGCAACACCAGCAGCGCCGCCGCTAGTTAGCTTAGCGTAGTGAATGGAATCCTATGTTGCCGGTTTGCATGTTGTGAGTAAAAGTGAGCCAACAAAAGACAAAAAAACAACCTAATTACTTGCAATAAGACAAAAAATGCGCTGGCCCACCTATTCAATTTAGTATATACATAAATTCCCTTCAGGATAAATTGTAATAACTTGCTGATACCATCTCCTTTTATCCAGCACCATTATAGGTTCTCTAAAACTTTGGTTTATGACTATCTGCAAAACTGACATTCCCATCAACCTCAGCTGTACTTTGTGTTGAGAGCTAATTAGCAAATGTTAGCATGCTAACACACTAAACTGAGATGGTGAACATGGTAAACATTACACATGCTAAACATCAACATGTTAGCATTGTCAATGTGAACATATTAGCATGCTCATGTTAGAAATTAATTTAAAGCACAACTGTGCCCAAGTGCAGCGTCTGAGATCTGCTGGCTATACACTCTTAGTCCTATTTTACTTTTATTCAGAGAAGAATGATGACTCTACAGTATGTTAGGAGATGTTTAGTGGATTTGATGATTGATGACACATCTCCTAAAATGATGACGCCAAATGAAATGGGAACCTGCAACATATGGGACATATGGCAAAATGCCTCAAACATGTATAGTTTCTCACACACCAGCTACTGTATGTTGGATGGAGCTGTGCTTAACAACATTTTCCACCTGACTTAGTTAGATGTGTTACTTTGTGTGCCCCTTTTTTGCTTTCAATCATTAAAAAAGTCAACTTGAAAAGTGGCTTTACTGTACATGCCTGCTTTAAACATATGGACTGAAAATGTATATCCCTTTGGCATTTCATTGTTCACCAAACTATCAATAATTATCAATATCTATTGTCATGAGATTTGGTAGGACTACGGGTCAATAATAAGAGCCTGTAAGCTTGTTCTGCTGCATTTACTAGAGGCTGATCTGGATTGAAGTGTGTGCTAAATTATCACAATTTGAATATAAAACACTCAATCTCTTGAAACATTCCTTACTCTACAGTATGTATATTGATTTTCACGGTTTTCTGTGTGCTTGCAGTGCAAACGTGTAGGCTTGATGACAGCTGTTGGCCTCTTTGGTTTGTTAGTTGTTATGATCAAAATGCATAAATGCCAAAAGTTGTGCTTTTTTTCCACTCATGTCTCACCGTACATCCATTCAAGTTCATTTCAAATTCTCTGAAACTTTCTGACTTGTTTACAAAAAGCAAACACATCACTATCTAAATGAGAGTTTTGCTCATAGTCAGTGTCTCCATTCCCCTTCTCCATGTTTAAAGGCACCCCACTCTATCCTAACAGAACTTTGCTCCGCACATGTTCAATTATTCATCTCCCTCTGTCAAGAATTCAGCTTTGCTAGCACTTGCCAGTATCCCCCACAACTTGGCAGGCAGGCTCATATTTGGCATATGGTGCAGAGCAGTGCAGCTTTTCCTTCTCTCTTCAGTTGGCCTGCTAGCACTCCCGAGGAGCACACCAACACACACACACACACACACACACACACACACACACACACGCACACACACACACACACACACACACACACACACACACACGAACACGAACACACACACACACGCACACACACACACACACACACACACACACTAATGATGCACCATGTCTGTCAGTTTTGTAAGTGAGCCTCCCCGATTGAGTTGCTGGGCATTCGTCCACAACCTCTATGCAACAGGTTTCAAGGTTTTCTACAATAGCACTGTGCATGCTGTTACAGCAAAATTAGTCACATCCAGCATTTTACAATACGGGATAATTCGAAAATGTCTGATTTGGTGTGAGGGAAACATTTGCTGCTAATGTGAACATCAGTGTGTATTTCGTTAAGGGCCCGCACACCTACAAAGGTGTTTTCATTGATTCTGGCTCACTACACCTCTTTTCTGGTTAAAGTTGGGTAGAGCAATGTTAGAAATTTGTTGAGGTCATCAAACTGTGAGAACACTATTTTTTTTATCGCTTTACCAACCTGACAGGCGCAACTGAACAACAGGCTGTTTTCAGAATCTGTCCTGAGTGATCCGATCACAAGTGGACAGCTGTAAGCACAGGTGTGTTCACAGCTGTCTGTAGAATGTGTCTTCAAATGCATGTTGAGTGACCACGTGATTTGATGTCACTTCCCCGCTCTATATGCAAACACTACATTATTTTTTAATTTTGCATATAGGCTGGTTCTGCGTGTGTGTGTGTGTGTGTGTGTGTGTGTGTGTGTGTGTGTGTGTGTGTGTGTGTGTGTGTGTGTGTGAATTAGGATGATGATGTCACAGGTCTAAACTGTTTACAGTAGATTACAGTAGTCAACTGTTCCTGTTCTTGTAACTCTGTATTTTTAAGTACCCTTTTGTCACACACAATGACATTGGTAGTGCTGGCAGTAACAACAAAAGACAGAAAAAAACAGTAACTGACTGCATGGTGGGAAACTGGTCAACAAATACCCAGGTCTGGTAGAGCGCTACTGTCTACCACCTCTGACTCCCCTTGTTTTGTTGTTTTCCCCTATTTAGTGGTGGACTACGAGTATGCTTTACCACAGAATGGAAAGTAATTCTTTGTGTTGACTGCACACACTCGGATTTAGGATCACATCTATGATAGCTATGGTGCACTTCCTGGAGGCAGAAAAAAGAAACCCAGCTAAGCTTATATATATGTCAATGGCTAAAGCTTGCATAACCCCCCCCAGTCATTGCAAATGCATCAGTGGGACAAACTGATCTGCTGCTGATGGATAAACTGATACATTTTGTATCATTTAGACGTGACCAGTTTTAATTTTCACGTCCTTCCAAATTCCTCAGGAGTTGTACAGTGACTACAAAAAGATAGAGAGCCTTTTTTATATCAATGTTCTTTTTTATATTTAGTACATATACAGTAGCAGATCTTTGCTGCTTGTGTTGTCTTTGCTCTCCAGTGAAAAATGTCAGACAAACGTCGCGCATTCCTGTCTGTACCACACTATTAGTTTTCTTTTCAATTCATCCAACACATTTGACTAGGTTCTTTATAAAGCTGCTGTGAAAAGAAGCAGTCAAAGCAAGTGATGATGCAGACTCCCACATATTAAAAACTCACCCAAAAGGTCACACTTTCTCATTTCCTTTATCAATGACATGAAGAAAACTTTTTGAGCTCTCACAAAGCACCAAATTACATCTGCATTGTCTGTTTCATAACCTCTCTACACTTTCTTACTGTATTATTGTAAATGGTAAATTTGTGGTATTAACCAGCCGCAACACTGGTCTTGTTTTCACCTTGAGAGACTGTGTGTGTGTGTGTGTGTGTGTGTGTGTGTGTGTGTGTGTGTGTGTGTGTCTTAATGGCAAAATGTGGTCTGAGCAAGGGCGCCGGAAATAGGGGGATAGGAATAAGGGAAGTGGCCATTGTCCCCCCACACACCTCTTTACGCCCCTGACCCGATTTGGCATGGTGTGATCCCATCACAAGATGATCTTTAGTTCTACATTAAAATGGCTGTTCAGACAGGACGTGCAGCGGCCGCAACGCCGCGGCCTACTCGCATTCTGCAGCGATAGTTTTGGCGTCCTGAACATCATACCATCAGAATGGTAAGTGTACAGTAGTTAGCATCTTTTATTAGTTAATGTTGTTTGTTAGCTTGTAACTGGCAGTGGATGACACAGCTACGATGACCGTGCGTTTTTCGCTCTCCGTACTGAAAACGTTCGCTCTGACGCCGAAGGCTTCAGCTTTCTTTGCATATTAGACAGCAATCGGCTTTTGAATCTGTGATGTACCAAATATAGCCGTCCCGGCACACGTTTGAATCTCAGGTTCACAGATGCACAGACAGTAGAGGAATGTGAAAACACCTCTCTAAAGAAAAACTTTGTACAGGTCAAACATTTTAGGGGACACAAACATAAGAAAAACACATTTTTGACTGGAGGGAATCTTTTAAAAAAATCGCTGTGAAACTAAAAGACATGCACTAACACATGCTGAAAGGCTGTTAAAATGTTCACAACATCTGAGCAACGTGTTAAATCACACATACACACACACTGCCACCTGCCATGTGAGTGAGTGTGGATTGATGTGAGCACGTCTGTTTGCATGCAGATGTGTCCTTATGCCAAATCTTCTTGTTGCCCTTGTGATGACTAATAACCAGAGAGCATTTTCAGCTAATAAATAATATATTAAAGACTGTAATCAAATTGAACAAATGAGTATGTCTAGAAAACTATTAATCAGAGAGCAAACGTGTATTTACAAATATAACACTGGCACAAACAATCAATTATTCATAAAGTGAATGCTGGGTAAGTGGGCTTCTTCCCGGGTGAAATGCTGCCATAATTGGAGTGGGACTACAGGAGTGCCGGCTGGTATGTGTGTATATGTGTGTATGTGTGGGTGCATGTGTGCTTATGTGTATCACACACACATGCACGCACACACACACACGCACACACACACACACAACCACACACACACAAAAACACTTCTCCCCATGCGCCAAACTTCCCCCAAACACGACAAGAGCAGGCAGAGTCGGCTCATTACTGCCTAATGAGTTGTCTGATTAGTGCCGAATATAAAAGCCTTATTGTCAAGCGCTGTATGTTTATTTTGATTAATTATTGTACTAAAGTGACTGAATGGAAGCACAATGACATGGAGCGTTAACATTTTGTAGTAATAGGGCCCTTGTGGAGTGAGCGATCGTATATTCAACCCTCAATGCAACACATAAACCATGGCCACTGCCTGAAAAAGTTTAGACTAACAGATATGCACGTGTTCTTGGCTCCCAACATGCAACTCGACCAACAACTCCATATGATAAGATTGCCTAATCCATGGTCCTGCAGACAGTAATGCTGACACCGGGTCAGTCCTTGTATGTGCTCAACAGCGATTCTTTGTCAAGTTTTTATCTCAGTGAGATGTGTCAACAAATAATAGAAAACATGCCTGATGGGATATATGAAAGATGTGCAAAACTCTGTCAAAATTTGTGTGCATCTGATTATTGATTTTCAACCGGCTCTGTGTCACTGCAGCGTGGGCAGTACATGCAGATGAATGGCAGTTTGCATCATCTGGCAGACTTTTGCTGGCAGGGGAGCAGGGAGCTCCATGCACTGGTGACGTGGAGGGAAAAAATGCATTAAATGCTATCAGTAACTCAAGTAAATTCAAAATTTTATTTTTTCCACTAGTGTTGCTGGAAATGAGGAATGCCAAAACTCTCGAATCGAGTGTTGATTGTGAGAAAATATGTGGAGTGCTATCGTTTGTGAGTCAAACAGGTAAATGCGTTGGAGATGCTGCTTTGGTAACCACGGGTCTTTCACTCTTGATATGTAGCAGGCCAGCAATAGTGGAGTGTGTTCTGTTGCAGAAAATGGAACGATTAATGATACCAGCCAGCAAATTAGGGGATATATGTCTTTTTTTCTCTTGTCTGTCCAGATGAATAGGACAGTTTAGTAACAGTAAAAGTGCCCTTGTCAGTTTTGACCGCACTCTTGCTGATATCTTAATTATTCACTTTAATTAATCAGTTAAAGATGTTTCCAGTTCAAAAGAAATACCTAATTAGTTACGTTTAGTAAGCTGTACATGCTTTGAAGCACAATTTGCTGAGGTCTGTAACTACTTAGACTAATGCCGCATGAATAAAAATGTACATATCGGTAGTCAAAGTAGAAAGCTTTTCAGTTAAACTCCTCTAATGCACGTCTCTAAACATGAAGATTTTTAATGAGCCAAAAACTGAATGCAGATATAAAGAGGGATAAATGCAAAAATTGTTATTACTGGTAGATAATGTGATTATATGACTGTGAATATGACTAATTTTAAGTCCTATAATTTCCCTGCTTCGCTCTCTCTGCAGCCCTTCCGTCCGTGAGCAAAAATACCATTGGTAGCTCCAGAGGAGGGACTGTATTGCCTGGCCTGTTGCTCTGTACACACTTTAAATCAGAGGTAATGGGGCACTTCAGGAGACTGCTGTTACACACACCCAACTGTCAATACACTGTAATCACTAAAGGCCCCCTTTCTTCAGAGATAAGCATTGCTTACGTGCACTGCACTCAAAACTACTGTGGATGTACTGATAAAAATTTCTGAATACGACTTGTGTTTTTCACTGCCTTAGTTACAGACAAGCAGTGGGTCTGGGTGAGAATTCACCCTGTTAACAATGGAAAAACATGTAGCGCACTTTTACACATCATGTCTTCACTCACACTGCACAAGTCTAAACAGATCTTTGCCATATCGTCTATGAGAAGTCTGTCAGGACTCATTTCCACAGCTGGGTGCAAGTTAAGACAAGAAGCGTCTCTCTCTCTCTCTCTCTCTCTCTCTCTCTCTCTCTCTGTCGAAAAATGTGAGCCCGAGACGTGAGGATTACTTAACATGGTCAGTGCTGGGCTTGTTATTTAAAAAGCATCATTTGTTTTTCAATTTCACTTTCAAGAATTGTCAATTGTATCAGCTCTCGTGTTCGGAGAAACAAAAGACAGTAACTCAATGAAATTAACATTGGGAATACTAACAAGATGAGAAAGCAATTCTGTCTTTATCCGGAAAGACGAAATAGATGATGGAGGAAGAATACATTTTTTTGGTTTTAGACCAAAACTCAGGAGGTAAGCTGTGCAGAAATGAAGATTAGAACTTTTTTGATTGGTGGCATTAATAATCACATATATGATTAATTTAAAATAATCATTTTACTATATATATGTATAGCTGAATGAAACTAAACTTGACTTTGATGAGAATCACCCTCACATATAGCCTGGTGAAATCTTCCCACCGGTGTTTAATGAATAGAGGTATGACTTCTCCCTTCCCTTTACAATGTCAGGGCGCCGTACAGTAACTGACTTAACCTTCATGGGGAACAGCTTCAAAAGCCAAATCAGTCCTGTTGTGCAGAGTGCTTCCATTAATCTATGCCGTATTCTGTTAGACCCTAAATATAAAATGGTTCCGGCTTGTTCCAAGCTATTTGTACTTTCTCTCAACATTAAAGCGCTTTCCCCGGAGGCTAAACACCTTTAATGGGGTGACTCAACCTTAATGTTAATGTGCTGTAGGCAGCAGCCGAATAATTGTTGTAGCCCAGTAGGTGGTTTTATTTCAGCATGTAAATATCTTGTGTATAAGGACGTTTGGCACCTGTGGGTGAGCGTTGGCATGTATTTTTATGCTCGACACCCATGTTTGTCCAGTCACAGCCAGCAAGCTCAACCTGATGATTAAATCCAAATGAATGTAAACGCACAACGTTCACTCATAAACATCCAACCACCATGAATCACAATGCACAGAACATGTACAGACCGACACAGAGGCAAAAAAAGGGGGATTGGGCGGGGGGGGGGGTCCCTGCTGTGACGAACTGGTGCTGACAAAGCTAGCTGTTTAGTTAAAATGCAGAGCTCCAATGTGGGATGGAGGGAGGAGTTGACACGAGCTTCGGGAGGCTTTAGGCAGCCTAGTGTAGCCGCCTCATATCTCTGTAGGCAGGGGTGTGTGTGTGTGTGTGTGTGTATGCTTTATTTAATGTGATTTGCATTCGGCTGAGTGTGCGTATTTGTGTGGCGTGTATGCAATCACCTTGCAATTCAGAGTAAATTAAAGAACTATCAAGTGCATGTGTGTGTGCATGCCTCCATGTCTGTGTGTGTGTATGTGTCTGTGTGCGTGTGTGTGTGTGTGTGTGTGTGTGTGTGTGAAGAGTGATAAATTGAACATATGTTTGAACCAAGGTCTCCTGTCGCAGTTTCCTCTCTGTGGACTGTGTCAGAGCTAGAGGGTGATACACTGCACAAGCTCACACAGAGTCATACAGAGCTCACACACACACACACACACACACACACACACACACACACACACACACACACACACACACTGCTGACTCAATGCTTCCACTAGCATGCAGAGTCTGACGCTGCTGTTTGGTGGAGAGCAATATCCCAATGGCAGAGCTATTGCAAATATAATGAAGTGAGAAACGGTGTCGAAGAAACAATCAGGAACACGCGATCACATTACCAACCGACGGCAGCATCATCTTCATCATCACTACTATCATCATCTTCATTAACATCATCTCTGTCATTGTGTTCCTGCTGGCTCATTTGGGCATGCTACAGTGAGCCATGATGGAGTCAGTGACAGAATGACAAGCAATGGACTGTAATGCATTAAATGTGTTGTTCTAAATGTACTGCAGAGGCAGGCAGGTGGCGGGTGATGGGATAACACACACACATTCTCACTTTCTTTCTCCCTCTCGTTCCCTCTGGCTCCACTGTCTGCACCCCCTGTCTTCCTCTATTGAAACTAATCTCATTTCCCAGTAGCTTGAATTAAATAAATGTCTGTCATTAAGACCAGTGAAGGATGGCGGAGGGCCTCGGGAGATCAAGAGTCGGGTAGGCTGGGCAGGACAGAAGGTGCTTAGTTAGACCCTGTGGATCCACAGAGGCTGGGAGGGGATGAGGGTAGAAGGCAAAAGTGGACACTGAAAAAGGGGCTTTACAGCTTCTCTCTGGTTTTGTATCACTTCTTTGTCTTCCACCTTTGTCACATGCTGCATGTACTGGGAAAGATTTGAGAAGTAAAAAAACAAGCGCAAATAGCAGCCAAACTGTTATCATGAGGGAAGAGGAGACTGCAGCCGAGCAGTCTCACGATTTGCTCTGTGTCAGCTTATCACCCCCTCCACCACCCCCACCCCAGCTCCAAACAAACCCTATTTAACCATTAGGCCAACAAAGAGCGCTGCTGCCTGCTCACCAGGTAACCAGCCCACCTCAGCTCCCTCATATTCCCTGGTTTCTATTGACAACCAGCAGCTAACAGGTGCTGTGAAGTATTTCCCATCCACCGGGGACTCATCCTCGCAGTCACATCTGTCCAAAATGTGAGTATTAGGAGGCGCCTAAAGGCTGCCATCAATCCCTTAGGTATCTATTTGATGATCCCCACATGGGAATAGTTCACTGCTCATCTTAGCTAACCTGCCGCGCTATTTTAACAATCTCCCTTGGGTCTGTAAGGGCCTATTGTGTGTCTGCTGGAGGAGCTGTACAGTACATTATGGGATGCATGTCGACATGTAGACACTTCGTCAGTTCCCTGTAGGGCTGTTGGAACAAATGCCGAAATTTGAATATAATTCAAATAGTAAAAAAATCAATACTATTCGAATGCTGAAATTACTATTTGAATGTGACCATTTTTTATAAATATGCTGTTATTTAATCTCTCTCTTCTCATCTTGACCTACCCGTCATGTCATGTCTTATGAACAATAACTTAGCGGGAGTGAGAAACACAAGGCATTGTGAGGTCTAAGATAACGTTAGTACAACATTACGGAGCTAACGTTACGTACCGAGTAACGTTAGTGCAACATTACGGAGCTAACGTTAAGTACTGAGTAACGTTAGTACACGGGGGAGTGACAGGCTGCGGCTGGAAATCGTAACGAAGGACGGGAAATAATTTTAACATGACTTTAAAATCGACTTCCACCGAGCCAAAGTGCTTATGTTAACATTAGTTAGCTCGTTCTTGTTTTCGAACTGCGTCTTGAGGTATAGTAAGTAACGTTAGCGTAAGCATAGCTGGGCTTCATGAAGACAGCTAAAGTTTATGTTAGCTGCCCTACAGCTGTCAGAGTTAGCTTCTACTTCATATATTACCTTCTAATAGCTGTATTCTCAGTAATGTGACAATTGCAAGAAACAGGTTGCTTATAAATCACTAAAACAGTAGTGACAGCACCGTTTGGCTTAGTTATTAATGCCGTTAGCATCGTTTGTTACTTACCTAGTTAGTTTATGATAAAATGTTTTGGCTGTGCTTTCTGACATGATGTAATTGTGCTAACCGAGCACTGTTAGCATTTACAACAGAGCCGCTTCACTACACTTGTTGATAATGTTTCATTACAGAGTTCTCTGTTGATTTGTAGCTGTGTGCCATCGACAATGCATAAGCCACATACATATTATTTTACAGGCTGCAATTGAGCATTAAATATTCAAATATTATTTGATTATTAAAAAAAATATTAAATGGAATTCGAATGGTATAGAGGAAGATTGACAACTCTAGTTCCCTGTAGTGTGAAACAGGTTGTTTGGCTCCGATAACCAAGAAAAGTCGGCCGGAAAAGGCCACCCAACCATCCAACTGACCCTGTGTGCTGATTTGCTTCCAGAGGACGTGAAAATAAGATGACAGACTGGAAGACTCACTACAACTGGTTGTTAAACTGGTCCAGTCAGTAAATGGATTACAAGACAACTTTATGAATGGACCTGTCAACAACTGAATGAATCTGAATCGTATTTCCACAGTAAGTCATGAAATAATTCCTTTATGTCCAAAAACTGATTAAAAAAAGGGGTTTTCAGGACTGTTTATTACTTGATTGCAATTTACTGCTGTTCTCAACATTGGACCAACCAATGAAACCAACTGAAATACTACTAATTTAGTTTTTTGGACCTACAGTATGTGTTTCAAGTGGCTCAACATCGATTTCTGTGTCTTTGTTTATAGTTTAAGGAAAATGGCAAATCTGAGAGTGAGTCACATAAGAGGTGATAAGCCCAGTTCTGGGCACTGAGACAGTGAGAAGGTCAAGCTTAGATATTTGAAGGCACTAAGTGGACAGGGAACACAACACACTTTAAATCTCTCTTGTGAGGGACTAAGGCAGCGCTTAGGGGCATTTGCTTTTAAGAACTTTGTGTGGCCTCCCCAAATATTTCAAGTGTGTGTGTGTGTGTGTGTGTGTGTGTGTGTGTGTGTGTGTGTGTGTGTGTGTGTGTGTGTGTTTGTGCGTGCGTGTGTGTGCATGCGTGTGTGCGTGCGTGCGTGCGTGCATGGAAGGGCTTTATGGCTTACATTAGAGTACTACATTGTTTAGAAAGAGGAGCACTCAAGACCCAGTTTAACATACACCACTCTAATACAGTTAGGTAAAATATAGCTAACACAACATTACGTAACACAATTATGTTTATAGTTTTATTGAGTGATGCTTTTTTTTAATGATTTTTTTGACTTTTCCGCCTTTATTTGATAGGACAGCTAGATGAGAAAGGGGAGAGAGAGGGGGAAGACATGAAGTAAATTGTCACAGGTCGGATTCAAAACCCTGGACCTCTGCGTCGAGGCATAAACCTCTCAGTATATGTATGCCTGCTCTACCCACTGAGCCAACCCGGCCTTATTGTGTGATCCTTTAAGTAAATCAAATACGTAAAATGTATTTTTACTCTGTATAATTGTAGTCATGACTCCCTGAGAGCCGTTGCTTCTGATATGGAGGAAGCACCTACTGGATGGTTACAGTAACTATCCTAGGCACCAAACGTCTGAACAGTAACAGTATGACAAAGAAGAAATCAGAAATGTACTTCTTTTACCTAGATGACATTTATATTCACTGCAAGTTTCCAGATTCTTCAGCTCAACAATCTCACTCATCTAAGAGGTTGTTCATTCCCGGTGGGTTTGTTAAGTGCTGGATACACACACTCAGGAAATCCTTCCACCGTGGCATTCAGGGTATCATCAGCAATAATAAAAACAATATGCCTTTAGCAAGTGTAAGTGGTGTCAAGCATGTACATCTGATACTGTTTATTGTCAGGTTTATCACCAGATTTGCAATTCCGACCATGGCCACTACGCTAAAAGGCTTGACTTTGGTTTGGAGTGGCAACCTCTAGGCTTGAAAAGTGAAGCCAATGTGTAAGTGCCTTAAACCTGCATTATTTCTAATGGCAGGCAGGGGGCAACGCCAGTGGTTGCAAAAAGAAGTCCAATTGTACAGAAGAAAAATTAGCCTCTTGATTTATTACCTCAGTAAACATTTTCCTAATGTCTTTCAGATCCACCCCTCGTCCAAAAACATGGTCATTTCTGGTTCCAATAAAACAAAGATGGTGGCAGTCAAAATGCCAAAATGTCAAACTCAAGGCTTCAGAACGGTGGTCCAAAAACCAATGGGTGACATCAAGGTGGCTACATCTACTTCTTTTATATAGCCTATGTTTTTACCCCTGGACTTATCATCAGATTAGATCAGTGATATTTGAACATCTTATTTTACATGTCATATGGGGAGTAAACCTTAAAGCTACCATGTAATTTATTCTGATAAACAAACACAATTATGTTTAACTTCTGAGGTTGTTTTTTTTTTAACCAAAATGTGTGTATGAAGTTTCAGTGGAAGGGCTGCAAACAAAGGCACCAATAAGGAGTCTCTAAACAGGTTGAGGCAAAATAAATGAGTGTGTTTACATGCACACCAATATTCCACTATTATTCCGAATATGACAATATATTCTCCGGTCAGTGCCCTTGAATGCCCCCCTTTTCCGATTAAGACGTGTGGGATATTCTGGTATTATTCGGGTTTTAGAGGCATTCTTTGGACATGTAAAAAGGTAATGCATTCGGGAATATGCGTCTCAATCGGGGTTTTTACCTCAGTTTACGACCTCTTGCCTGTTTAGGACTTATGGTCAGCTCTGTGCGTTGCTATGGTTGCTGTACACAAACCAGCCAGCCAACAGTTTGCAAGGCTGCAGACCCGATAAGAAGGAGAAACACAGCAGCTTTTAAACATTATCAAAGACTTCGAAATCTGCGCCGACCTTTTCAAGAAGCTGGCTGAAGGAATGAAAGAGGGAGGCTGTGTTCACACGGTCAAACAAGTCCACCACTGCTGGTAAACTCGTATTTTTTGCACGGCTGCATGTAAACGGGAATATTATTGGAATATTTTATTATATGTAAGCTAGACTGGGTAAACCCAGCCCGATCTGCCGGCGATTTGATTTCACCCTCAGACTGGAAACCTGTACGTTTATCTATCCTGCTTCCGTTCACAATTTTGCGGGAACCAATCACTAACTGGCTTATCCACCTGGCGCGCTATTGGCGGGTTTAACACGATGACGATAGAGAAGCGACCAAGCAGCTTTTTGTTTACATTCAACAAACCACCGAAGCGCAGCACTCCGTGGCAGCAACCGTTGATGCCGCTGTCGCTGCAACGTCACCCGGATCGTTGGTCTGATTGGTTGAAGGACTATCCAATTGCGTACAGAGTCATTTGAACTATGCCTGTTGATCACGCCTCTTGTGCAGAGAAAATACAGAGCAGACTCCCCAGACTAATGTTCAATCTTAAAAGATTGAGCTTGGTCTGGTGATAGCCAGACTACATGTAAACAGCTTAGTCAGAATATCGTCTTTTTTGGAATAAGGGCAAAAAACAGAATATTATGTGCATGTAAATGTAGTCAATGATGTCCCTCTGACATCTGACATCCTTTCTCATCTCCTCATTTTTCATTTCATTTCTTCTCATCTTTCCTTCTCAAAATCTTATTTTCCTCCAATCTTTCATCTTTCTCTCTTGCTTTGCTCTTAGTGCTCTCAGTTATGTTCCATATGTGCTGTATTTGCATTTTTATGAGAGGACAACTGACTTGAACAACAAACACAATAAAAGTACTATGCAATTATGACCTTTATAAAGCCCACATAGGGAGCATATGGTTGTATTCATATATGTCATGCTGTCATCTGTCTGCATACCCTCGGTGAGAAGAGGTTTTCAATAAAAAACACCCTCTGTGAAGCAAATATATCACGCTGTATTATGGGTGGCAGGGAAGCAGTAAAATTCCATAATCTTCCCAATTCAGTCTTGTATAGTACCTATAAACTACAATCTGATCTATTCCAATGCAACTACAGAAACTGGCTCAATATTGTGCCATTATGATAAATAGTTGACATCATGTGGCTCTGGAGTGACACTTGCATACACATATATAAAAGATATAAAAGTCCTATTTTTTATTTGATACACATCTTTATTTGATGCACACCATGCAGCACTGGCGCACCATTGTTCTGCCCCTCGGAGGATTAGTTCGAAATATCTAACTTTTGCTTTCTTTCCTGTGTTCAGGATAGACAGCAAAGATAGAAACCACCCAAGTGAATAAGAACAGGAGTTGGTCTGCTCCCATGTCTATTTACTTCTGCTGTTCTACATTTCAGAAAACACTGGCTTGACTGCAGTGAAGCGGCACAGCTGAATACTGCCGGGCTTCTTCAGTAGCGTCAAATGTGTCAAATCTTTTATTTGTTCTTAGAAGTTTGATCCAAGCAAACTTTAATCATCTGACTTATTGTGTCTCGGAATGAATTAGCAGTTGTGCAGGGTCGTGTATTTTCTTCATACTGCTGGCCAGCCGTGCACAAGCATTTATGCGTCAACACAGGATAAACTAAGGCAGACAAACAACAGCTCCAGACCATCTAATAACAGTGGGGCTTATCAGCCGCCTCTGCCTCCTCTAATTTTCATCAGTTTTGACAAGCCCATTAAATGAATCTGGGACCCAAAATAAACATGTTTTTGTTGAGCTGAAGTGACAGGCAGTGATCACACCTCCCAATGTTGGAGCGAGAGATACAAAGACTTTTAATTAAAACTGCGGCCCCCATGCACAACAGCCCGGACATGATAAACAGGACTTTTGCCTCCAGCAAACAAACTCGTGCGAGGATACTAGGACAAAGTGTGATCCAAGACGCAGCACATTACTGCTGTTGACGATCATTAACACAGATGCTGGAATATTCTGGAAGACTCACGGTGAGTGTTGGTAGAAGGATTACAGAGCAATCCTTCCTCTAATCCTGATCCAATAGTCATGACTTTTATTATGCTTCTTCTTGAGTATATTAGTTCTGTGGTTACAAGGACTGCATTCATGATGAAAGGCTAGTTGCATTTTCAATTTTTTTGCTTTTCACGCTGCTCAGTTGTTCCGCATTCCACACACATCATCAAATATGAAAAGCAAAACTGTATCTTTTCGCCACAGTCACATCTCAAGCCCTGCAGTATGTTATCTTAAACAGGCCCTGTGGGAAACACTCTTCATTCAAATAAAATAGAGATACACTAGAAGAGGCGTAAGAATTCTCAGTAGACTGCCCAGGACAGTTACAGCTTCAGCAAAGGCAATGCTGGCACTCAGGACCATTGACGGCCAACACCTATTTTCCTCAGGATAACATCTTTATCGGCGGGCATTGTCAACCAGTGGAAAAACACAAAGAGACCACCCACGTCTCAGCAGTACAAAAATCTGTTTCCATGACGACGCCAGTCTCTAAATTTCCAAGTCATTTCTGTCACAGAGCCTGACATAAGGTGAGATATCATTACTTCTTTTCCATTCTCCATCTTCTGCGGCTTTAAGTTCGACTTTTTCTGCTTCCTCTTGAGTTGTCTTGTACCATTACTGCCCCGATCATTCTTCTCTGCCTTTTGTCTCATTTTCCTTTCATTGATAGCTATTTATTTCCCAAAGCTACACCCCTGGGTTAGGATGGAAGACATAAGTGAAGAGACAGAAGCACTGACATCCAAATGACAACAATTTAAAGGAACACGCCGACTTACTGGGACTTTAGCTTATTCAGCGTATCCCCCAGAGTTAGATAAGTCCATACATACCCTTCTCATCTCCGTGCGTGTCGGAACTCAGTCTGACGCCCCCACCGCTAGCCTAGCCTAGCACTGATCCTGGAGGTAACCGGCTCCATCTAGCCTAGCTTAGCACAGATCCTGGAGGTAATCGTCTCCATAACGCCAACATTTTCCTATTTACATGTTGTGATTTGTAGAGTCACAGTGTGTACAAATAACAAGGTCACATGAGACACAGCCATCTTTTAACCGTATACATCCTGGGAACTATATTCTCAGAAGGCGAAGCACTGCTACTAGAAGATGGCTCTGTCTCATGGGACTATACAAATCACAACATGTAAATAGGAAAGTTTTATTTTGTCACTTATTGGGAGCAGTAGGCTAGATGGAGCCGGTTACCTCCAGGATCATGGCTAAGCTAGGCTAGCGGTGGGGGAGTCAGACAGAGTTACGACACGCAGATGAGAAGGGTATGGACTTATCTAACTCTGGGGGATACGGGGAATAAGCTAAAGTCCCAATAAGTCAGCATGCTCCTTTAAGTTTCTATTTTCCCAAAGGCGTGAAGCAAGTTCACTACTTGAGATTACTGTGTGGCCAATGAATGCAATGGTTGTTATGCAAACATTTATTTATGCACTGCACTGGACTTGAGATGTTTTGGAGAGGTCTATAAGATAATCTCTTTTTATCTGTTCGCAAGGGGCGCCTCCTACTCGTCAAAGATGCACAGAAGAAACATAATACCTGAAATGTAAAAAGTCTGTGTGCGGAAAAATATGAAGAAGAAGAAGGGAGTTGAAAGTCCTCGGGCAAATATTCCTTATTTTTCTCTATCGTTATTTGACCTGCTCTGAGTAAATGTCAGACTGTGGTGGGAGCTGGCAGGAACAGCTTATTATAAATGTCTGAACCTGAAGCATCTACGCCAAAATGCATCAAAAGTAAAATACGGAAAATTATCTGCAGTCTAATATGTATGGTATGCTGTGATCTAAGTGCCTATTCATGCAGTTGAGTCTTTGTGATGACAGTCTACATGACCATGAGCAGGGCAGAGGCTGTTGCCCAGTACCAAACCTGCAATTACAGCAGGCACTTGTGTCTTGCACGATGAAATGAATCATTACCACTGCAGCATGAAAGAACATAATCTGGCCCGCTCCCAGCTATTCCCCTATGGGGACTGATTTGTGATCGCGTCTGAAGATAGACTGCATGCGTTCAATCAACAATGCAGCTTTTAGGCCACCCTGTTGAAAGGCTTGAGGGATACAAGAGATCAATAGAGATTAATTAATTACTATGCTGCCAAATGGGAATTATGTGGCACGACAAAACTGCACGGCAGGCCACAAAAATGATTTTGAAGCTAATATCTGCACTGCTACAAACAGGGTCCAAGGGAGGTCTTGGAGTCGCCCGTGACATGCCATGATCATTTGCTGCACCGCTGACAAAGAGATACCCACTGGTTTGATGCAGAGGAGCAGCTGGTTAGAGGAGAGACATAAGTGTAGTGTTTCTGCAGTTATTGAAGCCAGTCCAGCAAAAGCGAACGTCGGGGGCGCCTGGGTAGCTCAGTTTGTAGAGCAGGCGTCCATATATAGAGGTTTACTCCTCGACACAGCGGGCCCTGGGTTCGACTCCGACCTGCGGCCCTTTGCTGCATGTCATTCCCCCTCTCTCTCTCTCTCCCCTTTCATGTCTTTAGCTGTCCTGTCGAAAATAAAGGCCGAAAAATGCCCCAAAAAATAATCTTTAAAAAAAGGGAGCCACCTGCCAGGGAGGTTTGTGTCTCAATAACGTGAGTGCAACTCATACAAATTCACGATATGAAAGCAATTAGGACAAGACGTAAGCAAGATGAAAACAAGGGAAGGGCAGATATGATGTGCTGCTGTGGCACTTATCGCCACCGTCCAAACCCCCTCCACTTGTTCAACTGTGAGTCCACAGCAGGGCCGGGCTGCAAACGCACTTCCTCCTGACACGCTCATCTATAAAGAGCAGCAGCGTGCTGGCTGCCCTGCCTGCCTCAGGGCTACATTTGCTACAACACTAATATCATACAGGCAACCAATGAATTCCTAAAGAGTACAATCAAGGGAGAAACAACCCCTGCCGCAGACATCGTCTTGGCACTTGCCTCCCTTCCTGCTACTTACACAAGCAATATTCCAAGTTGTTGTTTTGCTTCCATCAAATTTTCCATTAAAAGTGACATTTCATCTAAATCAAGCCCTTGGGGAAGGGAACCAAGACAAAAACTAAAGGGAGGTGAGGGACGGGGGAATTCTCACGTACAGTTACGTGTACGAGCACCAAGTCTGTGCACGCAGGCGCGCGTGTGTGTACGCCTCCAGCACCTAACTGACTCCATAATCATGGAGAGTGCCATTATTTGTAGCCATCAGAGCAACATCAAAGCAATTACATGTGTCTCTGCATTCAGTCTGGTGTTTAAAGCAAACAGCACAGCCATTTATCTGAGCTGATCACAGCTTTCTCTCCCTCCCTTTGTCTCCTCTGCCTGCATCACACCACTGAAATAAAATTCGCAACCATCCAAAAGCAAGGTGTGTGCAAGGGGGTGTTGTGGGGTGTGATGTGTGTTGGCAGCGAGGGGCGGGGGGGCACTGGGCGACGTCAGTTGCGCTCACATGACATGTGAAATGTGCTCCATTCTGCACTCACGCCATATGAATCATTGTTCACTTTGCCACATTGCCACGAGAGCTCGCTGGGACTTATCGAGGTCCGAAGTCGTTCAACAGTTGAGAACACGCTAAACTCCCACAGAGACCTCACCACATTTTACGGCAGAAAAGAAAGACTAAGATATAATATCAATACCATAGGGAGAGGCACACACTTCAAAAATGTGAAAAGCAGTCTTGCCTTGAAACACGCAGCAGCTGCCATGTAAGTGCCAGCTGATGCTATTTCCTCACGTTTGCAGATTCCCTGCGCTTTGAGTATCTGAACAACATGATGAAACAGTTAAAGCTTTAGTGCGGAACATTTTGATATTAATGAACATCCGTTACATTTAAGCCACTGCGAAAAGTTTTGCTACAAGACTAATTGAGACTGTCAGCTCCACACAACTCTCTCTGTATTTCTCAGTGTGGCTATGTTCAGAAGAACACGCTCTCCTTAGAAAAAAACACATATTACTTATTGAGAAACGCAGCTTTGCGACAATCAGCTTGACTCACTTTTGTATATCGATGTTCTATGCCCACTTGGGTCGGCGCCTTGTGTAGCAGTTCTTTGAATGTGTGAGTGAATGTAAATTGTAAAGCATTTCGTCTGGTAAGGGAGAAAGGCGTTATATAAATGCATTCCATTTACCAATCACATTGACGCATTCTTTCTCAGGGTCGCATCTCAGAGCATGCATTTGACAAATGACAGCAAAACAATCTGTGCAGGTTGCCAGTCAGATAGACATAACTGTGAAACAGTGTTGTTACACTTGTATAGTGTTTTATTTTCCACAATTTTAGGCACCATTTATACATGTATCTGTGGTTTGTTCTGTAAATATTGAATTAGTCGCTCTGTAATTTAAATATACTTAGTGTAGTTTATGTATGTACAGTATACAAGTTATTATAATCCTATTTATAGCTATATATATCTATATTGTATATAGATATATATATATTGTATATATACACACATATTGCATATATATGCTGTTTAGCTAAGTTGATTACTGTAAAACCAAATTCTGTTGTGTTATGCATTGACTATAATAAAGCGTCTTAGCTTATCTTATCTTACACATTTACACTTTTTACTGAAACTTAAACCTGCATTCATAATTTGTTTGGCCTCCTGGGGACAGCAGAGGGAGCTGACATAAACAGCAAACAGTTGCCTATTTACACATATTTACACTTGCTAGCCCAATATTCACTTTACCAACGTCTGAGAAAGTGATCTTGTCTTCGCATTAAATGCTCTATAGCCGCTTTCTGAGCAGAGGGATTTTTGCAGTTCCTAGAACATAACGTTCCAAAAAAACCTTTTTTTCTCCTGTTCCAACTGGACCAATTTGGGGATTATTAAGTTCCGCTGGCCACAGTTCCTGTAACTCTTTCAGCTCCTACTTCAGGGCAGGGTCTTTTCCCTTTTCCCTTTTTCCCTTTTCCCTTTTCTACATAGTGGTGGTTAGATGGCTGTGTTATAATAACAAAAGGTCAGTCCCTATGGCCACTTGGCCAGTGTGAATGCAAATGAAAAACCGGTTTTGGGGGAGAGTAGTTAGTAGAACTGTAGAAGTGGACTGTTCCTATATCTAAATTCCTGTAACTACTTGGTCGGAAAGAGGCTTATGTTCACCAGCTAGTAGCTAACGTTGCCTGTCGGCTGTTTGGTGTAGAGCAGAAGGTGTACAGTGGGTTTATTAGAGCGATATATATCTATCTATATATCTGCTGTGGCTGGACATGAGAGCTGTGAGAAAGAACCAAAACAGTAAAATTACGGCACGTAAAACCAAAACAATGAGCTGAAAGATGCCAGAATGCTCTGTAGAGCTGGGGAGAACTGCAGAGTCAGGAGACACTTCCACATTACATGGGGTCATTTTTTTAAGTTGTTAAATAATGATTAGTGCAGCTTTAAAGCAATTCTGACTTTATTGCTGTCAGTGTTAACGTGAGCTGTCCAGCACAAAATCAATACTGATAAAAATGGCTCACAATGTTCCTACTCAACATATAAAATGGATCATATACTTTATATGACTCATTGTGTGCAGTCATAGCTGTGACAGTACGGTAGGTGACAGCACTGTCCATTCTCAGTAAACTCGATTCCCGTCTCTGCAAAGTTTGGTTTACGTCATTGCTGTCAGCAGTGCAAAAGTCACCTGCATCTTTGAAACTATATAGAGACTGTGTTAAGAACCTGGTGTGCGTTCATTTAAACATCTGCTATGACCTTTACCTTCTACCTTAATGAGATTTCCATCGATTCAATTTCCTCGAAGAAAAAAAATCAATCGGAAACTCTATCAAAAATTGACACAACACCCCTGAATGCATCAACGGTTATGTCTCCAACAAGTCAATTGCCGGTATAATGACACATCTTATACAACAGCCAGGTTATTATGCTTGCCAAGCAATGTGTGTGTGTGTGTGTGTGTGTGTGTGTTTGTGTGAAAACCTGAATTCTTCAGCTGCCATGGACTAATTAACCTAATCTTCACAAGCAGGTGATTACAGATAGAGTGAGTTACAGGTGCAGGATGAGGAGGATCAATAGGAGTGCAAGCTCTTTTGTTTTTTAAATTAAACATTTATCACAAGTAAGTCTAAAAGAACTTCTTGAATAAAGGAAAGGAACTTAGAAAGAGTTGGAACTGAAAGAAAACAAGAAAACAAACTAGTTATTAAATCCAAGGTAAGGCAAAATAAAAGGTGAATCTAATCGTGTCAGGGATATCCAGCACCACAGAAAAAGTCAGGAAATGGAGGCTTAGAGTCAAGAGGCTCTCTAAAGCCACTTTGTCAATGAAAGGATGTGTCAGCATATTCAGAGATGACAACAGCCATAAAATTAAATGCCCTTCATCAATAACTCCACCTCTCACCAAGGCAGATGTACCTGTTTGCGCTCCTTTTAATATGTTCCACATCTCTAAAAGTGAACCTGTAGTAAGCAGTGATGTGCTTGTATGTGTAGTATGTGGAAATGTGGAAGTGAATATACAATCAAGTCCAGGTTTACCACAGTATCTAACACTGTGTGTGTGTGTGTGTGTGTGTGTGTGTGTGTGTGTGTGTGTGTGTGTGTGTGTGTGTGTGTGTGTGTGTGTGTGTGTGTGAGCGTGTGTGTGCATGTGCGTGATTAGACAAACAAAAGAATATTTTGGAAGGCAAACGAGTGGGAGCTCTGCAATTAGGTGTTTCAATTCCACTGATTGGGAATGACAGGGGCACCACACTGTGTTGAGCCTCACTCACTCACACACTCACACACACACTCACACACACACACACACACACACACACACACACTCACACACACACACACACACACACAGCAGAGAACACTTTGCTTCATTTACTGCATTCCCAAATTGGATCTGATAAGCAATTAATGGTGTAATTGGCCGTTGGAGAGGTTGTCTTCTCCCTGGAGTCTCGCTGGTTCCACTGGGCGGTCGAGTGGAGAAGGAAGGATGTGTTACTGATAGTGCTGGGTCAATAGAAGAAGAAAAAAAACTCTGCAACTTGTTAACAAGCAGAGAAGAATAATGACACAAGTCCAGCACTGGGCAACTGAATTAACAGAGGATTTAGATTGCAAATGAGAAAACATTTCCTTTCCTATTCTAGTCTATTCAGGCTCTGTTGGGCTCTTCACATAGCATACGTTGACGACCTGTGCTGAGAAGTTTGCAGGTAGGGCAATTGTGTTTTGTCTGCTAAGGTGAAAATAGCACTACTTAAGTGCAGTCCATTTATCATTTAAATTTGTCCAGTTTAAAAAAAAATATTTAAATAGTGAAAAGACAGGAAACTAATATAACTAACTAATACACATGTCATTTATTAACAATGCACTATTTCTGTTGTCTAAAAAGTCTGGGTTTGCTGCACGATAAAAATCAAATCAGATAAAAAAGGAAAAAGAACCATTTTGTTTTGTCATGTGTTTGTAAAGTCATTCTGTTTTAGTTTTTTATGCCAGACATACATGAGACAATAAGGTAATAAGAGGTGGTGGTGGTGCAGTGGATATGACACATGCCTTTGGTGGGGGAGACCTGGGTTCGAATCCCACTGCGATACATCAACCAATATGTCCCTGAGCAAGACACTTAACCCCTAGTTGCATGCAATTGCAAGTTGCTTTGGATAAAAGCGTCAGCTAAATGACATGTAATGTAATAACACAGGTAGTGTTATAGATACAGGTAAAATATACAGAAAATGGCGTGTCAATTAGAATACCTGCAGCATCACTAGATAATATATGGAGAAACATTACACCCAGTGCAACCATAAGGCTCAATGATGCATTTTAACAATGGATGGTTGTTGTATGTAGAGGAAGAGGCCTTGGCTTTACAGACAGCACTTGTTTGTAGAACACATTCATTGTTGGTTTTGTTCTTTTTATGACATTTGTTGACAATAAGAACAAATATAAAATATCACCAAGGTTTTTCTTTAAGACTAAAAATGGTTCAGCAGAAAAACAAAACACAGATCATGGTGTATTTAGAATGTGTTTCCTCTAAATATTCTATGTTAACAATATCAATAATAAAACCCAAGTGGTTATTTTTTTTCCAAAGCTGTCAGTCACAGAACTCTTTCAGAAATATGGCAATGATCAAATCAGCTCCCCTCGGCTTCCTGTGTCATGGCCGAAACATAAGAGCTGGTGATTGATGAAAGGCGAGCCCCAACGTGTCCAGCAGCACTGGGCCATATGCTGAGGCCTTCTGGAACTGACCTTGTAATAACCCCACCCCCTCTTTCCTATTTTTTTTTCTTTTATTACTTCTGCCCCCACCTCCTCTAATCCCCCTGAAAAAAATTTATTTCCAGAGTAGGAAAAAAAAATAACAAATTACTTAAACCACAGATGTTGCCCCCTGCTGCAACTCCACTGTGTTTGAAAGAGTCAGCAGAATTATAAATGCACAGTTCATTATTAATCTATCCAAAGTCCCAGGCCCTGTTCCAACCGGGAGAAAGGTTGTTTTTCTTCCCCTACGCATAGTGGAGCCATCAGGTTTTCACACATGCCTTTTCTCTCTCTTAAGGTAATTAGGCACTTGGTGTCCTGATCAAATATCTTACTCACACACAAATTTGGACATGTACGCTCACATAATATGATATAGCCTATGGATCCATGTGGAGATGCACATGTAGCTGGACTTGTCAGATTCAATCCCTGGTAAGTAAATAGTACATAGAGATTAAATAGGTTGTTATTGGTTGTGCTATGGTCTGTGTGGGTGATATTTCAGACGATTACATGAGCCTGTGTCTTATTGCTCTGTTAGTGTCATCATTGGACATTTATTTGTCCAACAAAACCGGTGGCACAACAAATTGATCAGAGAGCTCTTCATCCTGCTCAGTCCAATAACGATATGTGGAACGCTCTCGTTACTAGACTGCATCCTGGCGGTGTTCCTTAACTTGCCATAGCTGTAACAGGAAGAATGGCCACACTTCAAAAAGGCTATGCTTTTCTGTCGGTTTCACATTTTCTGGAGGTGCTGTCCACAGAAACAGCAACATGATGCATACTTGATGTGCAGAACAAATTCCCTTTAGCCCGCGGCATGTCAACCGTATCTCCCTAGAGAAAAGAGGAGAGGAAACGCCACAGTCTGGAATGGCAAACAGAGAGAAGAAACAAGGGAGAGAGACAGAGAGAGAGAGAGAGATAGATAGTTGCAGGGTAAAGGTAGAGCTACGCTTTCCAGCAGAGACATTTGACCACATTGCTTTGATGTCTTCTATACAGGCTTTTTCCCTCTATAGAATCCCTTCTGCATGTTTTCTGTAAGCTGAAACACTCTGTTTGCTGCCTGCATGTATACACAATAGGACATCTTCAAAGCTCAGCTGAATTTGCCTTTCACATTTTCAAAAAAGTAACAAAATATGTCTCCCCGGGGGAGCGTCTGGAAGCTTGTATTACACTATGAGCAGCAGCAGAGAGGATGCTGAGCTAAGGAGTGATAGAATACATTTCGAAAATGTGATTTTTAATGGATGAATATTCTGCTGTTTTGTGTTGTTAAAAATCCTTCATATCCTCGGCTGGGGAGTGACCAGAGCTGGAAATGTGCCAAAACACACCCGACAGCGTTCCAGGAGTCAAATCTGAGAGGGAACACGATTTTGTTTGGGGATATTCTTGCCCTGAACATGACCTGTTAGGCAGCCCTCAGCTCTAATCTTTTAGGCTTTGATATTAGTCTCAGTGGTTAGGTTTAGTGTAACCCAGGGCAACAAGTGCACTTGCACAGACTCCTGCCTACACTTTAAGCAGAAAAGCACAGTTGCTTCAGGTCTTGTTGGTTTTCTCCTGGTTCCCTTTTCCAGTTTCAACAGTCTAAAGCTGCTTACACACCGACCAGACGGCCGAGCCTCGGCAGAAAAGGCAGTCAGACTGATCAGTCTCCCCGAGTTGGTCAAAAAAGTGCCTCAGAACACATCAAAGAGACCAAACGTAATACGTCTCCATAACAGCAGGCAGCGCTAATCTGTACGGTCGCCCAAAAATGAAAACCGGCAGCTGATTGGACGAACGCGTCACGTGGGGTCTGGTTTCTCCGGAAAATCAAAGCCAGACTGTCATGGCGGCTCGTTCAGAATACGATCTCATATTGTACTAAAATAGTTCACTGAAACGTGTTTCTGAAAACATTTTAAGCGAGAAATAGGCCGTGCAGTTGCTGAATCTGTCTTGATTTCAGCTCAACAAAGATCAGTTTAAAAGATTTTCATCAGTTTTGAGAGACTCTAGTCACGCTCATCCTGCTCCTCCCGCACCCCGTTTCCGGGTTAGCTCTCCACCAATCAGATGGGTCATTTGAGTCTGACTGCCGGCAGTGCCCGCCCCGCCGATTATAAATGTCAAATCGGCCAAAATGAAGGCCGACGGCCCCTCGGACGGACGACGGCACGGAACACACCGAACAGACTCGAGTCACCGACCTCACCAGACTGTCCAATGGCAGATTATCGGCTCGGTGTGTCTCCGGCTTAACACAGAGTTTTACCTGAGTAGATCAGATTGTCTTCCTTGATATGCTCTGTTCTCAAAGTATTTTATTCTTAATAAAGTTTCACTTACACTGACTAATTAAGTAGACAATATGAGGACAAAATCAACCATGCACTCTAGTGATAAGGTGTCGGTTACTAATGAGATTGATTCTATTTACAGTAAGTACAGCTTTCTTGGATTAACTTTATAGAATGATTCTGCACACAACGTCAGTTTGCTCACAATCATTTCTGATGTTCTAGATAGTATTCAAGGAAAAATTGACGGGAAGTATTTGAAGAAGATTCAAAGCTATGATGTCATGAGTACACAGCAAGCACTTAATCCCTCTGAGCAACCAGGTCCCTTCCTTCCTCCACTCTCTGATAATAGTTGAATTTGAGGTAGGAATGCTGATGAGTTATCCCACTGAGGAGGATCTGAGGATGAGCCTGCCACAGACACCACCTGCTTACATGGCACTGATGCCCAGCTTCCCTGCTTTTATCCTACATGTTCCCACCTCTCTCTGTTCTTCTTTCTTTAAAGTCCTATCATAGATTTGCAGAAGCCTCACACTTTTCCTGCATTCCTCTCTTTTTTCGCTCCTGCTTATCTCTTTGTTCAATATCTCTGTGTGACTGTCTCTTTCCCTGTCCATATGCCTCTTCCTTGATTTCTCTCTCTCTGCATCCCCTTCCCTCTCTCCTCTTTTCCCTTGTTTACCAGATCCTCCAGATCCTCCATCCTACCAGACATCTGAGCCAACAATCAATTTCATTCCGGTAAGGGAACAAATGGAATTCCAGCTGAGAGCGAGGCAGCAGGCAGCCAACAAAGGCTTTCCTGTGATGCCTTCCCCTCGCTCTGCAGCAGAGACCCCAGCCTGCACCAGGTCCCTATCACCTCCTCATACAGGCCCGCTGTACATGGAGGCACACCGTGACCCTTTTGCCATTTACAGACTGTGGAGCTGAACATGCTAGTTATTGTAACTGGAGAATAATTAATGTGGTAGATGGCGATTGTAACCATTGTGTTGTCCATAATTATTTTTTTCTCTGTAACTGGTTAAATATTTTCATCACTTTTTCTTTCAGTTTTCCCAGATCAACGTTACTGTTGATGATAAGGAAATAAACTCCATTTACTGTAAGGGCCATTCTGCTACGATCAACTAATAATACATACAACTGTGATTCACTTTAATGACATGTTTTGTAATACCCATCGCAATCAGCCACAATCATCCTGTGGCTGCTTCACAATAAAAGCCACAGTAACCTTCCCTTATTTTTATGAAGCAGCGGCAGTAGCAAATGTTGGGTTTGCAGTAACTCAATGCAGCTGTGGCTCAGTGTAAAAGGAGTGAACAGTCAAGAGTGAGGGTCTTATCAAAGAAATACAGTTTTGCAGGATTACATGAAGGTACCATTTTGCTGTAAATCCCTCATTCTACGGTAGGCAATCTGAATCTGGTGCGGGAATGGTGGACTTCGCCACTACCAATAAAACCATAGAAATAGAGTGAGAGTAAAACAGACATTCCCATAAAAAATAGTCTATATTCACGACGTTCCACTTCTGGGATTGCTCCGTTGCCGCCGGAAATTCCACCGGATGGACTCTCTTCAGCCTGATGTCCGTTATCTTCTGGTATCTTGTTGTGTGGGGATTTAAAACTCCGGTGGATTTGTGAGGACTATGGTTAACTGTTCCTCAGATCTCTGCAGGGTAAAACCAGACAGCTAGCTAGACTATCTGTCCAATCAGAATTTTCTGTTGCACGACTAAAACAACCATTGAACGTACACATGTTCCACCAAGACAAGTTCCTTCCTGAGGCTATTTAGCAGCGTCACTGTGCGATTGTGATTGGTTTACAGAAATGCCAAAAAACCAGAGCACGTTTTTTCCTCTATCACGGAACGCTGTGTGGACTAGCCAGACCCTCTTCCGAAGCATCGTTGAGGAAGGTCTGGCAATGTAAGACTACATTTAAATCAACATAGCAAGATGGTCAGAGCGGCGGCCATTTTTATGTGTACTGTTGCCATTGCAAAGTACTGTAATATTCATATGACCAGGGCAAACAGTTCAATGTCCGTTCTACTCTGATTAGAGAGCTAAATAGGGTTTAATTTCATGTCCACATTGCCCTAAAAGCTGCAAAAGTTCATTCTTGACCTCCATCAGCAATCCCATGAGAACTTGGCAAACTCCATCTGCTGACTGAAAAGCTCCAGAAGTCGCTACCTTAATGGTGAGATTGTTTTCTGCTGTTTCTGCGGTCCAGACCAAACTTTGAACCTCAGCTTTGCATTTGTTGTTTTAACTTACAGAAACTCAAACAATGTGAAAAATGTGATGCTACTGGCATTCTCAGAGAGCCACATGGTCCCATCAAGCCTTTAGAGGTCTGTAAGTCTGTGGGAAATAAAAAATAGGCATGATTAGACCATTGATGTCCTGTAGCAATCGATTGGCTGTTAGCTTGAATAGCCCTCCTTGAGCGATTGCAACAGCACCAAATCTTGGCTTTTTTATTATCTCTGTGACTTTAATGTACTGTGCCTATGTAAAGCAACATCAATTGCCTTGTGTGTAAAATGTGTGAATAAACCTGCCTCACCTTGTCGTGGTTAACTAACTTTATTTACTAACTTTATTTGAAGAATAGATTTTTTGACATTTTTTGAATTCTAGAACTCTTCTAGAGTCTTTTTGATGAGAAGGAAGATTGAGAAGAAATTATAGCACTGGACACACTGACAAGATCAGTGCGGAAACCCAACAGCAATGAGCACCCACCTGTAAAGCTCAAATGAGAACTGGGAAACTGGAAAAAGGTAAACAGGAAGTTGCAAATTACAACTTTAACTGACATACAATGTAGCTTTTAGTAAAGATTCTTATTCACCAGAATCATACCTACCCCTGCTCATCACTGAAGCTGTAACTACTATAAGCCCTAGGGCAAAATATATAGTCACTTAAACTATTTATAGATAAAGGAACATTTCGACACATAACAAATATTTAATTTCTGCAGTGCAAGGATTTGGTATCGACTACCCCTTGCTGTTTATATCCACCTCTGCTGTCAGTATTGGTTCTGCAAGATGGTGCGATTGACTGGCCTGTTTCCCTGCCTGACAATGGAGGATCAGAATAAAATAACATATTAATAGCTGAATCCCTGACACACAGCTCAAAGATGTGTTTCATTAAAACCAAACCGAGATGTGCCTACCAGAAATAGCATTAAATTGAAGCAGGAGAGGAGAGAACATGCCAGGATGGAAACAGCATTGTTACAGCTCACAAGAAATTGAATGAGAAAATGGAGTCAATCTTCAGGCTTAGATTTACTGTCAAATAATGTTTATTTTCAACCCTTCCCAGTGGGTTGTTTATTCTATTTATATAGAACAAACAACTTTACTTACACCCAAAATACATAAATAGGTCCTTCGAAACCAACCCATAAGTGTGTTTTCCTCATTTGGCTTCCCTATAAGCAGGACAGCATTGTTTGTCTGTTTTGACTGTTATAGAAATGATTAGATATTACAATTACTGAATTCACTTTGCTCCATGCTAATTTCTTGCTTAGAGTTCAACTTTGACATAAAATGATGTATCATTCCCAACCCATCTTAAACAAGCGCGAAAGAAGCTGCGGCTTGAAGCCATGTTGCCATAGTGGCGACACTGGGTAATGCAACTTCCATGTTCATCACTTGGCGCACACTGGCCTAAAAAGCATTACTTCTTGTACACATCATTAAAAAGGGAGCTGCATTTCACTATCCACTTTTACCTAACCTCCTCTGTCCAAGTATAAACTGCTCCACAAAAGAGGAATGTTCGACAGCAAAAACAGGTCAGTGGTACAAAGTATCTTTTCAATTAACTGTGTGAACGTATTGTCCAATAAGCGACTAAGCTAAGAACTTGCTAACTATGAGCTCTTCGATAACTCGTTATTGAATTAAGTGACGTACAATCACTAAAACAAAATGCCAGGGGGGTGTAAACGGTGTAGTGAAAATAGAAAGGATTTTGGGGAGCTAGTGATAGTTATAGCGTGTTCCCTGCTAGCTAGCATGTAGGGTTTAGCTAGCCGACCAAAGTAGTTCACCAACTCGTCTGAAGAGTAGTCCCTACGTTAGCAAGCTTCTAGCACCACCTATTTCCCAAAGACACAAAGGCGAATATCCTCTGTGCCAATTTCTGGTGTGACCAGGTCTTTGGTCATATTTTAAAACCATCAAAAACAGATGTATTCACATGGTAGAAAAACCATTGTTGTTTTTCAAATCAACAGTACTCCATGAAACCCAAGCACAGTCCACACACCCCTCGCCTCACCCCAGCTTCGACTACTGCACCTCACTATCTGCCAGCTGCATGGGGCTCCCTCAGGCATCGCCCTGCCTGGATGTCTGGCCAGCTGTGGCCATCGCCATAAGCAAAAGAGAAAAAGTGGTGGAGAGATGGGTGGGGGTGGGGGGGTTGGCGAGAGAGAAAGGTAGTGTAAGAGAGAGAGAGTGACTGACCAGCTGTGAGAAGCTATTTCCCTCTCTTGTAACACTGCACAATCTATCGAGAATAAACCCATAAAATAAGACGAAAGCAGTAAGAGGTTAGACACCCCTGAACACACACTCATATTAAACATACACAACACAGGAGAGTGCCACGCGATACAACAATTGAACAATTCCAAGATGCCCGATACGACTGAATAAGCACAGTGAGCACAGCGGTACTCTGTGGAATTATTAATGAATGCACTGACATTTCTTTTAATCGCCATATCCTGTTAGATGCTGTCCAGCACTGTGGGAGGTGTGAGTGAGTGAGTGAGTGAGTGAGAGAGAGAGAGAGAGAGAGAGAGAGAGAGAAGTGGCAACAGATAATGAAAAACATAATGCATCAGCATACGGTAGATTGTGCAAAGGATGGTAGAAATAAGTCGGTTATCCCCGAGGGAAAATTCAGCCCCATACTAGATCAGCCCAGGAGGTCCAGCTAACATTAACACACATTATACGCTAGGCCAGACTTACAGCAGGACACCCATCACATGCTGTTAACATTTCTGCTCCTTCTACTCTGTTAATTTGAATTTATAATCAGCTGGACTGTATGGTTTAGGACTAACTTTATGTACAGTAAACATAAAGCTGGCTATTTTCTCTATGCATGCTGGCATGCTCATCCATATATGTAGAGAAAAAAAAACTTTACTCACACACATTTCTAGTAAAACCAGAGTTTCTGTATGTAGTGCTTGGTACCGAATTCAATACTTTTAGGCACCGACCAAATTGCCTCTAAAGTATTGAGTATAAAAAAATGCCTCGTCATTCAATACCCAATTTCAATACCTAAGGAGTAAATCTCATCAGCGTCAGTGAGCCAATAAGCACGCAGCATGCTTCTACCAAGATCTAATCATGCTGCTGATTGGCTGTCTAACGTTACACGTCGCAGAGACGCAGGAAAAACTCTACGTTACACACAGACATGGGGCTCACGTAGTAGGAGCTGAAAAATAGATTAAAAGATTTGTGCAGATATGTGTAATGTTGTAATTTATATTTGTTTCATAAAATTGGTATTGAAAAAAGTATCGTTTAGGAACCGGTATCGAAGTGACGGTATTGGTTTCGGTAACGGTATCGAAAACGGTTTGAACGATACCCAGCCCTAACTGTATGTATGTGCAACTGATGCAATACATTTATTATTTATAAATTATTATTTATTATTCATTTGTAAATCGTCACAGGCAGTGTTTCTGCAGTTCTTCTTCTACCTTCATGTGACAGTGGCATCCTGCAGATCTCATTAATAAAAGCTTTTAATGGCATATGCTTCAAATATTTGCATAACATATTACAATGGCTGCGGAATAATCCGCTCCTTGATTTAAATTAGTCACATTCAGAGATTCAATTAAATCACCATCACTTTGCAAGTTGCATTAAGTGCAATCAACAAGGGGAATGGAAAATTACATTTCCTTTAACAAAATGTGCATATTACATTGGCACTGGTAATGTATTCAGCTCCTTGGCAAAGAAATGTGCTTAGTCGCTTCCAACTGCTAGAGACAGCTCAGAAAACTGTACCTCACTCTTTTGTGTTTTTCTTGAGAGTACATTATCCAAACAGGCATTTTGTAGTAACTCCTTAGAAGATAGAGTTAAGATTAAGAGCTATTCTGTTTGTAAATTGCAACATGTCCAAAAATTATGATATATTGTATATTAGCAAATGTTGCCACGTCATGTCTGAAGCATTCGTGATGTGATTGTGAGATTAAGGCTACGTCCACACTACTACTGTACATTTTCATTTTCAAACAAAACAAAAACGACACACAAGCGTTCCACCTCTCAATCCATATTAAAGCCATAGTGCGTAGTTTCGGTCTTCCCCATGAGGAATTCTAAGTAATGACAACAACACTGTCAGCGCATCCACATGATACAGCTGTCTATGATCGCACACGCGCCCCAGCACCTCCTCAACGCAGTTAGTAGTAGTAGTTAGCTAGTATGCGATTAATAATTTAATAGTATGCGAGTAAAAAAACATGATGGACTCTTCAGAAGAGGCAATTATCTTCACTCGAGCTTCTGCGCGGGAAAGTTGCTGGACGACACAATCTTCTGAACATAGTCATACTGAGAAACAGAGAGAGTTGTGTGGAGCTGATGGTCTTCATTAGCTTTGTAGCAACTCATTTGACAATGGCTTGAATGTAACGGACGTTCATTAATATCAAAAAGTTACGCACTAAAGCTTTAACACGTCTGACAACGCATATCACATGATCACATTTATTTGCTTCGACTGTCCGAGGACAGGGTGGAACTAGAGATGTTCCGATACCGATACCAGTATCGGTATCGGCTCCGATACTGCCTAAAACGCTGGTATCGGTATCGGGAAGTACTGGAGTTTATGCACCGATCCGATACCACGTAATGAAGCCCTAAAGAAAATCTACGTTAAAGTAGTTTATTTATGTTCTTTTTCATTAAAACTATAAAAGAAAGTTCTGGGGCATTCCTTGTTGCGTTTGTTCATGTTTCACAAAGAGTTTAACCTGAGCCAGACCGACAACAAAGAAAGAAATCATATCACATCCATACAGAGATAGTAGTATACAGATGTTAAAACATAATGAAATATATGACACGCTGGTATCGGATCGGTACTCGGTATCGGCCGATACGCAAGTTCAGGTATCGGAATCGGTATCGGGAAGCAAAAAAGTGGTATCGGACCATCTCTAGGTGGAACTGTTACTGAAAGGTATGTAAGCCTATACCTAACCGATCAGTCTGACTGACGTGCTGGACATCTCAGCTTTAATGGGCTCGAAAACACCGATGTAGAGTGGAGGTGAGGCGAAAATGTAGCAATAGATCTGTGTTTTTTAACAAAATTATTATTGTTAATTATTAGTGTGGATGTAGCCTAAGCTGAGCCCTTTAACCACATTTACACATACATGTGTTAGTGGACCCTAAGAATTACATCTGTGCCACGTCCGTATAAGTGATAGGGTAAAATCTAATATTTTATGTTTTAAAAAAGCTGTGGGTTTTTTTTATTGTAGGGGGGGGAAAAAAAAATTTTTTTTGGGGGGGGGAAGGGAAGGAGAAAACCAGAAGAAAAAACAAAACGCAGGGGGAAAAAAAAAAAAAAAAAAAAAAAAAAACCCCGAACAAAAGGAAAAAATAAAAAAATTTTTTTTTTTTTTTTTAAAAAAAAAAAAAATTTTTTTTTTTTTTTTTTTTTGGAAAGCCCGCTTTTGTTAAGCAACTGTAGGAAGGCATTCGGAAATGTCAACAGATGAGCGCATCAGAGCACACAGGGCAACAAGCGCACGTTAATAAGCTGTTGCCTTATCGCGCTGATGTGACCGAGCCCGACCCGACCCCGACCATAATTTCTAAATATCTGTCCGAACCCGGCCCGGCCCGTCGGGTACCGTTGGGACCCGTCGGCCTCGGGTCGGGTATCCATGCCTTATTTTCCATAAGCTTTTTTTTTAATACGCAGTAATGGTGACAGGCAAGCAAAAAGGTTGTCATGTCTCTCTGTCACAACCAATTAAAATCCTCATGCTTTGAGTGCGCTTAAGGCCATGCATCCCCAATCACCACCGCCACACCTGTGCTTATGATTGGCCTTTAAGCCACACACCCATCACCATACAAAAACTTTCTTCAACCCCCCCCACCCCTCTCCCTGACAGCTGGGGTCCAATCTTCACTAACGTCACCATCCACAAAGCCTGCCACTCACTATACTCCATAGACAGCCCAGCTGACAGTAAAGCAGATGGATTTTTTCTCAATCCGCTTAAGACATCAGACGCTGAGTGACTTTGTTCCATTTTTTAAAGAAGCATTTTAATACTGCTGCTTTCATGTCTGAGTGCCTCCCCACTGTTACAGATATTGAGTCAGTAGACTGCTGCATAACAGGCAGTTAGACATTGTCGTATAAGAGCAATGAAGTGCTTCCAAACTCCGCCCACCTACTTTAGCTTGATAATCCTGGTGTTAAAACGATATCTGGTGATGGGTTTTTATACAGGTGGGTGGTTGTATGTATGCTATACTGTATGTGTAGAAAAAAATCAATCTAATGAGGTATCGAGTAGTTGGGTGATTTCCCCACTAAACTTCACGGATGATTTCATAAAATTGTTCAAGGCCCAGAGAGGATCGAATTGTCCTACTCCATTAATTATCTCACAACCCCTTAGATTTATCTTATGACCTGACCCCAATATTTGAATGGGGTTTGTATTCCACCGAGGGAACCATTCTGTATGTTAACTATGCTAGAAAGTTAATGAAAAAAAAAAATCTTCTCAAGCGGTTTGTGGTGGTGTTCAAATTCACAAAAGGCTCCTCTTTACCCTTCATACCTTATCTGTCCAAACAAAGGGACTTTCTCTTCTCTTCCAGAATTTCTTCCAACCTCATTCAAACACAGAGGATAGCAAATTCAAACTTGTTACTTTCTGACTGTTTTTTTTTTTTTTTTTCAAAGGAAGTAGGGGAGAGGAGGAGAGGAGATATGGGAGGCCAGGGACGAGGCAGTCTGTCAGGCAATCTGAATGTGTTTTCTGTGTTATCACTCTGAGTGGCTGAGTTCCTATGTTGGCCTGATAACACACTGCCTCACTCCTGCTTTTCTCACTGCCAGAATAGCTAACTCAACTCAACTTGTGTCAACACAGCTCAGCTCCGCAGTGAGCAAAAGTCAGACGCTGCCCACGCTGCATGGTCAGAGGTCAAGACTCCTTTTCTCTAATGTGCCATCTTCTTGATAGTTGTCGTGTGGTGTAGACTTATGTCAGGAACACCTCAAGGTTATGACCACTGTGGAAAGCCAGTGTGACACAAGCATACTGTTTCTATGTGAAAACTCAGCAATGTTTGAAGAGAAGTTGCTTTTTGGAATTTTGGTAGTGTAGTTGCTAGCTTCAATTATTGAAATGAAACCCACCCGAGGGAAGGAGCAGAGCATGTTTCTTAGCCAGGTGTCCTCACCTAAGAATTTATATAGTCAAATCTGACTGGTCCACTCTTGTCGAATCATGAATATATTTTTGCTCATTAATCCATATTCTCATATTTGCGACATTCCCACACCAGACAAAAGAGCCGAAGCACCCAATTACAGAACCTGTCTTCTTGACTTGGCATTCGATTTCCTTTTACAATAGGATGTGTTCCATCCATTTTCTCCAGGCCACAAGGGGACAGCAGTGCTTTTTGTGTGTGCAAGTGCGGCTCTGTCCATAGGCCTACTACTGAAACGGAGGGGAGGACCGACAGACAAAACACGTCTTAGTCTGCTTGCTTGCTGTTTCTCCGCAAAGTGACAGTCAACGAAAGAGAGAGAGATGCAAGCCATTATAGTCAGAGTGGAATTATCCTTTGTAACCACATTTTCCCACTGCTGCAAATCATTAAATCGTCCAATTGTTGACTATTCGGGGTCACCTGTATTTAGTAATACAAGGACAGCTCCATCACTTTTACATTTACAGTAGCATGTGCTTAAATTGCACAGAGAGTTATGTATAACTCTGGCTTGCGACATTCATCACTCTGTGTGACAGCTGCAAATCAAATGCATGGATTAACCAGATCTGACCTTTACAGGTAATCACAATTTCTCAATATATCATAAAATATAAAATGTCAAATAAAACACCAAAGACACAAGAAATGGTTAAATATATTTAGCGTTGTAGCTCCTCCTCGTAGTGAGAGCAAAAGATAAAACGCAGGGAATAATGCAGGAATTAGGCTCATAATCAATCAAATAGATTAGAACCGGTGACAACAGTGCAGGCAGCCGTACCACATAGGGGCCGCAGTCAGTCCGCAGGAAGTGTTGAGTGTTCTGGCTGGGATTGGCTACAGAAGGGGGTCTGCATGAGAGCAGCAGCACTGCAGTCAGTCCTACATCGTAAATCACGCTCCCTGCTCCTTTAGATTGGTTTAAATCGAGCTTCTCTTTTGGGCCTTGACTGGGTCCCTGGGCTTATTAGAGCCTCACGCTGGGAGAATAGCCAAGCTTGCTATTCATCAGAAAAGCCTTAAAAAGGAAGCCGGGCCAAACCCATTCATTTGGATCATCCATGTAGGTGTATCCCTTTTACACATTACAAGAGCATCTTAAAAACAGTACCCATTTGCTGCGCTGCACATTGGCTTGATACTGGAAAATCTCAATTTCATTTCGAGGAAGAAACGTGTTGGATTTGCTTTAGATTTGCTGGGAAACATCATCCAAACTCTCACATTGTTACATGAGAAGTCAAAGGTGTCATCGTAGTTACAGATTCAGTTCTGTATTTCACACACTGTAAAGCAGATGTAGCCTTACACAGTCTCGGCGCAAAACATTACAGCTTTTTTTCAGCTTGTGTATTTTTGCTCTACATAATAAAAAAGCGTAATCAATGAAGACACCAACATAAACTGAAATGTGTGTCAAACAATCAATTGCCAAGATAACAGCAGACAGACCAAGGATAGAAAAAAAAGGTAGCAACAATTACTGCATTCACCACGCCTACACAGATGTGCCGTCGAGTGTGTGAGTAGCAACAAAAGGTTGAGGCAGAACACAGAAGCTTAGAGGAAAACAACTGTAACTACCTGCACTGTGAATAGCATGGACATTAAAGCTCCACCATTAAGCCCCAGCTTAAAAAAAGATGGTATTCAACCCAATCCTATTTGAATAGCTGCTCTTTTTTCAGATCAATAGAGATTTTGCTCTAAGCAAATCCAATGGCCACATAAAGACACCGTTGGGGGGCTCTTCAGCTCTGGGCATTTCTTGAAATATTTTTTTGGAGATGCATCTTACCCTGTCCTGGCTATGATAGCTCCACCACTCTTCTCAATGTGTCACTACCAGCTCAGAGATGACTCTCTCAAACCACTGGGAGCATATCTATCATGTCACACAGCTATTTTACATCCAATTACCCTACCACTCTGCTGCTTTTTTTGTAATTTATTATAATTTCAGGCTGTGTGGTGATGGGATATTGGCCGAAGTGTTAAGCCATAAAGCTCGACAGGGTTTCGTGGTAATGTGGAAAATTGCCGGCTTTTTATCAGCAGTGAAATCCAATAGCCTTAGATATCTGCTTATCATGTAGATGCAGCAACTTGGCTTATCTCAGTGAGAAAGGGCCTTGTGGGCCACACATAAACACTGGCAGCCTAACATCACTGATGGTGGCTTTAGCCTGATTCTGCCCAGTCAGCAAAGCCCAGAGGACTACACCATGGTGCTCTGCAGAGCGTCTTAGCAACACTGGAGAGAAAAAGAGCCAGAGAACAGAAGAAATGAACAAGAAATGAAGTTGGCCAGAAGTGTTCTTGCGCCTATTTGCACGTGCTGACTCAATTATATACTGTAGACTCATTCCAACCAGATGTAACTACGTCAGTAATCAGTGTAACTACTTCAGTCTGTCTGTCTCACCCATCCGTAATAATAAGATCAGTTACATCAACTTACTTGTTTCCTCTCTTGTATATTGAATTTTACCCAGGAGTGCTTATCACCACACAGCACATCCCATCATATAGAGCTGCCCACATTAAACCCTCCTGATAAAATCCACTGATGACTAATCGTGACATGATTTTAACAACTACACACAATCTGGTGAGCTATTGTGCTGAATAGACCTGTTTCTTAAAGTGTGAGGGCCCTTTGATGCAGCTCACATTGATTTCCCCTGTCTATTTATTTCTCCCTCATGCAGAGTCTCCTCCAGCCTAACCTGCGCCGGCTGATAAACACAGGGTGTCGATGCAGAGTGAGGTGTCGGGATTAGCCGGGGACATCCTTCAGAAAGGTCTCTGTCTCGTTTACAGGGGAAGGGTCAACGGGAGCACCAGGGTCGGCCGAGCTCATCCTGAATGCGAGCCAAGGTGACAGGTGAGGAGTGGCAGGCGATAAGCCCACCTGGGGAATGGCGCCCATGCCGCTGTGTTGTCAGAGGTAATGAGTTCAAAGGTAGGCCAAATGTCAAACAAGAGACATGCGTGTGCGTGGATGCAGTGCTGATCACAGTCATTCACACAAACATGTCACGGTACACAGACTGCAGAACAGCAAAATATACAGAACTGTATACATGAGCAACAGAATGTATAATGTAGTGTCGTGTCTATATTACTATTTGTCTATGTTTACTACTACATGTCTATTTGTTGAATGTATAGAGAGTTAACACCTACCAAAGTCAAATTCCTTGTGTATGTAAGTATTCTTGGCCAATAAGTCTGATTCTGATTCTGATTCAGAAATGTCTCTTAAATGCATATAAACACACACACAAAATGCATGTAATCACACAAAGAGCATGGCCATGCACACGTATCCCAATAACATTTTACAGCAGGTGTATTATGTAAGCAACTTAAAACGTGTTTTGCCAATCAGCAAGTCAGCTTTCGTCTGGTGAGCAACTGTCATTGGTGTGAATAGGAACACAGTATCCAGTTTTCTTGGTAATACCCTGGAGAATCCGTCATGGACATCCATCCCATTATACTGCTGCTATTCATCCTGCTCCAGCCTCTTCTCTACATTGGTCCACACAGCTCCACGATCGCACTCATCTCTCTAGTCACACCCATGTGTGCTTGTGCCCTGAGTTTGCAACAGTGATTGCACTTGCATCTAGTTTCTGTTTTCAGAAAAAACAGAAATGTACTGGGACTGGGTACTGAATTTAATACTTTTTTTTTGTCTCGTCATTCAATACCAAATTTCAATACCTAAGGACTAAATCTCATCATCGTCAGTGAGCTAATAAATACGCAGCCTGCTTCTACCAACATCTAATAATGCTTGTGATTGGCTGTCTAATGTTACACATTGTAGAGGCATGCAGGAAAAACTCTACGTTACACTCAGACACGGGGCTCACATAGCAGGAGCTGAAAAAAAAAGATGTGTGCCATGAATGTCTAATGTTGTGATTCCTTTTTGTTAAAATGTTTTTTATAAAATTGGTATTGAAAAAAGTATCGTTCAGAAACCGCTGTCGAAGTCACGGTACTGATGCCGACATTTTTTGAACGATACTCAGTCCTAGTCCTAGTCCTAGCTGTGACTAAATTCCATTACCACCCAACTCTGTTACTGTGTCCTGCTGCTGAAAGAGAGGTAAGTGGAGTATACTGTATTTCAAAAATAGCTTTACAGACATCAATGCAGAGGTTTAATGCAGCATGCCAATCTGCTGGTGTTTTTCAATTAAAGTGCGTGGACGTGGTATAGGGAGTGGGACTGCCTGGTTGACAGGCCAGTAATTATAGGTGCTCCATTTGAGCTATCATTCTCAGGTAATGGCAGACCTGTCACACTCGCAGCTCTGATGATACATACATTCATCAACACAACTGTCTGGACACTCCAACTGCACAGCGCACACACAACTTTGCATCCATCACAACGCAGCTAAAGTACAATGTGCAGATGGGAAAAGTCAGTCTAAAAATCCGTTTGAAGCTGTCTTAGACCCTGAATGTGACAAATCCAATTTGTGTGCCAATTATCATCACACATCTGGACACTATGGTTTGCAGTTAGTGACAGGAGCTGGTTTATCTGTGATACCTTCCTCTAAACTTGTTTTCTACAGTTGTGTTACACTTTATCTACAATGTTTAAAATTAACCATGAAGACTGTTTACACCCCAAGTGTCAGAAAAAGATGGAACCCAGATTTTTCCACATCTATCACTGTGCAGCGAAATAAACAGGTCGTATGAATTATGATCACCAACTTACCAAAGAGTGTGCTGTGCGCTAGGTGCTGAGACATTTACTTAAAAATCACATCCAGTGTTTCACCTCTAATCAAAAAGCTTAATTTTACAGCACAAATATAATGAGTCACAACAGGAACTTAACTGGTTGAGAGTGAATGTCTGCTGGAGCACGAAATCATTAAAAGGATGAAAAAGCAGCTTCCACTGTGGTCATAGCTTTTATGGGGTTATTCAGACAATAGTTTACATGTTGGACTGGGTAATGGAGCATTTGTTGAATAACTGGGACGGAAAATATGAATGCATCCTCCACTACAGTGCAGTAGCTCAAGCTGTGAGATGTGAATGGCACAAATATTTTAAACATGTGGTTTGATGGCAAAACGGGAAAAAACAGTATTTTGGAAAGAACGCACAGAGATAGAAAACATTTTTTCTTTTCCTCAGCAAAATGATTTTGGCAGAATGTGATGTTGAATTCAGCGTTCAATGGATGTCGCCCAGAACGAAGACTCCTCTTCATCTGATCCGCTCAGCTTTGTTTCTCTTGAGCTGCACGGGCAATATTCTAGCACCACACTACTCTCTAACCCTAAAAATCAAAAAGGAGGGGGGGGGGGGGGGGGTAGGGGGAAGTTTAGAAAAATGAAAAATCTGCGAGAGTGGGAGATACTTGTCCCAGTGGAATCAGAGGCACTTTAAAGCATCAAACAGAAGAGGTGATTCTCCCAGCCGGGCAATTTGAGAACAATCAGTGTGAATTGCCGAGGTGCTCCTTCTAGCAAGACGGAGGCAATGGTACCATTGTTCATGTCAGCAGCATTAAACATGGTACTATAGAGCTCTCCTAGAAGGGAAAGGGAGGAGAGGAGGGGAGGAAGTAAACGCATAGAGGCCTGATATGAATAAAGGCTGATGGAGAACGGTGTTGGAAACAACGTTGGATAACCCCCAAAATAAACCTTTGTCTCCATTCAAATTGACCACAGAGCTTTGGGTTGATCGCCTCAATGATCTGCTCTGTTGCTCGTGTTCTCTGCTCCTCTCACCACTTCAGTGTCCACAGGCCGCCCCACAAGTTATCTATCACGATCAATCGAGCCACAAATAGCTATCTGACGTCACACCGAAGCCAATTCAAGCTGTTCGACACATTTAGCCACTGTACTGTATGTATAATATACAGAGGCTCTACATTTAGCAGCAGAGTTTTTAAGACTCAAGAATTTTTATTCCTTGTCACCAATTCTTTATTTTATTACAACCAAAGAGCTAATTTTCTACATCAAGTAGACACTGAACTCATTGCATAACTGGAAAGAGAGGCCAAGGCCATGGGGGAGTAGAAAGAGAGGAAGCTTTCACTATCTCTCAATACCTCATTTAGTACACTGACCAGGGCATTAGAAGCTGTCAGACTGAGTTGAACTTGGGCAGTTATCCATTCACGCAGCACAGGATACTTCATTTTATCCATGAGTGAATTGGCACCAGCAAACAAAACCCAACTAACAGTGAGAGGAGAGAGTTTCTGAGCTGGGGGCATTGGAGCTCCGTGCGAGTGTGTCTGTACAGTATGTGTGCTGTGTCTGCATATGAGTGTGTAGGTTTGCTAAGACAGTTTTGTCAGTCAAAAGAGAGCCTTCAGGTTAAGGTTGGGGGTTAGCGGCTAGTTTTTGATTTGGATTCAGCTGTGGACCAGGGAGCTACAGTAAATGACCAAGTAAAGCCTCAGGCAGGCCTGCAGACATGATTGGGTGTATGTATACTGTATGAATACAATCACAGTGTAACTCCTGAGCCTGTTCTCATGAACCATACACTCAAAAAGCTACGAAAAGTTAAGCACTGTAATTCATATGATTTACACTTTTTTTTTTTGCTGTGTGCACCACATTGAAGGCAACTGTATAAGAAACCGTCTAGCCGCGCAGGGAGGTGGTCAGGGAGGATGGGTGGGCGTTAACACACAGGACTTCCGAAAAAAAAAATTGGGAGTTTTTTAATACAAACCACAATCTTTTCCTAAACCTAACTAGTTGTTTTGGTGCCAAAACTCAACTTTCGTCACCGCATAACACTGACTTTTTCTTGCCTAAACTTAACCGTAATCTCCGCCCAAATGACCAGCAGGTCACAGTGCTCTGTACCCGGCTCACACTCACCAATTCTCGTGTAACTGAACCACCAACTACTGCTGACTAGGGTTGGGTACCGTTTGGATTTTTACGATTCCGATGCCAAACCGGTACTTTTAAAACGATTCTGATTCCTAAACCGATTCTTGAAAAACTGAAAAATAAGAAAAGAAAGAAAGGCAAAGAAAGAAAAAGAAAGGCTCTTTTATGGAGTTTTTTAAAATTGAAAATTATTTAAATGTAACAATATATTAATGTTTTAAAGTACTTAAAGATATAATAAGTAAACCTAAGTCACCTAACAAATAACTACAATAATTTAACAAAGAACAGTTACACTATTAACAAGTAAAATAAATGTTGTTGAGTTGGTATGCCAACCAGCTTCATGCTTTAGCAGTTCTTTTGCAGAAAAATTACCACATTTGCCTTCTCTGGCAAGATACGACACCTCTCCTGACTTATGGCATATCCTGCCCAGGAGAAAACTCTCTCAGACGGTGTCCAAGAGGTCTGTACACACCGGTAGGAGTTTGAAAGGGCAGACAATTTGGGGAGGCTGTCCTGCTTCCCCCACCACCAGGCTACAGGGTCGGCAGAGCAAGCGTAATATGTTTACACGTGCAGTGAATGGCTAACATGCTTTTACGTCCGTTTTGGTGAGCCCAGAGGGGAAATATGGCATTTTAAAAGTAGCCTACATTTGCGATAGCTAGCTAACAGTAGACTACAGAGAAAGTGTGATATTTTACGTCCATTTCGGAGCGTGTACAAAAACCAGTCTATCAGCAGTGATTGTAGAGCGCATGTCAGAGAATAGCATGGACGCGCTTCACACCGCGAGCGGGCACATGCGCCGCTCGGCAGAAAAGGGAGAAAGAAAAAAAGAGTCTGCCACTGTCCGGAGCGACAGAGGGAAAATATTTGTGTCCTAATCCAGTCTGAATACTACCGTTTGCGTAGGAACCGGTTCCATAGTGGAACTGGGTTTCGGTACCCAACCCTACTGCTGACCTGACGGAGCACCATGCGGAGCGCCTTGCGGAGTGCCATGCGGAGCACCATGTAGCAGCTTAAACAGCTGCTAGCAACTGCCGCTCTGTAGCACAAAGCTCTATAGCAGATGTCACGTGACCAGTCGGAGGTCTCCAAGTTTTCGTATAATATCATACGTTTTAGTGTGTACATAACTTTTCATGAAAATGCGTTGGACTCCTTTGATTCCTGATTATCTCTCAGCACCTTTCTTCTTCTGAACATTCTCAAGTGTGCAAAGGCTTTAGTAAGAAGGCTTATATAAGAAGCAACCACTTGAAGAAAATGAAAACTCCATTCAATACATGTAAAACCGGCCTTGTGTAAGTGCCTCAATTATAAATTCCTAACAACTACTTCAAGATAAAAGACAGTATAAAAAGACATTATTGTAGCAACGGCATCACTTGCACTAAGTGTCATAATTTCCATAATACCTAAAGCCCCATCTATACCTGCAGTATGAAATTTCCTGTTGAAACAATCAGGATACTGTATACATTTTACATGCTTGGTCATAGTAAGGTAATATGTTAAGATATTATTTAAAGCTTAAAGCTAGTTAAGTGTTAAGTCAGAGGAACCTATGTGAATAAATTTTTCTCTAAAATGTATAATGTCTACCTTCATTTATTAGAAATTTAAACTAATTAAAACAGAAACTCACAGATATTAAGTTGGCTATGATATTAACTGCAATTAAATCTGTTAACATTTCCCCAGGGCAATTTACAGGTTTACCATCGTAGTGCCTTGTATAACATTACTAAAATAGCAGCCACTTATTACAAATGTGATCTATATCATTCACCTCTGCTTGTATGTCAAATTGTCCCAGAGCCATATTTTCTTTTATTTTCTTCCTGAGAACATATGCAGTTACACACACAGTCAGCCACGAGAGTTGAAACTTGGTGTCACTCCATACACAGAATATTCTCTACAGTAAACCTTAAATTATTCATTACTGTCAAAACAGTGATGAAAGTGCATTCACACATAAGCCAAGCCAGAGCAGGGTGAGATTTCTCACCACTTTCAAATTTACAGTTTCACATTATATTTATATAGTGGCCATGGAAGAACAGACACCATACACTGTTTGGCTGTCAGTTCCCCCGGTGCTGCAAAAGCCATGGCAACATTCTGCCTTTTGGATCTACTGATCACTCGGGCTTCACAATTTACTGTGTGTAAGTCTGTGCTAAGCTCTGGGAAACTGTGAGGTCTCCTTTTAGAGTATGCATCTGATAGGAAGCTGCAGGTCCAAATGTGAACAGCTACTTTTCAGAATGCTGTGGTCGTTGTGGAATCTTCCAGGACAGTCTAAAGGTAAATATTAAATGTCATTGTTTGCGCCGTAGCATGTGATAGCAGGGGAATTACTGATTTTTTGCATTATTCTCTTGTCGACCAGAGCACTGCTACATTGTTAAAAATAAATGGTGTGGGTTTTTTTTGCAATAGTTTAATTTTCTGATTTGTATAGGATTGTGGGGTTCAAAATTAGCACCATCCACCAGCCAAATGCTGGTAAAATATGCAAGTGGCTGGTAGATTTGCTTCACTCACCAGCCAAAAAAACTATGGTAATCTATTAAGTGGCTGGTAAAGTTTGAATATTTACTAGCCATTTGGCTGGTTACGAAAAAGTAAATTTTGAACCCTGTATATTTTGCTTTAGTCTTTTTGTTGAGTTGCCGACAAGCCTTTGTGTGTTTGATTGCAGCACATGTGTATTTTGATAATTATATTAAATTGTATTTAAATTGTCATTCATTTTAAATGAATCAATAACCATATTGTATGCATGTACGTATGCATTTCTATTGTAATAAATGTTGAACTCTTTGTGGAAGATTGTGTCTCTGCTCTTCTATTGCTGATTTACTGTACTGTATGTACCATAATTGGAGAATCGGGGAGGATTGAAATGGTTTTAGATTGCTTCTTAAATTGTAACATTATGGGATCATTAACAAAACCAAACAATAAAAGATAAATCTCGGGCCTCACCGCAGGACCCACATCTGTTGTGGGGCAGCATTTATTAGCCCAAATGAATCTGTTCTATGCATCAAAACCGCTTCAAATGCACATAAAAATGCTTTATATCACATATGTCATTGTATCATGGTGTCATGATTGATGCTTCCTTTGATATTTTGATCCTGTCCGGTCCTTGTGAGTATGTAATACAGCCGGGTAGTTTAGTCTTTGTGTGGTCATGGTGCTCTTCGTAACGGTTGAAGCATCTCGACCGTCTTTCATGATGCCGATCAAAATGTTTAGTACTCAACAAGCCTCCGAGGTGAAGGGTCAACTGAGGTCTCACCAGGTCTTTGGGTAAAGTTCGGTCTAGATTGGACCCATCTGTTTCTCTATTCATATGTGCTAACGTGAGAGAGCCTGTGTTTTTGTGTTTAACACATTTTACAGATTTTTGCCAATGAAACGACAATTCTGAACAACAAGCCGTTCAAATCTTGGCCGTACAAAAGTGCAGTACAAGTGGTAGCAATATGGCAATAACCAAACCTCCCACCCTCATCCAGTCCAAACCCTACAGTCTGTCCTAAGAAATAGACACATTATAAGGTATAATAAAGGAAGGGAGGGGAGGGGGGGAGTGTCACCATCTAGTCTGTTTCCTGTAAGGAGATTTGTAAGCTCGCAAAGTACGTCAAGAAAGAGGTCCAAGTTCTCTCAAAACTCTGTATGGAACCTTTCAGTGTGTATCTAATTTTCTCCAGTTTCAGGAAAAACATAATGTCTCTCATCCATCTACTGAATGTGGGTGGTGTTTGGTCCTTCCACAGGAGTAATATCTGACGTCTAGACAAGCAGAGAGGTGAATGCTATGACAGCATAGCCAACAAATATGGCACATATTGGGTTTGGAGGGATGTCTATGCCAAACATTCTGGAGTAGGCCTGAAATATGTCTGTCCAAAATGTCTTGAGATAAGGGCAAGACCAGAACATATGTATGTGGTCAGCTGGCTGTCTTTTACAGCGGGGACACGCAGGGTCAACACTAGGAAAAATCTCGGCCAGTTTAGCCCTGGTCCAGTGTACTCTAATGAGGATTTTAAGTTGGATTAGGCTATGTCTGGCACAAGGAGAGGAGGTGTGTACCAGGCCAAGTGCTGTTTCCCATTGATCCTCTCACTACTTCCCCAAAGTCATTCTCCCAAAGTTTTCTTATTCCTTGCAGTGAAAGGGGAAAAATGTTGCAGATATCATTATAAATAATTGAAATTACGCCTTTCCGATGTAGAGATAAAGAGAAAAATTGTCTATTGTATTATCTGTTGGAAAATATGGGAAGGAGGCAATGTTTTTCTGTACAAAATGTCTTACTTGGAGATATCTACGGAAGTGAGATTTTGGCAGGTCAAACTTCTCGGAAAGTTGTGCAAATGAACCAAAGCTGCCCTTAATAAAGAGATTGGAAATAGATGTAATGCCTTTTGCCAGCCATATCCCAAAGGCTGAGTCCAGGGTAGAGGGTGGGAAATTATAATTTTTCATGATAGGGGAATTTATTGGCATTGTTGACAAGTTAAAATGTCTCGTAAATTGTGACCAAATTCTGATTGAGTTAAGAACAATGGGAATTGAGGAGAATTGTCTTTGGGCAGCAGGAGGAAATGGAGCAAATAATACAGAACCTAAGTGGACCGGGCTGCGCGTTCACTCCAGGTGTACCCAGGGCTCACTCCTGTCAGGTTGGTATTCCTCTGTCCAAAACAACATTTTCTGAATATTACAGGCCCAGTAATAATGAATAAAGTTGGGCAGTGCTAAGCCAGCAAACCCTTTGGGTCTTTCAAGAGATTGCCTTTTGATCCTGTGTGGTTTACCATTCCAAATGAATGATGTTATGCTCTGGTCCAAAGATTTGAAAAACTTTTTCCTTATTAAAATGGGAATGTTTTGGAAAAAATGAAGACATTTCGGTAATACAATCATTTTAATGAGGTTAGAGCCTGGGTTTTTTACTTAATTAAAGCTCTTGGAGGAAAACCAATGTTCTATGCTTTTAATACGTTCACTGACATTCAAGTAGGTCTGGTGAAAACCAAAGCTGCCGACCGCAGCATTTCACCTAAACAAACAGCTGTTTCTGATGCAGCCTATACTCCTGCTAACACTGTGTGGCATCTCATTTTCATCTTCAATCACTTTAAGTAAATGTCTCCTAGCTACTGATCAGTCTCTTAGATCTCCCTTCAAGGATTTTGTCCACTTCTCTTCACTGAACTTGTTGAAGTCTTGAGGGCTCTCTTGCATGACCAGGCCAGTCATGCCAGAGCTTCCCAGGTGGATTTAGATCAGGACTTTGACTCAGTTAATCCAAAGCACTACATGTCTTCTTCAGTGTTGGTATATAGACAATCTGTACGTGGGCAGTGTGGGATTTTTTTTGGCAAATGTGTCATTTTTTACTATTACCACAAATTCGTCCAGGTGCTCTAAGGCAGAGTTTTTGGCCAAATTAGTTCTCCTTCAGTAAAAGTTCTCCCTGGCTACCCATGCGTGAATACCATTTCTATTCAGTGTTCTGTTTATAATTGATGGATGCACAATAACATCAGATGCACCAGTGGAGGCTAAAGGATCTCTCAATCTTATTCTTTTTTTTTTTATATATATATAATTTTGCTACTTTTAATATTTTGCTTTTGGCTCTTTGTGAAATTATATTATCATTTGTATACTGTTTGTCTCAGTGGACTGTAAAAGCCCAAACAATTTGAAATTGACTTTATAATCTTATTCTAATGGATGCATTCTTACCTGAGGTCATCCTAAGACATCTTTAATTATGTTTTTCTTTAAACTGCATAAAACTGATAGGTTTCTCATCTCCAATCATAGGACTGTCACACAAACTGTTTCCCAAAAACATCATTACATAATATGACAACTTCTCAGCCTTTTTACCCTTCCAAAATACATTTCTTTGCATTCTACATTCATCACCTGATTATTTTGCAAATGCTTTTATTGCAATTATTATTTACACAATATTGGCTGACACCTGTGCAATGCATACAACGTTGGGGTCATCTGGTCTGACATTTAGCTAAATAAATTCACATGTGAGAATGAAATGATTTGCAAGCCATTTCTTATCTCATAAAATGTCATACTTAGCAACATTAAGAAAATGAGGAAACATTCTAAGCTAAAACTAAAAAGATGACAAAAAAATACAATATACAAGTACAAGGATCTCAGCAAACTGGTGGAATGTTTTACTTCTTTAAAGAAACTTCATGATTGACTGATTGATGATTGTTGATACTATGGAATTTCTTTTAACAATATAATCGTATATCTGCTCATTTCAAATGTCAAAAGGTCTCCATTTTTATCAGTGATGATGCAAATTCACCAAACACTGAAAGAAAAAAATGTCAATCACAGTAACTATGTGTGAAATTTGTGTCCTCCTCGTCCACCTCCTCCTGCAGCCGCCACGGACATCGTTGTGACAGCCACTTAAACTATAACCTATTCAGCCTCTGCCGGGGAAGCTACAGGCAGGTCACACCCAGGTGATAGGTCTTAGTGGTCCATCTGATTCGCTTTTAATTTTTCTGCCTCTGTGCACTTCACATTTACTGACCTTCCCGGTCCATCCCTTCCAGCCTCAGAGTCTGCTCTGCAAAGGCAGTGAGGGGGAATGACCGTGTCTGACTAAGGTCAGCAAATGCTGCAACACAAAACCTCCCAATAGTTTTCATGCTATCCTAATCGCTGATCAGGGGCAAGAGATTATGTTGATAACAATTTTAACATTCTACACCATGCATAAACTACACTACAGTAACGTCTCTCTGTTCCCCCCCACACACACTTTGTTAGTTCTGCTTTTAGTTATTTATTTGTTGTTGTTTTTTAGCGGCTCTAGGACTCAATGTCAGTCGGTCAGTCGGTCAGTCGGTCAGTCGGTCAGTCGGTCAGTCGGTCGTTCGGCCCACCACTGTAGTCCAGACTGAAATACCTGAAACATTTGTTTCTAGCATCTAGCATCGCCATCAGGTCAAAATGTCAATCTCTCCAGTACATTGCTATTATAACCAAATATCTGCTAAACTAATGACAGCTGAGCTTTTTGTATAGCACTGATTAGCAAATGTCAGCTGTCTACCATGCAGAACTAAAACGATGAACAGGCTTATCATTAAAGCACCACTTTTTACAACCTCACAGAGCCACTAGCTATAGACTCTTGTGTTAGCCTACATAGTCTACTGGATTCAGGAATCAGTGTTCTCCTACCTTCTAAGATTTAAAGGAGCTATTAAAGAACATGTATGATTTGGAGGATGGTTCACTTTTTTGAACTATAAAAAAATTCCCAGTAGTTGGTAGCCTCTATCCTACACAAGAGTAGAAATTAATGACAAAGACACACAGAGAAGAATGACTGTACAGTACGTGGGTGATGAGAGCAGAGCAGAACAAACAGATGAACTGATGGTAAAACAGCCAGGTCAGACATGTGAGCACTAGTCACTTCTCAGCAGCCAGCCAGCACACGGCAGGCTAACGTGATCTGCATCTCAACCGGACGTAACACAGCACTTGTCCTCTGGCACACTGGCAGCTCACAACCTCCTTTCAGACCAAGCTGCTAGGAGAAAGAATGAGCCTCTGAAGCGCCAAGGTCAGATATAAGGTCTAGATGGGGAATAATAAACATGTTTAAATTGGCAGCCTTGTGCCTGGCCTGGACAACCATTCAATTAAAGACTGACAGTGTGCTAACTCAATGCTAGATCTGAGTGGCTGATTGAGTTTGAATTGTTGCTGCTTGTGGGATTATGAAACATGACAGGCTTTTTATAAGGTGTAATTAACGCTCTGATTTTAATGGGGACATGACAGATATTAAATTGGTTTCAGATCTCAGTGTCGAGACTGACTGTTAGGGATACTGTTTGGTGTGTGTGTGTGTGTGCATGCTTGTGTGCGTGTATGCCATAAATGTTAGGTTGCATTTGTGAGCGTTTTGTTATGACACATAGGATTTAGAACCCCATCAACTGTCATCATTTTCTGCTTATTTACAAAACAGCTAAAATGTTTGACAAATGATACCCAAAGTTTAAGATAAAACAATAAGAAACAAGAATCCTTACGCTCAGTTAAGCCCATTTTCTCATGCTTGCTGTGCTACACATACTGATACCAGTAGTTGATTTGTGGGATGACCACTGCAGAAAACTCAACATATCATCAAAGTATGTTCTATTCAAAGCTGTCCAAACTTAAAAAAACACCACTCCTCAGCCATAATGATGTCTCGAGGTACCTAACTTTTGTATTCATGTTCAGCTGAACAGCTTGCAGCAGGGCCTGACCATATGGCTCAAATGCAAACGCAGCTTCAACAAATATTTCCAAGGAATAGCCAAAAAAATTGGGTCTGTTTTTTTCTGGCATCGGAGTAAGAAAAGTGAATTCTAATGAGCACTGACTGTAAAATGTAATACTGTACACATCAACATTAAAATCCAACAATAGCCCATATGACTTTTAGCTGAAAACTACATCCAGAGGTTTTGTACCTATGATCCATAGCACAATGACTATGGCCAGTGGTGGAAGAAATATTCAGTTCCTTTACTTAAAATACTAATACCACACTGTACATATTCCACTACAAGTCCAGCATTCAAAATCTTATTTTAGTAAAAGTATGTTTTTATCAGCACAATGTAATTAAAGCTATAGCGCGTAGTTTCTGATGCCCACATGAGGAATTCTAAGTAATGACATGATACAAGCCTTCAGTGACTGCGCACCAGCCATGGCTTGAATGTAACGGACGTTCATTAATATCAAAAAGTTTAAAGTATAAGAAGAAAAAGTATTCATTGTACAGTAAAATGTTCCCTGTCAGTGTTTTACTATTATATTGGACCACTATTACTGCTGCATTAATGTGTATGTTGCATGTTACTGCTGTAGATGTTTAAGGTTGTGCTAATGTGAACTCCATTATATACTGATGGGTATAATCTACAGCAATGCACCATATTGTATAAGATCATCATATCTTTGTAGCGTCACTGTCCTGTAAAAACTACATATCTCTAAAAAGTTAACTTTTCATGGTGTCAGAAAAACAGCCCTGTTTTTTCAGCTTTGTGACAATGCATTTTCCGGCTGATGCAAGAGGGTTTTAAATACTTTATTTAGCTTAAAGGTCCTATGACATGCTGCTTTTTGGATGCTTTTATATAGGCCTTAGTGGTCCTTAATACTGTATCTGAAGTCTCTTTCCCGAAATTCAGGCTTGGTGCAGAATTACAGCCACTAGAGCCAGTCTCACAATGAACTTTCCTTAGGATGTGCTATTTCTGTGTCTGCAGCTTTAAATGCTTTTGAGGAGGAGAGGGGGGGGGCAAGGTGGAGGGTGGGTGTGTGGCCTTGACCAACTGCCATGCTTTGCTTGTTTGCAAGCCATGATGTCTCTCTCTTTCTCATGGGCGGGCAAAGCAGAGAAAGAGGAGGTAACCTTTCCCCTTATGATGTCATAAAGGGAAGATTCCAGATCGGCCCATCTGAGCTTTCATTTTCTCAAAGGCAGAGCAGGATACCCAGGGCTCGGTTTACACCTATCACCTTTTCTAGCCACTGGGGGACCATAGGCAGGCTGGGGGAACGCATATTAATGTTAAAAAACCTCTTAAAGTGAAATTTTCATGCCATGGGACCTTTAAGAATTAGGAGAATCTTCTTAACCAATAAAAGAACACTTCATCCTTCAGTTTATCACAAACATTCAAAATTACCAAATTTGGAGATAAATGTTTTTTACTGGACAGGAAGGGTATGAAAAATTGTAATCTGAAAATTTACTAGCTTGTCAAATAAATGAAGTAAACTTTTAAAATTGCTGAAATGAAGTAGAATAAAAATATAAAGTTGTATAAAAATGGAAATACTTAAGTACAAGTACTTCAAATTTGTACCTTAAGTACAGTATTTGAGTGAATGAACTTCCAAAAATGACTACAGCAGTGTGCATGCTGGAAATGTCATAAGGACTGCTACATCATCCCATCTGTCTATCATTTCTTTCTCTCTTCCAAAGTGAACCCCTGCTGTTCATCTCTATTGCATATTCTAAGGCAACACCTAAAACAGTACTTATGCGCAATCTTCCGAGACACATACCCTTTATGTCCCATCTCTGTGAGATCAGCTGTAGCTATCTCTCTGTCTTTCTGTGCTATAAATACTGGCAAATGGAGTGTACAATTATAGCCAGTAAAAACCAACAATTAGTAAACCTACTGTATCTCCCTAAGGGATGGGCTGTCAGAGGTATTCATGCCCATCGAACAGATCTGTTTCAGCGTTTTGATTTTGCAGATAGAGGCAAGTGGGATGCAGAATATGTATGAGTGTGTCTGTGGCTGCCAAATGTATCACATACAGTAAGGCCATAGGATATACAAAGACCCTGTCAAGCCTCTGGAAGCAGACCATGCAACCATGGAAATAATTTCTCAGACTGCATTTTTTCTTGTCTTTTTGTGCTCTCTATCTTCTAACATGACATGAGGTGACACTATTCCTTGGCCATTTGACAGATGACATATGTCTCCGTTAATTTTGGGGGCACAGAGGTGTGGAGACAATTTTCACTTTTCTTTAGTTTCTACCTGTCTACCAATGCAGCAAAACATGAGCCATCAAATTATATAGAGTGAACTGGAGTTACGAGACACTTCTGGGGGTGAATAACTCCAGCAGTCACAAAACAGATGGACAGAAAAAAACTTGGTAGACTAGCAGCACTATGGCTAAAAACAGGCCAGAGTCCAAAAATTATCTTAAAATAACATGTGGACTATGTATTTTCATATTTAAAGTGCTCATATTATGCTTTTTTGGCTTTTTCCCTTTCCTTTATTGTGTTGTATATCTTTTTTGTGCATGTTATAGGTTTACAAAGTGAAAAAGCCCAAAGTCCACCCCAGAGGGACTTACCATCTCCAACAGAAAACACTGTTCACAAACTGCTCCAAACAGCTCTATTGTAGTCCAGCCTTTACTTCAGAGACAAACGTGCGTCACTTTGTAACACACGGCATAATGCTCGCCTAGCTGCTAGCGTGGCGCGCCCTCATACTCTGCTTCTGACTGGCTAGTAGTCCTTACCTAGCTACTGCGCATGTGCGTCTATCAACAAAGATGGAATAGAAGTGTGATGCCTCACTCTGTAGCTAAAACAGAGAGCTCAACACACCGGGTGAAAAGAGGAGGTGCAGTAATGTGCAGAATAACAAAAATATGGTGTTTTTTGAAAATTAAACCATGTAAACTTATTCTGGTACAACCTCTAAATACAATTATGAACCTGAAAATGAGCATAATATGAGCACTTTAATAAAGTTTAAATGCTTCATAAATAACATTTTAAAAATGTCTAACCTCTTAAAGATGAAGTGGATATTCATAAAGGTCACCTGTTGTGTGGTGTAATATTATCTCTCAGATGGAGATGTATTCACAGGAACAATCCTGATAATGTATTTGCTCCACTGCATCTGTCTAATGCATAAACATATCAGGGAAATTATCTGTAAGTTTTCTATTTTGTTCCTCATGAAGTGGTAAGTCAGACATCTCCTAAATGATTGTTGTAGAGAGTGTCTCTTTAAAAATGGCTGATTTTTTGTGCCTCCTGACTCGGCAAAGAAAAACACATTCTAAAGCACTTTGGATTCAAATATATGATCACTCTTTTTTTTTTCTTTTTTTTTTACATAATTCTTCTCGCAAACCAACGGTGTAAGCACAAAGTCTTGAGAAGACTTTCTGAAATCTTAAATGTCAGCTAATTCAAATGTCATTTCATGACAATGTAACTGATCTGACGCCATATTAGATCACACACTCGGGGGGGAAAACAAATTCATCTGCATCCTTTTGATAGACCCTCAGACAAAACAGATTAACTCTAATACCAGCCCACTGGAATGTAAGGAGGAGGCCATCTCACTGGGCACCTCACTCTTACCCAGCCCTTACCCTCCCTTACCAATGTTGCATCCATTTTCTCTCCAGAGGGTTCATGGCTGCGGGGCTGTGGCTTGTCAAAAACAATTACATCCCTTGGTGTCTGGGAGGGCTTCCTCTTAATTTGAACTGATAAGCATCTCCTTGCATATTAGCAGTGAGGCCCAGCGGTCATCCTGCTCCCCAAAGATAATGGACTGGGCTGGCAAACAGCATTTGTCAGGGACAGCCACTTACCTGGGTCGTGCGAGACATGCCGAGCAATGCTAATAATAGCCACTCAGCCAGACTAGCAGTTAGCAGGCCGCGAACCCCAACCCTGTGGCTCGCCAATCAATAGTAATTTACTCTCACTCTCCTTTCAACCCAACAGAGAAAAAGATGTATTACTAAGCCCCTATTTGTTGCTTTAAGGCTAGATGGTGAAAAAATACTTTTTAGTCCCCTGTGCTTGATCAAGTTGCTCAACTGTTGCACCCTAGCAGCTTCACCCAGGCATGAATGTTGATCTGAAACGTGCATGTTTGCTAATCATTCCATGGTATACAGTGGAAATACAATATAGGTTTACAGGAGTATGATGAGAGTAAAGTGCTTGAGGGAAATATGATAATAAAACATTGCATTTCTCTTCATCTGGTGGCAGTTCATTTGTACGCCATGGGCAGCCTAGTGCTTGTAATATCCTGGCAAAGTAACGTCCATCTGTAATACAGCTGAAGTGTTTTCACCTCTCCGCCCCATGCCTTGACTATAAGGCACAACATTATTCCATGGAAATAGTAGATAATCCTGATGGATGGACAGATAAGTGAAGACAAAGAACAAGAACGGAAGAAATTATGAAGGAAAGACAGACTAATGGTGACAACTAATGCTGAGATGGAGATCCAGCCAGAGAGATGCTGAGCACAGTGAATGTCAAGACAAGGAGGGTGTGTGTGACAGGCAGAGAAAGAGGGTGAAACTGAAGAAACAAACACAAAAGTCTGGAGGAAAAGACAGTGTGATTAATTCCTGTTCATCATCTCCACTCATGCAGCACACAAGCAATAATGGCGTTCATTTGGCTGGCAAGTACGCCCGAGTGGGACGTTGTTTTCTTATGGCCGCGGGTTGGCATTAGCCCAGCACACTTATATCATTAAATCACTCATTAGTGGCGGGATAAACGACATAATTCGATTTACAGAGCCAGTATCATTCCCCCAGCAAACAGGTGAGTTGCACAAATACAATTACAGGGCAACAATGACTTCAGGGTGGCGGAAATTATCAAGGAAACCCGACGGCTCTCTTCGTGCATAAATGCACATTGACATTTACAGGAAGATCCGGAGTCCAACTCTCTTATCTGTATGACGTGGGATTTCATTGTAACAAGGATACAGCTGTCTACATTGCTCTGTTTTATTCTCTACATGCCAAAGTTTCATTCACATCTACTCTTCTGATGGGCTGACCAAGGTAAAATATTCCTGATATGTATAACAATGAATGACAAAGGCCAACTGCTTGTCAGAAAAGTTGTGTTGAGACAATAAAAAAAAAGCTGTGGACAGTACAGGCTGGTTGCATGGGTATCTGTGCGACTCCCTGATAGTCCTGTTTTCGTACTAAATGTGTAAATTTATACTGCCGTGCCTCAGAAAAAGCCATTTGCCAGAGACAGCTAGATCAAAACAAACAGCGTTGATGTCATATGCAGTTAGAGCCATGATAGAAAAGACCACCATTTCCTTTAAAGAAAGACAGGTGGGGGACAAAGAAGTGAAGAAGTGAAGAAAAGAAAGACAGAGGCTGGATACTGTGTTTGCACATTGCTAAGCATCTCAAATGGAATGTGTTTTATCATTCCGTTTGTCCTCAGCTAAATGCATGCAGATCTATATGTGTCACCGAGAAGAGAATGAATAATGCGCACACACTGCTGCCTTTGTGCACTAGAATAGTACGCCAGCAAAGTATAATACGAAAACATATTGAAACTAAGTGATTCAGGAATCCAGTGTAATGCGAGGGGGGATTTGGATACATTCCACACAGCCTTTACTCATTTGCATCTGAATGGTCACTGCCATTACTATGGTAAATATGCTGTAACACATGATAAGCACATTTAAGAGGGAACACGCACCAAATTAGAATCGAAGAATAGTTGCACAAAGAGTAACACAAATAAAGTTGCTCTCTCGCACACAAGCGATGCAGACACACAAACCAAGTAAAGCTTGCCGAAGCCTTTTGTACTTGTATTTCATCCTGGTCCTGAGGGGCATTTGCCTCCCCTCTGTGTAAGCAAAACTGACATCCTTTATAAAAGATTTATGAGCCAAAGATGCAAACGATAGAGCGTGAACTCCCTTGGGTGCAGCCTCTTCCATCTGTGAAGGATCACCTGTTCTTAGGTGGGCTAAAGCGCTTGTTCCCTGCCAGTGTACTAACAGGCGTCCAGGCCGTAGGGAGCAGGCAGGGGGCTGCAATAGGATGCCGTGCAAGTGTACAGCCTGCTGGCAGTGGCTGCGGCTGGGCTGAGTGATGCAGCTACAGCAGCGGATATTATGGAGTTCTCAAGCAGCTGACAGAACCTTCAACTGTCTGCGGCGTGGCTTAAACGCATGGCCAAAGGCGACTGGAAGGTAAAAGGCAGATAAAAATCTGCCTTTGATGTGAGCGCACTAGAAGAGAATAATTCAGCAGTCTTCACCTGGGTTTTTAACTACACATTGACCCAGCAATCAGTGCCGCTTTCAGCATTCTTTGTGAGAGGTTTTCAAAGAAATGCTGCAAATCAGCAAAATGAGATCTTCCAATAATGGCGAGACCACAAAGCAGTACAATACATGGTATGTGAATGTACTTTTAAGCTGTGTTCGAAACCGTTCCCTCATTCACTCCCTCACTATTTCCTATAATGTTTATTAAATAGTGAAATATATATGGAATGACCTAACGATTACTTCTGCTTCTTTTTCTCCTCCGGGAAAACACGACCACTTTGCATTGTGGTATACAGGAGTAAAATGTACATTGTATGTGTACTCAAATTAGCTGTGCATTGTGGGTATTTTATAGTGGACTATATAGTGAATGGAATTAACCGCTGATAATTTGAACACCACTACAAAGAGGCGAACACACATATATACATACATATATAGTGCACTATTTCCATGATAGGGAACGATTTCAAACAGACCTAATATCTCTAATATTAGCACAAGTAGGTGCATGTTAAGTCAAAACACAGACGCACCTTACCAAAGCCACACAGTGTAAAGAAGAAGCACGGGCAGCTAGAAGTAGGACAGCTCCTTTTGTGCTGCTGCCAGCTCTATGTAGGTAGTGAGGAAGGCCAGGGAGACGCTAGCCAAGCCAAGAGGCTAAAACAATTTGCAACTTCAACAGGATGTAAAGTGCAGAGGAAAGCTTTTATTTCAAATCCTAGCCCCATAACTGGTCTGAGTAAAATCAACACTAGCTGGGTTAGACTGATGGCCCAGCAGTGGTACATGTTCAGTACAGTGTATAGTGTCATCTGTTACATTTTCCTTGTCAGAGTATTAATCTGAGTCGTGTACAGACACTGTTTCCCCACCTGCACTCATTTTGCTTCGTTCTCTGCCTCATTCCACTTGTTATTCAGATAAATGAATAGCTAAGCACTGTTGCCTTGACTGAGTTGTGCTACTGGAGGGGCACATTCAGCCAAGTCTCCCACAGGAGAGGGGGGGCCACTAAAATAATGGTGTGCTTTGTGTGGGGATACTGCTTCATCCCCCTCCCTGTCTATTCGCCATCTCTCTCTCTCTCTCTCTCTCTCTCTCTTGTGGCCTCCCGGGACACCCCTCCGCACCTTCTTCCATCAGTCTGAAAGACAAACGCGCCCTGATATAAAGTGGGGTCACGCTTTTGTTGCTTTTATCAAATTTTCTATTCATCCCCTGTGTAAACTTGAGAGTCCTCACCCTGACCATCCCCCCCCCTACCCCCACCCCACCCCAGGGCTTCTGCAAGCTTAAACAATGGGAGTGGCTGTCTAATTGCTAATATGGAGGGAGTGCATTTAATTGACGACCTTGCTCGCGCGCCACGCCCCTGGTGCTGCTTTGTCCCTGGTTTATCTTGTTTTGCTCTCAACGAAGCAAACAAGAAATACTAAGGCAGTTACAAGTGGTGGTTTAAGCCATTTCCACAGTATAACAGGTACACACTGTTAACATGTGAGAACTGATAGCATTGTACATCACTTAAAAAAATCTCTGTTCACACTGACACAAAAGCAATTGAAAAACAAAGAAATCTATTTGTATTCCCTGTTTATTGTGGCAAGCAACAAAGCTGTGCATTACAGCCATGGCCTGGTAAGACGCGTAACAGGCCCAGTGACTCTTCTGAGTCTCAGCAGGTTAAACCTCCTTCCTGTCACCTCCTGCTCGCCATGGTCTTATATTGTGTTTCAGTGTGGCCGACACAACCTGTATTGTGTGATTCTGGCATCCACAATGAGTCATCCCATAAAGCGTTGGAGGTGTCAGCACCCAACCGTAGCTGTGAAGGCTTACGTCCTCAGGTGGGATAAGCCTTTTCTTTCTCCATCCACACTAACATGACATGTTTCAGATGTATCCATTCTGTTAAAGTGGTGCTTTGGGCTGTGAAAAACACCATCTTCATGTGGATGAGAGAGAACTGAAGATGTGTTTTAAAAATGTAGTCAGCTTTGTGTGACCATGGCCTTAAATCATACCCCATGAGGAGACATTTTAACCTTAAGACATTGTGTCTCAGACAAAAGGGAAGCTTAGGCCAGATAAAAGAGAGAAAATTGGCCAAATGGTCATTATCATGCTAGACAGCTGAAAGAAATTCCCACTGTGGTCTGAATGAAACTAGTGTCATTACCGGGCTTTGCTTTGCAAAGCCATCAGGTCAGGAGGAAGGTGGCAGGTGGGAGCCATTATCCATTTGTTAATTGTGCCAGCTAGTCATTACACATCTACCTTTAACCTTATAGGTTTCTAGAATAATTTACTGTCAGTCAGTGAGACAGCAGAATTGGTTTGAAGTGAAAAGTAATGCAGTCAATACACCATTCAAATCAATAGTTTCTCCAAGATCCTCCCATTCATTTCCTTTCTTTCTAATCACCACCCTTATTCTCATCCTTCCATCCACTTTACTGCCCCCCTCTTTACCACTGACCCTGTCAGTTCTTAAAGGGGCCCTTCACCGGTTTTACACATCAGGTTCAGTCTATCATGAAGAGTGGCTTAGGAGAGCTCACTCCAAAGTCTGAATAAAATAATTTGAAGAACACAAATCTATAACTGAAAGCCAGAGTTAAAAACTAGAGATGTGGAATTTGAAACACATGGGTGTTTGGCAGAGATGTATAGTAATGAACTACTTCACTACTGTACTTAAGTACTAAAAGGCTGTATCTGTACTCTACTGGATTATTATTTTTTTCATCTACTTCCACTTTTACTTCAGTACATATTTTCGATGAGTTTAATACTTCTACTCCGATACATTTTTTATGTGCTGCATCGTTACTCGTTACAATTATGAAAATGTTACGAATCATTCCAAACCCACATTATCACTGCCAGAGCGGTAGATGGCTCTGTCACCAGGTTTGATGAAGCTGACTCATCATTGAGCGAATCAAGCGACCAAGCTGTCTTATAAGACGACCGCGCGTGCTGCCGTTCTGCCTTTCGTTCTCTGCTGCCTGTCTGCATTGAGAACACTTGAGCTTTGTTAGTTTGTTTCCAGATGGAAGAACCAGAAACACCACCTTCAACTTTGAGTGATGGTGGCAGTGAGGGTGAGGAAGGAGACCACCCCTGGCCCTACTTAGAGTCCACGTTTTCATTTGTCGGAGTGAAAGACAATTCATAGAGACTGAAGTGCCTACTCTGACTCCCGAAAATAATGGCCTTCAAAAATTCATCGTCAAATTTGAAGAAACATATCTAGGTAAGTTACAAATATAATACACAAATGGCACACCAGCTTGAGCTATCAGTAAGCGCTAGCTAACTAGCTACCCGCGGTTCATGACATGCTGCGGTGATGGACATTCCTGTCCTCGTACTGCTGCTACAGCCAAAGGAACTGTGAGTGTCCTTAACTACGTAACACAATAATTGTACTTTTAGTTTCAGTACTTGAGTAGTACATTTTAAAATAAACTACTTGCAATACTTAAGTACAAAAAATGTTGAATACTTTAGTGCTTCCACTTAAGTGTGGTGCTTAAAGAGCACTTCAACTTCTACTCAAGTCACTTTTTGGATAGAGCACTGGTACCTTTACTCAAGCCTGGGTCTCTAGTACTTTATACATGTCTGGTGTTTGGTAGGCAGAGAGGGGCTAATGAAAACGTCATTATGGGCGGAGACAGGCCTAAAGTCGGAATGGAAACAAAGTGTTGTTGGTTTTGTGGTTCTGTTTATAGAAACTACATCCTGTTATATTGCGCGATCATACGTGAATTTGCAAGATCTCGTGGGTCCTAGTGACTTCAGCTGTCATTCATGACCGCAGCCGTTCCGCAACAAATACAGACCTGGTGGAGACAGTGGAGCACGGAGCCGACACGCAGCGGAGCCGACACGCAGCCGTTCCACAGTTGGTGGAAATCCGCCGTATCTCGCTGGAATACCCCTTTAAAGACTGTGCTGATTCATTGGTCTCACCTTCATCCACTTCTTCTGCCCTGAAATCTCCCTTTTCTCTCTTTCCCTAACCTTCCTCTCCCTCGCATTACAGCAGCTGGCTGTATCTGACTAGAACAGGGAAAGACACAAGGTTTATAGCTGAGAGAAATAGCAACCCTGGTGAGTAATGCCTAAGCTAATGAAACATCATCTCTCAGCTCATCCCTATTCCCTTAACTCTACTAGTCTCGCTTTTTTTCTCCTTTCCTGGCAAGGCTCCTGACTCAACACACCAGTCCACTAAAGTCCCAGGCTGAATCTTTAGGGCCGCCCTCTCCTGTTGGTACTGCACTTCTTCAAAAATACTAAGGTGTCACTACGCATAAGAGGGGCCCTTGAGTGAAAAGCTGTCTCACACCCTGACACATATTTGTATAAATGCCACACACACACACACACTGCTGCTGCTGCAAACCTCATCAGAGATGCAGCTGATGGTCCTGGTATAGCTTTTACTAAAAGAATTAAAGTGTACGTCATGTTTGCATGCATGTGTGTGCAGGTATAAGAACACATGTATGCATGTGAAATGATTTCTCACACTGCTGGTTAAACTATGTTTCCATTAAGCCGCCGGCTTTATCATGCAACAACAGTATAAATATTAGATTAGCCACATTTGAATATTTGTGTCCTTTTGCTATTTGCATTGCTTTTGGGTTGCCCCAACATTCCCATTTATTCTTGTTCTGATCCCATTTAATGACTCTTCTGATTTAATGAGTCAAATCTCAACTTTATGAATCTCATAATCTAACTTGAAAGAATAAATCGTGCCCCTGAGGCCTTCATATCACCTACGAGAGAATGTGACAGTGAGTGTTGTGTTGTGGGCATCGGAGACATGCAGTGGGGGAACAGGTGCTACAGGGTAATTACAAACACAGCAAGCTTTTAATTATGCTCTCTAGTATGAACTGTTAATGAATGTGAACCTCATGCAAATAGCAATGTCTTCCCACACATGTGCAATCACCCGCATGCTCACACACACACACACACACACACACACACACACACACACACACACACACACACACACACACACACACACACACACACACACACACACACACACACACACACACACACACACACACACACACACAGAAGTGTTAAGGAGAGGGATTGGCAACAAATAGCTCCAGTGCAGTGCATCCTCTTGGCTTGAAGCAAAGATGACTCTCCTCTCAATCCCCACTCTTGTTCCACTAATAACACAAAGAGTGACAGCTGGAAACTTGCTGGGCTCAGCCTGGGCTCTTTAACCTCATACCTGCAAACTCAGAAGGGCTGAAATAGGTGACACATTTGTGAACGCAACATCTGTGTTGTTTTTCAGACAACGGCAGCTACAGACTGCTGTTGGAATCCTCTCCACTGAAATACAGACACACTTTTACACCGTTTAGCTGTCAGCATTTTAACCGTGTTTACTCCAGCTGCTAGCTAACGGTAGGCTAACGTTACCTGCTGTCGAGTAAAGTGTTGACTAGCGTGACATGCGGCGATGTTTCAGTTGTCTCTAACGTCCCTTTCGGAGCATCAGAGAGAAGTTCAGGCATTTAAGTGGCACCTAAATAAGGCACCGAAATCCCCATTGCTATTAACGGTCGTTAAGGCACCGGTGCCGTATTAGTACCGGGTCTCGGTACCCAACCCTACTCATCAACGTTAAACCAGACACCAATGGGTTCGTTTTCATTTCGCTCATATCTTACGACTAGATATACATTAAAAATCAGATAAAATTAGTATTATACTAATGCAATGGAGGAGATAGCCTTGCCAAAATCCTTCACATCGAACTAACATCGTAGGCTAACAACACAATTCGGTGATCTTACGTTAGCTGACAAGCCGACTAGCCAACACGCTTGCTTTCCATTATAACGTTAACGTTAAACATGTTTAGAGAAAACAATTATATTGTTGGCAGATAACAGCACTTACCTCAAAACTAATGTCAGTGATTGTGATTGGCCAAATGACTCGCGTAACGTATCACCAAAGATGTTTTATTGTGAAGAAGACCGCAGTAGGTTTTTGAAACTCCCGTTTATGGGAAATTGTACACCCCCCCAAAAAATAAAAACTCTTCGGATCTACACGATTCACGTTGATGACAATTTCCCATTGAAAACGGCAATTTTCACCGAAAAGCGACTAGTTTGCAGGTATGTAACCTGGTGTTATCAAAGCAGGCACATTACAGGACGTAAACAGGTTTTAAGGTGTCACGGTTTATTGGACCATCCTCTATAAAATAAGCCTGCATGTTGTTTATGGTCCACGGCTTTCTTTCCTCAAAGCCTGACCTAGTCTAAAAACTCTCCCTTTGACGGCTTGGTCATCCTCCTATTGTGGCCATCTTGTTCCTCCTGCTCTTCTCTGTGGGCTCTAATCCCTTCAACCTCCCACCCTTCAGGCTCACCTCGTAGCCTGATCCTGCCTGACATGGACAGAAGCTCTGATAATTGATTCACTGTGAAATCCCTTCATATGATTTGTGTGTAATCTTTTTCTCTTTCTCCGTTTTTCTGTTTGTTTACACTTGTCTGTTTGCTGTGTGTGCTATTGACTGTTGACATGTGTTCCATTTTTCATATGAGTGTTGGATACGTTATTGCTTAACTTATTCAGCTTTAGCTCAGACTGGGAGAAAAACAGCAGCAGTGGAGAGACAATGTAGACTACTGGATGCTGTGGCTGTTTGTCTTCCTCTCTGCATATTGGTTTGTCTCTCTCGCTCGGTGAGGCTGCCTCGCTGCGTTACATCCTGTCCCTCCATGTCTTCATCCCTGTTCTTCTATCTCTGCTCCACTTTCTCTCCCTGTCCTCACATCATCTCTGTCTCCCAGATCTGTGACATTAAAAAAAAAAAAAAAGACTAGCCAAGCCAAGCGGCAGACTTTAAGGCTTTTATAAGGCATACAAATAGGCTGCAAATCGGATTAGGGTGGAGGGGAGGGAGCCTTTTCTATTGAAAATCCATTCTGTGATAGGGTGGACATTGTATGAACAATGACAGGCAGGACATACACTTGTCTCAAACAGTGTGAGGGTGACAAGCAAAAAGAATGCCACCAATTTCCATAAAAGAGAAAGCTTTCATATTGAATGCCACATGATATCTCATTTATTTACAAAAACAAAATTTTTTCAAAAAAAAAAAAAAATGTGCTACAGAGAGTAAGTGCGTTTCCATCCACCTGTTTTTATGCGCATTTTCAATTTGCGCATAAAAAAAAAACCTGAGTGGAAATGGCGAAATTTCGAAAAAGTCTTAAAATATATATCAGTTTTTACGATTGGCTAAGGTTGGTGTATCGATAAAAGCAATATGCAGCAAAGTGCAAAGATTTGGCAAATAAATGAAACGGGTGCGGTGTTTCCCACTGAATTAAAGCGGGGAGGGGGGGCAGCAACTTTCACCCAACGCCTGGTGCCATTGGCCACCACCGGGGTCTGTGGGGTCTCAGCTGGCCGAATTCAAGTTGCTACAGCGAAGCTCTCCAGTGCTGCCTCCATTATACGCTTGGTGCGCTAGCAAGCTAATTCTTGAAATGTGAAATTCTTGAAATTCAAACAGAATCATATTCTGTCATATTTCCATCAAGCTTTCTACATTGTTTTTCACCATTTGGGATTTGACTGGTGCTCGTTTGTTTACTTCATCGTGTTGCGCCCTCTTCTTCTGCAGTGGTATAATGGTTTTCTGACTGGAGAATCAGCGTCACCTTCTGCTTATCTCGATGAACCAACTCCCAATAATTACATCCAGTAGTGGATGGAAACAAGCATTCATTCGCATTTTGCAGTGCGTGCGATTGACTGATAAAGAACTATAGTGCCCATAGTTATGGTAATGTGGGAGCATGTCCTTCAGTACAATGCCGTGGATCATTGATGTGCTTTTAAACGTTTTTGGACAACAGTGGAACTGGATTTGGCTACACAGACCACACTTGTTAGTAGGACCATTCATTGTTGGTTTATCATCTTTTAATTGCATCTGTTGATAATAAGAAAAATATAGAACAACAATAACCTTACCCTATCTAAAAAAAATTCTCATAAGACATATTCAGTCATCAGAGGATGCACGTGTAACCACAGCTTGCGGTGTGTTAGTGTGCACCTCTCTTGACTGTGCACTGCATGTGACACAGTGGCCTGCTGAGATACATATTTTCCATAAAGACAAGCACAGGAGGGTATGAATGGACCCCTGTGGTCTTTTTTTCTAGTGCCCTCTATTGTTTCTGGCTATCCTTTGGCCATTAATGTCTGTCCTTGCTAGCAGAGCAGGAAAAAAGGCAAACTATCAGCCTTCAAAGCACACACTGTTACTTAATGCAGAGCAGCCCATTATCACCAGGGTATTTCTGCTAACAGTGGAGAATATAGAAGAGTGTTACTGTACATCCAATGCCATTATGCCGGGTTTTTCAGAATGTGTTGTACTCCATAAAATGTCAATGGATCATGTGTACAGAGAACAAGCACATTACACAGAATCTAAGTGCAAAACAGGAAGCCTGCGACTTGTCAAAAGTTCCCAAATTCAGTTGATATTTTGGTTGCTGGCTAAAATGCTCCAGTGCTCCGTTGAAGCTAAACAGGCTCCAGTTGATAATCATCTGCTTTGTGGCGGGAAGCAAGGGGAGCTGGAGCAGATGGCACTAGTTGTATTTTGCCGCGGATGCTTTCTCTGAATAAGGAACGCTCTACTGAATGCCAAGCTCTGTGGGAGAGGAGAAGCAAATTGAAGCAATCCTGCCCCACGCTCCTCATTGGGGAAAGGGCTATTGTTATGTGTGTGTGTGTGTGTGTGTGTGTGTGTGTGTGTGTGTGTGTGTGTGTGTGTGTGTGTGTGTGTGTGTGTGTGTGTGTGTGTGTGTGTGCTCCAATTCCAGAGTGACAGGCGAGTTCTGCTCATTCATTAATGTCCTGAGCTCGCGGGAATTTCATGACTTCACTCACTCATCCATTCTGCCCCACCAAACTCAGTCTCTCGCTGACATGCTGACGTTGATGAGAATTGATTCTGTTGTTCCAGCACATAACCAGGAAAACAGTACAACTCCAATTCAATTAAGGAGTAATGACTTAGTGTTTCAGCTACCGATGGCTTTCACCCTGAAAGGAATTGGCATTCCACTCCCAGTACAGCCTTGATTCAACGCTTCCTGAAGACATAGTGGCCCCTCATACTGTATGTACATGTGCATGTAAAATCCAATCCGTTTTTACGGAAATGAAACAGAGCTTCGGATGGTCTAAATGTCACATTTGGTGGCATTTCAGCGGGCAACGACAATAACAAACCACAGGGAATTCATATCATACAGCCCCCCCATTGCACATTTTACTGTTATTATGAAATTATTTGGCAGAAGTATAATTTAAGTTCAACACAGTTGACCTTAAAGGGCTGGCCTAGAGTTATCTGAATTAAGTAACTTACTGTTAATGGAATATGTTTATGCAGGAACGAGGCCAGTAGGGCGAAGGTTTAAAGGGCACCATTGAACGATGGAAAATAGAGCAGAGTGAGGCAAGTATAACGGGAAAAGAAATGAAGAAGAGAGAGGGATAGAGCCAAATCTAGAAAGTACAAAACCAAGAGGAGAGAGTTCTGATAAACACTAACAATGTTTTCTCTTCGCTGTATCTCGGGACAGTTTGTGCACCTCTCCATCTCAATGTCTTCTTTCTATATTCAAAGAGCTCTATTTATTACCCTGTGTTTTTATCTGCGTTTTTAAAAAGGAGTAGTGCTGTCCCAAACGATTATTTTTGAAATGATTAATCTAGTGATTATTTTTCCAATTTGTCGACTAATCTAACGATTAATTTTTCGATTAATTTTTCAATTAGCGATTATTTTCCCACAACAATTAACAACACAGAACAAATTTCAACAAGGTTCAAATCTCTATTTATTAAAATTGTTTAACACTGCATTGTTCCAAGTAAAATGAATTTGTAGAGCAACCTGAAGCCAGATGCAGGCTATCAATCCAACCACAAAATAAAGTCACTTTCAGGAGGAATACAAAAATAAAAGTGCAAAAAGAGTAGCCTGTATTTGCTAATTTTAACAGTAGGTAAAACAATGAATAAGCTCTTGTTTAACATCCAAGCTCTTCTCCCTTTAATTTAACTTTCATTATTTGTATCTAAAGGCTGGTTAAGCACTGTAGAGAGAAGTTGGGACAGTTTTTTTGTCTCCTTCCAGTGATTGGCACATCTGGTTGATGGTGTCGGATATGCGTTAGCATGTTAGATGTATTTCCACTCACATACCCAACAACTGCTGAACAACGCCGACACACAGTCCTCGTCTCATCCACCACTCTCTCGCCTGTAGCCTACTACTGGAACTGACCCGAAGACAGACGTTTTCAAGGCGGGGATGGCATGAGACGAGAGGGCATGACACGGGAGGCCCCAGGCTGCAGCCATACAGTCTCAAAGTTTTCCCAAACTTGCGATCTTAAAGAGGCCAGCGGGTCCTCTAACTCTTGTTTGTCACCACCACTAGCAATACTCTTTCGCAGTCCTTTCGTGCTGCTAGCTCTGACTCACTCACTGGACCGTTGACCTGACAAAAAACTGCATGTAGGCGGAGGACCTCGGCTAGCTTCAGCGCTAAAGCGGGGCTACAGATCAGTTGTCCCTAGAACTCGCGTATCTAAAAGTAGTTCCGCATTACATTAGTTCTGCATTACATTAATTAATTTGCATGCAAGTTTTATTTATTTATTTTATTTAGTGACGCGTCGACGCAAATTATTTGTGTCGATGCATTTACGTAATCGATGACGTCGACGAATCGTCCCAGCCCTAAAAAGGAGCCATGCTCGTAATTTCGTTCATTTAAATTTTTTTTTATATTTTTTTTGTTGAATGACAATAAAAGGAATCTTGAATCTTGGCCTCCCCCTGGATACTCCTCGTGTCCCTCTGCTGTCCCACATGCATGAGACCCAAGCCTTCTGTGCTGTGTATGTACAGTACATACTCCTCAGTACAGTGCTCACTCTAAATGCTTTGTAATTGCCGCACAACAACGTCACAGTCATCTGTCAAATGAGCCAAGCATTTTACTCAGTAATCCTTCCAAGATCTCACGGTTATCATTTGTTATCGTTGGAGCCCTCTGTGTAAATGGAAGCATCTGCGGTGCAGTTCTGATCACATCTCACTCATGTAGCCATCAAACCGAGGTAGCTGAGGCAGTTTCATCTTTTGTAATGGCACTGAAAGAGCTTAATGAATCAATATCGTCTAGTTTCGAGAGTTGTAAAAACTGTATCGACAATGGCAATGCTGTCCTACATCACACACTGTGTGTTTTATACAGCACTGCGCTGATTTATACAAATGTAGTGAGGCCATCTGAGTAGCAGCCTGCAGCCCCCTGCCCATGTGCCATCTTTCTGTGCTGGACATGGACACTGGCACTGGCCAGCATAAATGATTGAGTTGGATGTCAGAAGTAGAACTCCTGCCAAGGGGACACAGCATCCATGCTAATGGGCTGATGGTGCCTAATCTAAATATGTGTGAATAAAAGGGCTTTTACTCACATCTAAAGCAGAGAAACGTACTGGTAATTGCTTCATCTTAATCAAACAGTAGGCAAGACAGAAATTCAATTCATTTAACTTTCATTATTTAGCTTTTACATTGATGTCAAGTATCGCTTGGAAAAGTATGTGCGTGTTTGTGTGTGTGTGTGTGTGTGTGTGTGTGTGCGTGCGTGCGTGCGTGTGCGTGCGTGTGTGTGCGAGGCGTTTCACACGCATCTTGTGTGAGCACTGTTTGTTTGTTTTGTAAGTCCTTAGTCTCCCGAAGCCCATCTGAGATCAATCACCAGGCCGAGCATGATGGAGAGGCCTGTCAGAGCTCACTGTTGTGGCCTTGATTCAGTAAAACAAATAAAATAGGCCGAGGCATCACAAAAAGGTTCAACACAAGCTAGACAAGAGACCACACCAACGAGCATTCAGAGAAAGGGGTGAATAATGAGGAGGGGGATAAATGCCAAAGAGCAGGGCGGGAAGAAAACTGATGATAGAGAAGGGATAGAGAAAGGCAAATGCATACAGAAGATAGAGAGGAACAGAGGCTGGCCGGACACACAGAAAGCAGCAGGCGCAGCGCTGTTGTCTGCCTATGTTAGCCCAGCTCAGCTCCTCGCCCTGTTTCTACTCGACAGCATGACATCAGTGCAGCTCTCCTCTGTTTAAAACCCTGCTGTGGATGGTGCAGTGCGTGGCCATGTGATGAAAGGGAGGGCGCCTGTGAGATATTTAATGCAACTTCCCCCAGACATCATTTCTATTCTATCACGTCAGAGCGCATCAGCATAGTGCCGGTCTGAATCATTCCTTTTCTCTGATGTTTATGTCGGCCATGTAACCCGAACGCTGCAGCACTCGGCTCAGCAGCATTTACAAGACTACGTATGACAACGCAGCATAGCTCTTTCCCCCCCGACATAACATAACCTGAGGAAGCCACTATACACCCCTGTCAGCACTTAACTTTCCCCACAGCACTTCAAAGAGACATTCAGGAGTGGGTAGTTCAGAGGTGAGGCCCCCCTGGGAGGCCCCTGCCAGACCCCAGACCCTGCGTTCAGCACCGCCAGATATAGCACCAAGCTCACACATCAAACTACTTCCTGTGGTTCTGCTCTACTTCATACTGTACACGTGGAGGAGATGATGGTACGCAACCCGGTGGCCAGACTGGTCAGAGAGAAGCAGAGGTCAGAGGTCTGCTTTGAACCAGCTGTGTGAAAGTCCGATGAATCAGAAACATATTGAAACATATTACAAAGGAAAGTTCCAAGACGCTTTTGGTCAAACTGCTACAGCAGTATTTCTGCCATTATGAATTAAAATAATTGGTTTCTCATAATGATGACACAATGATGACACAAGGTTTCTCATAAAGATGACACAACAAAGAACTTTTCTTTTTATAAAATAATAAGTTACTATGTCGTAATAACAAGAATCCTACATTGTTCTAATTTTAGCAAGAATAAGATGGAGTCAAAGCCTAATGAAAGGACATTGTAGCCTACGGTCATCAGAGAAATTGACAATGAATGATTTAAATAATTCAGATAAGTGTGCTTGGTATGTAGCACAGCAAGATTCTGCCATTATAGAGCAGAGTAGATGTTACCCATAAAGCCCTGCTCAGCTCTGAAAGAATGTTAACAACAGACCTTTTAAAAGCTTTCAGTATGTTCTCTCCTAAAACATTAACCACAGTGTCTTGGTAAACATGATGAAATAATTAATTTGCAATTACTACAATATGGTAGTAATTAGGGCTGAACGATTTTTGAAAATAATCTAATTGCGATTTTTTCCCCAAATATTGCGATTGCGATTCGATATTCGATTATTTTTTTAAGCTCTTTGTCTTCTGTATTATTCAACAAAGACAAACAATAAATCATTGTATAGTATGAACAACACACAATTACACACTAGACAGTTAAATAAGTAAAAACACATACATATATATATATATATATATACAGTGCCTTGCGAAAGTATTCGGCCCCCTTGAACTTTTTGACCTTTTGCCACATTTCAGGCCTCAAACATAAAGATATAAAACTGTAATTTTTTGTGAAGAATCAACAACAAGTGAGACACAATCATGAAGTGGAACGAAATTTATTGGATATTTCAAACCTTTTAAACAAATAAAAAACTGAAATATTGGGCGTGCAAAATTATTCAGCCCCCTTAAGTTAATACTTTGTACGCAGCCCTTTTGCTGCGATTACAGCTGTAAGTCGCTTGGGGTATGTCTATTCTATCAATTTTGCACATCGAGAGACTGACATTTTTGCCCATTCCTCCTTGCAAAACAGCTCGAGCTCAGTGAGGTTGGATGGAGAGAGTTTGTGAACAGCAGTTTTCAGTTCTTTCCACAGATTCTCGATTGGATTCAGGTCTGGCCTTTGACTTGGCCATTCTAACACCTGGATATGTTTATTTGTGAACCATTCCATTGTAGATTTTGCTTTATGTTTTGGATCATTGTCTTGTTGGAAGACAAATCTCCGTCCCAGTCTCAGGTCTTTTGCAGACTCCATCAGGTTTTCTTCCAGAATGGTCCTGTATTTGGCTCCATCCATCTTCCCATCAATTTTAACCATCTTCCCTGTCCCTGCTGAAGAAAAGCAGGCCCAAACCATGATGCTGCCACCACCATGTTTGACAGTGGGGATGGTGTGTTCAGGGTGATGAGCTGTGTTGCTTTTACGCCAAACATAACGTTTTGCATTGTTGCCAAAAAGTTTGATTTTGGTTTCATCTGACCACAGCACCTTCTTCCACATGTTTGGTGTGTCTCCCAGGTGGCTTTTGGCAAACTTTAAACGACACTTTTTATGGATATCTTTAAGAAATGGCTTTCTTCTTGCCACTCTTCCATAAAGGCCAGATTTGTGCAGTATACGACTGATTGTTGTCCTATGGACAGAGTCTCCCACCTCAGCTGTAGATCTCTGCAGTTCATCCAGAGTGATCATGGGCCTCTTGGCTGCATCTCTGATCAGTCTTCTCCTTTTATGAGCTGAAAGTTTAGAGGGACGGCCGGGTCTTCGTAGATTTGTAGTGGTCTGATACTCCTTCCATTTCAATATTATCGCTTGCACAGTGCTCCTTGGGATGTTTAAAGCTTGGGAAATCTTTTGTATCCAAATCGGCTTTAAACTTTAATCCACAACAGTATCTCGGACCTGCCTGGTGTGTTCCTTGTTCTTCATGATGCTCTCTGCGCTTTACACGGACCTCTGAGACTATCACAGAGCAGGTGCATTTATCACGGAGACTTGATAAATCATTTCATCTCAGTCTGATTTTTATTTAATTAAAAAAGTTTGAAATAGCCAATGAATTTCGTTCCACTTCATAATTGGGACCCACTTGTTGTTGATTCTTCACAAAAAATTACAGTTTTATATCTTTATGTTTGAGGCCTGAAATGTGGCAAAAGGTCGAAACGTTCAAGGGGGCCGAATACTTTCGCAAGGCACTGTATACATACACACACACATATTTTTTTACAGTGCACAGAGAGGAGCTGCCTCCAGCCCCTCCCCCTCGTGAAGTTGCGTGCCGACACCGTCAACACTGCACTTGCTCAGAGAGGCTATCGTTACGTTAGTTGCTGTGGTCTTGCCGTGGGATTAACTGTACTAATAAAACCGTTGAAACACCGCAGCCACGCTGCTGTGAAAGCTCCCCAGACCGTCATTTATCAGTCTGATTGTTACCCCTCTCAGTGGCAGCTCCTCCACCCATATCTTTATATTTTATAACTTAGAGCTAGCCGCTAACCCGGAGCTAACCGCTAATCAGAGCTAGCTCGTTGCCAACCGAGCCTTCAGTTCTGCGTGCCTGTATCCATTAACTGCATGTATGGACTCGAGCCCAAACAAAACCCTTCATTTTATTAAAATGGCTGTAAAAGTTTTAAACTTCAACTCAGAATTGTTTGAATGACAGAGATCAGCTCAAGGTACACTGTAGCGTTAGCGTGCTAAGTTTATGCTTTCTCTGCGTAGTGCAGACTGATTTGCTCTTGCGAGTCATCAAATCGAGACCAAATCGCAGCCTTTGCGATTAGGAAATCGCGTTTTAACATATCGCGATATTATCGCAAATGCAATTAATCGTTCAGCCCTAGTAGTAATATAACATGTTAGGCTGTGACTGGACCACGTGAATGTTTATTTTGAACACATTATATTAACGTATCTGTCTGGAATGACGAGAGAAGTTTCTTAATATTATCTGTTGGTCTGTCAAAATAATGAAGAAAAAAAACATATCATATCAAGAATTACTGGAATTGTTGGGTCTTTGTAAATTATAGAGTGTGGTCTAGACCTACTCTATCTGTAAAGTGTCCTGAGATAACTCTTGTTATGATTTGATACTATGAATAAAACTGAATTGAATAAATTGAATAAAGTATATAATGACAAAAAAAATCTTAGTAGAACCAGAAAACTAAAGAGTAGGAGCAGGTTTAATTTGTCACGCTGGCTGCCGTACAGCTGCAGCTGTACACAAGTTTGCTTTTGTGTGGGAGGGCATCTTTGACTTTTTGCCTTTCTGATCGCTCTGAAAATTGGTTTCTGGGTTTACATCCAGACGAAGCCAATTCGCACTTGAGTTCTCATCTTAGCATTTTGCATATCTTTTTAAAGTAAAACTGACTTCAGATCTTGCATTTAAAATATGACTTCCGGATCAAGATTTTGACAACTGAAAGACTACTTGAAAATGTTTTTCTGTGAGCATATTTAGAGTGCATAAGTTTGTATCTCCATTACATTTATGTGCTATACAATGCAGTATTGTGGAAATATTATGTTTAAAATATGTGTGCAGCATGAGAATAAGGGCATACGCAGTTTCAATAGCCCTCTTACAGTAAAACTGACAAAGAGCTCCTCAATAATGGTACTGCCTGACTGGCAGTATTTACAGAGAAAGCCTGTGTAACACACCAAAAAATTCATGTGCATTTATTAGCCTTGAGGGGTCCATTCATTAACTGATATAGTCCTGATACAAAGCACTCATATTTCTAGCTGGCAGTAATATCAGGAGGATCCTGCTGTAATCTAACTGCCCTCCAGCTGCATCCTCCATCACTGCAGTGTTAGTCTTGCGGATGTCTCTTACCCCACACACACACACACACACACACACACACACACACACACACACACACACACACACACACACAACACTCTCAAACTCCTTATCAAACTGGATGATTGAAGAGATAAAGAAACCTGTACAGGTCGGCTCAGAGAGCAGAAATGGAGGTGTCATCTCATTTAACTTGATTTACATTGCATGTGTGTGCTATTTGCATAGGTCACACCTCTGCGCTTCAGTTACACGTGGGCTGTTTGCTATTTATTGCTTTGCCATGTTTGATGTATGCTGTGCTGTTAATGATCCTGGCCAGGGTTTTATAAATACATAATGATGTTTACCATAAGATTGGCAAGATTTTGTCATTTAAACTTCATAATAAAACCAAGGTTGTTGGCTTAGGTAGGCTTTAAGATCGATAATTAATCATGCCTTTAAGATAGCACAATAACTGTTAATGGAAACTGCTACGGAATTACAGTACACATCGACATATAGCGGCACATCAATTCTGACAGACAGACAGACGCTGGGAGCATGTCGTCGCCCCACCATGAAGCGCTCCATGTGAATGGATGGAGGTTTGGCTCATCTGCAGTGCGCCGGAGTCTCACGGGCTGGCAGGGCTCCAGTGCTCTGCTCGCTTATTCATCTCTCTTTCCCACTGCCAACATAGTCTGACACACCCACACACACACACACACACACACACACACATACATTTGGCACACCCTCACCCACCAGAACAACACCACTTGATTCACACAATGCCATTAATCTAAAACAAACCAAAAATTCAGAGGCAGCACTCGATGGCCACAAAACAATTTATGCTAATTGGCATTTTAAAATCAATCTCTTTATGTAGATAAGCACAGTGCAATGTACAATCAAAGGCCATTTGAATTAAAGTACTACACATTTCAAAGTCCACTGGGCTGATTCCCAAAAGGTGTACAGGAGATAGACTTAACTCGGCATCCTAAAGAAAATGTTCAGAGAGTAAAGCATGCATACAGATGTGCCACAGGTTCGAAAAAATGCTATGTAGATTTGCCAGTTAGGTGGTTCAAGGTGCGGAGGAAGTAAATAAATAATCTTGTTTAATAATTCATTGAAATTCATGTTGCTTTGCCTCCAGCCTTGAGAGTATTTAGAATGCAGCCTGCAAGAGCCCTGCTTCTGACTTGTGGTGGTGTGTGGTAAGATTATTGAAAATGGGGGGGAGCTTAAGCATGCGTGCGCACACACAGTTCCACATGTACACACACAGAAATACATCTGTGTGTGTGTACACAGTTATATGTTCTATAAGATAGTGAAAAAGGATGTCCACTGTCAACATCTTATCCCGTTTGCTCCATTTAACCGTAGAACGACAGATACAATCTCCCGAGTGTGAAGAGAAGTTCACACAGAGCTTCAGGCTGCTGAATAAGTTGAGAAAGATGGCAACGCAGGCACAGAGAGACCGCAAATTGGATCTAAAAGTCTTTCAAAAGGAAGAAAAGGAGAAAATAAAAACGCAGGAGGAGAGGAGAGGAGTGATCCATGTGTGATCTATTACTGATGATGTCTTTGCTTGATAGAATTACACCAGCAAATAAAATGATCTTGTCTCTCTCTATCAGTGTGTGTGTGCATGCGCAGATTCAGTGTAGATGGTCACTCTGTCCAATTTGTCACCATCTTTACAATCTCTAAAGCAAGAATTTGTCTGCATATACAGTATGTAACTATCTGAATTGTTTTTGGATGCAGTTCATACAGTTAAAATGTAGATGTAGCTTTTGCATATTAAATATGTGAATAGCTGTGAAAAAGGCATCTTCAAATACTTGCAGGGTACATCTTACATTTTGGCATAGGCAGCCTCTGTTTATGCCTATCACCAAAACAAAGTTGGCGATTCTTTTGCATTTTCCCCTCCATTGGCAGCTGAGAAATGAATGCTATGATTTGATTAAATTAGAATGAAAAACACACGCAGTGAATTAGGATTGAAGAGAGGCTATTCAGATGTTTACTAGGATTAACTAGGAGTAATAAGTAATTTTGGAATGTGTGCACCTGTGTGGCCTTCTCCAAACTGCATTAACATACACCACACCACAAATGGTATAAATATTGAGGCAAGGCCTTAAAATGCAGCTATTACAATAATTTAATTGGCTTAACCTTTCAGCCTTTCTACCCTTGTAGCAGTTTATTTGAATTACTTTTCCCGTTAAGATGGCAGCTCTCTTTACCTGTGTGATAAAAAAAATGTATTGCAGGATACACGTGAATGAGACAAAGCGCTAAATCTGTTAACACGCACAAACATATTCACTATTCAGGTTGTTGAACAAGTGGCTTCCATCAGACATGCAAAACTAAATCCCCAAAACCTCCTCATATATAACCAAACCACCAAAACACAATTTCCACATTAGATTAGCACAAAAAAAGGAAAGCTGTAGGCCATCAGCAATTGTCTTAATTTTTATTGCCATACAATCTAATGAAAATTAAAGAATGACCACAGAAACGGAGCTATCAGCAATTTCTGAATAATTATATAGTCATTTCCTGGAACATGAATGACTAGGTTATGCTAGTGCTATCACTAACAGGCCTGCTATCAAGCCAAGATGTTCAAGCAGGAAACAAGCAAGTATCCCACAGCTATGATTCGATATGAATGTGGCTCACCGTGGTGTAATAACTTACTGCTGCAATTTTTTTTTACGTTAAATAAAGTTAGCAAACACCAGGAAAACACAGAGCAGAGCCAGCCGCTGACTTCAGGACAGCTGCAGCTGTCGTCACGTTGTTTGTTAGCTTGTTAACGTCACCAGTTAGCTAACGTTGGCCTTTTTAAGGTTAACGGTAACGTTACAGTTAACAGCTAACGAGTCAGAAGTCGACGTTTGCTTTTACAGTGAGCGAGCTGACAATAGCGTTACGTTTGTACGAGGCAAAACTCCGCAACAGCTCAATCGTGTCACTGACGTTACCCTTAGGGCCGTTACCCCACAGTCACATTAGCTACAAAAGAGAGCGACATGCACTCGCTTGTGGGCGCTCCTGGGCGTGCCTAGCCTACTCATGGTTGCTTGGCAACAGTAAACAGAAATTCTCCGGTGCTACCTTCAAGCACGTCTTAAACGTTACTTCAGAGGTATTGTTAAGTCACAAGAACGATGTTTTTGGATTTAAAAGTATTTATTTCTCGATAAAAGTAACAAAATATATGAGATAAAATGCCAAACATATCAGATATGTACAGAAATACGATGTCCTGAAGTGTTTTCCGCCATCTTTAATTATTTTCTTCGACTCGAGCCACTGACATACGTCACGCTGCCCTCACGCTCCGATTGTCGCTACGGCGCGCCGTATCGCAAACATTTGCATAAAATAGACTTCTTTGTCTATTTTGGCCCTGCCTTGCTCATGGCAGCGGCGAGCTCGTCGCTTGTCGCTGGCAAACGGCCACTCCCATTGAAAATGAATGGTAGCCTGTCGCTTTGTCTCTGTCTCTTGTAGCTAATGTGACTGTGGGGTTACGGTGCAGATCCACTTGTCCGTGCGACGCTTCTGTCGCGTCGCGCCCCGCTCTATTCCTATGGGTGACGTCAAGCGACTTCAACGCTCCTGCAAAGCATTCCGGGAAGGCGGCGATACATTTGAAAAAATGCTGCGCGTCAAAAAGCTTGCCGATGCCCAGCTTTATGCAAATGAATCGCGTTGAACGCGACGCAACTATCCAGTAGAAGTAGACGAAAATCTTTCAAACTGACCTTTGTTGATCTGAAATGAAGACATATTCAGCAACTGCATGGCCTATTTCTCGCTTAAAATGTTTTCAGAAACACATTTCGGTGAACTATTTTTGTAAAATACGAGATCGTATTCTCAACGAGCCGCCATGACACTCTGTTGAAATTCTCGAGTAGCCACACCCACGTCACGCGTTCGTCCAATCAGCTGCTGGTTAGGGGCGTGGAGCATCAACCATGGCTATATGACGTTGCGACACCACCCGACAGTCGTTACGGTACAGATCCACTTTTGCGACTTTTGCGACACACAGCTTTTTGACGCGCAGCATTTTTTCAAATGTAGCGCCGCCTTCCCGGAATGCTTTGCAGGAGCGGTGAAGTCGCTTGACGTCACCCATAGGAATAGAGCGGGGCGCGACGCGACAGAAGCGTCGCACGGACAAGTGGATCTGCACCGTTACAGAGTCAACGCGAACAAGCAACGCGAGCGACGCGCTCCCTTTCATATGGGCCGGGACACATATATAGTCTAAACAGCGGACGCAAGTAGACCCAAGCGTCACGGGCGATGCGTGAAATGCAATACACCGCCCACGCAATAGGGGGTAGCAGAGAGCTCCACGGTGTTCGGTCGGCAGAGCCAGACCCTCCCGGAGAATGGCTCTTGTCAGGGAGCAGCTGGCTGGCTGGCTGACTTCTGTTTATCAGATGCTGGCGTGTTTCCCCACCAGTACAGTATGCTACGATTGGGTAGCACTGACCAATACATTGATAAAAGGTCGCTTAAACATGGTTTAGCAGGTTTTAAAAATATATAGATACATTTGGGTCTCTCTCTCGCCTCTTGAGGAGGGCACACAGCATAGACTACACACACACAACGTTGATACATACCGAAAAATGTGACTCAGTAGTCCTATGTTTGATGAATTTGCTCAGCTAAGTTGATTCAATATTTTGAATGTACAATACGTGCGGTGTCGCCCCCCACCGACAACGCATAGTATTGTGCGCATCGGCGTGTCATGTATCAAAAACTGGGACGACACATTAGTCTTGCGGACGCGTATGCGTACCGATGCGTTGACTCTGTAACGGCCCTTAACGTTACTTACTTACTCCTCTTCATCCCCTGTGGGCTGCAAGGAGATCTCTCCATCGCATTTAATCCTTGGCAACATGCTGCGCATCTCCCTGTGACAGGTGAATCTTGTCTAGCAGCTCCTTCAAGTTTAGACACCAGCTAGCAAGCTCTAAAAAGGGCCAACTTCTTCTCAAGAAGGAAAGCACTGTCTTTGTTTGTGGTGTGACTGATTCACCTCTAGTCTCTAATCTTTTTAAAATGAATTTAAATAAAAAGGTTGATGATCGATCATATAATCATTTTCAAAACATTCAAAATTGTTACGGTTGTTTCTGTTTCAAAAGACAGCAATAAATACAAATCTAAAGTGTTCATGTTATTTCATACATTAGCAGTGAAATGAATTAATGCATAATAGTTGTGATAATCGTGAAACCGTGATTATTTTTCAGCTATAATCGTACCAACAAAATGTATAATCGTTGCATCCCTATTCATCAACAACCTGTTTGATCTGACTTTAACATCTTTACAAAGACTCGATATCACAGATAGTACTGGATTGCCATGGAAATTAACTCCCAATGCCAAGTACTGTACATGTTTAACGCAAATGGAACTGCCCCACAGTTTAAGGTAATTCTTTACTCTTTAGCATACACTGTTATGCAGCTTGCTAGAGTATGTTGATTACACACATGACTTCACTGATGCTCAGGCCTTCTTCCAACTCCTCCTTGTTCATCTAACATGCTGCAGGGCCTGAAGGTGGAAGAAGGTCTTGTATTGTTGCCAACATCCAACCTAGCTCTACAATAATGAGCTCTAAGGGGCCCTGAACCTGACACAAGAAAGAAAAGCTATCAGTTAACAATAACAGGCAGAAAGAAATCGCTGTGGTCAAAGCATCATGTGGTATTTCAGTGGTTTAATATAATCTTGGAAAAAAAACAAAAATGCAAATCAAGCTGTGAATCACCACATGAAATCAGAAAACCCACCAGATATCTACGGATTGTGATTGTTTTATTCATGACAGGTGAGTTATACACTGTAAGCCTATTGCCCTGCAGGGCAACACAGCTTATTCAACCAGGACATTTAACTCTCCGCTTCATAATGATACTTTTAGAGAGCTGTTCAAAGCTTTCCATGTCCTCTGGTTAGAATGCAGACGGCTAGATTCGAAATGACTACAGCATGTTCAGACAGTAACCTGTGGGCTGCAAATCAAAAGCCTACATGCTTAGGTACAGACATGAGCCATTGTATGCAAATTCCATCAGCATAACAATCTCTCTGCTTTTAACAAACACAGGCGCAGCAATAAATAAGCACCAAACTACAGAACTGGTGTCAAACATCTTTCATTTATCTGTGGCATCTCTGGCGTGTCATCATTTGGGTTAGCCTTGATTTTAGATTGGTTTACAAAGCTATAAATTCGATGCTGCATTTAAAATAGGTGCCTGAATGTAACAGCCATCAATCACTTTGCCACAGCCCTATGGTGGTTGTAATCATTATGACACAGCAATGGCTGCATCCAGTTTTTTTCTTTTACCCATGTTAAATTGCTGTTTATGGCAATGAGAAGGCTTCTATTCCCAGAGGCCACAGTTAGTTAGACTGCCTTTTATTGTCTCACTGCTGGGTTGTGGCGCAGAGCGCAAACACTGTCACCAGCACCACCACCCCCCTCCTCCTCCTCTATGCCTCTGTTCTCTGTTGGTTCTCAGAGCTATTATTTTTATCTGAAAACCTATACGGGGCCACAAAGAGAAAAGAGACATGAGAAAGTGATGGAGAGGGGAGGGTGGGCACACAGAGAGACAGAGTGGAGCAGGGGAGGAAAACTGTGATTCTTCTGAAGCTGTGATCGATGCTACCAGCATGTGTCTGCACGTTGCCAGCAAAAATGAGGGCTCTATTGATTTGCTCCCATATTTCAAAAAAGTGGGTTCTCAACCCCAGATTTTCCTCTGTACTTCTATGAATTACCAGCTCCTTACTAAATAAAGCCTGGGATGCCAAACATCAGTCTTAAGCACATTTTCTTTTTTTAAACACAACTTGTTATGCAGATGGAACAAAAGACAGGTTTGTGAGAGCAACTGGGACATCTTTGGCACGGAAATGATGTTTCATGTGGATTTCTGAGTGTTGCTGGCCAATGGCTATTATCTTCTCATGGGTATTTACAGTATGCCTCGATCCAATTCACACACAAATATGTCAAGAAGTGAGAAAGCAGTACAAAAGGCACAATCAGGTTTAGAAATGCATCTCTTTTTCTCCTGGCAGTTTAACTGTGTGCACATTCCCTAGCAGAGCTATAGAAATATACATGTCTGCAGGTGGATTAGCATCAGGAGGTCAAAGCTAATAGCATAATGGCACATTTAACATCTGTGTGTATACCTACAGGGGCCTCTGCTACAATGAATTAAAATCTACAGTAAGTGTTAAAGTGTGTGTGTGTGTGTGTGTGTGTGTGTGTGTGTGTGTGTGTGTGTGTGTGTGTGTGTGTGTGTGTGTGTGTGTGTGTGTGTGTGTGTGTGTGTGTGTGTGTGCGTGCGTGTGTGTGGATGTGTGCATGGGATACAAGTTGTGTCCTGCTCTTGTGTGAGTGCAGCTCTAAATATATATTCAGACAAGTAAGTCGTGCTTTGTTGGTGTCTAGGTTTTTTAAGGAAATGGATTCATAAAGGAGTCAGAGGTAGAATGATGAGCTCCCACAGGTTTCGAGGGAGAGAAACAGACATACAGACAGCTGAGATAATGTGTTCATGGTAAGAAAGCAAAGTAAGCAATAAAAACATAAAAAGATTAAATTCTTTACTGACATTAGAGCTGGCAATGAGAGGGAAACAGAATGGATTAAGTCGTGTTAAAGTTCTGCGGCAGAATATCTTCTTTTTATTCTGGTCAGCAAAGCATGTTTGCAGATGTGTCGGCCTCCCACAGACAAATCTGCATCACAACAGGATGGAGCATGGTCCCGTATCGTGATGTTTAAATCAGCCATCTGAATCCAACCAGAATGAGCTCTTTCAAACAAACAGTGTGTAGAAAGTGTGACGGAGTCCCCTCTGCTATAGTAACAATGGTATGTTTTCAACAAAGCAAGCCAATCATTGCTCAAGAGGTAACACACATTTAGCAGAAATACACCTAAAAACCTTGTCTAGACCTTGTCATTTCAACAAGATTAAAAGCAACAGCTTCCTCTAAATCCTATTTGGAAAGTTTCGCTGGAGGAAATAGATTCAAACTCAACACCTAAATGGGCAAAAGTACAATCTGTGAAAAATGTAAAAACACAGAGAATGGTGAGTTTTGAATTAAATAAGTTGAGATGAGCTGCATAAGAAATAGTTCCCAGCGGTGAGCATTCACAAGTCACTGGGCAAATAAGCCTGCATACAGCCCACTTTTTAGATCAAAATAGACAGCAAATTGATACAATCAAATCCAAAAAGCTTCACCGCCATAGGAGATGCAATTTCCCCCTTTTTTTTCCATGATGGAGTCAGGATTTGTGTTTCTATTTTCTTTTATGGTGCCATCGTTTCCCAAACTGTTTCTTTTATGTGCCTCAGAGCCTGGTGAAAAATGGCAGGGACACTGTATATCTTTCAATACCAAGGCTAATCTGCAACACACACACACACACACACACACACACACACACACACACACACACACACACACACACACACACACACACACACACACACACAGTTTATATGTAGCTGTATACGCCATTGTAGTTGCTCTCATTCATTTGCTATTTAAATCTGTGAATATCAGCAAATGTGAAACAAGCCCCAAATAAACTCTGGTAGCACTTGTTATATGACTTTTTACTAGTAAGAGGTAAAACAACAATGTTAATCCTTAAAAATGTAATGTAAGGAGTCACATTCCAGTGGATATCCTAATGCAGTTTAATATAATCAATCCAAGCAGTTGGGTAGCGTGACAACACTTCTTTTTATAACAGCCAGCTTGTGAGCATAGAACGGAGCAGCAATCAAGAGTGCAAATAATCAGATTTTGAATAGAAATTATGAGAAATATCAAAGCCTCCTGTTGCTTTCATTCAGTATATTAACACAAAAATGTGCAATTTATAATAAAACGGTCCAACAGTCTGTGGACTATTGAATTTTACAGCGAAAACACAGTGAAAGTATTTATTTAACTGTGAGTCATTTCATATCCACTGCTGAGGTGAAATCAGTGCCTCCATTTTCGTGAGGAAAGTTGTTAATTAATATGGAAATACAGAAAACCTTTCTTCCTATTTGATTGACAAGTTTACAGCTTTACCACTCTAAACAGGTATGACTCCCTCTCTCTCTCTCTCTCTCTCTCTCTCTCTCCCTTAGTGTGCTGTACATCTCTCTCTCCCTCATCCCTTTCCTTTGCTTACTAATGAGTCGTGAGATTGACAGCTGGATTACTGGGCTGGTTTGTAATCCTTTAATTTCTCCATTTAAGATAATCACTCTCTGGATGGAGCGCTGCCTACAAACACATTCATACACAAGAACACAAACACACACAATGCACAAAATATACTCCGTGCACATATAAATAAATAACTGTGTGGTAACACATTAAACAAAAGTGAACAAGAAAATATGGTAAAAACAAGAGCACGCAGGCGCCCTGATCAATTATAGATTCCAGGCTGAATTAATCCATAGGACAAAGTACGGCACAAGCTGCTCTATGGCAAGGGACCTTTTTGATATTAGAGTTTGTAGAACAAAGGCATGTTGACAGTGTAGTCTTTTAATTAAGGCGATAGAATAGCAAAAGCCTTGTGGCTTCAGAAATGGCGGTACAGTACAATACAGAGTGGCCCTCTGGAGATGCATTCAGCAGCGCAAAAGGATCTATGTGCTGAGTCGAGCCAAACGTAAATCATTTAGATTGGGCCATGTTTTTCATCTCCTCCAGTGCTGCAGACTGAGGATATGAGTGTTGGAGAACATGAGAGGTCAAGTGGCAACACAAGGTCAAACTGCTTGGCCGTAATTCATCAATAAAGTGAGAGGCAATATGTCACTTTGAGTCTCTGACTCAGGAATGAAGAGGGGGTCGGGGAGGAAAACAAAAAGGCCTAGCTGAGCAAGAGGGCAGCTAGATTAAGTGGAGATTCTCATAAATTCTCACAGCTCATCCTTCATTTAACGCTTACTGTAAAGATTTGCACATGAGGATCAGCGTGTTCGCTGTCTCAACAGGAATTTGATGGAGGGTTAATATCAGTTTAGCCTCTGTGCGTTCAGTTGACAGACTGGGCTGGTATGTGTTATCTTATCACAGGGGATGGAGGTGTTACCCTTCTTTTCCACTGGACTCGTCTGCGCTGCATTCTGGATGCGCTGCGGCCCCGGCGACCAATATCGTGTATGTCTCCTCTACAGCACCACAGACAACAGATCCTTTTCATAAGGACAACCCCAGAAAAGAGAAGCATGCAGTTTAACTGTAGGTGTGCCTGGAGTGGAAGGTAGATACTAGCTTAAAAAACATGTGATTGTTCTGTAAAGTACAAAGTAGAGACTTTCAATCTTCATTCCCAGGATCTTTTCCTTCTGTCTGTTCCAAAGGTTAGAACTGAACTGGGGAAAAAGGTGTTTAGGTTTGCTGCTCCCTCTACCTTCAACAAGTTACAGGAATCTATGAAACGTATTGAGCTGGTCTCATTGGTCGCTTTTAAGAGGATTTTGATTGACTTGGAGGCAGCCACATCTGGCTGCAGATGTTTTGCCCGATGTGTTTAGGATTGTGGTTGACTTTGAGGGATTTGCTGATTCAGTTGTTTTATGTGTTTAGTGTTTTTTGTGTATTTGGTGTTTGTACGTATGTGTGGTTGTACTGCTGCCTGTCTTGGCCAGGACACTCTTGAAAAAGAGATTTTTAATCAAAATTTTCCTGATTAAATAAAAGGTAAATAAATAATAACAAAATATAATCTGCGAGTCGGGCAGGCCAGACGCTCCGCTTCTAAGCCCACATCACCTAGTTTTGTAAAGAGTTGGATGGTGGTTGTGTGTGAACACCGCAGCTTAGTAAATCCCTCTAAATTGTAGGACTGCTTGTTAAACCACAATGTCTCCGTTTCTACACTTTAAAAACAAAAGATGAGCCGAGTGGGCGTGGAAGCTTGTTTAAAGCAACATGTGATGGAGCTGGGCTGAGTAAAAAAGTAAAGTAACAAGTAATCTGCTGAGTAATGCAAAGTAATGTAGTTAATGAGTAATGTGTGATGAGTGGCTGATTACAGTTTTCAGGTAACTTGCCCGACACTCCAACTCCGCCTGTCCTCAGTCTCCTACTCCCCTCCTCCCCCACCTGCCCTCTTGGGGTCCAGGAAAGCACAGGATGCATCTGAGGACTTGTGGATCCTCTCCAACTGCCTGAGTTTATAAAAAATTCACTCCAGTAATTATAACATACCCAGAAGTTTCACATAAGACTCAAATAGTGCGTTCCATCTGTACTCGGAAGTCGGATTTTCCGAGGTCAAAGTCAGAAACCCGCCCCCTGACCTCGAATTTCCGAGCTCGGAACTCGGACAACCTCCGAGTACCCCGAGTTCATATTCCAACATGGATGCCCCGTGCATCAACAGTTGTGAAAGCTGTAGTAACATACAGTTATTAGCACTTCTGTCTTATTTGTGTCTCACTAAATCAGTCATACACACAGTCCTGTCCAACTTCTATCTGTGGACATGTTGCTTCGCTGTTTGTATGCACAAAAAACAGCGTAATGCGTTAACTATTGGTATTGCTAGAAATGGCTAACCTGGCTTGAGCTATCCCCACAATGATAAATCCGACTTGTAAATGGAATGGATTCAACTCAGGTGTGACATCATTTGCAGCTCCGGCTTCGGAGTTCGGAGGTAAATAGAACACAGTATAACATTCAGGCCAGGTTTGAAGGCAATTGAATAGAGAAACTACCTGCTTATGGTCACATTGGTAGATGAAAGACTGAAAAGACATACAGTACAGGCCAAAAGTTTGGACACACCTTCTCATTCAATGCGTTTCCTTTTTATTTTCATGACTATTTACATTGTAGATTCTCACTGAAGGCATCAAAACTATGAATGAACACATATGGAATTATGTACTTAACAAAAAAGTGTGAAATAACTGAAAACATGTCTTATATTTTAGATTCTTCAAAGTAGCCGCCTTTTGCTTTTTTTATTAATAAGGGAAAAAAATGCACTAATTAACCCTGACAAAGCACACCTGTGAAGTGAAAACCATTTCAGGTGACTACCTCATGAAGCTCATTGAGAGAACACCAAGGGTTTGCAGAGTTATCAAAAAAAGCAAAGGGTGGCTACTTTGAGGAATCTAAAATATAAGACATGTTTTCAGTTATTTCACACTTTTTTGTTAAGTACATAATTCCATATGTGTTCATTCATAGTTTTGATGCCTTCAGTGAGAATCTACAATGTAAATAGTCATGAAAATAAACAAACACATTGAATGAGAAGGTGTGTCCAAACTTTTGGCCTGTACTGTACTCTACACAATATTTCAATTCTTGCTTTTTATTTGTGTGTATTTCATTTCTATTGTATCATTGAAAGGCCACCATTTTAGACTGATGATAATGGAAATGGAAAATTGGTTTAAACACAGCTTTACACATTATTTTCTGACAAGCAAGGTTTGCACTGAGCTCCCACTCTCTCCCTCTTTTTTCTATTAATTGCAATAATAATTTTCTACCTAAATGACACTGAAGTGTGCACTGTCATGACAATACAAACAAGCAGGATAACATAAGTGACTAATTTGAGCTGAAGAAACACCACTTCAATAATAAAGACCTAATTTGTATTCAGATGCATGTAAATCCCACAAGCCTAGAAGGGGGACTTTGTAATGAACTGGTAGATTGTGGGTTACACTTACAGCTAAAAGGTGAAGCAGAGGTCTCCTGGTGGGAAAATTGTTCATTTCAGCATTACAACAAAAGAGCCAATAGAGTCTTAATCAATGCCACCGATCGTTAACGGGCACAGAGATGCAAAGCACTAATACACATTGATTGTGAGGGAGCCAATTAGAGAAAAGGTTTTCGATAACAAATGCAAATAGTATTCAAGGTTATCAATGGTCATAAATGGAAGATGTGGTGTTCATTTCTTCAAAAGACTGCTTTTTTTTAAACTTTCTGTGATAGTGCACGTAAAGAGAGGCATTCATCAGGAGGGTTAAACTGTAATTTGCAGACACTTTCTAAGAATTACAAAAGAAACTTTAAACTCAGTCCATGCATGTTTTTTTGATAGATTTACTCTTGCCTCCGCTCCAGAAATAGAGTAGTAACTCACTTGTTCCTCCTCCAACTTCCTCCTCTTTCTTATCTGTTAATCCCTTGCCAAGGACTCTCTTTTTTGGCTAACACCATCAGAAGTGCCTAGTTTATTCTTTTTCCACCTTATAATCACTCCATGTTTTAACCCACAGCCATCAGCCCTTGCAAATAAAATCTGAGGTTTGAAAGTCAGAATTTAGGGCACAATTAGCTCACCTCTGTTTTGTCAGGAAATGTAGATCTATTACCATAATCTCACCCAGTAGAGTGCAAACACAAACAGCACTTGTAAAATGCTGCAGGAGTCTTAGCCGTCAGGTTCGTTTCTTGACAGCTTCCCATGTCTACATGCAAGGAGGTCGAGATGAATCATGCCTGTCTCTAACTGGGCACCAGAAGGCAAAGCAATGAACGCGTTTTGTAATGAAACTCCATGAGAGCATATGCCATGACCCAGCGACCATCAGACTACAGCTAATATCAGTACACAGCAAGAGGAGCTCAGTGGCGATCAATGCACTAGAACTAATAAAATTTACATGGAACCCCTGACAAGAGGCAATAATATTTCTGCTGACAGCCGGTTTCTATCTATCAAAACCCCTTTTTTTACTTACTACCTCCACTGAGGAAATGACTACAAAACAGGATGAAAAGGATTGTGCTGTGGCAGGTACTATATCTTGGGTGGCTTGCTTGATGGAATTGGCTCAGCATGTATGTCATGTTGTAGGGAGTTTGAGGGATATGGGAGCGTAGCTTGGTTTGGTAAGAAGGCAGGTGAGATAAAGAGAAATGATGTGGCTCATCTTCTGTACCTGTATTCTATCAGCTCGCCACAGACTGCAGGTCCTGGCTGCAGAGATGAAAGACTCTCTGGAGGACAAGAGCGACGTTCGTGAGTCAGAGGAAAATGGCATCCCGCTTATCAAATGCCTGGAAACGTAATCCCCCCACCCCACCCCAGCCTCCCTCAGTCCTTGGGTCTGGACGTACTTATGAAAGCCCTGTCACTTTGGATAGTAGGTTAGGAGTCAGGAGTTCTACACAGCGAACGGCGAGCTGGCTGTTTCAAAGCAGATATGGCTCTTTGCCAGATTTCCCTGCTGTAGTCTAATTGGGGTCATGTTACAAGTCATTTTGTATGTGTAACTTTTAGAGATGGAATTAAACAATAGGAAATCCATGCCAAAAGCGTATAGCTGATGGAGGCATGATCCTCCTTAAATTAATCTTTTCGATTAAAGTACAGCGTGTGCAATTTTTTAACCGCAATAGAAAAACCCAATTTTAAATTAAAAGCCCTGGGATGAAGGAAGCGAGAAAAAGATACCCAATTGTGCATTATTTTTTCATAGAGCAAGTTCATCTCAAGTGATTTAAGAGACAACACAGGGACTGAAAATGAAAACAAGCCCATTTCCTTTTGAAAGGCCAGTGTGGAGTCAAGGTGGAAAAACACAGGCTTCATGAAAAGATATTTTTATGCTTGGTTAAGGAATACACACATCTCGTGTGATGCTGTCTGCCAAAAAACATTTAGGTATCATCAATACTTTTTTTTATCTCATTTGCCCACAACAAAGATGCCCTCTGCTGCATTTTTTAAGCCTGACATTGAGAAACTGAAATCAATTTCTATAAAAAAAAAATTTTCCCAAAAAACAAAAAAAAAAAAAATAATTTTTTTTTTCACAAACAATTCTCCCCCAAAACAAAAAAAACCCCCCCCGGCATCTAAATCACACAGAGCAGTGTTGTTCACTGTCTCTCAGGACTGGCCAGGGGGCAAAGGGTGAAACTCATCACTGCTGTCTTTTCAAATATGCGTTGACAGTGACTTAAAGAGACACTATCCCGACTGAACTGTATTTCAAATCAATTTCTTTTGTGCTGAGGCCACATCCCCTTGTCCGTGTTCCTAGGTGTCTGTTCCGGCTCTTGGAGCGAGGTGATGGTTTACACAGCGATGTGCAATCACTGGAATATTTCTTTTCATGGCTTATCTGCCCACAGCGGGAATCTGCACGGACCACGACTCAAGGCCCCGGCTGTCTGCTTGCCTGTGTGCCACAGCCTCCCCCTCCAATCCTGACCCAGCTCTTAGACCAACATCTCCATGGGAGCATGGGATGATTTATTCAGCACAACTTTGCGGCAGGGCATAGATTTGTGAGTTAGTCAAACAAAGGTCTTTTATGGTCAACCACAAAGCAATAACAGCCTTTTTAACCTAAAGCCAGTCAGCGAAGAATGACCAAAGGGGGCACTGAATGATACATTACGATTCAAAAATGACCTTTCAAGTCTTAACCAGACACTTCACTTTACCTACAGGGGACACAATAGAAAAGAAAGCATGGTTAAAGGACCATACCAACGTTTTCGCAAAATGTAGTGCATTCACTACCTATTTACTATCATTACAAATCATCAGTGTAACTCGACATTTTGTTGGCACAATTCAGAAATGCGCGGTCGGAAATCTTTTAGCTAACACAAAGCCACGCTTTCTGTACGCCAAAACAACAAACAGCCCGAAACACTTTTCTCCCCCACTTGCATTCCTGTTCCACACTATACAACCATGGTTCCACACCGCTGTCTTCTGGCAAGTCACCTCGAAAGATTTCAGGACTTCACCATCTTTCCATAATGTAGTCAGACACTTATAATAACAACCTGAGCCTGTCATTGGCAAAAACAGCACTTTTAGTGAACGTACATTGACGGTGAGCATTTGCCCGATAGGATTACATCGCAGCGCGGTTCGCGGCTGCTGGTTACAGCGTTCTCGCTCAATACTGGACCAATTTCAAAGACTTTTGTTCACGTTAGTCACTTAGACCCACATGTATGGGAAAATAGGGTTGAACAATATTGAAATTACCCTTGAAGCACATACTATGGTGCATAAGGTGTATGTAACAAACATCAAGAAACATTTTCTAACACATCCAATTAACTTAGATTGGTGTAAATTAATTTTACATCCCAAATGTTAATCAGTCCCAAAGTAAACAATAAAATAGAAGAAGAAAAACTCCCCCTTCCACCTCAGCATGAAAAGAGCTGCGGTCCACACATTGTTCAGCGACTGGAAACAGAGGCCAGGTTCACACTGCACCTGCTGGGCCACAGCTCTTTAGTCCTTCCCCCATCGTTCACTGTCTATCTCTCCGGGGAGACAACAGCAACGGCCCACAGTAGTCCAGCAACCCCCTAGCCAGCTCTTGAGAATCCCAGACCCTCCCTCATCTCATCCCCAGCCCATTCATTTTCTTGAAAAGTGACAGTTTGAGGTTATACATATTGTGGCGTTAGTATTAAAGGCTTCCTCCCGCTTTGTATCCCACTGTATAGAAAACAGATCTTCAGTAAGGCTAGCCCCTGCACATTCATCATTGCATGAGGACTTACTGTAAGATGCTGCAGCCCCTGTCCCTGTAAGTGGCCAGTTGGGAGGACAGCATTGCTCCCAGATTGATTTTCACGAAGAACAAACACAGAGACTGACAAAATGAAAGCAAGAGACTGGAAGCAAAGGTAATATAGGATCACAGCTGGAGCTGATGCAGCATATAAGGCAAATCAAAGCCTTGCTGTGACCTTTTTTAGTTGTTAATGTGTACACCAGGAAATGTCACATGTGCAACATCCACCCCCTGAGACAGACGTGCATAAAACACACACAAACACGGAGGAGGAACCTACATACGTTATCTGTCTAGACACATCACTCTCTGTTAACATCGTTTGGGTCAGTAAGGACGCCTCAGCCCATTTCCAAACTGGCAGAAGCCTTGAGCTCCGAGCGCCTTCAGGCAAACTCGCTCCCCACTGACCGGCTGCACTGTCCTTGTCAGCCTCCTAAATAACAAAATAACCTCCAGAATAAGTCAATTGTTTTGCTCGCAGGCTGGAAAATGCTCAAACAGCTGTAACAATGAGAATGCCATTTCCTCCCGGCAAACAGCATTTCACATAATAATAGACAAATATTTGGCTATAAAAGCAAAGTGTCAGGGGAGAGCTGAGCTTATTGTACAAGGTTGTTGAGATGTGGACCGCGAGTGTGAGTACCAGTGTAGAATAGGTCAGAGGAAAGAAATACAAGGAAGTGCGGAACAATCTAAATATTGGGCCCATATTACTCCAAATCCACAGTGTAGATATGAAACTCTGCAATATGCTGAAGCACCCTCATCTTGGGGGTGATTTCCCCACGTTGCAGTCGTAGTTTAGAGGTTTAGACATAACCTGCTCTATGTTCTAGAAGCACATCCAGTTAATGTCAAAGGTTTTGTTTATCTGACAATTATGCAAATTAGGACCTGAGGATGTGATTGAGAGGGATTTTTTTCCATTATGGCAGATTCACTAGCAAATAGAAGAGACACGCTGAAGAAGCCCCAGCATCACCTCACAGTAGATTCAGTACACTGCCTGCTCTGAAAAGAAATGGAGCGAACGAAAACAGAATTAACTTCCTCCGAAAAACAGAAATAATAAAAGGGCTGAAACATGTATTACACTAAACAGCGGGAATAAAATAAAGGTTTGGGGAGTAGGGAACGGGCCGTTTAAATGAGTTTGCTTTGTCAGCCTGCTGCTTTGTCAATCAAAAAAGAAGAAATGTATTGGTTTTCTTTTAGTGCAATTTAGGTGTTCATTCATCAAAGAAACAGCTATTGAACAGAATGCATTAAACACCTGCTGTCCCATCACGGTTAATCACATCCCAAGATTCTTTAACCCAAGCTTCATCACAGCTGGATCTTTCTGCCTGAACATATGCATGTCTGTTCTTAAGATGAGCTGCTTATGTTGCACAGCCACAACCAGAGTGTGTTTAGGAGTCATAGAAAACCTCCTCCACACACACACACACACACACAAGGTGTAGACACACACTTACTCACTCAGTCACACTATAAGGTTTGGGGACACATCTGGGCAGAGAAGAGAAAATATCATCAGTCAATAAATGAGATCCAGCGAGCGGCAGGCTTACCTTTGACAATGCTTTGACCGTGCAGTACGTCTCTCGAGACAATCACTGTGTAGAAGTTCTGGGAGAAGCCTGGTCTGCATGGGGGTTTGAGGGGCTGGACTGCCTTACTCCCCTGAGGAATAAAACAAGACGGGCTGTTAAGCATTGGCAAATTGACTTGCAGTCTTGCAATATCGAACCTAACAGTTTCTCTGGATACAGTGAGTGATTTGCTGCAGACGACAGCATGCTGCACTTGGACCTCCACAGTGTGGAATTATAATCATCATTATGACCATCTGTTGAATGAAATAAAAATGATGACACAAGTCCTGATAATGACATCAATGATAATCATTGTAAAGATGATGACTACGGCTAGAAGGAAATGTTTAACCTAAACATCCATTAATGCATGCTGACTGGACTGTGAGAGAGGGAGAGCACAGAAAGAAGCCTTTGCATTGAATGCATTTAATTATACTGGTTAAATATCAGCCTATGTGTTGCAGGCACAGTTCTTCCAGCAGGCATTTCATTCTCCACAGAATACACCTACATGTGATGCACATCATTCATCATATCAGTTTATATTTTTATTAAGAAAACATGTTGCACTTTGATGCATTATACGGCATTCAAGCAAACCAGTATCTGTCTGCACATCTACAAAGCTGATGTAGCAAAGCTATACGGCATACATTTAGGAAGCAAAGCTGTTTTTAGAGCACTATTTGCCTAAGTTTGAAAATAAAGTAATGTTAGCTTTCGTAGTTGTTGATGTGTTCCTTAAAACCATCCTTCTTAAATAAGCACTAAATCAAATAACCAAGTCGTCAACTGAGCCACTCATCCCAGAAATGTAGAACAGGAGAAATGATGGTGCGTAAACGAAGTTGATCGCAGCCAACAGAAAGAGAAGCCCCTCCAGGAACCACTGTCCTCTGCAATCATGCACTGCAGTTTATTTAGGGCGAGAGGATGGGGAGGCTAGCGAACAGAGCTGTCAGTGACTTTTTTCACCACACTTACACAAAAAAACATTCTTGACCTTAAACGTCGCCGTATTAAGCTCGATTACACGCATCATGCTGCCTTTAGCGCAACGCTGCGGGGGAAAGTGAGCCTCTCACGGCCACTTTCGTGGGCTCATGCGCGCGCTCCACAGCCCAAGTTAGCACAACAGCAGTGCAGCACTTCCACTACACTGTTATAGCCGAAAAGACGTGCAGAAATGAACTAATCTTACCGAGGATGTGCCCACAAGTAAGGTGCAAGCCAGGATGATGCAGCCAACCTTCATCTTTGCAAAATCGCTTGTTGGGGGTAAAAAAAAAAAGCGAAAGAGATGAGTCTCCTGCGCCAAATTAACCTCAGTAATTCCCGGATCCCTGTTTCTTCTCTTTCGGGTGCTGAGTGAATGACCGTCCCTACTTGTCTGGCGCAAAAGTACCGCTGAGACAGAGGTGCTGCGCTGCGCTCCGTCCAGAGGAAGCCGATGCCCATTGGATAACCGCGTCACTACAACCCCTCCTACCGCACGGAGGAGCAGGCATGGCAGTGTGCACTATATGCGCTTCAAATTACTCCCTGTGATGAGCACTTGGGGGTGGATTGGGAATGGATGCATTTTCCAGGCTATTTAGGTTCATATTTTCACTTCAGATGGAGCCAAGGCGGGTCCGGTGGTGTGAGTGGCAACCAACCATCCGAGTCTTTTCATGTGTCCATCGGCTAACTGGAGTCTATTTCACACCCCAGTTACCCCCTCTGCCCCTGATCCGCGGTACAACGGCAAGAGCTGCCGAGTTATTAGCTTTTTATTAAAGCTGCTATATGATAGACCACTGCGGGATGAAAATGTAAGGTGGGAGGATCTTTGGTTTTACAATTATTTACTTATTTTTTTACTGAGGGATTAGTGTTTCAGGAACCTTGTTGTGTTTGTTCAATATCATCTATGTATGTCGCCTGTATGTATGTTGTACATGTAAAATAAAGTTGATATTAAATGAAATAACATCAGCCAGTTTGATGATCTACAGGAAATGTGTCCAAATCATGTTCCCTATTCAGTCTTCAAATCTTTTTCATTAAACAGGTGAGGCTAATTATTTCTTATGTAGGATGTTTCCATTTATTGTTATATATGAGGTATTTTCTGCCTCTAGCTTAATGCCTTAATCACTCTGCTGGAGAGAAGAATGTGGAACTAGGATAAAATGTCTTGCCCCATTTGGACAGATTTGAGTTCATTCTTTAGAAAAATACAATTTGAGACTTAGACTTATACATTTACAGTTGCTGTACAGTAGTCTGAAATAAAGCCTGGGAAAAGTGTGAACCTTGCCTTTAACTGGTCTCACAATTTAATTATGTTGACATTTCCAAAGCCTCAGATCAGTGGCTCAATTTCCATATCTGAGAGGTCATGACAATTTAATCCCATCAAAAGGAATAGGACAGTATTGCAGTGTCAATCAACACAGCCCAGTGTCGGCCCCTGTCACTGCCATTCACTTTGCTGCTTTATTTCCACCACTAACTCCTACAATATTGAAAAACGGTCTCTGAACAGTTTTTTTTTTCTTTCCGTTTTTTTCTTTTCTTTCAACGTTATCTTCAAAATAAACTGATAATTAAGAAGTACTCTAATCTAGTTGACTACAGCTCAGTGTTTCTTTCCAGAGGGCAGGATTTTTTTAAGGTCAGAGATATCAGAAATACACTCCCCTCATCTCCCTTCAGGACATTGTGCTTTTGCTTTTATTAAACCCAGGAAAACATGGCAGAGGAACTGTATGACAAGGATTTGAAACATACGCCTTGTACAATAAACAATGCCTCTAATAAATAACAGCACATCTTTGTATCAGTCACTGTCATTTCCTCACATGGGACCAGCTGCTGACAGGAAGGAGGGTTAAGAGGAAAATGACTGAGTGTGCTGAATGTGGCACGTCCTCAAGAGAAAAATACTCCTGCCAGCAGTGCTATTTCCTGCATTCAAAAGTTAGGCCATTCACATTCTGTTTTACCTTTAAACCTAAGTAGTAACAACAGTACAGTGCATAAAGTGACCATTACCAGATACCGCCCCCCCTGCTCACCCATCTTGCCACAGCACAAACACAATGATATTCATGAAATTATTGTTTTACTGAATTAGTACCCTGAAGAACCAGCCAGTTTTCGGAATGCAAGTAAATTATTCCTCTCAAGCATCGAGCATTTGCCTAATAAAAATACCATCTGGGCACTTGAAGTGAATTGGTTTAAGGCTGTGCTGAATTATTAAACAAATCTTCCAAAATGATTCCCAGTTCTCCTTTTATAGGGGGGAAATACGTTACTGGAACACCTTACCCTAGACTATACAGGCTGACGAATTCTACTTTCCATTTGTTGAATTGCTTTTGCTCTTCTAGTGCAGTAATTTGTGAAGAGTTATATGTTACTCTCAAGCATCTCCTAATTTCTTGGTTTCTCTTCTTTTTTTTTTTTGGCTTGGTTGAACACCACAAGCCAAATGTATTAAGGGAAAATACTTTAATACGCACATTTTGTTTTGAGAACGGCAGATTTACAACAGCTCAGTTTTTCTGTATTGCATTTATCAACAAGGCACAACATTTGTAAGGGCTCATTGGGAATTTAATGATCCTGCTTGCATACATTAGGGCCAACCAGTTCTCGATCACTTAGGTCTGATACCAGCATAATTAGGGAAGACATTTAACCTACTAAAGATTTATTTTCATGATATACTTGTTGCTCAGCTTCAACCCTTTTAGCCCCAGCATACACACTGGCGTTCCACCCACTGTTTACATGAACTGATGCTGTTAAAATTAAAAGCCCTCTAGCGGTTCACTCTGTCTATTTTCGGGGGAATCGCAGAGAAGCAGCTCCTTAAATATCATGCGCAAATATTTTGATATGCAGTAACTGGTATAAGTTTCTGACTCTCAACAATGCTAAGTTTTATACATTTATAATGTATGTTGATTATGCGATGCAGTAGTTTTCTTATGCATTTTGTCACATACTCGTGAATTGCTCTGGAATTAACTCACTGTTAATAACATGCAATGTTAAAAGTTTCTCTTCGGAGCTATTGCAGTCATTATCAGTAGTTCATTGTTGACGTCAAGCAGCGTGCATGAAGGATTATATTCTGCATTGAATATTTACTGTATATTATATTCATCGTCCTCTGCTGCCTGCATACATATTGCTTCGTGCCTTATGCTCACTCATTGGCAAGTAGCGCAATATTCATTGTATCTGGTAAGTGGTCTATCAATACAAGAATTGTAAGAGCATTTTCATTGGTTTTGGTTGTAGGACACAAATTGTCCACTGGTTTCACAAGCATGCTTTTGAGTGATGTCTATCTAGGTAGGAACCTTTCAACAGGTGACGGGGTGTTGTTAATCGGAGGAGCACAAATAGTTTTTGACCGCATCAAATCGCTACACACTGCGATGCATGTGGATGTGTAAATGTTTGTTGGTGGAGCTGATGCACACATGATTCTTGCACGTTCATTAGAAGACTTTATTAATTGTGATCAATTAATTCCATCAACGACAACTTTTGAGCCTGTGAATTCAACAGTAGGCTACAGAACGGTGTAAGGTAGAGAGTGCCTCAGCTTGTTTGTTTTAAGTCCGTATAGCAGCCCGTCAGTGCCTTTAAGTTTTTAGGCTTAGCCAATATAAGAAATATTCTCAGCACTAATTGCGTTTATTGTGTACAATGACGTCATATCATCGTTGCCAGCTATCGACAGTTTTAATTGATATTTAATTGTCTTATTAAACAGGCTGCAATCGCTTCATCACATATCACATAGCTGGTAAGGCAACTAATGTGATGGCCTGAAATATTATCAGTCGCACAGAACTCTTAAAATCCTCCTACGTTAGCACTATATCGGTGCTGTGTTCTGCAAATCACACATGTCTGGCTAATCCCTGGTAAGTGATGCATGGAACCGGTGGTAGGTCTGGTTTCATAATCACTACGCTGTTTACTCACCTTTCCGGTGATGGCTGACCTCGGCAGTTAGTCATGCATCGTTCACCGTGCGTAGACTCGCTCATGGAGCATCAAACTCAGCGTGGTACATATGCATCATGGTCGTGTGACCTCTTATTCCATCACTTTTGATCCTAATTGCAGTATCCTATGTCTGATTTGCTATTTCAGTCTTACCTAGATAAGGTAGGTATTTCGTTGTATATACCCGGACACATTCAAATCACTTATTAAGGAATTACCTTCAGCCTATATTGGCACAATTCATCTTCTGTTGATTGCTTTTCGTATGCTTGTTATGTGCGGATTGCTTCTCTGTCTTAACGCTCTAGCGTCAGCTTAGTATCAGAGTACTACGAAGGCGCTATATTTAATAAATACTTGATAATGCGTGCACTTGCATTTTACTTGTGCTTCATTTTAGTTTTTGGGGGGATTCCCTATACTAGCTATGCTAGATCTATCTTACCTGGCAAAGCGGTGGTTATTCGTTGTTCTTATCATAGCATGTTTAATGCAAACTAATCTTTGCAGCAGGTTGAACAGGTTTTCATCTCTGCATTACGTTTAACAGTATTTAATCTTTGCAGCAGGGATCCTATCTTTGCTGCATTTATAACGGGATCTCATCATGTTTGACGTCCTCATCATTGAGCACGTTTCACATGATGTCATTGCAGCGTGGTCAACTAGACCTCATCATTTCAGCATGTCCTCTTCTTTGCAGCATGTTTAACCTGTCCTTTTCTTGCAGCATGGTTAAACTGACCTCTTATTGGAGCGTGCTCAATGTAACGCATCATCTTATTGCAGCATGAATAACGTGATATTATCACTGACATTGAACGTGGCCTAACTCATGCATCTGGCCTTCATTCAAATCATACTGCTTACAACTCTAACATTCTAAACGCGGAGGCGCTGCTTCTTTTCGTTGCCGTGCAGACACGCTCTTCTGCTCTTTTAAATCTATGATGAACTACTTATTGCTAATGCTCATACTAGCTCCCTTGCACCATTATTCTTACTCCTGGGAATCTTAATTTTGGTTTAGCTATCATTTAAAGCAAGTTCTCATCAAAGCTCACATTTTACCTAAGCATTATTTGGGTCATTCATTCAGGTATCTCATGTACTTCTCTACAACAACTTGGTCGATGGTCATCCTCTACCTACTCATTTGTATTTGTCCCCGATGTCCACGACATTCTCACAAACCAGAGATCCCTAAAGCATAATTTTCTGGTAATCATGCATATAACTGGTGGTGGTGTACTTCACATGGTCATTTTGTATTCTCAAATTCTACAGAGTAATCTGGCTCATTACTGCATTCTATCAATTTCTTCTAGATATAAAAATGTGCCGAGATTTATTTTGCCACCGACCCAAATTGTGCCGAGATTTTTTTTGCTTTGTTTGCTGGCCTGATTGCCATAACCGGGCTGAATGTCCAAGGTTTTATTTTCCCTTTATTTTGCTTTATGTTTGCCGGCCTGACTCGCCATATCGGCCTGGATTGCCGAGATTTTATTTTGCCTCTTGTTTTGGGGCCTGAATTACTACACCGGCCTGAATCACTATACAGATCCGTTGCTGCCATTTAGGTAAGTATGTTTTCTTTCATGCCTTTCAATCACTTGTTCTCGTCACATTTTGGGGGGAATGTGTCTTGGCTTCTCTACCCCTTTAAAAATGATTTTATAACGATGGAGTCTAATCTCAAGACTCATTTCATACATACATTTCATATTATGTATATGTACAAATAAACCTTTGCATATCTGCAACGAAGTCTCTCCTGATTGAAATTAAGCTCAGCGCAAATTCTTAATTCTTAATCACCTCTCTCTCTTCCTAAAACTGATCAGCTGGTTCGAGGCGTTCACTTGTCAGTTAAACCAATCAGAATCAGCCATGAATTTCACGAGTCAATCATAGCATTACATCCCTTCTGTTTCTCTGCCTGCTGCTGTCAGCTGTCTTTCAGGCAAAGAGTGCCACCCTCCTCCTCCCCTTCCATCGCCGGTCATCGTCACCCACGGCACCCTGGGTCTTCCTCCGGCTGACCACTCCCGTTGACTCCTTCGGTCCGGTCTTCGGGCTCCTTCACCACCACCACCAGTGTCTAAACTCCATTGGGGGACTATGTCTTGGCTTCTCTACCCCTTTAAAAAATGGAGATGGAGTCTAATCTCCAAAGACTCTGTACATTTCAAATGATGTATATGTACAAATAAACCTTAGCATATCTGCAACAAACTCTCCCCTGATTGAAATGTTTCTTCTGTTTCAAACAGCCTTGTTATCCTGAAATAAAAAAAAAAAGCAGAGATTTTGAACTACGAAGTAGTACAAAAACGAAGCCGAGGACTGAGAGGGTTAATGATGTTTTTAATTCCTCACTGGACCAGGCGTGAAGCAGATCTCAATTTTAGAAGTGTATAGGTGTTGAATACTCAGTACCATCACTGAGAGCCAGATGCACTCCAGTCAGGCAGTGTTGAGGCATTTCACTGCTCTGTGTCTTTATCTTATCTACCAGGATCACATTCACTGAGGAGAATCTAATTAGTAAAAGGAAGTAAAGCAGGGTTGTTCATTTCTTTTTGTGAATTTTTACATCTTCGCTTTAAATGTTACCTCTACTTTTTCTCTTGTTGGTATTATTTTAAAGCCTGTTGTATGGTGCTACTGTAGATAATTTGTCATTAGCCTGCCAGCTCACTACTCATTACTCTTACTAAGGCTGCCATGCAGATGAATGTAGCCGATCAAATCAGAAACCAAAAATTGACATCACGCTTGAACAGATAATTATTAGGTCTATTGTACACATCATGTCATCCCCATGAATGCTCAGTGGGACGGAATCTGTACGTGTGAACTCTGCTTTGAACAGACGTATTCACCAGGTGATAGAGCCACACAGAGTTCATCACCACAGCACTCACTGCGATGCCACTGATGATGAAACTATTGCACTGTTGTCAACCGTGCGGGGAATAGTACAACTTTCCATCAATGTGAAACTTTCCTCACTGCTGTGCTGACCAAGGAGAAAACTTCACAGCCATTTCAAGAGCTATGTGCCACCACAGTAAAAATCAACCAAACTCTCCAGAATAATTTACTCTCTCAGACACAGAGAGAATTTCAAACGTGTTAGAGTAAAAATAATTATTTGGAGGGTTTTCAGGTTTTTCAATAACACAGGTGTGATGCAATATGAGACTCTTAAATTGCACGTTATCTTAATTGTTTTTACTATTCTAACGTAAATTCTAACTACACTATTTTAACTTGCACTCAACACATCTTTGGTATCAGGGACTGTGTTGAGTATAAATGTTTGTGTTCTTGTTTATAGTGTTATTTGAGTTATTATTAGGTGTTTTATTAATTATAAAGCCATGTATTGCTTTGTGCGGATTCTGTGAAGCACTTTGTGTTAAATTTATATGTATGAAAAGTGCTATGAAAAACAAATTGATTTATGTTGCACCTTAATACTAGCCTGGTCATACCAGACTCTGGTCCATTTCATTTGTACAGAGAGTCTGGCCTCTCTCCATTGACAAGTGTTAACTTCCTTAAAGGCGGGTACTCTGTTGAAGTTAAAAACTATTGGATCTGCACAGAGCCACTCTGGATCTGCCATAACCAATTGTTAAGGTTCGGTCGTGACGTCAGCTTAGCATCGCTAGCATTCGACTTAGCCAACTCCTTCACTGCTAACGGAGCAAGCTGGAAAACCTAACTTTTTCAGAACCCCGTGGGGAGGAGGGCCACAACATCACGGCCACCAACACAACTCAGCAAAGACTTCTTCTCGCTCGGGCTTTAACTTCTGGATATTCCTCAGGGTTGCCACAACGGACCGAATGGCTTCGCTTGCATCTGGAACTACAACTCAAACTAGCGCACGGCCTCAACGTCATCGTTCTCAGCCCCTCCCTCTGTTCGCTCATTGGACCGCCAAAAATTTGTCTGGAGAAAACCCAAGACTATACCGCAAACCCAGACGTAGTACTAAAGGGAAGTGAAAATTGAGCGTAAGTACGTAGGAGGGCGGAGCCAAGCTACCTTAATACCAGAGAAAAACTCTCTCGTTCTGCCTTCCACAGAGATGCATGGTGAAATGACAATAAACTTGATTTGATTTGATCCAAAGGATAAAAGATGTTGTGGGCGCTAAATATATCTATTAATGCTTCTTGAATGATTTTATTGAAAAATATGCTTTCATGGTATTTTCAAAGACCTCAGAGTCTTTCACACTTGGCATACATGCATGTGAGGAGGCTCTGGGTGTTTCGAGGTTAAGATAAGATTAAGATCTTGTAGATCTTGTTCAACATGTAATGGTAAACAGTCTGGACCGGAGGTTACACAACATTGTTTTGCCTCCTCTGTTGGCATGATTAAGATTCTGTATGACGTGTTTGATTGGTGGGAGTATTCACAGGATTACAGCAGCTACAGATGATTTTCACTCCATTTCTTAGAGCCCATAAGTTATTTATGGCTGTCGGGGTGTAAAGACCGTTAAAAAATATATATATATAAAAAAGTGTTTATTGGAAAATGTTACCAACACTGCCTTTATTGAAAGGCCAACTTCAGTACTACTTACCACACTTTGCTTGGTCTTAAAAAAAAAAAAACATCCCGTATAGTGACTAGCATGCTGTAACAATATTTTTTTTCTTTCCCCTGAAGATTCAGGTGGGCGCAGTTGTCAGTGTCTGAATATCAAATTGATGCACACCGAGAAACTGAAAAGAGGCAAAGGAAGGTAAGCTCCATTCATCTGCAAAACTATTTCTGGACAAAATCCACAACACTGAATACTCTCAGACTATCAGGAACTGCTGTTTAGTTTTTACCTGCTCCTCCTGAATGAATGAAATATTGATACTGTATGTGCACGACAGAAATGCTTGAAGACCACAAGAAGCACATGCTCCATCAGTAAAAGCAAAAGCAAAGGATGTAAAATAAATATAAAGGAATTTTTTACCCATTACTTTTTAATTTAGATTAGATAATATTTCTATTCCAGTGAGCTTTAAACATATTTTAGCAGCACAGTGCTGCAGATCCTTCTGCCTCCACAGAGCCTCCACTGTAGAATCCAGATAACAGGGTAAAAACAATAGGCAATGTGTCAGTTTCTTTTAGAGACTGTGTTATGGAGATTTACTGACCTCTCCAGTGATGCACTTTAGGACTCAATATACAAACACAGAAGCACAGAGAACACAGAGATGGTTAAAGTGATATATTGCAAAAGTTTATGTAATTAATTACAGGGAAGTTACAGAGAAAAAGTATCAAGGTCTCACCATATCAGTTTTCCCCAGTAACTCCCACAGAGAAGTGTGTGCACATTGATTTTATACTGTCACAGAATATAAAAAAATCCTTTCTGATTGGAATACAGCCAAAAACAAATCTCTCCTTATCCTATGGGAAATAGACCAAACTCTACAATACTTTATTATCATTGGACAAAAGTCCTCAAGCAACACTCCTCTGTGTCCTATAAGAAAACTGTATTTTTCCCCCACTGGTGACCTTGACATATACATCAGTTCACAAATACATGGTGTTTCCGTCCAGTCTACGAAATGCCTAGTTCCTGTCACCGGAGGTAATAAAACAACATGAGACTCTGACTACATTTCCATATCACAGCTCAGTGAACAGTGTGAGCATTTTTTAACACGATGAGAACATAAAAATGTTCCAATGATTAACAAAACTCAAAGAATCATAATTCTTTTAACAACTGTATGACTGTGGTCCCAAAGTAATGACACAAGGCTACAGACTGTTCTTCATATTTAACACATAGGGCTGAGCCCCTGCAGATGCCTGTATAACTAACCTTTTGACTGCCATTTCAATATACCATGATTGCCTGATAGATGCAAGGAGAGTGGCTTGACGGTGATGGATGACAGTGGATGTCACTTGATTTTCATTTGAACCGGAACATCAGAATCTACTGCGCCTAATTAACCTCTCTGTCTGTTTCCACTTGGCAGACTTCCACAGCCACATAGAGAAAAAAAAAACTCTGGAGCAGCTCATCTACAACATATTTCACACACTATTTATAATTTACGTAGGCATTTGTCACATATTCTTCAATAAATGTCCTCAGAGACAAAGTACTGTATACTGCATGGTGACAACTACAAAAACATTGATATACTAGTCATTTATACTAGTCATTTGCTTTTCCAATTACATTTTCATGGAAAAATGCAATTGCTGTCTATATTATGTTCCCTGGCAACGGTTGTTTCTAGTGTAGTGACTTTGACACCGAAAACTAGCATCCTGACTCCAATGTGTGGTTTGGTTTATGAAACAAGAGCATGGGTTAAGGTTAGAGTCGACATAGTCTATATCCACGACTGTTCAGGTGCCGCCAGAAATTCAGCCCATTTCGGCCGGATGTCCGTTACCTTCTGCTTTCTTTGTGTTGGCATTTTAAACTCATAGTGCTCATAAACTGGATGTACTATGGTTAACTGCTCCTCAGATCTCTGCAGGGCAAATCCAGACAGCTAGCTAGACTATCTGTCCGATCTGAGTTTTCTGTTGCACGACTAAAACAACTTTTAAACATACACATGTTCCACCAAAACAAGTTCCCTCCAGAGGCTATTATGCAGAGGCACAGGGGCATTGGACTGGGGGGAAAAAGGGGACTGAGTACCCAGGGCCCTCATGTGAGGAGGGCCCAAAAAGATGCTAGAATGAATAGCTGTGGATGCGGGGAGGGGCCAATAGAAAATGCCTATCTACAGGGCCCAGAATGTTGTGCTATGCCCCTGCAGAGGCACCGTTGCTGCCCATGACGACTGTGATTGGTTTAAAGAAATGGCAATAAACCCAGAATGCTGTGTGGACTCGCCAGACCTTCCTCCGCAGCAGTGTGGAGGAAGGTCTGACAATGCAAGACATTTTTTATGTCTGAAGTGAGAAGCTATAGGTGAGACTATATATGAATGAACTTTATGTATTTACTTTAGGTTGTTTTGTGTATGTGTGTCTGTGTGTGTGTGTGTGTGTGTGTGTGTGTGTGTGTGTGTGTGTGTGTGTGTGTGTGTGTGTGTGGTGTGTGCTTAAAATATATTCTTGGAAAGCTGATGTACTCTCTAAAGGCACTATAATTACTCTTATTACATACTGTGTAGTTGCATCAGGCAAATTCATACTTGTTTAAACAAAGAAATGCAAGCACAGCTTTTACATGACTGCATTGTGTAGCATTACATGGGGGTGGGCGCTTAATTATATAAGAAGCAATCTTGAGGGAAGTTCTATTCAATAAGAGCAGCCCCACAAGTTTTAACTGTCTCTGGGAAAAAAAACAAAAAATGCAATAACACATAAAACTGTTGCTTGAATAATTCAGGAGCAGAATGCATAAATAGTGGATTAGGCTTGATTTAATTATGTCGTTGTGAAAGCAGATCCTGGCTTTAAACAAACAAACAGGCAACCGGAATAAAGCAGTTCAGCACCCAAGTGGCAAGGCCTTGCAAAGGAGCCAAAAGCATGCTTCTGTAGAGATCAAACGCATCCAGCAGCATTGGACTAGGGCCAGACATAAAGACAGGTACAATAGACTCAGCTCCTCTTTTTATTGTTGCGAAGAGAATTGGATGTGGTTCTCTCACAGGAGTGTATCCAACATAATTTTCATGGGAAGATGATTGTATTGTTTACTTCATAAACACTATCCTCTGTACTCTCATTTGCACGCATCAGGTGCTATTTATTTCACTTTGATAGAAAACCAGTTTACTATACAATGCTAGTCTTATGATGGTGCTGTGTCTCCCTGAAAACTTCTATAAAGTCAAATCCATGTCTGTTAGAGAGTTGGATGTACGCATGTTTGCTGCATACATTTCCAACATTCTTTATATGGTGCAGAGTGCAGTCAGCACATTGGCCTTCATTGATTTACTGTAAGCAAATTTTAGAAATGGCATATGAATAGCTGCATCACCATAGAAATAAGTCTGCATGGGGGAATATGGTCACAACATTAACATCTTCATGTGCACTCATGATTCTCAAGCTAAAATTGATCACATCACATCATTCAGAATTACTATTGCGACCCTGATAAGATTGCGGTTCATTTGCAAGTGGCAGAGGCCTGAAAGGGAGCAGATGTAGCCAACCTGAGAAGGATATGGGGAGAAATGTGAACTGATTCTAGAGTTATTCTCTGGGCAATGGAAACCAATATGACGGACCAACAGTAAGCTCCGTCTACACGGTGCTGGATGGCTGATTGTGTTCAGGTGGAAGAATGGGACTTGGCAGCAAGGAAGGGAACACCCCTTTCATCTACAGCCATCCACTTTCATTACAACACACCTTTGAAAGCAGCAGCACATGATCACACCTGAAACTTGATCAGAGGGAGGGAAATTGCTGCTATTCACAAGCTGCATTATTCAAAACTTCCAGCCATGTCCGCATTATGCGCACAATGCATTCAAAGATGTAAAAGTTTGACAATTTGATTTATGCTAATGTAACTTCACTTTTATTGTTGTCCTTGCATTCAATTTCCAGTTTCCATAGTGCAAGCATTGCCATCTTTTTAGAAACCTTGTTCTATTTGCAAATGTTAAAATTAATGGATTTCTCACGTCAGGAGCATTCAGCCACATAGCCTCCTGTAGCATCTCCCATTGGCAAGGCAGTTAAAATTGTGTGTGGGTGTCATACATTTTACCCTATTTGAATTTACACTGCCCTCTGTGTCTCCTTCCAGGTAGAGATATGAAATATTGACTGTTTTCATCTGGGCTTGCAGCCCCCATTAAACCACCACTCCCAGCGACTCTGCTATCAAAGTGCTGGCGCAGCAAAGAGGAGAGAGGAAAGAGTGCGCAAGAGGCAGATATATGGTGGGGGAGGCATGCTTGAGAAAGAATATGTAAATCAGTAAGGGAGGGAGCAGTTGCAAATTATGTGTAAACAAAAAATCATGTGGGGTGCTATTAAATCAACAAGACCTATAATAATTGAGAGAATATGAAAATGGGGATTATAATAATAAGCAAATGCCAAGAAAAAAGAAGAAGAAAAGTTAGAAATGTATGAAAGGAAAAAAAACATTTCTCTCCAGCAATGTGAATGTGAAGTTCTGGCACTGAGGGTATGACAAGACAGCTGATTGTGCAGTAAGTGGTAATTATACACCCCAGTCTGCGGTCTACTGCTGAGTGACAAATAGTCTTCTTGCTGTACACTTGCCTATCTTACCATCTCTAAAGCACCAGTGGTGAGGCTGTGGCTGTAGGACCATTCTGGGTATAAAAAACACACTCGGCCTGTCATTAAACTGTTCTCAGGACAGTAAATTCTGCATCAGGGACAAAGGCAGTTGTTAGCAGCGCCCATTATCTATTCCTGGGCTTTGTTTCCAATTGAAAATTAAAGGGGACAAAGGTAGAGTTCCTGTGGCATGCTCAATGATGATGGCTTTTTATTACGCATAAAAAGCAGCTCAGTGCACAAATAGATGAACTTGAATAGGGTAATAAAAGAAAAGTTGGCATAAATGAGACAATGAGAAGAAATCTTCCTGGGAAAGAAACAGTAGAAGTGAGAAAAGCATAGCGTTAGCAAGACTTTTCTCAACGGTGGCTTCATTTCTGTGTCAGACTTTTTGTGTTTAATACAGTATTTGCTTATTTTCCCATCATGATGAAATCACAGAAAGGTAAAACTATGAATTAGGATTAGATTTTATATGAAATCCCAAACGTCACTAGTCTTATTTGGGCAGAACTCAGACGAATGTGGCATTTGTCCGCATTTTCGAAATACTGACTGCTGTAATTGGGTTCAAATTAAATGTCAAAATTAGATTTTTTTGAGCGGAGCACCAGTCAGATTATTATAAATTTGGAGGCATGATGGCCCTTGTGCTGTGGTAGCATTCCTGCTTTCATTCTGTTTCTTTAGTCACGTTTTCACACTCTCCTGTCAAGTGCTTAGAAGCAATCCGTTTTATCAATTTAAAAAACAACTTTTTGTATGTTCTCTTGCCCTCTTGACAGATGACTCTGTCTGTCCATTTTCGCTGTAAAGACGTCGGGAGAGAACGCCGTGACTCCCTGCCGGATCAGCAAACTTTAGGCAGTAGGCAGGGATGTCCTAATTTGGGAGAATTGGTTGCGTGCTGGCACAACAATGTGGCCACAATAAGGCACTGGCAGTATTTCCCTGCTCTGTACAGCCAGAACTGGCCATCTTCACATCCAAGCTGGTTTGACCCACTGTCAGGTGTTTATAAAGACATCGCTTCATTAGCTGTGGATGATGCCGGACACACATAAGGGCCCACCATCTGCTCCCTGAGCCTCGCCAAGGTTAAATATTCTGTTGGTGGGATGGAGAGGAAGGCGGCGGTGAAATGTGTAAGCAACAGTGAATGGAAAAATGTTGATTTACAGAACAGTAAGGGAGGGAATAAAGGCTATATTTCATATGCCCTTTAATGGACTGAGGGCTACTGAATAATAAAGACATGCATTAATGAGTATGTGTGCGGAAGAGCAGTTTCTAAGACAACTGTTACTGCTGTATTTTGCTTAATATTTAAAACATTTTAAAAGGTTATTACTCAGCCAAGTAACTGGAATGCATTAAAAAGATGTGATTAATTTATTTGTCAAAGCATTAATGTTGTTTAATGCACCCAAATGTCATGACATCTACCTTGATCTTAAAAGCTGTTCGGCCTCATTTCATGCCGACGGAATGGAATAAACAAAGCATTAGGCCAAGCAGGTACGGCCCCGCTGGAAGTCTGTAATTGATGTGTAGATTCTCTGCACGTCAAATGCTCACCCCAACACCGGGGTCACTTTAGAGATGAGGGGATTGGCTAATTCGCCTAATTACCCTGGCAGATACTGATGAGTTCTTCCATTAGCAGGGTCACCCTCTCTTCCCTGGAGTCCCAATGTAAAAATGCAATTAGAGATAGCTCTGAAATCAAATTCTGTATGTCTTCACACTGGCATGTCTTATTTTGGAGGATGCACTCAAATACTGGCAGTGGCTCATTGGAAAAGGTGTAGGAGGGGGTTGAGCTGTACATTAAGCAGTGTTATTTAATATTGCTGAAATATGGACACATTGTTAACAGGGGCTTTCAAAACAGTTATATCTGAAAATTGCTTTGGGGAAGAAAAAAAGACATATCTCCTCCTCTGAGGCGCCAACTGCACCACATCCATCTTGTTCATTGTCATGTGAATGTTCCTGCTAACAGCACACCTTTGTGCAGACTGAGCCGCCAAAAGACTCTCATCCTGCTCTGAATGGACAGGATCACATATTCAAGGCAATTATGTTTTAGGTTGTGAGGAAGATCAAACATCAAATTACTGTAACCCTGATTTAGAGCCGTTTAACTGTCGCTCTTGGACACAAAGAGTTTTCCTCTCTTGAGACGGAACAATTTCATGGGACCGCTACTGTGATGCATTATACAGTAATGTCTGAATTTCAACTGTCATCTCAGCCCTCATTAGGACTTCCATGGCAACCGTCTAATCATGCTCTGGTAAATGTGTGTCTAATAGAACTAACATTTCCATTTTAGACAAAACCACAGCTTTCCTGCTGGTAAAGATCACGGGTTGAAACTTGGAACTCAGTCTGTAACACATCTTTATCTCATTCGTAATGAATTTGCTGCAAATGGGTAGTGGTTAAACAAGCACTCGCTCTTTTTTTTGTCTATCGCAACAAAGAATGCACAGATTTCCATTTTGGATGAAAGTGGACATTTCTGTAACACTGTATAACACAGCCTGCGACTTAGTGTAATTACCCAACACTTAAAGTCCTCTTAACTTACGGTGTAATATTGTCGTATAGATCAGTACGTATAAAATGCTTAACGGTTCCTACTGGTACTTACGTATAGGTAGGTACAGCAAAACAAGGTAGTAAGAATTGGGTATTTTAATTTTAATTTAATTTGAATTGGGTAAGTTAAGAGGACTTAGCCGGTAAGTGATGGGTAATTACACTGTAAGTTGCAGGCTGTTTTATAAAGTTTTTACAGAAAATTCAAAGCAGACAGTGAATAAGGCAGTTTATCCTCTAAAAAGAGCACTAACTTGACTTCCTCAGGATGGAAGAAATGACATTCAGTCTGGCTCAATTCATCACAAATACATTCTTTATGAAAGCTTCTCAACAAGCTGCTCAACACTGGTGAGACAATACCATACAGCTCTTGAACATGAAAAAGGTGTTGTCCTTAACACCTTGATAGATGTATTCCATGATTCAATCTTTTTACCTTCAGTATAAACATACATTAAGACAAAACCAGGCAGCGGGGCAGAAAGCCTTCGTTTAAACAGCTTGTAAAAAAAAGAGAGAAAGTCTTCATGTTTGGCATGATGTTACCGCCAGCAGGAAGGTGGGTGGAGTGGGCTGAGGTTTAGAGCGGTGGGGTTCAGGTCAGGGGAGCAGAGGAGGAGGAAATGAGTGGAGACAGGCAGTGATCTCTGCGGTGAGCCTGTGACACTGCCCGGCCACCTGTCAGGCCCGGTTTGTTGCCTGTCAGGCGGCAGCCTGGGACGGGACAGGCAGGCAGGAGACGAGGGCTGGGGAGGGTGAGGGGGATGTATGAGGGACAGATGAACTGGTGTGTGCAGATCTATGTCAGGTCAGGAGGAAGCTATTACTGGGACTTCGAAGGACACATGATTTTTATGCAGAATATAGCAGCTGGTGCTGGGGACTGTTAGTGACAGGTGAGTGGAACAATATGCATAATTAAGCTTACAATATTTTGCTGGATATACAACAAAAGGGTTTGTGTTATTAACATTGATCAAGGGGTAAATGAAAACAGGTGACAATTACACCACATCACAACCAGCAATAAAATCAATTACATGAATATTTTTATGTTTAAAAAAACATGATATTCAGAGTTTGCTCTGATTCGTAAACCTTTACAGCAGACGTAAAATATGTTAATATAAAGAAAAGTTCATTGTCCTGAGAATACAAAGGGAGAAATAAAGTCAATGGCTGCAACTAACCATTATTTTCATTACTGATTCATATGGAAAAAATTATGGTGTATAAAACATAAAAAAATCATAAATCCGAGATTACAATTTGCTTGTTATGTCCGAAACACAGTTCTCAGACCAAATATATTTAATTTGCTATCATATCAAACAAGGAAAAGCTGGAGTTTAGATGGGTTTACCCACCACTTTATTTCAGGCTGCATGGTAAGTTGCATTAGAAAAAGTAAATTACTGCTCTTTTTCATATTTCTATAAAAAAAAGGTGTACAACATCAGACTATAGGCCTATTAGATTGGCCTATAGTTTTCTAAAATTGTGCGATTCCAGTCCTGCCTTTTGCTTTGGAGTAAATACATTCACTCCCCTTCTTGAAAAACATCCTATCTGGTCACCAGGGGGAAACGATGGTGTGAAAATCTGGCATGTTGTATTCTGTTTGAGGATTGCATTAATCCACAAGTCATCTTCAAGTCGGTCTTCTCCACATACAGAAGATAAATATTGAACAGTCGAGCAATACGGAGCAGGGAAGAGGGCGTGGACACGTACGTACTGTAAACACCCATAGAAACACATAGAGAAAAGAGCAAACTTGTTACACTTCAGTGGGCACACGCACACACTCCTCACACACTTGTGCCATGGATGAAAGCTGATATCAGGCCCTGTTTGCAGCAAGGTGAGGTAGGGGACATACTGTCGGAGTTCTTTAACACCACAGACCTGACATCACCACGGGCTGCGAAGGTAGACAGCTTCTCCCCATACACGCTTCAGCTCTTTTTCTCTCCTCCTTGCACACTACTTCACACACACACACACACACACACACACACACACACACACACACACACACACACACACACACACACACACACACACACACACACACACACACACACACACAATCCCTGACCTCTGTGGTGTGAAATGGAGGGCTGGGGAGGGAAGGTGGGGTTGCAAAGTAAAGCGAGAGAGCTGTCAGAAGAATGCATCCAACACACACTTGACAGGCTGGAAGTTCAGATGCGAAGCCCTCATCATGCAGGCAGAGCACAAGGGGTGTACGTCTCAATTCAAGCGATTCAGCAAGCAGAGCACAAATCCAAGCACATTTCGCCATATGCCTACTGTCTGAACTCATAGTGCTGCTAAATCTGTAAACATGAAAATACACCCATCAATGTTAGTGATAGTGGTGATATTTTTAAGCATACCTTAAGTTAATTGCTAATAACTACTCTGCTGTGAGGTTTGTTTGTGCATATACACTACCGGTCAAAAGTTTGGGGTCACATAGAAATGTCCATTCCACTCCATTATAAACAGAATACCAGCTGAGATCAGTTGCATTGTTTTTTTAACCAGGGCAGCAGTTTTCAGATGACATTATGCGCTTACATAATTGCAAAAGGGTTCTCCAGTGTTTTCTCAGTTAGCCTTTTAAAATGATATCAGATTAGTGAACAGAATGTGCCTTTGGAACATTGGATGAATGGCTGCTGATAATGGGCAATATAGATATTGCATTAAAGATCAGCCACTTCTTTCTACAACAGTCGAGAACCCTTTTGCAATTATGTAAACACATAACGTCATCTGAAAACTGCTGCCCTGGTTAAAAAAAACAATGCAACTGATCTCAGCTGGTATTCTGTCTGTAATGGAGTGGAATGGACATTTCTAAGTGACCCCAAACTTTTGACCGGTAGTGTATGTTGAAGACATGCTCTACTTAGTCTACTTTAGTCATGATAAATGGTATTAATGGTATTTATTTTTAAGATAATTTTTTGGGCATTTGATGCGTCTATTGTCACAGGACAGATGAAGACATAAAAGGGGAGAAGGAGGGGGAATGACATGCAGCAAAGGGCCGCAGGTCGGAGTCAAACCAGCGGTCACTGCGTTGAGGAATAAACCTCTATATATGTGCCCCTGCTCTACCAACTGAGCTAACCTAGAACCTCATTTTCATATTGTGAAATTGATACCCATTCTCTTCTCTGCCTGCCTTTCTCTGTACATCTGACCTAATCAAGTATACAAGATGAATATGGGCTGGTCATGTGACCGTGATCGTGTTTACGCTGTCTCTTTCTGCATCGCAAAAGATTGCTAATCGGCAGTGAGTTATGGCAATAATAACCAAGCTTCCTTATAATAAGGTAATCAATTCAATCTACTGTCAATTGGCCCGGATTAATGCTCCATCTTTGTTCCCCACAGGGGAGTCATAATTGAAGGTTTCTCCGACTATTGACTTATGTTGAGTAAACATCTGTTCTTTAATATTCTTTGTTGAGTGCATCCATTAATTATAATTGTTCCCAATTAACAGACTACACATTCAGAGGAATATATTGGAATTAAGTTTGTTCTTCTGATGAATGAGGTGCCAGCTTTCCCCTCAACATCAATCGCAAATTACTTTTTATTTCCGACTGCATCCTTCCCACCAGCACTCCTTAATATTCTTCGGTGGTAGGATTCAGTATAAACCCTCTGAGGGAAGTGCACTCTAATGTTCCAGCAAAGGAAGATAGTTTATTTTTTAAAACAATCACAAAAACCACCTTTGCATAACAGACGCCCTTTGTTAATCCCAAAGGAAACTCTGGGGTGTTGAATTTCCATTGAACACCAGCATGCTTGGCCTTTTCTCTCCACAGACATGCTGCAACACTGACCCTTCAGAGACACTCTGTGGTTCTGTGGGTAAGGGCTTCAAATCATTTGTAAAAGAGTGAGGAGGGAGAGAGATCAGAGCTCCCTTCCTTCGGAGTAATGCATCTCTCTCTGAGGAGAAGAAATCAGAGGATGGGGTCAAGCAGGGATACTGAACAGGGCTTCAGACAAGTCTGAATTTCAGGATATCATTGCTGACATGAAACCACCAAATTAAATTCAGTGCAATTGAATCCCCCTTTTCTCTGCTCTAAAACTCCCTCTCTTTCAGAGCAGGCAGAGAGGAAAAATCAATAGTGTATGTATTGATATTAATGTTCAGCATTATGCGTCTAAATGAAATCATAGCAGCAGAGAGGAGCATAAGGCCTTTATTAACAACATGTGCTGAAATCAAATTACTGTCTAGTTCTGTCTCTCAGGTGGCTTTCCTCCAGGTAAACCAAACTGCTACTGCCTTACATTGTGTACCTCCCTCACAACTGGGCTGTTCTGGAAAGAAGAGCCTGCTGCACTTAACTTGAAGTGGGAGTTAGCAGATGGAAAAACAAAATCCTCCTTAGTGTTTGATACATTTATGTCCTTCTGGCTCTTGGTTTAGAATAATCTCACAATGCTATGGGTAGTGTGCATGAGAACAGCTGAATTAAGCAAGGAGCTAAACAGCCTCCTGGTTTTACTTTTAGTTAGGTAGTCACGAGGGGTGTAACAGTACACAGAGGTAAAGGTTCTGTTCGGTTCATAACATGGTTTAGGGGTCACGGTTTGGTGCAAGTTCAGTACAACGGGAAAAAAATACCAGGTGCTAAAGGATAACTTTTTATTTATTTATTTTGAACAGACAGTAGTGCATGTGTCAAAGACAGACACAATCCTATTGTTGGGGACTGAGGTAACATTTTATCCACTGCCAAATTTGGTAGTCATACTATTTTTTTCATTATAATAGGGGTTGCCTTTTCCTTGTGCCAGTGATTGGCACATATGGGTGATGCCATCGTAAGTGCATTAGCTTGTTTGATGGGTTTCCATTCACATACCCAACAACAGTGGCGCAACGCTGAAACACCGCCCTTGTCTTATACACAACTCTCTCTCCGTTGCTGTTGTAGCTGACCGGGAACCTGCAGGCCGGTCTTCCAGCTCCGGCGTTTCATTTGTGCTCACCATGGTGTGACTGACTCCCATAACAAATCAGCTTGTTGTGCTAACCGCAGCATCTGTTGCTAATGGCGTACGGCCTAAAGTTTCCCGGCGGAAACTTTGGTTCCGCAATATGTGCATCACTCTACATACCATGTATTATGTTTGCGGCTGAGTGCACCGGACCGTGATCCTTGAACCATGACGCTTCAGCACAAATACACAAACCGTTACAGCCCTATAGTAGTTACAGTATATGCAAAGTGGCACTGACAGTATTGCCACAATACAGAATCCACAGATTAATTCACACAACACATACATTTGACATGATCCCTAAAGCATTAGGAGCAACATAACATGCTCATCATAGTCAGTTGCTTATTGAATTAGTGTACTTCAGCGAAAAGCTGAAGTACTCAACCAATATTACAAAATTAATATTTTTACAGCACTCAGACAGCAAATGGTGATGACAAAGCATGCATTGCAAATTTAGCTTTTAGATTACAGCTGCAGCTCTCTGTGAAGCGCCACTGGTGCACGCACTGCCAGCATGTAGGGGTCATGTTTGCTTGAATGACAGCTGTCACAACCTATCAAACACAGCTGTGAAGGCTGCCACCTGCTCAGCTCCAGTAACTGAGAATGATCCCAGAAAACACTGGTCGATGGTGAAGTCTGGTCTCTGGCCTAAAATGGTCCGATCTGACAAACGGCAACTTGGTTATGACGTGACGTTGTTTCCACGTCCAATAATGGTCCAGTCACAAACCAGAAAGTATTGATAATATTATTGCTATGGAAAAAGCAAACGCACGTGTCTTTACATTGTACAACAACATTTAATTGACAATTTATGTGACTGTGAAATGGTTGTGATCAGATGTCCACTCCATGTCTATACTCAGCAAACACTGAGACATTGAATGCCCATTGTTTGAACGCCCAATCAAGACATCTCGTTATGGTTAAAAGAAAGTTCCAAAACGAAAGTTGTGCCGACGTCCGGGAAATACCTGGCTGTCTGCTGGGTGTTTTAGCAATGTTGAAATATGTCCTCATCACGAATGTGACAATTTAGCATTTTCCTTAAAATATGCACAATACAACAAGCACAGTATAAACTAGGCATTCGTTGTAAGCTCTGCACCCCAGAAGCATAAATCCGCTAATACAGATTTCACTCAGGAAATTTGAGTCAGGTGAAACTCAAATTTATATTTTAACTCAGTTGATTGGTCGTTGTAACCACATAAATCCAATTTGCTAGATCATCCCGGATGTGGTGGTGGATAGATAAAGAGGCCTTTTATTCCTCCCTCATGTGGCTAACATGGGCAATCTTCCATTAGGCCTTCCTCAGACCAGTATTTGGTGCTTATGAAGCAGGTTTTCAATATTCAAATCAAATCTGAATAAAAGCATGAAGTTGTCAGGCCTGGATGCATTTGAATATTGGGTAGCTATCCATCATTTCTTTCCTGGAGCCAGCTCTTGAGATGAAAGGTAAGAGAGTGGAGAGGCCAGGCCTGGTCAAGCGATTTAAAAGTGCTGATATCTGCATCCCTTTGAAAATCAAATCTATTGCCTTTGTCATCAAGGGCTCCGTCTTTGATATTTCTTTCTTTTTGTCACCATGATGCCTAGCTCTCTGTTGTTTAATGGGTAAAACAGCTCCAATATTAACGGTAAATTGCTATGTTTTCACATCCACTTGATCCTAAGAGACAGATGCAAGACAGATACAGACTCCTTCTGTGTGTCTACAGAAGCAAATCTACCACTGTAAGTGAGTGTGACAGTCAATGTACTAACTGGTCAGTGGATTTACACTGCATCTTCAAGCTCTCAAGAGCACACATGTCAACAAAGACAGGAATACTTAAACAATATACTGTTTATGTGTTTAAATAATGAGATTGCTGACAGCTGACATTGCTATTAAGGAGCCATTAACAACAAATTATAACATTGAAAAAATAGGGCAAATGCTTATACTAAGACAAATGGCAAACCCTTCAGAAGCCCATCATTTCCTTTATGGAAGCAGTTGCATTTATTATGTTTTTCTACTCATTAATTCAGGTTTTCCTTAGGGCCATTACAATATGCAATATTAGATTAGATCTTAGATTCAATTTGATTGTCATTGCACAGAGTGCAGGTACTGAGACAACAAAATGCAGTTCAGCATATAACTAGAAGTGCAAAAATCAGTGCAGTGCAGAGTATTAACAGAATATACACTAATGTATAGAATAAATGTTAAAGATAGATATGAAAATGCCAGATATATACAGTATGAAGTATGAACAGTATTTTTTTTTCTTCAAAATTATCTTTATTGATTTTGTAACATAATAGGGCTGAATAATGCAACACTGTACAATAATATGATTACACAGATTGCCCTCCCACCCACTGTCCCGCCCACATAAAAATAAAACAGCAACAGCTATAAAGGAAATATGTTCGACTCACACGTGACAGCTGGATTAAATCCTTATTTGAATATAAAAGGAGTACTATGATGTGGACTCCAGGAATGTTGTTCATCTTTCCATTGCAATGCTATACTGTACATTTGCTAGCTGAGATCGGGGCTATTCTAATAAATTTGAGTTTGTTTTTATTGACTTTTATCGTAGTGTGTGTCGCCCAGTAGGTTTATTCTTGGTTCTGCGGGGATGGTTATTCCTGTGATGTCATTAAGCACATTGAGGTCCAATATGAATTTAGACATGGACAGGCCCAGAACATATGTGGCAGTGTACCTGTACCACTTTCAGAATAACAGTATTGGCAGTATGTAATACAGTGTACAGTGTGTAATGAATACACTAAGAGATATACAGTATGACATATGTGCAGCAATTACAGTAGGCGGTGCAGGTATAGGTATAAGTAAAATATATACATACAGTATCTCACAAAAGTGAGTACACCTCTCACATTTTAGTAAAGACAAGTTCCCTTGGCCTTTGGAATTAAAATAGCCCCCCCACATCATCACATACCCTTCACCATACCTAGAGATTGGCATGGTTTTATGTCAGTTAGCCTAATAGCTGGTTTGATTTGCATTGAGAGATGATTTTATGGAAAGTACCCCATGCCAATCTCTAGGTATGGTGAAGGGTATGTGATGATGGGGGGTATGGTGAAGGGTATGTGATGATGTGGGGGGAATATTTTAATTCCAAAGGCCAAGGGAACTTTATCAGGATGCATAGTATCCTGGATCCATGAAATAACTGGCCTTTAAAAATAAACATCTGCCTGCCTCTATGGGAATTTAACATAGGGGTGGACTCACTTTTGTTGCCAGCGGTTTAGACATTAATGGCTGTGTGTTGAGTTATTTTGAGGGGACAGCACATTTACACTGTTATACAAGCTGTATACTTACTACTTTACATTGTAACAAAGTGTAATTTCTTCAGTGTTGTCCAATTAAAAGATATAATGAAATATTTACTAAAATGTGAGGGGTGTACTCACTTTTGTGAGATATTGTATATATGTATAATATATACAGTATATACTACAGGCGTAAGTACAAGAAATGCCAATTCTAAGTAATTATATACAGAAATAACAGCTGAAGGTATAATAGGATTATGGTGTATACGCATATGCACACTTTTGGTTCTATTTAGAGCTGTTTGACAAAGGTGTGAAAATATGGTGTCAAATAAGACGAAAAATCATTCCTTTTTTTTTTTTATTTTTTTACAAGCCAAAGGAAATTGTTTGCATTTGTTCGTAAGCATTTTTACTCTGATGTGAAGTATTGACCCTAAAATGGTTTAACAAATGTCTCTTCTATTTATTCCAACCAATTCTTGTGTAGCTCCGGTACATTGGGGATTACTAAACAGCAGTATTGCTGTGGGCTGTTGTCAAGATCAAAACAAGTCAGATTCCACTTGAGGAGGAGCAGTTAAAAACACTTCTTGTTTTGTGGCTGCTTTTAGGAAATGAATGACAACTTGGATGACCACAGACACTGACACGCCATCTCTTGTGTAAAACAAACAGCTTAACAAAGGTTGATCTGGGATTTTAAAAAGTTGAACCAACTAAGGTGTCCCGCTGCCAGAGCATACTTTTAGGATTGCCTGGAATACTGCAGTAGACAAGGCTCCAGCTCATCCCGAATGACTGGCTGCTCCATGATGAAGAGGGCTTGCCAGCAATCCTAACACGCCATCTGGGGTCTGGGTGCAATAATTTCCTTATTAACAACCTCAAAATGGGGATGAAGAGGCTAACAGGGACAAGAAGCAACTGCCAGGACACTAATCCAGACGAGGTTTCACTGACTATCAGTCTAGACCCAACAACTCCCACATTTCCGCTGGAGAACTTCCTGTGGCCATTCTCTAGCAGGAGTGAATTATGTGTGAAAAATTGCCTCTGTGTGTGTCTGTGTGCACGTGTGTGTGTGTGTGTGTGTGTGTGTGTGTGCGTGCGTGCGTGTGAGTGTGCATGTGTGCGTTTGCATGTACTGTCATAGCAGGTGTGAATGTGGTCTGCATTTGTGTATTTGGAGTGAGGAGTGGTTAATTGGTGCCTCAAGTGACACAGGACACTGAAACATATTGTCAAAGCTGTGAATTCTCCCTGGAGCTGCAAGACAGCAGTTATTCTGAGCCATCAAACTGAACATGCCGTGACTGATCATGCCACAGGGAGTGGTCAGACACTGAAAGGAAGCGTCTCTGTGCATCTCGGGGGCCCAGTGTGGGCCGGCTCTCACTGGGCCCGGTTCCTCTCTGGTGGTATATACCGATGCCCGCCATCAAAACAACTATTCCTTCTGAGCAGAAGATTTGGCAGATCACTCCCCACGGCACTCCATGACCTACACAGGCTTTGTCAAACCTCCTGCACTTCACATTGTGACACACTGTGACAATTTGATAGCTTTGCTCCTGCCAGTTGCTTTAGTGAAGTTAATAAACAGATTTAGAGTGGGTTTAAGTGTGTTTTACCATATCAAATAAAACTATGGGAGATGTTGACTCATTTGCGTTGGTGGGACAACAAGTCCTTGAAATTGATAAGGCTGCTTCTAAGAATCATCAAGCACGTTACTAGAAATGTGTGGGCAGTGAAATCCAGTGAAAAATATCAAAGAAAGATGTGTTTTTTCATAGCTAAAATGTTTGAGGTTTTCATTAAATGTATGTCCTTGTTTATCACAGTGTAAAGCTGTAACACCTGTGACTATGCTGGATCATAGTGTATGCAAACCACAATATTGTAACAAATGTGTTGGCAGGAAGGCAAAAACAGAAAGTGTTAACAGTATTAAGTGCAGCCACAACATTCTGACATGACATCTACACTGGATCTTTACAGGCTGGATCTTTACAGGCTGGATCTTTAAACACTCAAAATAGACAAGATGATTGTTTCATTTAAAAACGTGGAGTTTGCGATACACTTTGTCAAATTCAGGAAATATCTCCTCCACGGATCTTGACCTATCCATTCTGTGTGTGCGCTAAAAACAAATCCAGCGTTCATAAACAGCTCTGGCTCTGTAAATGGCAAACAAACCAAGTGGTTCAGACCGAGTCACACAACTCTATTCTGTTCCTGCTTGTGCACAGGACAGGGGAAATGCCATGGATGTATAAAGAGAAAAGCAGTGGGAGAAAGATGGATAGTAAATCTAGCACATGCCAATGTTATAAAGGAGCAATGATGGGAGGGGTGTATTTGCTTGGGTGTTCAGTTCAAATAGCAACAATCTTTCTCCCCCCTGGAATTAGGTTCAACCACAAAGCAATGCAAAACGACCACTGACACACAACAAAATGAGTGTTTTACATGTCTGTGGAGTAGAAGTGTTGTAGAAAGTACAATATTTGCCTCTCAAATGTGGTGGAGTAGAAGTAAAAATAGAAGTACTCAAGTACTTAAAATCTAAGTACAATACTTAAGGCAATGTACACCACTAAATAACAGTGTTTAATAACAGCTGTCCTGACGCTGTTGTCACTAAAATTGCACAAAAAGAATGCATATGCATATTTTTTTGTCATTATTTTGTGCGTACACAGTTTTAGTTGTGAGTTTACACATAGTTGAATGCATCTCGCTCCTGGTCTTAAATTAGAGCCTTGATACATTTTTACTCATTTTAAAAATGTGCTCCTATTCTTTGGATCTGTTCCCTAAACTGCCCCCCGCAATTCAAAAGCTTCTAAAACCATCCCTGAATATACAGTATCTTGTGACATTATGCCAAAATTTAATTTATCAAAATCCTCACGTAAAGAGAACATAATAATCTGTATTCCAACCAGAGGTAATTAAAAAGGTTTCCAGGGACTGCTGTGCCAACATTACCACCACTTTGACTCCATTTTCAGAGGTATAAAGTAACTCTACATTTTCTCCCAAAGGTATTGAAAGCCTACATAAAATACTCTGTTACAGTGCTGGCGGCCAACAGTGATCTGAGCTTTCTCTTTCCCCAGGTGAAGCCTGCAGTTGCCACAATATGAAATATGGCATTAAAGCAAAAGCTAGGACAGCCACAAGCCATGGTGCACACCATTTGTTTTTCCTGAAGGGATACATTCAGTACACGGCCCACATCAGCCGAATGAGGAAAGAATCGATATGCTGTTGGCTCTATGAACAGGATTTAGCTCCAATTAGATTCAATTTTCAAGAGTCATGCTTGACTTTCTTTTGTTTTTTGACAGAGTTTGGGGGGGAGAATGTAATAAGCAGACATGTTAAATGAAGGAGCAGGACAACACTGAGGACAGCAGGTGTAGGTGTGCATGGTTTCCTGAATCTTATTATTTTTTGGTGCACTCCATTTTCAGCTTTTGTGCACATGTACACTTTTAGTATGGATCCTACTCACTGTTTTATATACGAGACCCCGGCAATATGCTTAAACATCATTTAAGAGAGTAGAGTGTCAACATTTGACACTCTACGCACAAGTGCCACTGCTTCCCAAACAGCCAACCATGAGGGTAAAGATCCTACGTTATAATAACATTATATTTATTTATATATATTATTGAAACGTCAACCTTGTGATTAAAAGACATGCTCTACCTCCAGAGCCAATTCTCTCATTCCATCCATTTCAGATGATGACTCAGAGAAAATTAAACAATTGTGTTGCTGCTGAAAACCTGTGTAGGCCTAGTTTTTATAAAATCTTATCAATTCCCATTCCTACACAAAACACAGAGCACAGCCTCAGGATTATCACTCACAGTAACTGGGTTGGGGGCTTTGAGATTGTTGACATTGACTTCCTCCTCTGGAGGCACGTTCAAAGAGGGGACGAGTTTGGGAAATGGTGGTATCAGCGGCTCTCCAATGAAGCAAACTTTTGCACTGACAGCTGATGATTTTATGTCTACTTCGTATCCACCTCTCACGTCTCACTCACTCTCCCCCCATCGCACCATCACACAGTCTCTATTACCTTTCCTCTCTCCAGGCACTTAGGCTATCACTTGCCATCGCCTGCGCAGAAACGGCAGACTACAATCATTTAATGTTTTATTTTTTGCTTTGGGTGAACACTCCAAGTCCCTGTGCTGTATAGATGACGACCATTACAGATCAGACAGCATGCGGGGGAATGTGTCACGCTGGAGCGCTGGCCCGGAGAGTCACAGGTGGGCTCAGGACAAAGCGTTAAGTGTCAGCTCTGTCCCCGTGTAGGAGGGAGTGCCCTCGGTCAAATGGAGACAGTGACTGTGAAAGCGTAGCGGAGACAGACAGCGATCATAACTGCCTAATGGGCAGGACTAATGGTGCAATGGGCTCCAATTACAGGCCTTTCTGACAGCTGCTCACCACCACTCCGGCTTCACCTGCACTGGGAGCGTGAACCGATGGCCGGTCGGTTGAGGATATTGTTAGCTCCCATAGAGTTATCTCCCAGGACTCCCTGAAGGAAACAATGGTCCACTGCACACAATTTAAGGGCCTCGTTGTTCATAGAGGAGGGGTCTGTATTATCTGTAAGAGAAGTTGAGGTAATATTGGGTCACAAGAATCTTTTCTCTCCAGCTGTTTTGGAATTTAGTTTGTTTTGAGACGAGTGTGTTGTTTCCTGTCCCTTCTGATATTCTTATTGAGGAATCCAGAGGCAGGTCATTGTTTAGTTTATCACAAATGTCAATATGTCTGGAGAAAGCTGAGTTTGAGCTATCACATGACTTTACTGGATATTATTTCCCAGAGTTCTAATCAAAATATTAATTGTGCTGCCGTGCTGGGCTTCACTGTTTCAATCCCTCTGCGAGGAGTACATTAAATAAAGAGTAGGTCCTTCCTCAGAAACCCCGCGCGCTAAGGTTCTCCAGCATTATGCACACACATTTGTCTTGAAGGAGGGCAGCTTGTCCTGCTAGTGAATTACTCTCCAGCACTTAAGGAATATTCATTCACTTACTGCCAGAGCAACCTGTCTGCTTCCTGCCCTTCTAAATGGCTGCGGGTCATTATCAGTGATAGAGAGGTTTTTTTTCTTCTGTGTTGGCAAGAGCTTTGTTTACAGTATGTGTTCCACTAAACACCCTAGCTCAGCATTTATGTTGATGGTTTAAAGCTTGTCACGATGGCAGAAGCATTTTGGGCCATCAGTGAGGCAAGCCACTCTTCAACACATTAATCATTTATTTTGGTGAGAGGCAAAATTGTTAAAAGGAAGATTATTTTTATTGCAACTTTGGGGAAAGCAAAGTCCGAATAGGCAAAAAAAGATGAGACTAAATAAGAGCAGTTTAGGCATAATATCTAAACCACTTCATTTTGTTGTAAATCTAAAAAATGTGCGCATCGGAAATGTCAGTAATCCTTGCGCCTGCTGACTTATTTTTAGAAATTTCCCAAACCCAATGCTAATAGAGAACCTGATAATGTCATAGAGGCTATCTGTAAACGTTGAAGGTGGCATCATGTTGCCCACATCAGCTCCAGCAGCCGTGTCTCAGCCGAAACATGTCGTAGCTGCAACCTGCTCCACAGGGAAAGCTCAACCGGGGAGGACAGAGATCACAGTAAGCACTCTACAGATATTAATCATCATAGACAAATATCTTCTTTTTTTTTTTAATGCCCAGTGTAATCGATTACACCGGTGAGTTTATTAACCAGTGGCATCCCTAGTGGCCTTCATCAGGTTGAAACCAGCAATTTGCAACAAGTTTGTGCAGTTAAGAAAGTTTGACAAATCCAGCAAACCTCACAGAATAAAGTAAGTACTGTACATTTAGATATATAACAATATTCTTGCATGAGGACCAATATAATTATTACTGGTAGGAATGTGGGCCTATGCTATGAAAATAAGGTCGCCTTTAGACCTATAGTTCTGTAAACTCATTGCGATTCGGGGCTGAAGTTCCACAAACATTGTTCCATTTTTCATTTGGTTGGGTTATTGTTCACACTGCACTTTGTCGAGCCCAAATAGACAAATGTCACACGGTCAAAACAGTCGCTCATCTATTTGACAGAATATCCAAGTAAAATTAGCCGACACTTCCCTCAGCAGCTGACAAGAAGAGTTGTCGAGCAGTTCATTCTTCAAATGAGCCGAGGGATATGGTACGGAAGGAGAGAGAGATAGAGAGAGAGAGAAGATATATTAGCCTGTCCTCGTTAGCCACGTATGGTCATAATAAGTTATGGTTTTGATATTTGTTCTTACCTAAAGTTAACTGAACTCTAGTAGTGCACTTGGAAGCTAACCAAGACCCACGTTTTCAGGCGGACCAGAGTTTGGTTGTTTGGCTCGCACCTGTCACAGATTGCACAGGAGTCAGACTGGTGGTAAGTGAAGCGTAGCTTTATTTGCAAAAATCCAACAGATAGCGCAGATGACATGAAGGAGTCTAAGTGTCTTGTAGAGACGAGACCAGACAATGAGCGAATGAGCCTGTGCTGCATATAAAGGTGGTGGACTAATGAAGTGCAGGTGGTGAACTGATGACGTGGCCTGATGAGGTGCAGGTGTGAGTGATCAGTAGTGAGGAGAGAGTGAACGGATGAGTGGAGTGAATGATGGTGAATGTGAATGAGTGGGAGGAGTGAGTGCTGGTGATGGTGGGACCCTAACAGCACCAGAGTTCGAATGAGCTTTCACCTCCGGCTCAAACAAAACCGAAATATGCAACAAAACCCTTCAGGGTTCAATTAAAAAAAACAATAAATGGCTCAGGTGTGATAGCACCCTGAGACCCAAGTTAAAAGCAGGATTATCCTATCTCAGAAAATGGGACGAGATGATTGCAATACAGCTTATCACATACAGTACTTGTCATTTCCAGCCTTCTGAATGTTAAATCTGTGTGCGTTGACCCAACACTTCCAGCTCAGCATTCCTCACCACAAACTGGACCTTTGCATGCCAATTACTCAACAGATAATATCTGTGATGACTATGTGACTGGAAGGTTCATTACCACATTGAACCTAAACCAGCATTAGCCTCTCCCAAGTAAGGTCATATACATACTCAATATTGCATTTCAATAGGCTGACCTCAGCAGTTGCAGTTTAACATGCCAACTCTCAGAGCCCCACAGAAGACTTCACAGCTCTATTATAAAGACAGTGGGTCACACTCTGTACAGACATTATTCTCATATTAATAATAGTAATACGCTCTCCTGTAACCGTCTTACTCAGACCATTTGTTATTCCACAGGCAACCGCACACTCAACACAGGGAAGTCTGGAGAATCAGGCTGCACTTTCTTCATTCGTTGTTTTTCCTCAGAAATTGTATTCATAATCCTGTGTGGCCAGGCTGGGGTGGAATTCAAGTGGATAGGGCAGCATACAGCACACAATTAAATCCCCATTGTGCTGTAATAGTGGGGGTGATTATTTTTGTATAAGTTCCTGTGTTACCACTCGTGACTAAAAAATGTTTTTACTTTTTTTTAATAGATCTGCAAAGATTAACCAATCATTTAGTTGTCAACTATTAAATTAATAGCCAACTATTTTTGAAAATCGATTAATCAGTTTGAGTTATTTTTTATGAAAAAAGTAAAAATTCTCAGATTCCAGCTTCTTAAATGTTAATATTTTCTAGTTTCTTCACTCATCTATGACAGTAAACTTCATATCTTTGAGGTGTGGACAAAACAGGACATTTGAGGATGTCATATTGGACTTTGGGGGAAAACTGATCAAAATGTTTTACCATTTTCTGACATTTTACAAACCAAACAACTAATCTATTGAGAAAATAATCGACAAAACTGACAATGAAAATAATCTCTAGTTGCAGCCCTTATTTATATGTACATGACAGCAATCGCAACCTCCCATCCCTGACCGAGTTAACTAGGCATAATGGTTTGTACTGTTTACTTTAAAGGTCCCATGGCATGAAAATTTCACTTTATGAGGTTTTTTAACATTAATATGCGTTCCCCCAGCCTGCCGATGGTCCCCCAGTGGCTAGAAATGGTGATAGGTGTAAACCGAGCCCTGGGTATCCTGCTCTGCCTTTGAGAAAATGAAAGCTCAGATGGGCCGATCTGGAATCTTGGTTACCTCCCCTTTCTCTGCTTTGCCCGCCCAAAGAATTTGGCCAACCCATGGGAGAGAGACATCATGGCTTTCAAACGAGCAAAGTGGCAGTTGGTCAAGGCCACACCCCCACCCTCCACCTTGAGAGAGCGAGTGACATCATGGCTTTCAAATGAGCAAAGTGGCTCATTTAAGGAAAGCTCATTGTGGGACTGGCTCTAGTGGCTGTAATTCTGCACCAAGGCTGAATTTCAGGAAAGAGACTTCAGATACAGTATTAGGGGACCACTAAGGTCTATATAAAAGAGACTTCAGATACAGTATTAGGGGGCCACTAAGGTCTATATAAAAGAGACTTCAGATACAGTATTAGGGGACCACTAAGGTCTATATAAAAGAGACTTCAGATACAGTATTAGGGGACCACTAAGGCTATATAAAAAGAGACTTCAGATACAGTATTAGGGGACCACTAAGGTCTATATAAAAGAGACTTCAGATACAGTATTAGGGGACCACTAAGGTCTATATAAAAGAGACTTCAGATACAGTATTAGGGGACCACTAAGGCCTATATAAAAGATACTTCAGATACAGTATTAGGGGACCACTAAGGTCTATATAAAAGAGACTTCAGATACAGTATTAGGGGACCACTAAGGTCTATATAAAAGCATCCAAAGAGCACCATGTCATTGAACTTTTAACAGAACAATTATATAGTTAGATTGTGTAATCAAACAGACTGTTGTTCATAGCATGCTGGCTATGAGCAAGCATCTGTGTAAAAGCATAATGAAGGCGAAGCCTGCCTATCAGTGCAAACAGCAACCTTCTACTTACACATTTATCCACATCTTTTATTTCGGGTCAGGGTTTCACCTTTAAATCACCCAGACTCAACTCATCACTAAGACTCTACTTAGTGTCATGGTACAGCTAAGGTACGACCATTAGAGGAGCGATTTCTTTAAGGTTATCTTTTCCCTGCACAAAATAGCAATCATTCTGTGTGCTGGAGCTGCTGCAGAATGATGAAGAACACAGTGTTCTTAGTATGATCACTGGAAATAATCAGAGCATCCATCATCCATTCGTTTGTCCATTTTCCAAAACCACCTATTACTACACTCACAGTCACTGTGGTGCGTACCTTGGGTGGCAGGCAAGGCAAAGCAGCAGCAGCACTGGTCCGTTTGGATTTTGGCATAGTTCTCCTTGGACTTTTTGCCACACATTTTTGTCTTTAAATCGTTTAAATATATATTTTAAAGCAACCAAGAGTCAAGATCCCTTTTATCATTCATGCATGCCTACAGTCAGCCAGAGGAAGAGACTAATAGGAAGTGGGAGAAACCTTTAAAGCGGGCAGCTTTAACTTAAATAATGAGCCACCATGTTTGAAAAACTTTGAAAAACAGCCATGTCATATCAGAGTTATGGTAATTACGGGCGCCTGGGTAGCTCACCTGGTAGAGCGCGCGCCAGTATATAGAGGTTCACTCCTCGACGCAACGACCGCGGGTTCGACTTCCACCTGCAGCCCTTTGCTGCATGTCATTCCCCCTCTCTCTCCTCTTTCGTGTCTTCAGCTGTCCTATAAAAATAAAGGCCTAAAATGCCCAAAACATTATCTTAAAATATAATAATTACCAGTTTCTGACTTAAATAAACACTGTTCGCGTCAACATCCAGGTTGTAATTACAATTGCGAAAACTGTACTGTGTACTGGGGAACTGTGCACTAGAACTGTGGCTCTGGAGGAGCTTTTTTCGAAGTTTTGGATCCTGGACAACTCCTCCCACCCACTCCACAATGCACTGGTTAGTCCGATGAGCACCTTCAGCAACAGACTTAGACACCCACGATGCACCACAGAGTGCCACAGGAGGTTGTTCCTGCCTGTGGCCATCAAACTTTATAACTCCTCCCTCTGAATGATACACGCTTAGTGTCAAAACTGGTCTCACAGCACGCATCTCCACATCACATCTCAAAATTCAATATATTGGACAATTATGTACAATACTTGGTGCAATAATTTATCAGCTACATGTACAAAGGTGTTATTCATTCACTGCTGCTACTTTATTCACACTGTACTTATTTATGTTCGTACTGTATTTATGTTGACACTGCACTACAATAGAATTTGTACAATCCATTTGAAACAATATTTTTAACCTAATCTTACTTGTAACCTAATCTCACTTACTTCTACTTAACGTTTTTATTTATTTGTTATTGTAGCTATGCTACTTTATTTACTTTATAGACTTATTGACTTGCTCTTTTCTTACTCTTATTTTAGCTTGAATTTGACTGTGAGCAACTACAACTAAATCATTTCCCTGAGGGGATCAATAAAGTATTCTGATTTACAAGGCAGTGATGGTTTAACTAAAAAGTGTAGGATCCAGGCGTTTTGGAGCCTGACCCATTCTAGGGACTAAAGGTCAAGATATCTCGGCCTCTGCTGAGTTGATTTTTGACCATTCTTCTGTGAGTTCCCTGACTTAATGGAAGTACAATACTACATCACTTGAGTAACCCTTTAGAGGAGAACCTGCATGTTCAGATGATCAGAGTCATTACACAGACATACACGTTACAAAATGATGAGGCTTCAGTAACCTTTTAGTCCAGGTGTCAAGTGGGCTGACGCAGGCTTGATGCAGGTTTACCTAAAAAAAGGAAAAAGAGATGCATGTTGCAGACGTGCTGAGCTGCAGTGATGAATCTTGGTAATTACTTTTTAGTGATCTCATTTAACCCCACACACACACACACACATTTAATTGCCTGGAACAGAAAAACATAAATTGAGTTAATCTGGTGTAAGGGGATCTCATGTGGAGAGAAACCTGAAGAGTGATCAGAGCGGGCGGCGCTTCATCTCTGCAGACAGGGTGTGGCTGTGAACTCCTTCAGATTCTCTGGGGAGAGAAAATGACTCGATACCGCAGAAGGTATCATCTCAGTTAGGGAGCCAGAGTTATTGCACTTTGTGTGTGTGTGTGTGTGTGTGTGTGTGTGTGTGTGTGTGTGTGTGTGTGTGTGTGTGTGTGTGTGTGTGTGTGTGTGTGTGTGTGTGTGTGTGTGTGTGTGTGTGTGTGTGTGTGTGTGTGTGTGTGAGAGAGAGACATTTGATTAATCTTGCACTGTCTGCAAAGTAGCAGTAGTTGCTACAATATTTGCATTTTCTGAAGAAAATGTGTGTGAGAGCTGGAAGCTGCCAGCTGCTAGCTGCTGCCACAGTATTGTACCATTTTGTTAAGCTTCTCATCATTTGTACAACATAGCGAAATTTGGTTACCATGGACTATTACATTAAAGGCCAAAACATAGACAGTATATAATGGACCAACAGATCCCGTTGCTCTGGACGGAGACCAGTGAAGGATATTAGAAGCACTTTTCCAGTGATGGCTGAGCGTTACTGTGCAGCCTCCAACTGAGAGAGACGACGTAAATGTGACCAACCTGTCTGAAAGTTGTAAGTCTTCTGGTAGCTGTGCCAAGAGAAATCTTCCTAATCATTCCCAATCTTGCAGAGACGGAGAGCGTAGGTATATGTAAGGAGATAACATGGGCACAGGCTAATTATTGCTAACTGAAATGCTAGTTAACATTAGTAATTAAACTTAAACAGCTAATGTAAGTTGAAACTGCCTGCAATCTTCTCCTGTACTATACGGTAATTCCTCTACTATGCGACAGTAAGTCTCGTGGTTATGACACAATCGTTAGCCTATTTTTATAAAAACGTCTGCTACGGAGCAATAACATGAGATACAAGGTAATGGAGCCTTTTATACATTGTCGTGTTTCTTTAGAAATAAACAACGGACAAATAGAGTCTTTAAACGCTTCAGATGTAAAGTTATTCGCTGTCAAAGTGACGTCAAAATAAACGGCAGTCAATGGAATGCTAACGGTGGGTGATCATTTGGTAGCATCAAAATGGCGCCATAGGAGGTTTGAGTACGAAGCGAAGCTTACACCCATGCCAAAAAAACATCCAAAATGGCGGGAAACTTTTATAATCACAAATGGGCTTATTATGGGATTATTGACTTATCTCCATCGAGAAATAACTAACTTTTATCTTTAGGTGTGATTTCATTCTTTTTTTTAAGATAATTTTTTGGAGCATTTTTGGCCTTTATTTTGACAGGACAGCTGAAGACATGAAAGGGGAGAGAGTGTGGGGGAAATGGCATGCAGCAAAGGGCCACAGATCAGAGTCGAACACCCTCCTCTATATCTGTGCGCCCGCTCTACCAACTGAGCTATCTGGGCGCCCGTTTGATTTAATTCTATGGGAACCTTCCAGTACAAAACAAAAGTCGTCTGTCCAAAATTGTTACAGAGGCCAGCAAGATAATCGGCATACAGCAGCTCGCTCTAACAAAGATCCTTTTTTGCAGAAGGCACGGTCAATCTTGTAAAGCTCTGACCACCCACTCTTGGAGGAATTCATTCTTTTTCCCTCTGGGCAGAGATATAGGCTCCCTAGAGCAAAAACAAACCGGTACAACTGTTCCTTTGTTCCTTGTGCAATTAAAGCTGTTAACTTGCACGACTCTTGAATGCAGTGACACTCTTAGAAATCACTCTTCCAGACAATTTCAAGGGATTTCATTTGACACTGTCCACTTTTTAAGTGTAGAAACTGTTCTCAATCAATCTGTTGGTTGTGTGCTGCTAAGATGTTTTGTGCCTTGTTTATTGTGTTGTTTTGTTGTACCTCCAACTGCAAATCAAATTTCCCCTCGAGGGACAATAAAGAACTCTGAACTGAACTCTGAACAACAAGAGAGAATTGCGATGCACCTAACAATCAATTTTATTGGGTCAATTTTGAGTGCCCCTGTCTCCTGAATGGTTGGTCATTCTGGTTAATCCATACCTGCCAACATTTGGTTTTCAAAATCCGGGAGATTTGTGCGGGGGCATGGCGGCACGACTGGGGAGGGGGGGAGGGGTTGTTTACTGTTAAGTGTACTGTAAGTCTGTGCTACCAACATTGCAATCTTGAGTTCAGCTTGCTTCACGTTTTCTGCCTCTGTCTGTTCTTTCATGATGAAGGATGAAATCGACCACGTGCCCTTATGTGCCTCATCTGCGCGATGGTGCCGCTGTGTTTTAATGTGCTGGGTAATGCCATTTTCCCCGCCGTGCGCTACATTAAAATCAATGCGACACACCTTACAAAAAGCTTAGAGGTTTGCCATTTTTATCGGCTCACTTTCGGGTCTGAACTTTCCACGAAACTTGCGCAGAGATGAACTGCGCAACTGGGTTATAGGTTGCCAGGTTGAGGTGACAAACGGATTGAAAATTGTATTGGTGTGGATCGTGTGAATAGGATGCGTTTCATACGAGATCTGGCAACTGGTCAACATTAGACAAACATATTGGTCTGATTATTTATAAAGGAGTTTGGGCCATGCCAATTATGGGAGTTTCCCGGGAGAAATAACAAACCGGGAGAGGTCGGGAGAAACCCGGGAAAAACGGGAGTGGTGGTAGCTATGGGTTAATCCAACCATGTTCTAACACTCTCTTACTGTATATTGGTTAACATGCAGGAAGAAATGTGTTCAATCCAAAGGGGTGAGGTCAGAAAGTGATTAATTTCTGATGGAATGCCCTAAGGAGTTGTCTAAACTGATTTAAGGACAGTTGTCTTCGATGATAAAACCTGACACCACTTTTAAGAGTGAATCTCACTGATCGTAGCAGTGTGTGTATGATGTCTGTGTTTTCGATTTGTGTCTTTGAGAAGAAGTGCTGTGATGTTAGTGGAAAATTGTGTCAGTCAGACAAATATTTATGCAAAAATTCACATGCTGTACATATCTCTTCATACCTGAATAATTCATTGATTTAAAGCCCACCAATTTTTGAGTGACATTTTATAGCTATTAAATGAGTCTCTTTTTTTAGTGTCTGACTGATCACAGATGAGTAAAATAAAACAGTGTAAATGATTTACATATTCTCTGCAGCATATGTGTTGCTCCATATTGTATTTGTCTAATGTATAGATCATCTCCTTTGTCTACAAACATGTTTTTGTTGTTATGGCCATGTATGTCTAACATCTAATCAATTATTAATCGATGAACACATGCAATCCCTTTACGAATAGATGGAGCAATGTGCACTCAACGCAGGATATCAATAGCCCATATGACAAACATGAACTGCCGCCTCTGGATAGCTGAGACTCACCAATAGTTCATGAATCAACAAACAATGGTGCGTAATGTGACTGTATATCCACGATGAGTGATGGCATCTCTCTTAGCGCAGGAAATTAAGAGAAACAAGAACCAGATGGAGATTCCTATCATGTCTGTGTTTTAGTTCCAGTGTGCAGCGCCGGCCCGAGCCTTTTGGGGGCCCTAAGCAGAATTTGATTTGGGGGCCACCCCTCCCACCACGCGGAGTCACCTGTGCTTGATGATTATTGACACAAATGTCATGCTATAATGTTACATTATAAATGAATACAGTGAGGTTATGTATTAATACAGTGACTGTTTATGAACTACTGTCCACCCGGGGCACAGATGCATAAGGACCCTCCCCCCCTATTCTATTTGTGCAAAAGTGGATGCAAACGGCGAGGGGGGGTCTGGGGGTGCTCCCCCAGAAAATGTTGAATTTGGTAGATGTGATTTCCTGTATTCTGGTGCATTTTGGGAATGGTCAGCTAGAGAAGGGCAATACCTAAATTTGTTCAGATTCATAGCCTTTTGATTTTTGATTTATTAAGGTAGTGACTTCACGCAACTACTTGGGCTTCAGGGCCAAACAATACTGACATACTCTGTGTTAGTAGGAAGTAGGGCTGGGTGATATGGCCTAAAAAAAAATCCCTGATTTTTTCACAAAAAATCTGATTCATGATTTAAATCGATCCCCCCCCACTTAAAATTAATCTGCAGATGACAAATGACAAGATCTCACACACACACATATACACACACACACACACACACACACACACACACACACACACACACACGGGGCATGTATACCATTATGATTATTCATGCCAATTTTATGTAAATATTGGTTTGAGTGTTTTCCCTATCATTGTATTGGGGGGGCGCCCTCTGTGAAAGAGTGAAAAAATGATATTATGCTGTATATTGAACAAATTATATAATAATGTTATATTCAACAACAACTAAACGGATGCGTGAGATAAAGCTGTTTTCACACATACAGGTAATTCACTTCTCGTTCCTCAGTAAAAGTTCAATTCATTTTAACTTTAGTCGCGCAACCTTGCCCCTATTTTCACATGTTGCTGAGTAATGTACATTAACATGCCATGGTCTCATGAGTGTAGCATACCTGTAGCAAGCTCCTTCGTAAGTAACTAGCGGTAAAAACAAACGTCGAAGAGGAGCTCCGTGCTACAGAGTGGCGATTGCTAGTTGTTGTAATCCGCTACAGACCTCCGTCACAGCTCGGTTGTATCAGTGGCTTTTAGCTAGTAGATGTGTTGAGCCACATCAGAGTTCCTCAAGGAGGCGGTAGTTCAGTAATCCGAAATAGGTGACTTTGAGCCAGGTACAGAGCACAATGAGCTGCCGGTCATTTTGGCGGATATTACGGTTAAGTAAGTAATGAAACAAGTAGTTAAGAAAATAACTAATGTTAGCCGCTGTCGCTACTGTCTATGTGTCGCTGCTTGTTTGTGTATCACTATGGCAAACGCGCGGGGGGAGGGCTGGGCCCATACGGAACTACGGGAGCCCAGATGGGACCGTCGGCGAATGTTAAGAGGGAAAAACAACACTCGGTTGGGGGCCCCATAGTGGCCAGGGGGCCCCAAGCAGCCGCTTAGTTCACTTATGCCTTGGGCCGGCTCTGCCAGTGTAAGGACTCATCTGCTTCGCAGGTGGAGTTCTTGAAACACGTTTGCCGAATAGCTTCGACATACCTCGTTATAGGGTGATACATTGAGCATAGAGGTAAAATGTTCAGTTTTGCTACCTTATGTTGGAGTTAAGTTAGGCGTTTTCACACCTGTAGTTTGTTTGCTTTGGTCCAAATCAGTTGGTGAGTTAGTAAACTTGGAGCGATTTGCCCTCGGTTGGTTTGGTTTGGTTTGGTTTCACACCTGGAAAAATCCAAGCGTACCAAAATGCGTCATTACAAATCAGGCAAGAACGTCCAGCCCTCTTCGGTCGGATATGTCGGGGGGGGAACAAGAAAGTAAATACAGGAAGAGGGTCCTGTGTTCTGGTCTAGTGGTCAAACCAGCTCATTTCATTAAAATTATCAGACATTTTCTCGCAAGAGACGTTACTACATCTGCTCTGAGCTAGCTAGCTGTTTCTCCAACTTCGGCCTATACAAGGCAGGATTAGCCGGGAGACTTCTTCTAAACGAGGGCGCACTTCCAACTTTGCGTGGAATACCTGCAGAACAGGGATATGTAAGTAGTTCTATACAATTTATTTTGTATATTAGGGTGAATTTGTGTGTTGTAGCAGTGTTTTGCCATTGAGAACGAGTTAGCATGCTAGCGTTAGCAAGCTAACGGTTAGCCCCTTAGGCCCCTCATTTCGGCTAGTGATGTAGAAAGCCGTGCAGATTTTGACCAGCTCACCCGGAGACTGAAGGCAGGACACATTCAGAAACTGTATCTCACTCAAAACAGCATGGATGTTTTTTTTTTTCAAAGTTTGTATGCGTGTGGAAGCACCAGAGACACAAAATAACACCCCAAATCCCAGAAAAAGTGATTTTTTCATAATATGGGCACTTTAATCCCTTTCCTCTGCAGTCACTACTTTTATTTGTTTATTTCATTGCATACCTTCTTTGTTCTGTTTTCTTCCTTTTTATGTTATGTCGGGCTCTAAATGGTCTCACAGTCATAAGAGATGCATGCAATTATCCCAATCTTCCACTTGAGATGTTCGATTGAGGTAATATGATGAAAAATTGACATAAAATGGAATATTTAACCATTTAAGCTTGTTGGTATCAATGAATTGGTATTCTGCTTTTTATGAAATATAACAGCCACTGCTAATCTATCCTACATTTTGGATAAACAAACTAAGTGTTTCCCATACATGTTATTTGTGGCGGCCCGCCATTGACAGCCACATATTGATTTTCTATCTTTGTATTGTATTGTTGTTCTAAAATAGATAAAATCTTATTTCATTGTAGAGCTGGGCGCAATGCATTAATTCGCTTTGAGCCCCCCCTTGTCCCGCTCTCCCTCGCTCTCTCTCAAACACGTGAATAGCCAAACCACAAGTAAGTCTGCGGGCTGTAGGTCCAGAAGACCCCACTCCCCTCAAACCCCTTGCATCCACCCCAAAACAGTGACAGAAAGTTTAAACTACCCAAATAGAATTGAAATGATTAGGGAACACTGAAATTTCATCTCCTCATCAAAGAAATGTGCTTTTTGGACTGGTAAAATGGTTAAAGGCTTAACCTACACTCGACTGCGTTTGTTTCTTCAGGGCCAGTACAACTAGGGAAAGGTTCATCAGCAATATAGAGATGAGAGAACCTGACATTTTCCAAATGTTTCTGCATCCAGAAGCATCATTGGAAAGGTCCGTAATAACGCATATTTAATTATATTCCTCAAATCATGTAGGTCAATGCTGGTGAACTCTTCCCATCAATATGTCTGCATGTCCTAGCAAATTAATATGATCGTCCTGCCGCTGCAGAATTTCTCATTGAGCTCTGATCGCCATGATTTTGGATGATTCTCTTTCATTATCATTTATCTGCTGCTAATAAAACTATCACACAGCTTGCAGACTTCTGCAGGGAAAGACACATTTTTCCTCCAACAGAGATGCACTGCAGATGAAACTTGGATGGTATATGTCAGATGATTAATGATTCATGATTTTTTTTTTCTTCATCTGCATGGTCTGTGCATTCATAGCTTGAGTTTGTGTATTTTGCTCACAGACCAACTCATTGCAATGCTTTCTGCAAACATCTCAGAAATAGATTTGCAAAGTTCTTCCTCTGCAGGCCTTACTTTGCAAAGTATGGGCCGGTTCATTTTCTTTCGGTTTCGGTTCATTTTCTTACTTTCTTTACTAAAGATAACCTGCAGAGAGGGCATGTGTTACCTATAGACTACAGTATAGGAGGGATCAATACTGCAGCTAGTAGAGCTTGCATCCAAAGTATAAATCTTCAAAACATCTGATGAATGGAGGAGCAGCAGCACTGTCAGGGGCTCTAATTCCCTCTTTATGATTCTCAAGGATCGCACCGCCTCGACCCCATGTTCCACACAGACAAACACACACACACAACCATGATCACTGCTCCCATCCCACCACCCTACTTTGACACAGAGTGAGAAATAAGATCCAGTACACTCCCAAGGTCACCGACACAGTCTCTCAGGCTCCTGTGATGATACGATACACTTCACACTGTCTCGGAGAGTTAAATGAATCTTTAAGTGCAGACGTACAAGGGAGAGATCCAGCGATGTTCCAGACTTGACAATAAACAACATATCAGATGGTGAAAGAAGTCGAAGATATTGATAGCTCTGTCTGCTGAGGTTATGTGCTGGAGCTGCTGGAGGGAGCCTGCCAGTTTTCAGATTCCCAACAGCACGACGCATGCTTTTAAACCCAAAGTAAACTTTGGAGTGTTCAGAGAGGCCGCGAGGATGAGCGTAACCCAACCTCAAACTAAATTATGAACCAGTGAAGAAGCGGCTGCTCGAAGAAAATGTTTAAAAGAACACCAGTGCAGACTGGTTTCCATGAATATTTGATGCC